>NC_133658.1:251239614-251868712 GCF_037893015.1 Macrotis lagotis | reverse complement strand
ATCCACTTTGCCTGAGTCCATCTAAAGCCTAATGGGGAAGGGGAATAGAATGCTTCCTGCCCAACCCTCTTGCTCTCTCAGCTACTATGTTCTTAACCCAGTGCTGGGCTCAGGGTGGGGAGGTTCCCATAGAATGCAGGTCCTGGTTCCACAGACCCAGAATGGCTTTGCCCTTTAGCTAAGGAGTATAGGGCATCTTTCTGTGACCATGAGATGAAACCCAGAATCCATGTACTGTCCCTGCCCAGCTGACAGAAGGCCCTTCTCCCCATACCTCTCTAGCCCCTCCAGTTTGCCAAACAGGGGTAATCCCTAGATGTGTTCCCTCCTTTCCTGGATCACAGTCCCCCAGAGCCTGAGGGTTCATTAATATTTCCCAACCCACTGCTTCACTTTTATAGCCTATATCTCAACTGGAAAAATTAAAAATTCCTGGGAACAACACTGGAATCAGTAGCTTTAGTTAAAGAAGAGGACCATTCCTAGAAAGTCAGAGGCATTTATTGGCTAAAGCCAGCAACTCCAGCCAGGTGACAAATAATGAAATTAGGAAGGAGCAGGGGTCCTAAAGAAATCAGAAGAAGTGAGAAAGAATTTTCATTAAAATCACAGCTTACTGGTGGTACGTTCTCAATTTTCCTTGCATGGCTTATTCATTCGATGAAATATGTATAACAAATTATCTATCCTGGTCACTGACTCTTGCAAAAATAACTGGAAGTAGACCAAAATCATGGGCTGGATCACCTGTCAGTACTTATATTTTCATTGACATCTACTCCTCCTTTCTGGCTCAAAGGTTTAGAGTTCAGGAATACCAACTATAATGGGGGAGGGAAAGAGGATAGATAAGCTTTTGCTCAAGCTGTCTCTCATTCTTGGAACAGACCCTTCCCAATTTATTTTTTAATCTGTTGAAATTTCTCCCATCCTTCAAGGTCCAATTTATATGCCACTTCCTCCATGAAATCTTCATGGACTCCCCTAACTGAAAGGGATTTCTCCCTTCTCAAATATCTTCTAGCACTTTGCCTGACCTCATCTTTCACATTTATCTTATCTATCCTAAGATTATTTGGATACATGCATTTTCCTCACTGTTAAATTGATTATAAGTTCCTGAGAGCAAGATTCCCTTTACTATAGCAATACATTCTTCAGAAAGTCCATCATGACCCCCCAAGTTACTAGTGCCTTCCTTCTGAAATTAGTTTGTTTTGGAATAGGGACTAGACTTGTGCTTTTCTTCTTCTTCTTCTCCTTCTTCTTCTTCTTCTTCTTCTTCTTCTTCTTCTTCTCAGTTGTGTCTATTTGTGACCCTATTTGTGGTTTTGTTGACATAGATACTGGAGTGGTTTGCCATTTCCTTCTCCAGCTCATTTTACAGATGAGGAAACTGAGGCAAACACAGTTCAGTGACTTGCCCAAGATCTGGTAAGTATCTGAAGTGAGATCTAAATTCAGAAAGTGGAGTCTTCTTGACTCTAGGTCTGGCACTCTATCTACTATGTTACCTAGCTGCCCATAAAAGTGGTATGCTATTTGTAATATGCAATGACTGATTTTATATATTCCTATGTAAGTGCTTGGGCCATAGGTGGATAGATGATTGGGCTTAGAGTCAGAAAGAGTTGGATTCAAGTCCAGGCTCAGACACTAACTACTTGTGTGACTTTGGGCAAGTCATTTAACAGCTGTCTGCCTCAGTTTCTTCAACAGTAAAATGGGAATAATAATAGTACCTACTTCCCAGGGTGGTGGTGGTAAGCATCAAAGGGGATAATATTTATAAAGTAGTTAGTATATTACTTGGAATAAGTAGAAGCTTTTAATAAATTTTTGCTTCTTTCCTAAATAAATTCCTATCAATAAATTAATTGATCAGGGACCACTAACAGGGGTATTATATCAGAGGTTACCTAGAGGAGGTTAATTGTAGATTGGATTTATATATCATAGAAGTGAGTCTAGGGGAGTTTGGGAGTTGGGTGAAGGACCTGGGAACAAGGTTCCACTCATCTCCTTATATGGTCTGGCCTCCTAGGATTCCAGCCCTTTCTTAGAGGAATGTCTTATAGACCATGCTTCATTAGCCAAACCAGAAGAATGGACTCCAAGGCTGAGGGACTGGGATAAAGACCCATTTCCCAAATCCCTTCTCCAAAGGGAGGCCACAGAAGTCTCTAACCCAGGGAGGGGTGGAGAGCAGACATTAAGAGCCCCATGCAGCACAGATGATGTTACAAGGTGAAGAAAGACGACTCTGCTGGGCCAAGCCTCTAGAGAGGCATGGGGTTGGGGAGATATGATCCTGAAGGAAGGGGACATGATGGGGAGGGTGGGGAGAGAGCAATGGACACTGAGCATGAGGCAACCTTGAGGAAGGTGATGGTCCAAGTCGTGAACATCAAGATGTAGCAAAAGTAGTGTCTCTGTACCCTCCAGGTTTAATTAAAGGATCTTGGGATGGCAATGAGCAAGGTCAGGCTGAGGAGGGAACATAATAATATTTCACTTTTTTGCAGAACTTCTAGCTCTTCATGTAAGATTCATAGCTGGAAAGACCTTAGAGATGAGCTAGATCAACCCTTTCAACCTGACCTTATAGATTCCCCTAAAGGTCATTGTCCCATCCCCCCTTTATCTTCCACCTAAGAAGCTGAGAATCTAGCTTCTTTTCATTGCCCCACTGGTCTGAAGTCCTAAAACTTGATGTTTTGTTTACAAAGAAACTCTGTGAAGTAGATACAGTATCATATCATGCCCAGATCAGAAAACTGAGGCACTGAAAGTTTAAGTGCTCTCATGGTTAAAAGCACTGGAATTCTGATCCTTTGATTCCAGCCCTCAACAAAGAGACCCTTTGAGGGTAAAGTCAATCCTTCCCCTTAACAAATTTTCAATATGGATCAGGACAAATTGCTGTGCATTTTAACATTACTGTTCACACTGATTCTCAATTAGCATAGTAAAGAGAAATTGCTTTTATTTCTCATCTAGCCCAGTTCCAATATCCTCCTTATATTTTACATATAAGAAAACTAAGTCTCGGAGGTGATTTGCTCTAAGTCATAGAGGCACTAAGTGGTAAAGGTGAGATTAAACTCAAGTATTTTTTGTCCAAATCTGACTTTCTTTCTATTATACCATGTGGTTGGGTTAATGCTAGAGAGTGTTAAAGGTGAGTTGGCTTGGGTTAAAGTTAGGTTGGTTCATAATTGGGTTGGGATTGGATTAGAGTTTGAATTGGGTAGGACTGGTTTGGTAATTATTAAAATTGGTTGAGTTTAGTTGGATTAGGTTATTATTGTACTTGGACAAAGGAGACACAGCCTATCTCAAACAAATGTTCTCAAAAGGAAGGAATGAGAATGGAACCTGAGGGAACAATTGGCATGATATGGCATTGCAGTATAGAGAAAACCACTCTAGACTGCTATGTGGAGTTTAGGATAAAAGTCTTTGAAGTGTTTAGGTAGTTTCCAAGTGGTCCTGACATTACCATTAACTAGAAATAAAATTTGGGACAAGTCATTTTCCCTCTCTGGGCTTCAGAGTCCTCTTCTCTAAAATTAAGATGTTCTCTAAGGTCCCCTATATCTCTGTGGCTTGTGTTCTCATATATCTCCAATAATATTAAGAAACATGAGTTAAGTTCCAGATATATGCAGAACATACTACCAAATTGGGAAAGATAACAAAGTTTTCTAAAAATTGGCTTTTGTGGAATTTATAATCTATCAATAGAATAGGCTACCAACAATATATAATTATGATGCACAATTTTATGTAAGTGACACTAGAAAGGGGTGAAATAATGTGCTAATATGAAGTGTGAGGAGGAAGATCATTACTAACAAGGCAGGAGAGGGTGTTTAATTATGCACTGTGGAGGACATGACATTTGAGTTGGGCTAAACAGGATGGATGATAAGAAACTGAGTCCCCTTGTTTTCGAAGGTTCCTTCCAGATACAAAATTCAGTGGTCTAAGTTCTAAGGTGCCCCCTAGGTTGAATAGTCTATGATTCCATAAAGCTCTACTATGATCCTGCTCCCAAAGCCTTTATTAACATACCAGTTCACATTGTTGAGCTCTGTGTGCAGTAATTTAGGCCTAGCGGATGTCTGAGACTTTGCTGGCCAAGAGAAACCCAGGAAAATGTTGTCAGGCAGATGAGGGGATCCTGATACAAGGTTCCCAGAGAAAGGATTGAGTAGCCTCTTCTGCCTTCACATCCTCCCACCCCACCCCAGGAATTCCTAGTCAGGCTTCTTTTTTTTCTTTAATTTTTTTTTTAAATTAGCATTTATTTTTCTCTCCTTCCCATCTCCCTCTCCACTGAAAAAAGAAAAACAGAACCCTTGTAGCAAATATGCACAGTCAAGCAATTCCCTACACTGACCCTGTTCAAAAATACATATCTCACTTTGCATCTTGAGCCAAGTCCCTTTCCAGAGACATCTGATCCACCCTTGTCCCTGCACCAAAGGCCTCTGCCTGGGTAGCCAGGAGAAGTAAGAGTTACTACTGGGGAGCTTAGCTCAGGTACACCCCAAAATTATATAAATTATATTCTTTCCACCTTCCTGGATAGGTAAGATATGGCTGGCACTGAGGAAAATCAGTCTATTTTCAGATGAGCTGGGTACTGCAGCCTTGCCTACCCATTCCAACTCCTATCCCAGCTGGAACTAGGTAGGAGCCTTCAAATCTAAAGTAAGCAATTCCTTGCAAATTCTTCTCTGTTGTCTAGACCCACCCCTCTGCAAATGATACAGAGAGTTTCAGCATCTGGATAAGATTGTTCAATAGAAGACAGGAAAGTGTTTTAACCTCAGGAGTGATCCTTAGGGAGACATCACAGACCCAGATCAGTCAGGACTCTTACAGATGTGGTTTTAATGAGGAACTCTGAGAGAATGAATATATTCACCCAGATTTATAATTAATAATACTCACTATTAATTCAATCAATTATAAACTATTCAATATGAACATTATTGATTATTAATATTATCATTAATATTAATTATTGACATTCATAATAGTATTAATAATAGCTTTGTTAAACACAAAGTGCCAGGCATTTTACAATTATCATCTCATTTGAACCCCACAACAACTTTATGAAGTAGTTGTACTTTTTAATCCCCATTTTACATTTGAGGAAACAGGTTAAGTGACTTTCCCAAGGCCATACATCTAGTTGAACATGGGTCTTCCTAACTCCAGGTTCTGTGTTCCAACCACTATGCCACCTAATTGCCCCATTAATGGTAGTGCTGGGAAAGGCCTTTGAACAGATGAGAGCCAGAAGTATTTTAGAATATTAGAGCTTAAGTTATCTACCTTAGAGACCATCTAGTCCATAGGCTCAAAACCACATCACAGATGACAGAAGATCTCTCAAAGGAGTCTAGGATGGTCAGCACAGAAAAGGCCTGAGGGAGATGTGATAATTAAGTTCAAGTAACTGAAGGGCTGTCATATGCAAGCTGCATTGGGCTTGTTATCCTTGGTCTCAGATGATAGAACCAGGAGCAGTGTGTGTGTGTGTGTGTGTGTGTGTGTGTGTGTGTGTGTGTGTGTGTGTGTGTGTGTGTAAAGGAAGATTTCAGCTCAAAATAAAATAGAACATCCTAATGATAACAGTTATGTTGTGATGGAGTAAATTCAGGAGAGAATGACTTCCCCAAATCAGAGCCTCTTCTAACAGGAGATGGATGCTATCATCTGTCAATACTGATCTCAGAGTCTCATTTGCTCTCAATATTTACTGAATGAATAAATGGATGGATGGATGGATGATGGAATGAAGGAAGAAAGATGTCATTCAAGGGATTCCTGAACTAGAAAGTTGAGCTTGGTGAGTCACATAAGACTCTTTGTGACTCCCTTTGGGGGTTTTTTGGCAGCGATACTGGAGTAGTTTGCTATTTCCTTCTCCAATCATTTTACAGATGAGGAAATTGAAGCAAATAGGGTTAAGTGACTTACTCAGATACTAAGTATCTGAAGCCAGATTTGAACTCAGGTCCTCCTGACTCCAGGGTGGATGCTCTATGCACTGTGCTACTAGTTGCCCTAGAGTTGAGTTAGATGATCACTAAGGTATCTTCTACCTCTGAGGTCCTAAGAGAGTGAATGATATTACATCTGAGCAGGACATTCTCTAGCAAAACTGGTTCAGTATTCCATAGGCAATGATGGATAGAGTGTTGTAGAAAATCAGGAAATAGAGAGATGTGTCCTTAAGCATCCTAACCATCCATGTAATGGTGCTGGAGGATGCCAAGGAGAAATGAGTTGAGAATCTGGTTTGGTTTGGCCAATTTTTGGTAACCTAATAGGATTTTAGGTTTCTTGGGGTAGAAAAGCTCCCTTGATATATGGTAAAGGAAGGGAGAACTCGCATCCTCGAGGGTAGGAGAAAGAAAGGAAGAAGGAGACCTTCAAGTGAAGGGGAAAGAGCACTGAGCTAGGCATCGAAGACCCTGGGTTCAACTTTCATCTCTGGCACTTTTTTCTGTCAGATCTTGGGTAAGTCACAATTCCTCTCTAGACCCCTTACTTCCCTGCCTCTAAAAAGGAACAATAATTCTTGCACTTTCTCTGTCTCAAAGTTGTTGAGAAAAAAGGGATCTGTAAAGTATAAAGAATTATTGAAATGCAAACTCATATCATTCAATTTCCAGAGTAGCAACCAGTCATCTCCTCCCCTCAGGCAGGGGACCTTGCAGGCCAAGGTTCTGTCTTCGTATCTTGTGCTTGAATCATAGAAGGGTGAGAAGTTTCGTCCTGGGTCAGCAGAGCTGGAATTGAAAGTTTGATAAGGCCCAAGGTTCAAGTGCTTGATCTGTGACAGGAGTTTATAGCTTGTTTCTGGGTGCCCTCTTTTCTCCCACACCCTTTCCTCCTTACATCATTTTGTTGCAAACACAGCTTCCCATCATCAATAGGAAAGCTCTAGGCCTGGCCTGTATTTCTGTTTTGCTTTCTTTTTTTCTGAAGTTTAACTTGGCTGTGTTCTTTGCTGTTGATTGAGTGGAGTGTGAGCTGGTCCTTGGACAGCTTTTGGTTTAATAGAGTTAAAAGGGAAAAGATGCCAGGGTCCCATCAACTCAGAACTTCAAAAGAGACTGGGGAGCCACAAGAAGGAAGGGGAAAGAGGACCAGGCAGGGTTGGACAGTCCTTTCTTTCTAAGTGGTTTGATGCTTCAAGACGCTTCCCATCTCTGGGCCTCAGTTTCCTTATTTGTAAAGTAATAAGAGTTGGCATTCATTTAGCTCTTTAAAGTTTGCAAAACACTGTAGTCAATCATTCAACAAATATTTAGTATTATTATATCCAGGTCCTATGCTAAGTTCTGGGGATACAAAATGAACTCCTCAAGGGGCTCAGGATCTAACTCATTTTACATATTTTATCTCATTTGATCCTCAGAGTAGTCTTGGGAGAGAAATATTGGGGTTTTTTTTTCATTTTACAGATGAGAAAACTGAGGCAAACAGAGGTTAAGTGACTTGACCAAGATCACACAGCTAGTATATGTTCAAGGGAAGATTTGAACACAGCTCTTCCTTTTTGCAAACTCAGCACTATCCACTTTAACCTCCTACCTACCAGAAATGAGGAGTCTGGATTTGTTCGTCTCTAGGGTCCTTTCAGATTCTGATGTTCTATCCTAGTTGTTTTTGTTTGCTTAGTACTTTCCAGTTGTAACATTCAATGTTCCATACACTAGAGTTCCTCCCAGTGCTGAAATTTTATATTCCAAGATTCTTTCTAGTTCAGATATTTTGTAATTTTATCATGCTATTTATTCATTGTATATGCATTTGGGTTAAATGTATTTGGTAGTACATGGTTTTATATATGTATGTATGACTGAGCATGTATATGTTTGTATATATTTATCTGAACATGTATTAGATGGGGTAGCAAGATGCTGTGGCGGATAAAGCAGCAGACCTGAAGTCAGGATGATCTGAGTTCAAATCTCACCTTGGAGACTGACTAGCTGTGTGACCTTGGGCAAGTCACTTTACCCTAATATACTATCTATGGAATGGGGATAATAATAGTCTTACCTCCCAACATTGTTTTCAGGATTAAATGAAATCATTATTGTACAGTAGTTAACAAAGTGGGCCATATATATATATATATATATATATATATATATATATATTATTAGTATTTCTCAATATGAACTGTGCCTATATAGGGATATGTCTAGATATCATAGCCTCTCTCTCTTATTAGACTATAATTCCACGAGGGCAGGGATTGTGTCATGTGTCATTGGTCATTGGTCATTGACCCCAAGCATGGAGTAGTGTCTTCTTAATAGTAAATACTTAATAAATGCTTATTAAGATACACATGTGCCCTAGCCAGCAAGTGTGTGTAGTGACGAATCTATTCTGGCGCTAGTAATTGGGTGTTAACAGCATATAGGAGGGGGCCCCTCAACTGTGCAGATAAATTAAGTGTTGTTATCTTACAACAAGGGCTAGGGATGATTGGCAGTCAGAACTTTGTAAAGGAGATGAGGAATGGGCCGATATCAGCAATTATCCAGCATAAATGGCATCCCTATTGGATGGTGCTTAATCGGCAATGACTATGAACAGGTCAGCTGAGTACAACCAAGGCCACCAAGCCAGAGGTAACAGGGGAAGATTCAGCTTACTAGGCCTGGTTCTGTTTCCTGAAGGACAAGAAATAAAACTTGTTCCATTCTCTAAAGTGTTTCCTCAAAACTATTCTTGTTTTGTTGATCCCCCCCCCCCCCAATCTCTCTGAGGGAAGCAGAATGTTGTCACTGCTCAACAGGAAAGAAAAGGAAAGCTCGGAGATGTTAGGTGATATGCCCAAGGTTACACAGCAAATCATGCAAAATTAGGACCCTGTATTCTGAACTTTAGGGCAGTTAGGTAGTTCAGTGGATAGAGCATTAAGCCTGAGTCAGGAAGACTTTAGTTCATACCTAGCCTTAGATACTTATTAGCTGTGTGACCCTGGACAAGTCATTTAGTACTTGTTTGCCTTGGTTTCCTCATCTGTAAGATGAGCAGGAGAAAGAAATAACAAACCATTCCAATATCTTTGCCAAGAAAACCCCAAAATAGGGTCACGAAGAGTTGGCCATGCCTGAGCCTCTGAAGTTAGATGTTGTGCCTTGTTGAATACAGTCAAAAGTCAAGGTTCAAAGGGGAGGGATGTACAAGAGGGCAGTCAAGATGGAAGAACTCAAAAGCAGCTGCCTTCCAATCTTGGCCCTGAATGCGAGTGTGGAAGCCTTTGGGGAAGTTCAGAGAAAACTGATTTCCCATAATCATAGAATACCATGGCTGGAAGGGACCTTGAGGCATCTCGCTCAAGTTTCTCATTTTACAAATGAGAAAACAGAAGCCAGAGAAGGAAAGTTATTTGCTCAAGGACATGTGGCTGGTCAGAAGCAGGGCCAAGCAAGACTAAAAGCCTGGTCTCAACACCTCATCTAGAACTTTTTCATTCTGCAAGAAAAGGGGAAAGAATTTATTTGATCAAGAGATGGGGATCCAGAGATTTCCTCTTCTTAAAAAAATAAAAAGACTTTATATAGTTTGTTTTTATGACCTAGTATTAGGAACGGGTAGATAACCCTGGAGAGAGTAATGGGCCTAGAGTCAAGAAGACCTGGGTTCAAATCTGCCCTCAGATACTTATTAGTTGTGTGTTCCTGGGCAAGTCATTTAACCTCTGTTTGCCTCAGTCTTTTTATTTACAAAATTATCTTTCCAGAGTTATTTTTTTTTGCAAGGCAAATGGGGTTAAGTGGCTTGGCCAAGGCCACACAGCTAGGTAATTATTAAGTGTCTGAGACCGGATTTGAACCCAGGTACTCCTGACTCCAGGGCCAGTGCTTTATCCACTGTGCCACCTAGCTGCCCCTGTCCAACTCTCCTTGATCCTATTTGGAGTTTTCTTTGCAGAGATACCGGAGTAGTTTGCCATTTCTTTGTGTAGTCCATTTTACAGATGAGGAAACTGAGGCAAAATAGGGGGAAGTGACTTGCTAAGGTCACATAGCTACTAAGTGTCTGAGATTAAATTTGAACTCAGGAAGATGAGTCTTCTGACTCCAAGTCAGACAATCATTCCTCTAAGAATGTTGGGTAAGGACAGTCATCCCTTCTTGGGGATTGTTTGACCCCCTAACAACTTTCAGAATCAGAAAGCTCTTCCTGGACATTTGCCCTGGCTATCCCCCCTGCCTGGATCTCTCTTCCTTCTCATCTCTACCTCCAGGATTCCCTGGTTTCCTTCAATTCCCAGTTAAAGTACTAACTTTTGTTAGTCTTTCCTAGTCCTTCCTAATTTTCATGCCTCCCCTTTGGTGATTATCTCCAATTTATCCTCTTTCCACCTTTTTTTTGTACATAGTTGTTTCTCTTGGTTGATCGTGAGCCCCTTGAGAGAAGCAACTATGTTTTTGCTTTTCTTTGTATCTGCAAAGTTTATTGCAGCACTGGCACATGGTGGACTCTTAAAAAAATGCTTGTTGATTTGATGTTTAGCCAAAGCTCCCTAGTTATAATTTATCAGCATCAACTGTCATCACAATCATTAATAATAATAATAGTTAGAATTTACATAGAGCACTTTAAGGTTTCTGAGCAACCCATTTGATCCTCACAATAATCGTGAGAGGTAGGTGTTATTATTACCTTCTTGTTACAGATGAACAAGCTGAAGTTGATAAAGTTAAATGACCTGCTTAGGGACATATGGCTTTTAAGTGTCTTAGACTGCATTTAAACTCAGGTCTTCCCAACTTCAGGTACAACACTCTCTCCGTTTTGTCACCTAGCTGCCTCCCTTAGATTATCATAATAATTATATAGTTATAACAATCTAATAATATAGTGACAAACCATCTGGTGATGAACTTCTCTTCACTTGATCCCCAACTCCCCCTCTTATGCCTCATTTCCCTTCAAAACTCAAAACTAAGTTCAAGTTCTGTCTTCTACATGAGATTTTTCTTGATCTCTCAGATGCCAGTGCCCTCCCCTGAAAAATCCCCTTGTATTTATATATATATATATATATATATTTTTTATATTTGTTTACATAAATTTATATATATATATCATATATTATATATGTACTATACTAAAATAGTCTGTATAAGAATACATATATATGTATATATATGTATATATATATATATATATATAATATATATATAATGATATATCTATGTTGTCTTCCCTAATAGAGCCTAAGCTTGCTGAGGGCAGGAATTATTCCAATGTTTCATCTTTGTGTTCCCAGCACCTTGCACAGTGTCTTACCTACTAGGTAACTAAAAGTGCTTTTTGTTTGATTGGTTGATTATCTGGGCTGGGCCTCAGAGAACAGAAACATACCTGTCCCTGTTCCAGGCTCAGAGCCTTTCCACTCTGGTAGAATTTGCTATAGTTTAATAATATCACCTCCATTCCATAATAAGATGTTGGCAGAGGACTACTACTGTTGTTTTTACGACTATTAAAATCAGGGTCCTCTTTGGGTGTTTTTGACCAATCTTGAAAAATCTCCCTCAGTTTTTCCACCTCTCAAATGGAGATAATAATTGTCATTGCTTTTTCTTCCTCTCGGGATTATTGTGAGTTCCAAATGATGTGAAGGGGGTTTGGAAAACTAGAAATTCTTTAGGAATATAAGGGAGTTATTTGGTCTCTTGTCATGATTCCTCTGGGCCCTTAGACAAGTCATCTGCCCCCAGATGAGAAGAAGAATACCTGTTCTTCTGCCAGTCTACTGTGAAGGTCAGAGGAGCTGCAGCACAGGAGAGTGAGAAAGCCAGTGTGGTCCAGTGGATAGAACACCTGCCCTCCAGGCTGCAGGCTCAGGTACTAGCCATTGCCCTGTGTACATGAATCTCATGTGATGGTTCATTCATACTGAACTAAGTGCTGAAGATACAAAAAGGAGCAAAAGATAGTTCCCTGCCCTCAAGGAGCTTACAATCTAACAGGAAGACAACATGAAAATAAATGTACACAAAGCAAGCTATGTAAAGGATAAATAGAAATCATTAAAAGAGAGAAATCACTAAATTAAGAGTTGGGGAGACTTTCTAGAAGTAGGATTTTAGTTGGGATTTAAAGAAAACCAGTATATATATATATATATATATATATATATATATATATATATATATATATATATATATAATATATTTACCTTCCCTACCACAGAGTCTTTTGGGGGGAAAGCACTTTGTAATCTGCCTTATTTTCAGGTATTTTGCAATCTGTGAATGGCTGTTCACATGTATCAACTAAGTAGTATTAATGTTCCTCAAGTGTGGCAGTCATCCTTGCCCTCTCTTCCACTGCGAAGTGGCTGCCCATGCCAACTTTGGATCTTCCTCTTACAATTTTCATTCCAGTAAAACAGCCTCCTTGCTCCCTGGGCTTCTCTTCCCCTCTCCTTGTGCTCCCCTCTACATATCCCAAGGGCCTGGAGAAGGGGGGCAGGAGTTCCCCCTGAAAGACAATAATCCCTTCATCACCTTGAGCTTTCTCCCTCTCCCTCTTCTTTCCCCCTCCCTCCCTGCAGTCACAGTCAGCCCCAAGCAAAGCTTGCTTCTTTTTTTTTGTTGTTGTTGGCAGGGGCCCAGATGGGCCCGCCCTCAGAGCCTGGCCAGTTCCAAAAAGGAATTATTTCTGTCTCATGCATAGTTCTGAGCCCTGATGCCCAAAATGGGAAACAGTGGCTGAGCCCTGGGGATCTAAGGGGTGGGGGGAGGAGAGTAAAACTGTGGACAGATCTAACCCTGAACTGCTCCACCATATACTAAGGAAAGGCTAAAGATTATATATAAAAGAGAAAAAAAACAACCCAGATGTTCCTAAAATGATTAGACTTTCCTTTGTCCCTCCAACAGTCTGAAAAGCCCTTTCCCTGATCCTGTCTACCCATTCATCCTTGGATTTGCAAAAAATGAAATTTAGGTTGGAGGGAGTAGCAGGATGGACCAGATTCATAGGCTTTGGGTTCAGTTCAAGAGACCCTGACTCCCAAAAATTTAGGAAGGTGGGAGATAGAACTGGCTCTGGCTGAAGGGATTCACCCTATAAGACTGGGCGCTTAACTTCATTTATATCAGGGGCTGTCTGGAAACTTATGAAACTCTTTTAAGAGCAATGTTTTTAATTGCATAAAATAAAGTACAAAAGAATTATTATAAATTACTACTAGAGAAACTAATTCTATTGAAATATAGTTAGAGGGGCAGCTAGGTGGTACAGTGGATAGAGCACTGGTCCTGGAGTCAGGAGAACCTAGGTTCAAATGTGACCTCAGACACTTAATAATTACCTAGCTGGGTGATGTTGGGCAAGTCATTTAACCCCATTGCCTTGCAAAAAAAAAAGAAACCAGAAAAAAAAAGAAATATAGCTATCAACATAGTAAGAAAACAATTTCTAAGACCCAAAGTTAAGAACCCCTGGGTTTTTTTTGTTTGTTTGCTTTAGTTTTTGCAAGGCAATGGGGTTAAGTGGCTTGCCCAACATCACCCAGCTAGGTAATTATTAAGTGTCTGAAGTAGGATTTGAACCCAGGTACTCCTGACTCCAAGGCCAGTGCTCTATCCACTGTGCCACCTAGCCACCCCTGGTTGCATTTAGTTCTAATATTACCTATTCCAACTTTGAAACTCCTTGATTCTTGGATCCCATGCCCCCTTCTAGTCCTTCCAAACCAAATGGAGGAAAAAAAGATTTTTTTTTCACCTTGTGGAATGAATGTAGTGGACAGTAGTGGATAGAATACTGTTTTAGAGTTAGGAAGAACTGGGTTCAAATTCTGCCAAAAACAGATTAGCAGTCACTTATGTCTCTGCACCTGAGATTCCTTATCTGTAAAATGAGGAGGTTGGACTCTTAGGACCCTTCCAAGTTCTAATCTATGATCCTATAAGCCCATGAATTTTTCAGGTGCTTCTGAGGGTCCCCAGTTAGTCTATAAGTTCGGGAATAAGTTGCTCTTATTTCCACTATATCAAAAGAAGGATGATGATCATCATAGCTGACACTTTGCAGACATCACCTCATCTGATCTTCCCAACGACCCAATGAAGTAGATCTACCCATTTTACAGATTAGGAACCTGAAATTCAGGGAAATTGTGATTTACCCGGGGTCACAGAGACAGATCAGAAACAATATTCACACACACCTTTTCCTGGTTCTGCATCTAGTACTCTATCTACCAGGCAACCCTGACTCTCATTCTGGACAACACAGGACTTGCAATGAGAAGATCTTGGTTGAAATTCTGACTCTGCTACCTATTTAATCTCTGTGCTCTGTTTCCCCATTTGTTAAATGAGGGTTTGGGGATAAATAATTTGGAAAGTCCCTCCAGGTCTGCTATCATATGAAAGTCAAAGGCGGGGGGGGGGGGAGAAAGGAATACTGAATTTGGGGTTATAGATCCTCTCCATGACGCTGGCTGGTGAACTTTCTGAATGACCAACTATTTGACTAAATTCCCCGGCTAACTTTTATATTAACTGATAAGGAAACTGAGTTTGCCCCACCCCCAGCAAGGACCTCATAGAATGCCAGAGATGGAAGGGACCTTAACAAACAGACCCCTCATTTCAGAGTTGGAAGAGACCTTAGCATATAGAATAAAGAATGTCAAAGTTGAAAGCATCTAGCAGGAGACTTTAGACTGTAAAATCCAGCACCACTACCACCACAAATAATAGTAATTAATATTAATACTATACCTAACATTTATATAGTACACATTTAAATATGTATGAAGCATTGTGCTTAAGGATTTACAAATATTTTCTCATTTGATCACTAGATGGAAGAACCTTAAGACACAGAATGTCAACACTGGAACAGACCTTAGAATATAGAATATAGAACATAGAATTTAGAACTTAGAACATAGAATTTCAGAGTTGAAAGAGTTCCTAAAGCATAAAATTAACAAGTTGAAAGAGACCCTTAGAACGTAGAACATGGAATGTCAGAGTTGGAAGGGACCTCAAAACCTAGAAGGGACCTTGGGACTTTCGACCATAACATATCAGACCTCAAAAGGACCCAGAGGTCCTTTCTGTACCATTCCTTCCTTTGTATTATTTGCTTGCCTGGAACTACAAGGGTGTTTTTCCATGCAGAGGATGCTGAGGTCAAGGCAGGATACCCTGGCTGCTATAGAGATTTCCTTGTTTCCAAATGCTTGGGATCTGGGGAGGAAAAAAACTCAAAATATTCACCCTGCTTATACCCTTTCTCCTTTCTTGTCCCTTCTACTTTCCTTTCCCCATTATCTTCCCCAGTCTCTTCCATCTATTCCCCACCCCTCCCTTTCCCAAAGCACTATCCTCATCTAATTTTTTAAAGATTTAGAGAAGACTTAATAGGCTTCATTTTGGGTAAAACTAACATGCTCAAATTCATGGTCAATTGTGAAGGCAGCTGTACTTAATCCATGAAATCCTGTTGCTGGGAGAAAGGAATAGAACATTTCAGACACTACAGGGGGAAGGAGATTGGCGACACCTGAGTCTGAGTTAATTTCTTTTCTATCAAATTTGCAAGTCTACTTTAAAATTAGGAAGGAGGTAGCTACTAGAATATGAAGAGCACTGGGCTGGGAGTCCCAAGATATCCATGTTCTAGTCCTACTTCTGCCACTAACCGTCCATGCGACATGATTCAAGTCATTTTATAGCATGCCAGCACTAGCAGGGAACTTAGAGATCCTCTAACTCCATTATTTTAAAGAGGAAGCCAAGAGACTTGCCCAAGGTCATACTGAAAGATAGTGGCAAAGAAAGGACCCTTATCTCTTGACTCTAAAGTCCAATATTTCCCCCCTCCCCATGGCCTTCTTTAGGTATTTATAGAGTTTGCTCCTTGATAAAATGACACAGAACTAGCTGGTCTGTAAGGTCCCTTTCTCCTGACTTTAAGATTCTGGGACCTATGATTTCAACTAGATCAGACCCACCCAGACAGTGAGCTTACCAACCCTTCATCCTAGGGCTCAGAGACATGAGGGTTAAGGGGAATATTCCTGGGCTTTGGAGACAGAAGAGCTGAAATCTAGTCCTGGCTCTGATATTTGCTTCCTGTGACTTTGATCAGGTGTTTAATTTCTTTGGGCTTCATTTGCCTCAGCTATAAAATGCAGGAGTTGGAATAGAAGATTTCTAAGGTCTGATCCAGCTCTGAAGTCTATGATCCTACAATAGCTAGCCTTTATAGAGTGTTTTAAGCTTTGCCAAGTACATTACACGTATTATCTCCTTATGACCATTCAATTCAACCATTTGGCAACTATTATGTGTAGGGTCCTGGGCTGGTTGCTGAGAGAGAAGCAGAAATTCATGAGATCTTCTCTGCCCTCAAGTTTAATAATAATAATAATAACAATATTAACTAGCATTTATAAAGAGATTTAAAGTTTGCAAAGCTCCTTCCAAATGTTATCTCATTTTATCCATGCAATAACCATGAGGGTGAGAGCTGTTATTATCTCCATTTTTAAAGATGAGAAAATTCAGAAGTTAAGTGATTTGCCCATAGTTACAAGTGTCTGAAGATAGATTTGAACTCAGCTCTTCCTGACTCCAGGTCCAGTACTCTGTCTATTGGACCATCTAACTTCCTAGTTGAGGGTTTAATAACACCTGAACCATAATTAGATGGAATATGATATGTGGAAATATAAAGTGGACATTGCGGACTGTGGAAGTATAGAAGATAACAGAGGTAAAATGGAAGGACCAATTGCATGTCCCTGAGAGAGTCACCTTACCTCTATTTCCACATCTATAAAATGGGAATCTACCTGATGAGGGGGTTGTTGTGAAGAAACTTCTTTGTAAAACATTTCTCTATAATTGTGAGTTGTAATTATTTCTGATTAGGATAGGGTATCAAAGAGGAGTTAATATTTGAGCTGGGCCTTGAAGAATAGTAGGATGTAAACAGGCAGAGAGGACCAGAGATGGGTGGAGATGTTCACAGATAATATCCCCTTCCTTACCTAACATCTGGTCTCTTGGATGCTGAGGCCAGGTTGAATCTAGAATGCTCATTCACTGTGCCAATAATAGGCAAATTTCTCCTCTTCCTCTATTCTCAAATTATAATGACCTGAACAGCCTCTCACTCACACTGGCCCAGACACCCACTAAAACCCCAAAAGCCAATGGTCTCAGGGGTAGAAAGGAACAAGATTTGGTTATACTTCACTGAGGAGACTTTGTCCTTGATTCAGTACATTGTGCAATGCCTTTTGGCCTGGAAGGAAGAAGGGGAAGGAACAGATTTCACTAGACAGGATTTGGCAGAAGTTGATGCCACAGTGAACTATTTGGGGTCTGACTTTTCCTGATAATACCCTGAGAAATGGGGAAGGGAAAACCCATTCATTATGGTCTCCCCACCTTGCCCAGACCTAATCAAGCATAACCCCTACCTTTTCAGTGAGGGAAACTGAAGCCCACGAAGGTCAGATTATCCATTATGGATCACAGATTTAGAATTGCAAGGGACTTTAGAAGTTATCTAGTCCACCTCCCACATTTGACTGATAGGGAAACTGAGGCCCATAGAGGTGAAATGACTTGCTCAAGATTTTAAAGCTAGTAACAGGTGAAGCCAAGACTAGAATCCAATTCTCCTGACACTTGATTCTTTGTTCTTTCCACTTTTATTAGACTGCCTCCATATTTATCCAGCTCCTTCATCAATTTATGCAAATCTTACCCTTCCTTCAAGGTCCAGTTTAAGCCCCACTTCCCCTCAGAAGCATCCTTGAACTGTTGTAGCCTATACCCATCTCTTCTTTGTTCTCCTTAGTACTGATTATGTAATTCTTCTAGAACTTAATAATTTAATAACAATTCAACAAACATTTCCTGAATGCCTAATATGGATCCAGGCTAGCATTTAAGACTAGGAGGAAAGAAAGATGAATGATACGTGGCCTCTGCTCTAAAAGTTCTTATATATTGTTCCAGATATTGGATGCTTCCAAGTGTGAGTATGGTTTCTCCCACTCAGTAATCAGGGAAGAGTTTTTTTTTTTGCCTCTCCACAGAAAACAGCACATAGTTGGGTGCTCCTTGAAAAGTCAGCGTATTAGAAAGAGAGCTGGATTTGAAGTTGGAGGACCTAGTTTTGAATCTCAGTTCTGCTACTGATGTAATAGGTGACATAAGGCAAATTTTCTTTTCTGGGCATCAATTCCTTTAATCTATAAAATGTAGGAATTAGCTAGTAAATGGTCCACTGGAACCCATATCTTCTGATTTTTAAACCTGGTGCTAATTCCTCTACAGCACACTGCCTCTGTAATTAATTAGCAAATAATAGGTAAACAGGAGAAAACAAAGTTTAGCATTGGAAGTCATCTTGGGAAACACCTAGAAGCAGGATTCTTAATCCTTTTGGGTGGGATAGACCTCTTAGACAGTCTGATGCAGCCTGTAGACTCCTTCTAAGATCCATATTTTAGATGCAGAAAATAAACTACATAGGATTTACAAATGAAATTTATTAATTATATAGAAATAGTTATCAAAATATATATTTTTAAAGGAAGTGATAAACTTCTCCAGTATCTTTTCCAAGAAAAATTTGTAATGGGATCTTGAAGGGTTGGCATGATCAAAATGACTAAACACACATATCCCACCCTCTCAGCTAATCCAATGATAATTCCAGCATGTCAAAGGGACAAAGGTAGGTTCATCTCTTATCACATCACCCAGGTCAAGCAAACAAACCTGCAGCCTCGGCTCTTCCTTTGACCATGACTTGTGGCAGCTAGAATACCCATCCCACTTGACCTGGATGGAAGAGAAATAGTAAATCTCTATTGATTGACTGAAAGTGCTTTCCCCCAGTAATATAGACTGAATTTGGCCTCCCATTCAGGAAAAGCAAAATGTGACCTAGGAAGACTCTGGAGTCAGGAGGCCTCAGAGTGAATAGCAGCATCTCAGACACCAGCCAGTTGTGGGATTAAACAGTAAATGAATGCCCAGGACCTTGACTTCCTTCTCTGTAAAATGTGGTACTACCTACCTGAGAGAGCTGTTGCAAGGAAAGCACTTTATAAATGTGAATTGTTTTCATCATTATCAGATTTAGACCCAGAAGAGAATTTAAGGATCCTCAAATCCAGAGGTGTTAAACTCACTGAAGAGCTGCCTGCAAATTCCCAACTCAGACTTGAACCAAATCAAGATGTAATTGGAAAATACTTAACAAAATAATTAAGAATACAACTCAGCCTAGATAATGCTAGTTTGTGGTTTTCTAAATCATTATTCACCCAATCAATTTCTATTTGAGTTTGCCACCTTAGATCTAATTCACCTTTTTCTCCCTTCCCTATTATCAGAGAAAGAAACAAACATCAGAGAAGGGAAGTGCTGAGCAGCAAGTGGCAGAGCTGGGATTTCAACCCAAAGAGAAGGCTGAGTGACCCATGGGAAGGCACATTTAATTGTTACCTAATATAGTCAGTCATGGAGGCACAGCTGATGTGATATTACTGACCTTCCTATCTGGAGAGAGAGAGAGAGAGAGAGAGAAAGAGAGAAGCAGTAAATCAGGGATTTCTCTCAGAGGCCTATCAGATTAGGAGGCTTGGATGGAAATCTCAGCTCAGTTACTTTACTAGATGACTTTGGGCAAATTGACAGACTGGACTAGGTGACCCTCTGAGTTCCTGTTCAATTCTGAAATTCTATAATTATATCACTCCCCCCCCCAGGACTCAGTTTCTTCCTCTGCTAAAAGTGGGTGATAGTGGTTAGTGGACTTAATGATCTTGAAAGTCTCTTCTACCTCTCAATCCTATGATCCTCTTTAGGACAAGTCAACAATTCTTTGGTAGCCAGGAATTGCTGTCTCACTCCAAATCTAGTGTTCTTCCCAGTGTTAGCTTTGGTGTGTCAACAATTAGGTATTAGTGTGGAGATATTGAGTGAGAAATGGAGGAGAAAGAGGGGACAAAGAGTGTGAGGGGAGAGAGAGAAAAAGAGAGAGAGAGAGAGAGAGAGAGAGAGAGAGAAGGAAGAAAGAGGGGGGAGAGAAAAGGAGGGTGAGTGGGAGGAAGGGAGGGAGAAAGAGGGAAAAACAGAAGGAGGAAGAGGGAGGGAGAGAGGTGGGAAAAGAAAGAGAGGGAGGAAAAGGGAGAGAAGAGGAGGAGGAGGGAAGGAGACAATCAGGGAAGGAGGGAAGAGGGAAAGATGGAATGAAGAGGGAGGGAAGAAGGGAGGAATAGCGAGGAGAGAGGGTGGAAAGGGGACCAAAAGGGAAAGGGGGGAGACTGAAGAAAAAAGAGAATTAGTCTGGAAATACTGCATGAGGGGAAATGCCCAGGATTTAAACTCTCCATCAATGCTCCCCCAGCTAACTCCCTGATGGCCCCTTGACCACTGTGTCATTTTCCAGCCTTGGTCTTGGGTGCCCATGTGAGCAGAGCATTTGTGATGGTACTGACCCACTCTCAAAGGAGAGGGTGTGACAGCAGTTCCTCAGTGACGCCTCTTGGCCTGTCAGCCTCTCTGTGAACCAGTGACGCTAGCTCAGCATGCCTCCAGTAAGACACCGATTGCTGGGGATCCTTCACCGTCACCAGGGTCAGGCTAACATCCTTCATTCACCCTCCCAACACCCATCTGTAAGATAAAAATAGCACATCCCTTCCCCTTCTAGGCGGGGTGGGCTCTTTCCTTGAGGTTCAGAGAAGGAGACAAGAAGTAGTTGCATCTAATCAGTCGCCACAGGAATGAATGGATTATCTTGACACTGTTCTGGACTCATTTAGGATACTAGAATCTTGGAATCTTAGAATTTCAGAGTTATATAGGAAATCTAACTCCCCTGCCCCAATATAAAGAAATTTTCTCTACAATGTCCCCAGAGGGTACCCATCCAGTTGACTAAAGGCAAACTCTCCATAAATTTCCACAAACTGGGGGTGAATTTCTGCAGTGGGAATCTTTTTTTTTTCCCACATTTAAAAATGGAATTGTAATAATATACATTAGGCTCACGTAGCATTTCAGATTTTCTAAAGTATTTGTACATCCATTATCTCATTATCTCATTCTACCAATCCCCTTGGATCTTTGTGGAGGGCAGCTAGGTATCACAGTGGGTAGAGTGCCAAGCCTGGAGACAGGCTTCCTGAGTCAAATCTGGCCTTGGATGTTTAGTCTGATCCTGGGCAAGTCACATAATCCTGTTTGCCTCAGTTTCCTCATCTCTAAAATGAGCTAAAGGAAAATGAGCTCCAGTATTTCTGCCAAGAAAATTTCAAATGGGATCACAAAGATTAAGACATGACTGAAAATGACTGAAAACAATAAAGGGTTGGGTTTTACAAGAAGGAGCCATGGCAGGGTCCCCACTTCTGACGTAGGCAGAAGGCACTCTGGGCAGGCTCCCCCAGTCTCTTGGCTCTGAAGTCAGCTGATTTTGCCAGCTGCTGAGAAGGAGAGTGATGACGGTAATAAGCTGGGAATGTCTGCTGGGGGGACTTCACCATTTATTCTCAATATTTATTGGTTCTCACTACCACAAATCCATCAGACTAGCAAGGGAATTCAGTCCTATTCTCTGGCAATTAATTCCAAATAAAGAATGGATGGGAATTTTCCTACTGGATCTTGAGCAACCTGGGGAAAAAAATACTGAAACTTCTTCCTTTGTCTCCCTAGAATCCCCCCACAAGCAAAATGTGTGAAAGATGGCATGATTTGAAGAGGAATGGAGACTAGTGGGATGCCAAGAAAATGAGCTCCTAACCTTGGCTTGGCTAATGATTACTCTGTGACTTTTCCTACATTGTTTCCCCTTTCCTGGGCCTCAGGGTTCCTCAACTACAAAATGGGGAAAATATTATGCACCTTGTACCTTTTTTTCCCCTGGATGCTAAACTCAGCTCCATTGCCTCTTTGTCGAGTGACCTTGGCAAGTCATTTATCATTCTCTAGGCCTGGGTTTCTACATATGTGACAAAAGAGTCATTTTTTTGCCTTCCCTCAGGACCATAATGAGAACTGGATGAGATCATATATAGGACAAGAATTTCAGAAACTGCAAGGTGCTATACCATTTAAGATAATAACAATAATCATTTTGATAATAAATTATTAAATAATAATAAAAAATTATTATCATAATAACCACCTGCCCCATGTACCCCATCCAACTGTCTCAATTATTTGGTTTCCCAACCAGCCAAGAACATGGGACAAAGTTCCTTCCAAGCTCTTGAAGGAGAGTGGGTTGAGTTCAGGTCCTAAGTTTTGGTTTCTGGCTGGAACAAAAAGATCCAATTGCTCAGAGACACTTTGTGATTGGTAATTGTACAAAACTGATCTGGGCAGTTGATAGCATCTTCCCTGGGGACGTCCATGGGCAGTCAGAAGGTTTGGTTCTTTTCCAAGTAGGGAAAGATGGTTTATCCTCATCCAGAACCCAGATTCCAATTATACAAAGGCTCTTGCAGACACTAAGGGTGACAGTGACACATGGCACAGTAGGGCAAAGTCCATGCTTTGGGAGTTAAGAAGCCTGGTTCAGTTTCCAGATTTTTCATTAATTTTTCTTTTGAAGGACTTAAAGTCCCTTCCCCCTCTGGGGCAGAGGTGGCACAGTAGATAGAAACCTAGCCCTGGAGCCACAAATAGTTGGGTTCAAATCTGGCCTAGGATACTGTATGACTTTGGGCAAGTCACTTAGCCTCAGACTGCCTCAGTTTCCTATCTATTAAATGAGGATAAAAATAGCCCCTATCTCCCAGGGTTGTTGTGAGAATCAAATGAGATAATATTTGTAAATTGTTTCACAGACCTCAAAGTCTAGCTATGAATATGATCATTTCCTTTTGTCAATTCAGTTAGAGGGAAAAGTTAGATAAATGGCTATATTCCCCTCCAGCTCGAACAAATCACATTCTAGATTTTTTCCAGGTATGCCACCACCATGGATAAGTCACTTAAATCTCTCTTCAGTTTCCTCATCTGTAAAATGGTGATAATAATATCTTCTATATTTACCTTCCCAGGATTGTTGTAAGGATCAAATGAGTTCCAGATAAATGTCAATTGTCATTATTGTAGTTGTTGTGGCTGTTTTTTTAAGATCTCTAACAACATTTTGTGTTCTAAGGTTCCTCCTTCCAGCTCTTCAAAAGCCTCTTCTGGTTCTAATACTCTGTGTTCTAATGTTCTTTCTGTCTCTGCCATTCCATATTTAAATTCCATCCCAACTCTGAAAATTAATGTTTTCATGGTTATGAATACAATTATTATTAAGGAAGGCTGGGACCAGAAGCAAAATGAGACTGGACCTATTGCCTCAGGTCTAGCACCAAGGGTTGTGGATCATCATAGAACAGTCCTTGTGTAGCATTCTCCCTGGGGTCTGGCCTTTGAGGAATGTGGCTAGCCTGCTTAAGAAAGGTCTCCCACTGGGCAAAAAGCTAACCCTATTGACTGGTGTATAATAATCCTCACTGATTTGGAACTCCTAGTCCTTGGCCAGAGAATCCAGCCTGCCCCAGGGAGCTAGGAGGGTTTGAAAAGTGAGATGGAGGACAAGGCCATCCCCCATCTGTACAGCTGAGGATCCGCCCCTCCCATGGGGAAGATAGAAATAGAATCCCCAGGTCTCTTCTGACCCTGGTTCAGTATAGGGAAAGAGGAAAAATAGCACCAGATGCCTGTTTCCATTTCTGGGATGGGGAAAGACTGAAAAGTACCATCAGAGAGGCTTTCTGATGAATCATGGAATGAACCTGAGAATTACAGATTGTTGGAGCTGGAGGGGACCTGGGAACAAAGAATATAGTTTTTAGAACCATAAGAGAACTTGGAGATCAATTGGACTGGTGCCCTCATTTTATAAATGAAAAAAAAAAAAAGAAAAAACTGAAGGGGGATGGGGCAGAGTGAAGTTGTTTGCTAAAGGTCACACATAGCTAGTGTGTGGAGGGCCAAGACCAAAAGGTGGGTTTCCTGGCTTTCCTGGTGCTCTGTCTACGTTGCCAGGCAACATCCTACATCTCTTTGCATATCAGCATGTATCTAAAAACAGGCCAGGATCACGGACCCTTGACCTCCCCTTGCTCGCAAACCTGTCTGGTGGGTGAATAGCTTCATTCTGGCCCTTGTCAGGCTCCCGAAGCTACATCAGCTGTGCAGGTTAATGAGATGTGAAGAACTCCGGTGTTTGGCTAAGTAATTAAACCCTAGATTTGGGAGCAACCTCTGTGGCCATCCCCCATCTCCCCATGGTCTTTTCCTGGTTGGATTTCAGGAGCCTGACATGTCTAGCATCCTCTCATCTTTGGCTTGGTTGCCATATTTTGAGATCTTATGAATCTATGATATCCTTCCATCTTTGGCTAAAACCACTACACGGGAAAGGAGAAAATGTGGCCAAGGGGGGAAAACAGGAATGGATTTAGAGTCAGAAGATCTGAGTTCAAATCTTACCATTTTGCGATGTTGGACAATTCACTTCATCTCTCTGGGCTTCAGTTTTCTTATCTGTGAAAATGAAGGAATGAGATTAAATGACTTAAAGTCCTTTCCAGCTCTAGATCTATTATTCTATGATCCTTTTTGTGGGAGTATTGAGCCCGAAGACAGGAAAGACCTGAGTTCAGATACAGCCTCAGGCTCTTACTAGTTGTGTGATCTTGGACAACTTGCTTAATCTCTATCTGCCTCAGTTTCCTCATCTGTAAAAGTGGGAAAAATAATAATGCCTATCTCCCTAGGTTGTTGTGAGGATCAAATGTAAGTACTTCGCAAACCTTAAAACAATATATAAATGTTTGGTATTATCATCATCATTGCTGTTAATTACAAAATATATTGAAGCAGAAGAGAATATTTACAACTAAAAGGAATTAGAAAAAGCTTCCTGTAGGAGGGAGAGACTTGAAGGAAGTCAGAAATTATTAACAAAGCTTCCCCAAACCAGAACAGGCTGCCTCAAGATGTAGTAGGTTCCTTCCAATTTTAGGTTATTTAAGCCAAAACCAGATAACCCCTCTTTGAGCCTCAGTTTACCTTTCTGTAAAATCTTCTTCAGGACCCAGCACAGTGCTTTGCACAGAGTAGGTGTTTAGTGTTTATTGAATAGAGATGATGATTGCCCTTGGTACTTGACTGAAGGATATGAAACATTTGACTGTCACAGCCCAGGTAGAAGTTTCTAAAGCATATCTGGGTATCAAGGAAACAGCCTCTGATGGAAGAATGACACTGTTCTCTCTCTCCTCGGGGGAGCCAGACATAACAGATGCAGTCTTTCTATTTGGGATTAGAGGTATTATTTGGTCTAATTAGTCTGGATATTTCATCATGTTTCAAGTTTCCTCAAAGGAAAAATGGGAGTATCTATCTTTTGGAAGGGATAGTGGGCTGTAACAGCATGGGCTCCTTTCTGCTTTCCAAGAGAGCTTGACTTGGGGTTTCTTTGGTTTTCTTCTTTCACATTTTCAAGGCCTGACCTTGTTGTCCACAGACCAGGTTTACATGTGAAACTTTGAGAGAACAGTGCAATAGTGCAGTCCATATCCTTGTTTCTCCCCATCATGTAGAGTTGATTATAAAATAGATATATACACACACATACCTTCCAGGAATAACCTCTGAAGGTGAGGACACAAGTACCCAAATGTATGATGATGTTCCTCAAAGACCTCGATGGACAAAGATATCCCAATCTCCCCATCTCTGCTCCCCATATACTTGTACCTTTCCTTTAAATTCCTACTATTTCAGTCTCTCCTTTGGGTTAAAGCCCTGTCTCCAACTGGACCTTTTTAAGGAGTAGAACAGAAAACCAAAAGGTCTTGTTCTAGTCCCAGTTATGCCAGTTAACTTGCTATGTGATTTTGGACAAGTATGTAACTTTGTTGGTTATTTCATGTTTCTGAATTTATCTATTAGATGAGATGTTTTAAATAGATAATCTCTTAAGATCCCTTCCAACTCTGACAATCTATGTTCTGAAGTCCCTTCTACCACCTATAACATTCTGTGTTCTAAGATCCTTTTCACAATCACTAATACTCCATGTTTCAAGATCTCTTTCATCACCTCTATCGTTCCATGTTCTAAAATCCCTTTTACCACTTCTAATATTCTATGTTCTAAGATCCCTTTCATTGCCTCTAATTCACTAGACCTTCTACCACCTCTAACATTCTGTATTATAAGATTCCCTTTCACCACCTCTAATCCTTTATGTTCTAGGGTCCCTTCTATTGTTTCTAATATTCTCCGTTGTATATTCTAGATCCATCCCTCTAATTCTGCGACTAACTCCCTGACTTCTTTCTAGTCTTAGCTCAAATTCTATTTTTCTTTAGAACTTTCCTGCCTAATACTTTCCCCCTTTCAAATTACCTTTTTCCTACTCATATACACATTTATACAAAAATTATGCATATTCATATACATTTATGCACACATATATATCTCCTCTGTATCTATTTATTTTTATGTCTTCCCCATTACAATATAAATGTACATTAGAACGTGAACCTCTTGAGGGTAGAAACTGTATATCCTCAACTCATAGAATATTTACTGGCCCATAGAAGGTACTTAAAAAAAAAAACACTAGTTACCTGGCTGATTGCCTAACTCCAACCTTTGCCTCCTGCCTGCTGTTTCCAATGTTACCATCTCAAGCCTATGATCAAGACTGCCCTTGGTGTTTCCCCTTAATCAGATTCCACCTGTCTGAATACATGAGGCAGCTGGGAGGGGAATCCAGTATCAAGGGATTTGTGCGCTCCCTCAAAATGCTCTAGGAATGGCCTTACCTGATAACATGGCTATGGTTAAGAGAATCTTGGATAGGGGCAGCTAGGTGGCACAGTGGCTAGAGCACCGGCCTTGGAGTCAGGAGTACCTGAGTTCAAATCCAGTCTCAGACACTTAAAATAATTACCTAGGTGTGTGGCCTTGGACAAGCCACTTAACCCCATTTGCCTTGCAAAAACCTAAAAAGAAACAAAAAGAGAGAGAGAGAATCTTGGATACCTATCCAACGAGATCCACCCACATCTGTGCAGTTTATGATCATAATGACAAAGCTTGGATCATATTATCTCTGATTTATATCTTCACCTTCACAGGCTTTCCTGTGGCATGGGACCAGCCTTGCTACTATAGTCTGATGTTCCCTTATTAATGCTACTATTTACTCTTGAGTAAAGTGACCTTAATTTGCAAAACATTATTACTAATGCCTGATGATTACTTCCATTAATATTTATAGCCATGTGAACACCAAGAGGGCCTGGGTACTAATTAATATTCAGACCTGGTGAATACTGGCTAGATAAATCTTCCTGCCTCAATCTCTGCTCTAGATCTGATGAATATAATGGAGGATAATGACTCTTTTCCTTTATTTTTTTAAAGACACCTATAAAAGTCACTATCTTAGGATAATAGAATGTTGAAATCACAGAAAAAACGTTATAATCCTAGATTATTGGCATCATAGAAGTTAGAATCGTAGAACATTAGTGAAAAATGTTTTTGTTTTTTTAATTAAGGAGTGTTAGAAACTTAAAATAATTGGAATCAGAATGTTGGAATCCTAAAGTAAAATGATATGTGAATCATAAGAATGTCAGAGTTGGAAGGGATTTCAAAGGTCAA
Source organism: Macrotis lagotis (assembly GCF_037893015.1). Taxonomy (NCBI): domain Eukaryota; kingdom Metazoa; phylum Chordata; class Mammalia; order Peramelemorphia; family Peramelidae; genus Macrotis; species Macrotis lagotis. The sequence goes on along the minus strand of NC_133658.1, from coordinate 251,840,951 downwards.
CTGGTGTAACACTCTGATGAGTACATAACCTAGGATGTCCCTAAAACGGCACTAAGATTTGGGGGGCACTATATGTTTTGGGACTAGCAGAAATATCCTGGCAGAGTTCAGTTCCTGAGGGTCAGTATCTTTGGAGATAATAGTATCCCAATTACCTCTTGGGATTCAGCTGAACAGGAATCAGTCAGTGACAGCCTCCCACCAGAAGAGGAGGGGGAAGGGAGGCGGTGGTGGATTTCCACGTTTGCACAGAAATGGAGACAAGTTTGAGACGCCCACGCCTTCTGCAATAGCTGACATTTTTTTTTAAAAGAAGATGAGTTTAAATCTAAACTGAACACCCCTAGTGTCATGAAATAGAATATTTTGATTTATCTCCTTTATCTCCTTTGGGAAAAGGCTGGGGCCCCCTGATATAAGGAAACAATTTTAGTCTTTTCTCCTGTCTTCTCCCAAGGTCTTCATAGAATTGCTGGAGGGGCTGTTGCTGCAGAGAGATGCTTTCATCCTTTCCCTTCCCTCCCTTCCCCCTCCCCACTTCGGATTTAGAATGTGTTACAACCCGGCAGCTTGTTGCCATAGTAACTAGGGAGCTTTGGAGCAGCCCAGGCATCCCGGCTGGGCCTTGGTGCCTGCTGCCCTGACATTGGCACTATCCATCATAAAGGCTGCTTCTGGCCCCAGTGGGTGCCCCTCTGAGAGGCTATGTCCCATGCCCTGAGGGCCTGCCAGGGACAGAGCCCTGGCTCTTCCCAGAAGAGCACAGGACCCCCATCTAGTAACTGTGAGCTGAACCCATGTCAGAGTCCTTTACAGACTGTGAGGAAGGGACTTGGGGAAGAAGGCTGACCTCTAAAACAGCTGGCTGGGGAAAAGAAAGTCCCCATGCCAGAAACAGGCTCTGGGAGATTAGACAATTCAAAATTCTCCTGGGGCGGGGGAAGAAGGGGGCCTGAGCAATTTTGGCAGGATCACAAATTATGTAACACAGGACTTCTGGGTTGAAGGAACCTTGGAGGTTATCTTGTCCAAGTCTCTCTCCCTTTATCTAGATGGAAACAAATCCAGAAAAGGGATTTTCTCAAGGTTACACCGCTAGTTAGCTTTTCCAGGTCCCAGACACATCCCCTGGGTGAATCTGACCCCATATTCCCTTTGGCTCTGGCTCACTTTTTCCCATGAACTCTTGTGCTTGAGAGGAAATGATAAACCCAAGTTTGTTTATGAATAAACTAGATTAATCTGGGAAGGCTTCTTGGAGGATGTGCCTTTTAAGATTTCATTTCTCTAGGAACAAGTCCTCCCTTGAATCCTACTGACTCAGGACTAGGAGCAGGGATTTTTTTGTCTCCCTGTTCTGGTTACCAGGAATACTCCCTCATTTTCTAGACATGGACACTCTTAGCTGTCCTGGCTCAGGACCTACGTGCTTGCATCTTGGATCTGAAAGCTTATTGTTGTCATGGAAACCCTTCACCATCTCTTTTCTGGAATGAAGTTAATAGCCTCCTCCTTGGGGCTTCCTTATTGAAACGACAAGACAGTGTCATCCCAGTGGACAGACACCACATTCTTCTCAAAACTATTCTTTCAAGGTGAAAGATTCTTCTTAGGAGACAGAGAGTCACAGACCAGTTGCATAGCGAGGATCTCAGGTCAAGTTCCCCAAATAGCAGTGTCACCAAACCTTCCTGGAATATTATCATAACATTCCTGGCCATTTTCAAACTATGGTACTGAGAAAAGGAATCCCATCCCTTTCCCACTGAAAATCAGACTCTGCTCCTCTCAGATACTAGGCTCTGATAAGATATCCCTTGCTTCACCTTCCCCAGAACCAAGCCACAACACCATCTTCTGGCCATTTCCAAAACATGCTTCTTCCTCCACCCCTTTCTATCTCCCCTTTATCTGTATATATATATATATATATATATATATATATATATATAGAGAGAGAGAGAGAGAGAGAGAGAGAGAGAGAGAGAGATACACACACATATATGTATGTATATATATATATATATATATATATATATATATATTTATATTAGAATGAAAGGACAAGACCGTCTTGTTTGCTCAGTTTATATCCTTGTAGCTTATCACAGGGCTTGGAACAAAATTAGTGCTTAATAAATGTTGTTGTTTTTTCCATTCCTTCCTTCCTTCCTTCCTTCCTTCATTCATGATCCAAATCCAAAGATGGGAAAAGGGTAGATCTGAAACTGATTTGAAGAAAGGGCCATTCATCAAAGATTCATAGAAAGGAATCACCTTCAGGCAATAATTATGGTATATGATCTCACATTCCCTGCTGGGAAGTCAAAATAGATCCAGGGATGGAAATAGAAAATCTAGCTTTAAATCTTAGCCCCAGATCTAATTAACTATTACTGTGACCTTAGGGATATCACTTAAACTCTCTGAACCTTGTCTACCCACCAATAATGTGTGGAATTATTACTACTTACCTAAGACTTACAGATTGCAGGAAGAACACTTTGTAGGAAGGCTATGAAGTAAAGGGAAAGAATGTTAGATTTATAGACCAAGGACTTCTGGAGTCATAGGATCTGAGATTGAAGTCCTTCTACTTACTGAGTGACCTTGGACAAGTTACTTTCCCCTCCCAGGTATCAGTTTCCTCATCTGTGAAATGAAGGGAATGTACCATGATCTTTAAGATACCTTCTTGTGGGGCGGTTAGGTGGCACAGTGGAAAGAGCACCAGCCCTGGAGTCAGGAGGACTTGAGTTCAAATCTGGCCTCAGACAATTAATAATTACCTAGCTGTGTGGCCTTGGGCAAGCCACTTAACCCCATTGCCTTGCAAAAATCTAAAAGAAAAAAAAAGATACCTTCTTGTTCTAACAATTGTAACTAACATAGAGTTCTTTAAGGTTTGTGCCACTCTTATATTCAGCATGGTGTAATAGATACAGTTCTAGACCTGAAGTCAGGAAGACTTGGGTTCATATTCTACCTCAGATAATTACTAGTTGTATGATCCTGGGAAAGTTACTTAACCTCTTTGGGCCTCAGTTTTCTCATCTGTAAAATGGGCATAATGATAGCACCTACCTCTCAGGGCTGCCATCAAGACCAAGTGAGATACCACATTTAAAGTACTTTGCAAACCTTATGACACTAAATAAATGCCAATTATCTCTATACCCTAAGACCTTAAAACATTATAAAAGGATGAATAGTACTCAATTCCTGACTCTGCAGATTAATGGAATTTCTTCCTGACTCAAGATAATATATCCTTTAGAGACAAAGGAAATTGGGTTTTCAAAGCAAAATTTAATAAATCTAAGCTTTCCTGGTCGATCTATCGGTCTGGACCCCTTGCTATTGGTTATACAGCCCTACATGTTCATCTGACACAAGGCCATTTGTTCATTTATTTTGGACAAGCTCTTTGTCCTTAGGGACCAGCCTCCTTCCTGGTATCCTATCCCTCTTCACCACCAAGAGCCCTACTGGGGCCTGGCTCATGACTACTGACTACTTTACTTTAGTTCCAAATGAAGGAAGAAACCTTCATCTTGATCTTTCTCAAACTCTCCACAATCTCCATCATGCCACATTGCTGCTCTCTAACTGTTCATTATCTATTTGTCGCATCCCTGACCACTGTGTGGACTCCAAAGAGGAGGGACTTTCTCTAATATTTCTTTTGTAATCCTATTTTACAAGGTACCTTAGCCAAAGTATTTCTCTGGTGCTATTTGTTTTCCCATCTGTAAAAACTGGTCTAGGTGGTCTCTTCTAGTTATTGTAGTACAGTGGGTAGAAAGCAAAAAGACTCATCTTCCTGACTTAAAATCTGGCCTAAGACATTACTTGCTAGGTGACTCTGGGCAAGACTTTTAAACTTATTTTCCTTAGTTTCCTCATCTATAAAACGAGCTAGAGAAGGAAATAGCAAATCACCCCAGTATCTTTGCCAAGAAAACCCAAAATGGGTTCACAAAAAAAGTTAGACATGACTGAAAAACAACCTTCAAACAACAACAATCTAGTTCTAATGTTACTTTCCAAATTTAGGATCTTTTATCAGGTCTGTATTGTAATTCTACTCTTTGAGGTCCCCTCTGGTTGTTAGATATTTGAAGGACTTTTCCATCCTTGACACTCTTTGGTTTTAATGTCTCTTCTAGCCCTTGACAAGCTTTCTTTTATGTTTTAAGATTTTCCCCAATTTGAACTTGCTAATAATGTTCCACAATTGAAGATTTTTTTTTTTCCCAGAGCTTATGTTCTAAGCTTTCTTCTATGTCTGATATTCTATTCTATGTCAGCTAAGATCTCTTTTGGTTCTGACAATCTAAGTTCTTAAGTCCGTTCCATGTCTTACATCTTATGTAAGGTCCAAGTTTCTTTCATGGAGATCAGAATGGATCCAGGCATATCAACATATTCATCATTTGGGGTGAGCATATGCCAGTAGCTATTCCAGTCTACCAGGCTCCATTGTACATGTTTTGGGGAGACATTGAAATCTAGCCCCATGAAATTCTGCTCTCCTAATTGGAAAAATTCAATTTCTTTGATGGTATTAACATAACCAAACACAGCCAACTGGTAGACCTCTCTGGGGAGGCAAAGCATCTGAGAGGGCCTTTTAGGGAGGGTGTGTTCCCGGAGAATGAAACTGTAGGCAGGAGGCAAAAATAGAAGTGAAAAAAACACCTCTTTTTTGTTTCCTTGGGAAGGATGGCTGAGTGATCCTCAGTAGGGGGCCAGGACTGTCTTTATTGATAAGCTATGATTAAGAAGTAGGGAGAGGGCTAAATGAAGGAAGAGGCTGGGAAGGGAAACAAGGAGGCTGGCTGGGGCACCACCCCTCCCAGCCCCACATAAACAGCTGGGATTGGTGGTTCAGAGCCTGAGAATGGATGTCAGGGAACCTAGGGTCCGTTTCCTGATCTCTTCTAGGTCATATATATTATTTCCCCAGGTCAAGGGATACCTTCTATAGACCTCGGTGTTCATGCCATTGGGCAAAGGGTCCTAGTCTTATGACTCCTCTTTCCCCACTTTCTAGGAAAGAGTTCCTAAGGCAGATTATCTATACCCATCCCTCCACTCCTGATACATTTCCTCCATGGAACTTTGTTCTAACTCAGTTTCCCATCTCTCTAACTTTTCAAAGTTAGACACCCCTCTTCCACCTCTACAAACTCTTAGGAAAAGATGTTTAATGAGTCCAGACAAGGAAAAATGCACACAGCAAAGACCAAACCCTTTGGGATGGCACTGGCTGTTGGTTCTCTGGTTAAGAGCCAAATATCACCACCTCAGACATCTCTGAGTACATTTATTTCTGAACTATAGAGGGCTTATGACTCATATGTATATATGAGTGTGTGGTTAGATGCAAATATGTGTGCATGTAATGTGATATGCATATGCACATGTATGCCAAGATATTGTATATGAAGGGTAAATGTGGTAGGGTGAAGAGGGAGCTGGCTTCAGACTCAGGATGTCTGAGTTTAAGTTCTGCCTCAGGTGAATATGGGCTTCATGAGCCTCTGGCACTTAACCTTACATTGTTTCCAAGACTAGATGGTCAGGATTGCAGAGTATATGCCAATCAGCACTGATAGAGTTTCTTCAATGGGGGTCCTCAGTAGCAGGTCCAATCCAAAAAAAAATCCACTAAAGACATGTGAAATGTTGAGTCATTTTGGTCCTGACTCTGTGACCCCATTTGGGGTTTTCTTGGCAAAGTTAGTAGAGTAGTTTACCATTTCCTTCTCTAGCTCAGTTTATAGATGAGAAAACTGAGGCAAATAGGGTTAAGTGACTTGTCTAGAGTCACACAGCTAGTAATTGAGACTGAATTTGAACTGAGGTCCTCCTGACTTCAGGGTCAGAGGTCTGTCTGTTGTGATGCTTAATGTGTAATGTCAGAGTTTATTTTAAAGATTCATAGATGTTAGGGAACTCAGAGGATACCAAGTCTAAATCCTTCATTTTAAAGATGGAGAACCTGAGATCAGACAGGCTGAGTAAACATAGACAAAGATAATGAGGGGCGCAGCCAAGATTTGACCTCAGGTCCCCTGGTTCCAATCTCAGAATTCTTTTCCATTATATCACCCTCTTTTGTGAATGTAACTGTATATATATGAATATATATATACTAATATATATTTACATATAGTTACATGTACATTTATATTACTTTTGGGTACATATATATTAAATTTCTTTTGCATGCATGTATATACATACATGTTTATATATGTTTATGAGTGTGTTCTATGTGCATCTATACAAATGTATATATATTGTGTGAATGTATTTGTGTGGGTATGTATTAGGTGTGTCTCTATATGTGGTATGGTGGATTCAGTGCAGAGTCTTCTTCCTGAATCTAAATCTAGCCTCAGATTCTTGACCCTGTGACACTAAACTCTGTTTGCCTCAGTTTCCTCATCTGTAAAATGAGCTGAAAAAGGAAATGGCAAACCACTTTAATATCTTTGTCAAGAAAACCCTAATTGGCGTCATGAAGAGTCTGTGTGAAAGTGTTTGTGTGTGTGTGTGTGTGTGTGTGTGTGTGTGTGTGTGGTTTGTATGAGTTCTAGAGCTATTTAGAAGAATCTACCCAAGGTTAAAACTCTTAGTAAGTCAATTTAGCCCTCCAGTGAAGCCCGGGGCTACAGGGACCATTGGCTCAGTAACTACAGGAATACCTTGCAGGGAAGGGTTCTCAGGAGAAGGATCCCTCAGCCCAATCTACAGTTTGGATGAATAGCCCCATTATTGACCTTTTGAAACCTAGACAGGTGAGGCACTCTCTGTTCCTTGGCCTCTAGTGACAGAGAAACCATCACAGGGGAACAGTGCTATATTCAGTCAAGGTCTCAAAGAATGCCATTCGGAGCCACTGGAGACCACACGCCTGTGTGAATCACCCGGAATTCAACACACCAGGCTATTTTCTGCCACCGTCTTGGGCTCTGTCACCCCAGCTGCAGGAAAACTGCTAGGTTGGAGTTACCATGGTGAGATCCGGACACTGATTCCCCAAGTCACATCATTGCGTTATCCCTAGTCGATTGTAAGCCTTTCCCAGCTAATCCTCCTAAAAGAGTGACTCATTGATAAATATATGGCCTGGCCTCCCAAACTGATTGCTGTCCCCCAGCAGCAGGACATGGATCTAGGGGAAACGTTGGGGGATCATGGGGCCCAGAATGTCAAAGTCTAATCACTTTCCATTTGGCCTTCTATAGGAGTGCTGACTCTGGGGCTTCCAAACCAACAGGATCCCAAACTCTGTCATTACAAAATTAATCCCTGCTTAGTGACTCATTAGATATAATTAGTGTGACCTTGAGCACTTTACTCTTAGTGCCTTTCCTCAATTTCCTCATTTGTAAAATAAAGAGGTTGAACCATATGACCCCTAAAGTCCTTAAATCTGTGATCCTAGGATCCTAAATAGAGATTCTGAATATAGAAAATATAGGATCTGAATATAGAATCTGAATACAGATTCTGAAAGGGACCTCAAAAGGTCCCTGAAAAGGAATCTCTGTGAGAATGTTTTGAAGTTCAGCTCTGATAATAACTAGTTTGGTGATCTTGGACCTCAGTCATTTCTGCTCTTTATATTTTATTTTCCCCATCTGTAAAATGGGTGTTAAAGGTAATTCACTAGATATTTATTAAATGAAGGGAATACAATGGCATAAACAATGCAGGGCCTTTTTCAAGGAGATTATATTTTACTGGAAGATATAGCATGAATGCAGATAAATATGTATCAACTGGCAGGTAAGTGGCTCAGTGGATAAAGTGCTGGGCCTGGAATCAAGAAGATCTGAGTTCAAATCCAATATGAGACATTTATTACATGTGGGACACTGAATAAGTTACTTTAACAGCTGTCTGCCTTTATCCACTGATTAAAGAAAATGGCAGACCACTCCAGTATATTTGCCAAGAAAAATTCCATAAATAGTTGACCAATGAACTTGATCATGAAGAGTCGGATATGACTGAACAACTAAACAACTACAAAAATATACAGAGAAAAATATACAGAGAAAAACAAAATAAAGAAGGAACAAGGATAAACACATGAAAGATCAGGAAAAGTCTCGTGTAAGAGAAGCCACCTGAGCTATGCTCTCAAGGAAGATAACACTTCTAAGAGACTGAGGTGACTTGTAGTACCATCTACACAAAGGCACCAAAGTGGGAGAAGAGATGTTACATGTGAGAAAAAGCTATCAAGACAGTTTAAAAGGAATAAAAAAATACATGAAAAGGAATACTACCAAGTAAGTAAGGCAAGTTAGGTAGAAGGAAGCTTTCAATTCAAGCTGAAAATTTTATATTTTGTTCTAGAAGCAATAGAAACCACAGAAAAAATTTTGAGTAGGGCAATGACAGAAATAGGTTGGGTTTTAGGGATATCAATTTGGCATCTTTTTGGGGAATGGATTGGAGAGCAGAACCTGGAGGCAGTGAGATCAGTTAGGACAAAGGGCAAAAAGTAGGGGCAAAAGGTAATAAAGGCCTTTCCTAGAATAATGGCCTTCTCAGTAGAGAGAAGGAAGCAGTTGCAAAAGATTTTGTGGAATTAGAATCAATAAGATTTGGCATCTGATCAAATTGGGGAATAAGTGGGGATGATGATTCCCCTGGTGACTGTAAGTACTGGCAGTACCCTCAATGAAAGTGAGGAAAATGGATGGAAGAATAGTTTGGAAAGGAGAGTAAGAATATAATGAGTACCATTTTATATTTGATGAACTTGAGATGTGATATCCAGCATGAACTTGGTAATATAGATATTTGTACCATGTACCTCACACAGTTGTGATAAAAAGCATTTTGTAAACCTTAATGCTTATAAAACTGTGAGCTCTCATTTTATAATCTTTGCACAAGGATAGCCAGCCTCTTTCTAAATTTTACTAAAAAGCCCTGATCCTGAGGTTCAAAGACCTAGGTTTGGGTTCTGGCTTAGATTCTTTCTCTACTTGTTTCCCAATCACCCAATCCAGATGCTGGGAACAGTTATTTACTGCTGCTCAAGTTATTCTTTCTTCTTCCTCAAGCAGTTACTTCTTGCTTCACAGTCTTCTTCCTCTCCTTTGATCACTGTCCTCATACTAGGACTGAGATTTTCAAAATGGGGTTGGGGGACAGGGAAGTCAAAATTATTTTCATAATATTACTATGGTGCTTTTAATATCCAATTCAAATTTCTTTTTTTCTTCCTCTTTTTTAAATTTTTTTTTATTAAAGATATTATTTGAGTTTTACAATTTTCCCCCATCTTACTTCCCTCCCCCCACCACAAATGGCAATCTGTCAGTCTTTACTTTGTTTCCATGTTGTACCTTAATCCAAATTGAGTGTGATGAGAGAGAAATCATATCCTTAAGGAAGAGACAAGGAGTCTAAGAGGTAACAAGATCAGACAATCAGATATCTGTTTTTTTTTTCCTAAATTAAAGGGAATAGTCCTTAAACTTTATTCAAACTCCACGGACAATTCAAATTTCTAATTAGATTTTCTAACTTCTAGTTTTGCAAATGGTAAAATTAATTTCTAATATGATTTTCCTGGTTTCTAATTTGGTAGCTATTGATAGTATAACTCACATAAACAAAAGCTCTTTGAGGGGTCCTCAACAATTTTTAAGAATATAAATGGGTGGGGCAGTTAGGTGGCGCAGTGGGTAGAGCACCAGCCCTGGAGTCAGGAGTACCTGAGTTCAAATTTGACCTTGTTCACTTAATAATTACCCAGCTGTGTGGCCTTGGGCAAGCCACTTAACCCCGTTGCCTTGCAAAAACCTTAAAAAAAAAAAGAATATAAATGGGTCCTGAGACCAAAAAGTTTAAGAAACACTATTCTAAGGATTTCAGCATACCTATATCCCTCATTTTAGCCTCCCAGTCCTTCAGTCTCTTCAACTCCCATAAACTTCTCTTTTATTCTACCTCAGAAACACAGGTGTGGTCAGACTATTAATCTCAACTTTACCTACCGATATCCCACTTCCAAGAGGATGAATATTGTAATTCCTTATCTCACCATTGCTTCTTATCATTCCACCTCTCACTACAGGCCTTACCCCTAAACCTATTCTCAGTCCTCACCATCACCTTCAGTCCCTTCATCCTTCAATATTCTCCCAGACCATCACCCTAGCTCTGGCTTCACATTTCTTGACTCTTTCTGTTGTTGTCCAACTCTTCAGGAATTCATTTTTGGGGTTTTTCTGCCAAAGAAACCCGAGTGGTTTACCATTTCCTTTTCCAGTTCCTTATACAGATGAGGAACAGTGGCAGAATTAAGTTACTTGCCCAAGGGAACACAGGTAGTAAATATTTGAGGCTGGATTTAAACTCAGGAAGATGAATCATTCTGTTTCCAAATCCGGTGCTCTATCTACTGGGTCACCTATCTGCCACTCATTCTTTTTGGGGGGATAGGGGGAAGCAATTGGGATTAAGTATCTTTCCCATGGTCACATAGCTAGTAAGTGTCTGAAGCCAGATTTGAACTCAAGTTCTCCTGTAGGACTGTTGTGCTTGCTATCCAACACCCAAAGTAGTTGCCCTTCAATCTTTACCCTAGAGCTTATCAACTCAACTGAGATGGCTTTTACTATTTAATCTCTTATCTCTTTGTCCTATTGCCATTCATGCCTTACCAAACCCCCACCCCAATTACTCCCACCATCTGCCTCCTCTACTCCTACTCCCATGCTGCCTAACATAGCTAGAGGAAGTCACGTAATCATCTGCAGACTGGATTCTCTACAAATGTATATTATCTAATCTTAACTCAGTTGTCACTACAGCAAGGTAATCCTTTTTCTCCTCCCTAATTGATTCTCTATTTGCACTTCCCACAGTGGCTGTTTCAAATTCTCTTTTCCCTTCCAACCTCCCACACTACCCACCCCCAACCTTCTTAGCTGAGGACCTGGCCTCATAGTTTACTCAGGAAATGGAGGTTATTTTCATTTCCACTGCCTCACTTCTCCACAGCTCCAAAACTCTAGACATCATTTCCAGTCTGTCCTCCTTTACATCTTTATTTTAGCCTCTGATGAAAGGTAACCTTTCTCTTTGGCAAAGTCAATCTTTCTACACTTATTCTTGATCCAACCTCCTCTCAAAAACTGCTCCCACAGTCATCTCTTGCTAATCTTCTCTCCCTATTGGTTCCCACTCTTTCTATCTATAAACTTACCTAGGTGATCCCATTTTTTGAAAAACTCCTGATTTGACACTGCAATACCCCCCAAAAAAACCCTATTTTCCTATTATCCCTCTTTCAAGGGCAATTCTTTTTGTTGATTTGTTGTTTGAACTTGGGAAATAAGTTAATGGAGCTTCAGTTGGTCCATATATGTAATGGAGATAATTCTTGCTTTGATGCCCTCTGAGGCTATGGTCTGTGTGAATCAGTAGTATGCAATAGCCATCAACTAACTCACCAGGTCTCTCTGCCTTTAAGGAATTGAGCCAGTCAACATGCTTCCAGGGAATGCTCACTTGAGAACAGTTAAAACCAACTATTTTCTTAGGTAAAAGTATATACACAGGAACAGAGGTGCCCTTTTTTTTAAAGAATTTTTTAATAAGGCAATGGGGTTAAGGTCACACAGCTAGATAATTATCAAGTGTCTAGGTCACATTTGAATTCAGGTCCTTCTGACTTCAGGACCCATGCTCTATTCACTGCACCACCTAGCTGCCCCAGATGTTCACTTTTTGCCTGCAGTAACTGCAACCCCAGGTCTCAGAATCCTAAACTATGAGATACACAGTGATACATGTATTATTGGAGCATACATCAACCAAGAAATTGCCTGGGTAGTATAATAGGACACTGGGGGGCATAACATAGAATGCTGAACCTAGAGTAAGACTTGAGGTCAAACCCAGCCTCAGACACTACTTCGTGTGACCCTGTATAAGTCATTCAACCTCAGACTGCCTCAGTTTCTTCTACTATAAAAATGGATTAATAGTAGCTCAAGAAAGCTGTTAGGATGATATCTGTAAAGTATCTGGCATATAGCAATAAATGCGTGTTCTCTTCCCCTTCAGGCAACCCAGGTCATGAGGCTTGGCTGACTCGGGGAATGGATTACTTGTCTGAGTCTTTTCTTAGCCCCTAGGACCTGGGAATAGTCTAGTCTAATATGAACTACAGCCTAGATGAAGTCTTGGCTAATCACAGCAAGTGATTCTGGAATCATTACTTGTGTGAACAATCCTGGGGTATATCATAGGAAGGGGAGACCAACTATAATTCAGAGGCTGGAACCAGCCATGGTCTGTTACAGGGTCTGCTCAGATGAGGTCTCTGAGAGCAGAACCTTTATTCTCCCTCATCAGAGAGTTGCTAGAAGAAAGTGCTTTATAAATCTTTAGGCCACTTTGGAAACAATTTGGTGTTATTATTGTTCCCATTCTTTATTTTCATTACCTCGACTCCATTATTGTATGACTCAATTCCTCTTCTAAATCATGTTAAGATAGGGGGGCAGCTAGGTGGCTCAGTGGATAAAGCACTGGCCCTGGAGTCAGGAGTACCTGGGCTCAAATCTGGTCTCAGACACTTAATAATTACCTAGCTGTGTGGCCTTGGGCAAGCCACTTAACCCCATTTGCCTTGCAAAAACCTAAAACAAACAAACAAACAAACAAATAGATAAATAAATAGATAGATGAATAAATAAATAAATGAATAAATAAATAAATAAATCATGTTAAGATATCTGCCTCTCAGCAAGGAGTCTCACAGTCTCAATCCTGCCCTCTGGAGCTGAACAGAAGGGATGGACCATGATGGAAGAAGCACTGGATCTAGAAAGAGTTAAAGGATCTAGGTTCAAATCTAACCTTTGCTATTCATCAAGTATATGACTTTGGATAATTCACCATTTCTTGGGCCTCAATTTCCTTGCCTATAAAATCAATCAACAAATGTTCATTAAGTGCCTACTAGCTACAGTAAGAACAACTAGATGGTGTAATAGAACACCAGACTTGGAGTCAGGAAGATCTGAGTTCAAATCCAGCCTCAGACACTTACTATCTGTGTGATTTTCGATAAGTCACTTAACCTATAGTTGCCTCTCCTCACTTATAAAATGGGGACTCACTGGAGAAGGAAACAGCAAAACCACACCAATATCTTTGCCAAGAAAACCCTTCAGACAAGTCCACGGTGTCACAGCGTTGGACACAACTGAATGACTCAACAACAACTAGATGTCATGCACTGAGGATATAAAGCTAGAAATGAAATGATTTCTGCTCTCAAGGAGTTTGCACTCTAATGGAGAAGACAACAGAGACATATATGAATAGATCCAAAGTGGTGATGGAGGCGGGGTACTAATGGTTGGGAGAACAAGAAAGATTTCATATCAAAGACTATGCTTGAATTTTATCTTGAAGAGAACGAGGAATTCTATAAGGTAGAGGTGAGGAAGGAGTGCATTCTGGAAGAGGAAGGACCAAGGCAAAACTCTGAAGGCAGGAGATGGGCGAGGGGTGGGTGGGGAGAACAGAGGGAGGGCCAGTTGGAATCACAAAGTGAAGGATATAGAGTGTGCTTTAATGAGTCTGGAAAGAAAGCTTGGGGGTCAAGTTGTGAAGGACTTTAAAAGCCAAACAGAATATATATCTGATCTTAGAGGCAATAGAAAGCTACTACTCGAGTTTGGTGAGTAGGGGAGTGAAGTGGTTAGACCTGTGTTTTGGAAAATCACTGTGGCAACTGTGTGGAGGATGTACTGAATAGGAACAGACTTGAAGCAGGGAGACCATTTGAGAGTAATTCAGGGAAGAGGTCCCTAAATTAAAGTGGTAACTTTATGAATAGAGAAAAAGAGTTCTGGACTGACTTAGGAGATGCGATAACTCTGACAGGGAAAACCTGCAGTTTTCTCCCATCCTCTTGTCAAGGCCCAGATCAAAGAACCATCTCTTCCAAGGACCCTGATTCTACACTGTGCCAGCCTACAGTGATCTTTCTGCTTTAACCTCCTTTGGGTCAAATCTGCCTTTGTTTCCATACCTTTCCTAAATGTGTGTTTCCTTATGAGATTGTAGGATGCTTTGAGGTCAGGGTCCACCTAAACAATTTTAAATCTCAGATCACATAAATAAGTAATTAGCTAAGGAAATATATTTAATATAATTGTACATGTGTAATCTATATCAGATTACATGTTGTCTTGGAGAAAGGAGAGGGAGAAAGAAAACTTTAGAACTCAAAATCTTTAAAAAAAAATGAATGCTGGAGTGGCTAGGTGGATAGAGCACTGGCCCTGGAGTCAGGAGTACCTGAGTTCAAATCTGGCCTCAGACACAATAATTACCTAGCTGTGACCTTGGGCAATCCCATTGTCTTGCAAAAAAAAAAATAATGAATTCTGAAAACTATCTTTACATGTAATTGGAAAAAAAATTAAATTAAAAAAAGTTCATTAGTACTGGTGGTATAACCCCCTTGTTTTACAGATGAAGCAATCACAAAAGTTGAAAGAAGGCAAGTGACTTGCCCAAGATTACTTCAGAAGCAACATGGTTGAAGGGAGGTGTTGATTTCTGAAATCAGGAGTCAGGAGATCTGAGTTCCATTCCCAGTTCTAATACTTAATAGCTATGTAACTCTGTCAAGTCATTAAGACACTCTTTGCCTCAGTTTCTTCATGTGTAAAATGTGAAAAATAATGCTCCTCTGAAAGACTAATTGATAGAGAGTGAGCCTCAAATCAGGTAGACCAGGATTCAAGTCTTGCCCATGATTCATGTTGGTTATGTGACTGTGGACAAGTCCCCTAATTTCTTAGTGTTCCAGGCAGCTCCCTAAGATTATAAATTGCAGAGAACAGACCAAGCTCCATTGGCAAACAAACTTTCTCACCAGGAATGCCTTATATTGATATAATTTTAAGTTCCATTAAAAATGATCCATATGTCACTTATTACACACATTACAGAATTATGTGGAAAACATTTTATAAACCTTAAATCAATTTCTTTATGACTACAGCTATGACCACCAATAATATTACTGTTCTCATATAACAAATTATTGACAGAGCCACATCCCTGACCCACTCCAAGGGTTGGAAAGATTTCAAAGAAAAATATCCAACAAGATCAGTGATTTCAGTTTACCAAGTATTTATGAAGCACCATTGAAGAAATTGGATGGCATAAGAAGTAGAGCACTGGTTTAGAGTCAGAAACAGCTGAGTTCAAATTCTGCCTCATACCCTTTCTAGCTTTATGAACTCGGGCAAATCATTTAACCTCACTTTACCTCTCTTTCCTCCTCTATAAAATGAGCAGTTTGAACTCAATGGCCTCTAAGTTCCTTCCCGGGTCTGAATATATAATTCTCTGAGCCACCAACTATGTGCCAAGGAACACATTTGGCTGTGGATAAGATACAGAGAAATATAAAACTCGGTACTTGCCCTAGTAGAGCTCACAATCTGGTTGGAGAAAGACAACACATACACAAAAAAACGACAAATAAAAATAGAATACAGTAAACATATGAGAGATACAAAGCTTTTATGAAGGGTCCAAGAAAAGAAAAATCATTTCCTATGAAGGAGACCCAGAAAAGCTTCCTGAGAGAGCTGCTATTGAAGCTGAGCCTTCAAAGATGAATAGAATTTCAATAGGTGTTGGTAAGAAGCCACATTCCAAGCATAAGGATCCAATGATCTAAGTCCTAAGTCTAAGACATAAAGGCCTACTTTGGATTCTAAGCGGTAGAAATAATAGAGGAGTAGATAAAAATGGTGCAATTTGGATTTGAGGGGTAACGATGTGAGATAAGACTGGAAAGGTAAGTTGACCCAAGATTGTAGACAGTCTTAAATAGTAGGTTGAAAAATTTGTACTCTTTTATTGGGTGAAAGAAGAATTTTGAGCAGCTGAATGTTCTCTAAAGGTCAATAGTGGTTTTTTTAAATGATTTATATCAAAAATTTAATCATCTCAGCAGAAGCAATCAATCAAAAGAAAAACCACACATAAGGCCATAAACTATAAACCATTTACAGTGCTGGAAGGAAATATATAATGTTTTTTTAATGGACTTGTTATGTGATAAGAGCAAGGAATAACCATGGGGTAGCCCATACTCTTCACTGTTATCCACACAATATAAAAAGCATGAAAAGAAGACCTCCAGAATATTGGGTGGATCCAGTCTTATGGATTTATGGGAGGACATGAATGAAAGCTACATGGTAGGGGTACAAAAAGATGAATTACTCTCTGCAATGGAGGGAATACTCACATTACTTAGATTCAGTGGAATACATATATACATTGATACATATAAACACATACCATCTAGAGGTCCCCCCTGCTTCTATATGGGCTCCCCCAGACATGCTACCCTATCTTTAAAGTGCATCCCCATATTGAAGTAGAGGGAATACTTTGTGGTCAGAGAATCTAAACTCAAATTCTTTTCCCACTATTAACTATGATTTGACCAAATCAACCCCTGTTATGGGGTTTAGTCTTCTCAACTATATAAAAAAAGGGGGGGTAGACTGAATGGTTTCTAAAGTCTCCCAGCTCATAATCCTATTACGTGACTTTCCTTCTTTCTTTGTATTGCTCATATTTGTCATTTGCTAGGAACAGAGAGAGTGATTAGACCTTTGAAGAATATTCTGTGAATGCAGATTGACACTCTCTGCAGATTCTATAGTCCTAGAAGTGACCTAGAGTTCTAGGAGTTTAAGTGACTTGACCAGGGTCACACAACCAGCATGTTTGAACCCTGGTTTCCCTGGTTCTAAGGCCATTTTCTCTATTCACTACATCTGACTGCTTCTTACCATTTCTTGCAACATGATAATGTTTCAAATTGTTGCCATACCACAGCCATTCCCCAGATGTTGGCCACATAAGCCATTTCTGCATAGCCAAAGTCACCAGTTTCTTTGAGAGAGTGGTTTCCTCGAAAAACCCACTTCCTAGTCTCCAGGGAGCCTGGAATGATTCATTTATGCACAGCTTAAGCAAAGGTTCACAAGCCTTTGGGATTTCTGTTTTTAACAAGAGCGCAAGAATGCAGGCCTCAAGATCTGGAGACCTTCCAAGAAGAAACACTTTGACTATGCGAAGTACAACAGCTATAATCCAAAAGCATGGTTTAAGTCTCTCCAGGAGGTCACCATCATTGACTATCACCAACCGTTGTCTAGCAAAGAAATGCCCATCATGAATCCGATGGCAGAGCTGTGGATCTGTGTTTATCCATGTAGTTGGGTGCCTTAACCAGCAAGTGGCTAGTCCAGAACTCTTTGGAGAATTTGGTTAAAACATTATTTCCAGTGTGACTAGGTAGTGCAGTGGGTAGGGTACCAGCCCTGGAGTTAGGAGTACCTGAGTTCAAATCCAGCCTCAGACACTTAATAATTACCTAGCTGTGTGACCCTGGGCAAGTCACTTAATCCAATGCCTAGCAAAAAAAACAAAAAAAACAAAAAAACCCATTATTTCCTTTGCTTGGGGAGCAGAGAACAAAGTATGAGGAGCCAGAACCTACATCATGAATTTGTTGGGTACCCTTGGATAGATTACTTAACCTATCTGAGTCAGTCTCCTTATACATAATTATCCTCTATGTTACAGGTTCTTGTGAAAATCCAATGGGAAAACTGATGAGAAAAACCCTTTGAAGTCTTTAAAGAACTATCCAAAGAAATGGATTATTATTATTATTATTATTATTAGTAGTAGTAGTAGTAGTAGTAGTAGTAGTAGTAGTAGTAGTATTAGCTCATAGTGTAACCTTGAGCAAATCAACCTTCACTTTCCAAGTTATACTTTCTAGAGCTGTAAATGATGGTATTGATCATACAATGACTATTCATCTTAAGAGAAGGAGTTGGCATAGTAAAATCAGCATGCCAGTTATGCTTTCTGAGATGCAAGTCTAAGAAGCAAGATGCAAGTACATATGTTGGAGGACTTATGAGTGTAGTCGTAGAAGAAATGACAAAAATGGCCTGGGAGACCTGTACAGTCTACATGTGGCTAAGATCCTCTGGGACTTGGTGAAGGTTTTGAAGACCATGTCAACCATTAGTTGAAGAAGACATTAGAGGAACTTGATATTGTTCTTCAAGGATTCAAAAAACATAATCTAGAAGAGGGATTAACTTTGTTCTGAGTAACTTCAGAAAATAGTAAAGAACAATAAAAGCAAGTTGCAGAGAGGCAGATTTCAGTTCCATGCAAATAAAAACTTCCTAAAGCATAGTGCTCTCAAATAGAACTAGCAATCCAACAGAATGTAAACTCCTCGAGGGGAGCATTTGTTTTTATTTTGTATCTCTAGCACCTGACACTGGTGCTTAATAAATGTTATCACCCTTGTTTCCAGAGGTAGTGATGGAAGTGTTTAAGGGGAGCTTGGATGATGGTCTTTAGTTGGGAATATTGTAGAGCTTCCTTGGGCTCTGAGGTTCTTTTAGAGCTGAGAATCTATGGTTTTATGGTCTTGTGACTCGAGAGCCAGGACTCTGGAATTTTACTTTAAGGATTGATCTGTGAGCCAGAAATCAACCTGATCTAGTTTGTTTGGTAGTTAAGACACACTGACATGGTAGGAATTAGCATCTCTTTAGTTACAAAATGCTTTCCTCATTGGGTTCATTATATTTTTCTTTGTATCTTGACCCAGGTATTGATAGGGAGAGGGGAAGAAGAAGGAAGGTCAAGACATGCTGCTTTTCTGCCCTTAGGGGACTCATGGCCTCGTGAAGAGAAAAGGCTTTGGTAGTAATCAGACAGTTTTTGTTGGGGGTGGGGGAGGTTGTCCTTCATTTTTTTAAATCATGTAAGCATTTATTAAAGATTTTACTTATTTTGAGTTTTACAATTTTTCCCCTAATCTTGCTTCCCTCCCCCACCCCCCCACAGAAGGCAATTTGCCAGTCTTTACATTGTTTCTATGGTATACATTGATCCGAATTGAATGTGATTAGAAAGAAACCATATCCTTATGGAAGAAACATAAATTTTAAGAGATAGCAAGATCAGACAATAAGATATCAGGGTTTTTTTTTCTAAATTAAAGGTAATAGTCCTTGGTCTTTGTTCAAACTCCACAGTTGTTTCTCTGGATACAAATGGTATTCTCCATTGCAGACAGCCCCAAATTGTCCCTGATTTTTGCACTGATGGAACGAGCAAGTCCATCAAGGTGGATCATCACCCCCATGTTGCTGTTAGGGTGTACAGTGTTTTTCTGGTTCTGCTCATCTCACTCAGCACCAGTTCATGCAAATCCCTCCAGGCTTTCCTGAATTCCCATCCCTCCTGGTTTCTAATAGAATAATAGTGTTCCATGACATACATATACCACAGTTTGCTAAGTCATTCCCCAATTGAAGGACATTCACTTAATTTCCAATTCTTTGGGGTGGCTAGGTGGTGCAGTGGATAAAGCACCAGCCCTGGAGTCAGGAGCACCTGGGTTCAAATCCGGTCTCAGACACTTAATATTGACCTAGCTGTGTGGCCTTGGGCAAGCCACTTAACCCCATTTGCCTTGGAAAAACCTAAAAAAATATATAAAGTAATTTCCAATTCTTTGCCACCACAAACAGGGCTGCTATGAACATTTTTGTACAAGTGATGTTTTTACCCTTTTGCATCATCTCTTCAGGGTATAGACACAGTAGTGGTATTGCTGGATCAAAGGGTATGCTCATTTTTGTTGCCCTTTGGGCATAGTTCCAAATTGCTCTTGAGAAAGGTTGGCTGAGTTCACAGCTCTACCAGCAATGTAATAGTGTCCCAGACAACCCTTCCAACAATGATCATTATCCTTTCTGGTCATATTGGCCAGTGTGAGAGATGTGAGGTGATACCTCAGGGAAGCTTTAATTTGCATTTCTCTAATAATGTCCTTCATTTTTGAAGACCATATTAGGGTGCAGGGGCAAGGTAGATACTAATATTCTCATTTAATGTCATTTCCACTGGTTATATCATAAAAATCAGTTGCATATAGGTACATACAAAGAGTTCTAATCAACCAATAAGCATTTTAAGTACCTACTATTTGTCAAGCATTGTCTTAATAACAAAAATTCATGTATCTATAAAGATTTATAATTTTCAAAGTTCTTTCTTCTGATGCAAATATCAGAAGACCCATTTTATAGATGAGGAAATGGAAATCAAGAGAAGTTAAATACCTCATCCAGGGAGCAATCATTGAACAGAGGCAACCTGTTAACTTCCTCTACAGGCCCCCTGTCTCCTCAAATCAAAGCTTCTGAAAACTCAGGGGAAAAAAAAGTACTCACCTCCAAATCCTTGGCATTGTTAAATGGTTCCACATCTAAAGTGAATGTGGCATCATCAGTGGAAATGACATTAAAGGAAATGCTTTGCTGCTGTGCCCTGAGGTTCATGGGACCTTTGTATCCACCTTGCAGCAGAAACCTTCCATGTGTACTATCTACCTCTATTAGAAGGGTAGCTCTTTGAATGTAAAGACAGCCTTGCTTTACTGGCTATACCTCCAGGACTTAGTATAGTCCCTTGAACTTTGTAAATGCTTAATAAATCTTTTTTCATTTGTTCATTCATTTGTCAGAAATAGAATTCAAACATAGATCTCCTGACTCCAAGTTCAGGGTACATTCATACTACTAATGAACCCAGAGCAAATCATTTCCTATTTCCTCAATGTGGCTACCATGCTGTATTTTGGCTTTCAATCGTAACCTAGTTGAGGCTCCAGGATAAGCCAATAGACTGAACAGAGAGAGGGTCACAAGAAAGATGAACCATCCTAAGGTATGTAGAAGTAGGTTCTCACTGGGGTCAAGGGTGGTAACCTAGACAAAGGCATGGAGATGGGAAAGCAGAGACAGACCTGTTTAGTCCCAGGGGAAGAAGGGAAGAAGAGAAATAAGGCTACAGGGTTAATGGAAACAAGTGGAATGGAACAATGGAAACAATGGAACAGTGTGATTCTGTGTGGAAAAACACTAGTCCTGAAGTCAGAGGACCTGGATTCAGGTCACACTTCTTCCTACCTGTGGGATCTTGGACAATTTTCCTGAGCTCCAGTTTCTTTATCTGTAAAAGGAGGGAATTGGACTAGATGACCTCCAAGGTCTCTTGTAGTAGACTGGTTTTTTTGCAAGGGAATGGGGTTAAGTGACTTGCCCAAGGTCACACAGGTAATTAATAAGTGTCTGAGGCTGGATTTGAATTTAGTTACTCCTGATTCCAGGTCCAGTGCTCTAGCCACTGTACCACCTAGCTGCCTCCCACCCCCCAGGTCTCCTTCAGTTATGGATCTATGATCTTGCTTCTTGAATTTGACTCTCATCTCCTCCACATACTACCTATGTGATTTTGAACATATTACTCTCCTCTGTGCCTCAACTTTCTCATCAATAAAATAAGAGAGACTGGATAATCTTTATTGCTGTTGTTGAGACCTTTCAGTTGTATCTAATACTCCATGACCCCATTGGGATTTTCTTGGCAAAGTTATTGGAAAGGTTTACCATTTCCTGTTTCGACTCATTTTAGAGATGAGGAAATTGAGACAAGCAGGGTTAAGTGACTTGCTCTTTCCTCTGATGCAAATATCAGAAGGCCCATTTTATAGATGAGGAAATTAAAATAAAGAGAAGTTAAATGACAAATCCAGGGAGCAATCATTGAACAGAGGCAACTTCCTCTACAGGTCCCCTGTCTCTCAACATCAAAGCTACTGAAGACTCAGAAAAAAAAAGTACTCACCTCCAAATGCTTGGCATTTTCAAATGCTTCCACATCTAAAGTGAATGTGACATCATTAATGGAAATGACATTAAAGGAACTCAGGAAAATGAGTCTTTCTGACTCCAGACCCAGTGCTCTGTCCCATGTGCCACCTAGCTGCCCACCTTATCCTTAGGGAAATGATTGATGTTGCATGAAATCACAGAACCTTGAAGTACTGATAGCAAACAACAGAATTCTGGAATTTCCTTAGGGAAGCAAACCAGGAAGAATGGAGTCCCAGCCCCTCCACATATCCACCTTCCTTATCAAAATTGCCTTCTCTAAGAATGAAGGAACGAGATAATGGTAACAAAAACCAAAACATCCAGGTAGTCCTTCAAAATGTTTTCTTTATAAAAACCTAGTGAATTGCAGTCAGTGAAAGTGTTATTATAATTTTGTAGGTGAGGAAACTAAGGCTCAGAAGGGGAAGTGGTCACACAACTAGTCAATGGGAAAATCTGTGTTTAAACCAAGACCTCTCCCCTTTGGGTCAAGTCTGAGTATTTATTGAGGGATTATGATGTGCTGGGTTTTGTGCTAAATTTTGAGGATCTAAAGAAAAACAGTCTTTCCCTCAAGAAGTTTACTTTCTAAAAGGAAGGAGGAGAGACCACATACAAACAATTCTGAACAAACAGAAAAATAGTATAAATTGGAGATAATCTCAAAGAAAAGGCAGTAGCATGGGGGAGGGGTGGAATTGGAAAGGTCTGCAGAAGATGAGTTTTAAGATATGACTTAATAGAGGTCAGGAAAGCCAGGAAATAATGGCGAGGAAGGAGAATAGTCTAAGCAGAGGGAACAGCCAATGGAAAGGTCAGAGTCAGGAGCCAGATAGTCTTGTCAGTTGGTGTAGCTGGATCCCAGAGTTGGGGAATAAAATATAAGAAAATAAGAACTGGGGAAAGGTAGAACAGGTCCAGGTTGTGAAGCCCTACAAAAGATTTTATATCTGCTTTTGGAGGTAATAAGGAGTCACTGGAGTCCAGTGAGGCTTGGCAGGGCAGAGCAGGGTTGACACAGCCAGACCAGTGATTGAGGAGGATCACTTTGATAGTTGAGTAGAGGACGGACCAGTACGGGGAGAGACTTCAGACTCTTTCCACTGCAACCCCGTGACTTCAGCAGCTAAACCTATTTACTAGGCAAGGTCAGTTGCCCAAAGCCTCAAAATTTAGTCTTCCCCTGGGATGGCCCAAAGAAGTTCCCTGGGCAGAGAGCAAGTTATATTTACAGTGGAGTATGGTTCTTTGTGAACTAGAATTAGATGGAATTCCCAGCCAGCAAAGGCAGCACAGGGCATGACCTATGCTCCTGTTAAGGCTGAAAGGCCATGCAAGGAGGCTGGAAGCAGGCTCAGGGGTGCCTAAGCCTCCAGGATTGCTCTCTTGAATCTCTGAAGAGAGTCCATTATATGATTTTCCAGGTTCCTTCTTGTACATGCATATACATGCTTATACAAGTATTCAAGAGAATCAACATGGAAAGAGCATTGAACTTAGGAGAGAGAGAACAAGCATTTAATTAGTGCCTATTATATGCCAGACCAGAAGACCTGGATCCCAGACCCAGCTCTAATGTTTCCTATCTGTATGGTCCTAGGCAAATCACTTTTCCTGTTTGGTCATGTTTGGTATGTTTAAAAAAAAAAACACTGGACTTGGAATTGGAAGAACTGGGTTTGAATTCCAGATCTATTGCTTCTATTTTTAAAGTTAGAAGAACTAAGCCTGAATCTCTACCCTACCTTATCAACAAATTAGCCAGTAAGTAGTTATTAAGCACCTACTAAGTGCAGGCACTGGCGATACAAGAAAGGCAAAAATATGGTACCTACTCTCAAAGAATTCACATTCTAATGGGGGAGACATTGTAAATAAAGACAAGTTTAAGGAAACTGAGCCTCAAAGCCCATTGGTATGGAATTATCTTCCTCCCTGTTCCTGGGTGAGGAGTAGACTGGAGTTTTTGTGAGGAGGAGAAAAGAAAGATCTCAGGTTCTTCTGACTTCCAACTTTGAGAAAAAAGATATACAGTGCCAATCTCTGACTCACTTTCTCTCTCTCTCTCTCTCTCTCTCTCTCTCTCTTTTATCTTGCTCTCAATAGCTCTATCCTTCAATCTGTATTTTCTGGTATATATTCTCATATGTATCCTCACTCTGATTTCTGTTTTGCTATAGATTTGCATCTATGGGTTTATTTGTTATTTGACATTGTGGTCATTATAAAACCGATATTTGGGGGAAGAGAGAAAAACCTTGGCTTTTTCCACTTTTTCCACTTTCCTAGTATGGAATAATAATCAGACATGAAACTAAATACTGCTTTCCATAGACTAACAATATTTAAGGAAGCAAATAGATATAATTCTATCTCAGCATCCTCTCTGAGGAGAACAGAGCAGAATGACCCAACTTCTGGTTCCTGGTTCCATCCTTCTACTTCCCTTGCTGGCAAAAATCAGTATCCCTTGAAAACGAGTAAAAAGAGATGCTAGAGATGTCTGTTCTTAACTCCCTTAAGTCACATTGAGGCAAGCACATTTTACATGTGAGGATATATAGAGGATCACTGGGAGATATTCTCAAAGTGATAACATTGAGGGTTGAAAGGAGAAGAGAGATTGGGAAAGGCCCCTTGCAGAAATTGCAGGGATTTCAACTAAGTTGTAAAAGAAGGCAGGAAAGTCAGAGAGCAGAGGTAAAGAAAGGTCAGAGGTAAAAAGGAAGGAAGAGTGGTCATGGGAGACAGTGAGGGAAAAGGTGCAGAAAGGTTATGTGTGAGCTATAGTCAATAGACCAGCAAAGCTGCATCACAGAGTAGATAAAAGGAAGGATAAAGCATGTGACACTTAACGTTTTTTCCTCATTTTCAATGAGTGGTTTTGACCAGATGGCTAGATGACCCCTAAGATCCTTTTCCCCCTTTCAGCTGTGAATACTCTGTTCTCATTTAAGATGAGAGGGAAGAGAGAAATAAAATGCACACAAGCAGCACAGACATGTACACACACACACACAAACACACACTCAGAACAAGCATGATATCCACTAGGATCTGAAAGAGACCAAGCAAATGATCAATAAGGTTCTTTCCAAAACTAAATACATTTATCCCTTTTGTGCTTCAGTTTCTCTCTCTGGAAAATGGGGATAATCACACTTGAACTGCTTACTTCATAGGACTGTCATAAGGAAAATAATTTGTAAATTAGAAAGTGCTACCTTTAATACACAGGGCCCATCTTCTCGGGCATTACTTTTCCGAAGCCTGGGAACAATAATTGAGCATAAGTCTACTTCGATGGCATGTCAAAATATTTTTAAAGATATATAAGATTTATTGAAGAAAAGCAGCACTCAATACAACTAAGAGGCAATGAGAGGAAGTAGTGAGAAAGAGGAGATGGATCTTTATGAGGAGAGATCAAATGAAGTTCATTGCTGCTCTGAAACAACTGCAAAGCAAGCTGCATTGTAGTAATGTTAATATCTACAGTGAATGAATGGATCAGGGGGCTTTTTGCATTTCTATTTTTTGTCAATTAAAGTTAAGCCTTGTCCCTGTGTCAAAACTGCTACAGGTCAGTCTTTTTGTCTTTGAATCTGTTCCAGTGTCTAACTGCATTCTGAACATAGAAAATGCTTAATATATTTTTGAAGAAAAGAAAGGAAAAAGAAAAAAAGAACAAGAGAAAAGAGAAGGAAGATAAGTTCTATCAGAGCCCATATCCCTATTATGAAATCCAAAAATGTATGAAATTCAAACATACTTGTGGAACTACAAACACACTTTTATTTGCATACACAAATGCCAATAAATGAAAACCAGATGATTAACTGTGACAGAGAAGAGCAAAGCAGACCCTGGCTAATTAATTGGCTATTTGTTCTCTGTTACCCTTCATTTGTTTGGTCTTTAACCCCAACATTACTAGACCAGAGAGAGAGAAAAGACAGAAAAGATGCTTCTGGGTGGAAGACTCTAGAACTTCAGGAAATTCTCAAATGGTATAAGAAAGGATTTGAGCTGATTTTTCTAATTTAGTGGAGGTAACATTGTGAGTCTACTCTAGGCTGTTTTGAAACCAAGATATTATGAACTCCTAGATGGCCTTATCTCTTCTACGTCTTTTAAGAGTGAGTTATCTTTTCCTTAGGGAATTCTCTAGACTTTCCAAGAGGATGGCTTTCTCCCACTGAATGTAAGGAAAATAGGGAGGAGACAGTTCCCTTGGGCAGCATTTTCCATAATGGGATGAAAAAATTACCTAATAGCTTCATTTTATTCAGGCCTCAGCTCTTCAGAGAGCCAAAGATGTCAGAGGCCAAAATTATTTTAAGGAGGATGGGAAAATTCTGGAACTGAGGTGGGTTAAGACCAAAATATCTGCTCCCAATTCCCTCAAGGCCCCCATATCATGCCCTTGGCCTCAACCAGGCCTTCCCTACAGGAAGGCAGAGATATAATTACCCTTTATGTTCCTGCAGTGCATTGAACTTTCTGAGGCCCTTTCATATTTATTATCTCTTCTAAGCCTCATAACAACAGTCTGATGAGGGAAGCAAGGAAGTTATCACAACCTCCATTTTAAGCAGGAGAAATTGAGATCCAGAGAAAGATCAAAAGTAACTGGGCTAAATTTTCATGGCTAGTAAGTGGTGGGTTTTGGTAAGTGCTGTTGCTCTGAAACCCCACTTTGGATAGGCTGCATCAGATCTGTCTCAGGACAGTGCTTGGGAATTCTGGGGACAAGAGGGCTGAAAATCAACTGAGTGCCCCCTAAACACCTCAACAGATAAACCTTGGGAGCCCTCAGGAAACCACTCCACAAGAACTACTTTGTAGTGGTCAAATACAGGATTGGAACTGTCAGAGCTAGAACAATAAATGTCCACTGAAAGAGACCAAGTCACCCGGCCCATATGAACCACATCCTCAGGAACAGAAAGAACTGGTGGCAAGTATGATGACTGAACCAATGTCAATGGTATTTGAAGGGTCAAGGAACAAGAAAGACGTAACAAAAGAAGAGCATATTTCATCCAAGATTTTTTGGTTTTGGTTTTGTTTTGTTTTGTTTTTCTTAAAGAATGGAGTCTGGAAACTCACAAACTATAGACCAGTGAGCATGTCATCAATTCTAAGAAAATTCTGGAACAGATCATCTCTAAAGAAATGGTCAGTAAACATCAAGGAAAAGGAAGTGATAATTCAAAAAAACATGATTTCATCAAACTTCATGAAAAATAGGCCATGCCACACTAACCTGATAATACAATATGATATGATATAATAAATATAATATAAAAGTCATTACCTCTTAAAGTCCCTTTTTGACAGAGTTGTGAAACTGGTAATAAGAAGCATGGTATAATGAATAATTCAATTTGTTAACAAGCACTTAATAAGGATCAGAATTTAGAAATACCTGAGAGGACTGAATTGAATCACATTGTTGCAATACATTTGCATATAATAAAAAGAGCAGAAGAAAATTTTTTATTTCAAAATAAAATGATAATATCTGCTTATAATGATTTGTAAAGCTCATTTGCACAGAGAGGAGAAATTATAGTAAATTAAAGGAAAATTATTTTAAATTATATATATATATATATATATAGATCTACCTGGTCTTTCTAATGTTAAGTACTTACTATGTATCAGACAATGCATTAAGTGCTGGCCATGCCAAAAAAACTGAATAATTCCTGCCCTCAGGGAGATTACATATGAATGAAATCTTGGCTTAGATTGAGTGCTGGCTCAGAGTCAGGAAGACTAAATTCAAGCCCTGTCTTTGATACCTACTTCTGTTTGACACTGGGCAAATCGCTTATCTCTCTGGGCCTCAGACACCTAAGAGTAGAAGTCACAGAAAAGGTGTCAACCTGCCCTGGGCCAACAAGCTCACTATATCAATTTAATTCAGCTGCTTTGTCTTTAAAAAAGCCATAAATTAATACATCAAGAAATGATTTAGATATATTCGGTTTGCTAAATTTTATCAAAGCACTTAATAAAGTATTTCATATTATTTCTGTGGTAAAGATGGATGTGGGCTTGACAATAATACAATTAAATGGATTTGGAAGTGGCTGAATGACCCTACTCACAAAGTAGTCATTTAATGGTTCAATGTCAACTTGGCAGGTGTCCTGTGAGGTGTCTCCCAAATCTGTGCTTAATCCTGGGTCTCTTTAACATTTTTAATCAATGGATTAGATAAAAGGAGAGATGCCATGCTTATCATTTGAAGATGACATAAAGATGGGAGGGAGGCTCTGCTCTTGATGATAGTCAGGATTCAAAAAGGTTTAGACATGGGCGGCTAGGTGGCGTAGTGGATAAAGCACTGGCCCTGGAGTCAGGAGTACCTGGGTTCAAATCCAGTCTCAGACACTTAGTAATTACCTAGCTGTGTGGCCTTGGGCAAGCCACTTAACCCTGTTTGCCTTGAAAAAAACCTAAAAAAAAAAGGTTTAGACAGGAGTAAGAGGTGGAAGTGGCAAAGAGGCAAATTTTCTACTTGCTGTCAAGAAAAATCTTCCTACCAATTAAAAACTATCCAAAAGTAGAATGGGCTACCTAGAAGATGGTGTTCTCCTTTGTTCTTAATGAAATAAGATGAAATTAAATAGGAATAAATGTAAAGTTTGACAGGTTCAAAAACAAATTTTAGAAGTTCAAAGTGAGAGAGACATGGTTAAGAAGTTGATCTAAATGAAGTTTACAGGTTTTCAACTCAAAGTTTCAGTTTTCAACTAAAAGTTGAGTATGAGTCAGCAGCATGTTGCAGCCACCAAAAAGTGAGTATGATTTTGGGGGCTGCATTAAGAGAAGCATAGCTTCCAGAAATAAGATTGTGTTAGTCTCATAGGACTCTAATCTAATGTTTGACGTTCATTTTCAAAGAAGAACATGACATCAGGGGAGGTGATACCATGACAAGCTCATGAACTGGATTTGAGTGAGGGGGAAGCTGTGCTAAGTCATCAGCCTCACTTTCTCCGACATAACCTTCTGAGTCCAGTAACCAAGATGAATCAGGACAACTGGAGATGACCCTAGATGTGGGCAATCAGGGTTAAATGACTTGCCTAAGGTCACACAGCTAATAAGTGTCAGAGGTTGGATTCCAATGAACTTCCCTGTACCACCTAGTCCCATTGGATAATACCCAAAAAAGGACCTATTCCATTCTGAGTGCCACAGTTTAAAAAGGATATTAATGAGCTGGTGATTTTCCAGAAGAGGGCAAACAACATAATGAAGAACCTTGAATCCATGTTATATGAGGAGAGGTTGGAGGGTGGGAAGGATGGGACATGTTTTGCTTGGAGAAGAGGAGCCTGGGATTGGAAGTGAAGGGGAGGGAGAATGGGAGCTTTCTTCGAGGATCTGAAGGTCTATCATATGGAAGAGGGATTAAATTTGTTCTATTTGACTGCAAATGAAAGATTTAGGAGTAAGAGGTGGAAGTGGCAAAGAGGCAAATTTTCTACTTGCTGTCATGAAAAATTTTCCTACCAATTAAAAACTATCCAAAAGTAGAATGGGCTACGTAGAAGATGGTGTTCTCCCCCGCCCCCCCCCTCATTGGAGATGTTCCAGAAGAGGCTGAACAACCACTATTGAATGCAACATAGTGAGAATTTCCATAATGGTACTCCACTCTTCTAGATAACAACCTGTTCTCCAAGGCACTGGAAGTCATTGGGAAAAGAATAACTTGGGATCAGACCCTGGTCTAGAAGGCAAAAACAGAAAGAGTATTTAACTGAGAAGTGAGTGACCTGGTTATTAGACCCATTGTCCTTGGGCATATGACTCCCTTTTCTGCATGGTAGTTTCTTCAGTTCCAAAATGAGGGACTGATAATCCCCTCTAGTAAGGATTGGAGAATTGATGGTCCTGAAGAATGAGTGCCCTGCCCCTACCCCTCAGTGAGTCAACAACCTTTCCCAATATCTCAGAGATAAAAATCTGTGAAAAGCATCTACAAGGAAGTTGTATTTAGGGATAGTATTTAGCACTGGAAGTAACCATAAAGATCATCCAGTCTACCCATCTCTTTTGAAAGAAGAGAAAACTTAGGCTCAGAAAAATACATAGGATAAAAAAAGTATGAGATTTATAATTTTTCATAATTTATAATTTTATAAATTACAAATTTGTAATTTATAATTTTAGAGTTGGAAGAAAATTTACAGGTCATCTGGTTTGACCCTCTCATCCTACAGAGAAGAAAACAGATTCAGAAAATTTAAGTGATTTACTTGGGGTCATAAAAGGAATAAACAACAGATCTGGGATTTGAACCTGAGTTCTCTGGCTCCAAATCAGGTGTTCATCCCACTACTCCATGTTGTTACAGCAATTAAAAATCCCTCTTTGATTAAAAAAAAAAATCCTTGCTATATTTCATCAAAATTTCTTTCAAATGTAGTCTACTTATTTCAGGGTCATTCATTTGGTTATCTGCCTAAGGCAGAACCCCTCCTTTATCTTCTAAGCCCCCCACCCTGAGCCAGAGGCCCCCCTCCAGCCTGGGCAGCCCTATGACTCTCACATTGGGAAATTGACAGGGTGGATAAATACCCCATTGGTAATAGGATAATGAGGGCTCGCAGGAGCTGGGCAGCAACAGAGCCTGTCAATCAGGGAGAGACTGGAGACAAGCTCTGCAGGCTTCCACAGGCTTTGGCAGGGCTAAAAGCTGGCTCAGCACCCATGCTTGGCCCAAGTCCCCAGTGAATGATCTTCACTAACTCTAACCTCTTTCATCCCTAAGGGTTCTCAGCTTCTTCCTGGAAGCCATGCTCTCTCCCCCTCTAGGAGGAGGGACTGAGGAAACCATGGTCTAAAGCCAAAGTATGCCAAAGAGCGTATTTCTCCCCTGGGTCCTGAGCTAAAATTGGCTTCATTAGAAGCAAGGATCTAAAATCAGAGCTAGGTTAAGGGTGTGGTTTTTGTGGCAATGACCATAGGCTAAATGCTGGAGGGTAGTAAATAAAGGCTTTTGTTGTGGCTGTTCAGTTGTTCAGTTGTGTCTGACCCTCCATGACCCACTTTGGAGTTCTCTTGGCAAAGATACTAGAGTAGTTGGCCATATAGACAAGGAAACTGAGGCAAATAGAATTAAGTGACTTGCCCGGAGTCACAGAGCTAGTGTCTGAAATAGTATTTGAATTCAGGTCTTCTTGACTCCAGGTCTAGTGCTCCATTCATTACAATACCCAGCCTCCTTCCATCCCTTACAGTTTATAGCAAATGTTATTGGAAGAGTCAAAGAGCACTGTGGGAAGGGCTTGGAATCAGGGGACTTCTTATTCTTAGAATCCAGTGTGATTTGGGCTTAATTTCTCTGAATGTCAGTTTCCTTTCCACAAATTGACAGCTTTGGGCTGCCTGAGCTCTGACATTCCATGCTTTAATGAGAAGCAACATAGGGTGGAGAATGTTGAATAAAGCAGTGAAATTTTAGTCAGGATAATCAGGGTTTAAATTTCAGCTCAATCACTAACTGACCATGTGACCTTGGGCAAGTCATTGAATCTATTTGTGCCTCATTTTCCTCATCTGTAAAATAAGGTAAGGACTTGGTCAGGGAGCCAGCTCTAATTGCTCATGATAATCAATAATTAAATTTCTAGTATGAGCATTTATCCCTCAGAAATTGGCAAGAACTGCAAATCAAGGCTTGATTTATTGTTTTGTTAATTGTATAGACATAAGTGATGAAAAACATTAAGTGTTGTGAATGCTTTTTTCTTTTATCTTTCTTTCCTTCTTTTTTCTTTCTGTCTTTCCTTTT
This sequence comes from Macrotis lagotis, assembly GCF_037893015.1. Taxonomy (NCBI): domain Eukaryota; kingdom Metazoa; phylum Chordata; class Mammalia; order Peramelemorphia; family Peramelidae; genus Macrotis; species Macrotis lagotis. The sequence continues at coordinate 251,809,268 of NC_133658.1, read as the reverse complement.
CTGATCCAATGACAAATACTTATCCACCCACTCCTGGACTCTGGAAACTTTAATATCCCTTTCAGATCTAAATCAATGATTCTAGTTTACCTTTTAGCATTCATAATCCATGTTCTATGTTCGAAAGTACTCTGAGAGTCTCTGTTCCTATAACCTTTCCAGCTCTTATATTCTTCTAATTATATACCTTCTCATCTTCACCATAGGTATGAGTAAGTCAGCCCTGCTTAATCTTGCACATGTCCAAATAATTCTCCCCCCAGTATCTACCTGATCAACTGCCCCCAAATGGAGAGAACCTAAATGTGCAAAATTTATTTGAGTGACCCAGTTGCTTTTTCAAGGTGGCTATCTGGGTTACCTTAGGATCAGAGAGAGCCCCCATTCCTTCACTTCCCTGTATTGTGCTGTCCCTTTCTAAAAATATCCATTTTCCTTGCCCAGAGATTACAAATAGGGGAATCAGGAAATATTAGTATATTAACACTGGAAGGGATTTTAACAGTCATGTAGCTTAATCTACTCATTTTACAGATGAGGAAACTGAGGCCCAGACAAGGTCAAGTGCCTGACTTTTCCAAGCCAATCAGAAGCAAAAGATGACCCCAAGACTCCTGACTTCCCAATGAACAGTCTTTTCATTATGCCACTTTCCTCTATACCCCATCAACTGACATTCTGTAGCCTGATCCTGAAGGACCAGTGTCTCACTCCCCCTTTCCTGGACAAAGGGACTTAATTAACTAATCTTAACAAGTTCTACAAAGTTCATCTCCTACCTCCTTGCTCTGGGGCTACTGAAGGACAGTTGGGGATCGGGATAATAGGATCAATTGCTGCTATATACAGCTGCCTAAGCCTACTCATGGGCCTTCAAGCCACCGGATGGTCTCATCAAAGGACCTCCCCCTGCCTGGCAAGTGATGAAAGAGGCAGCTGGCCAGAAACAGAAAGATTCTGTCCCAAGGGCAATCCGGACAGACCCAAACAAACCAAATGGAATGTTGTTCCTAGGCCTCTTCTACTGACACTCTATCAATCAATCAGTCAATCAACAAGCATCGATTAAGTGACTAATTTATGCCTGGCACTATGTTAGTTGCTAGAAATGGAAATAGAAGGAAACAATGCCTATTTGCAATCAGCTTGCATCTTATCAGGGTAACAATAAGGAGATTTATGTCTATGTTTATATCATCTCTCCATTTCCATTTATCTATCTATCTATCTCTATCTATCTTTAACTGAGTAGATAAAGAATAAATATGAGTTTGCAGATTTAAAACAAGGTATAATAGAACTGGATTTGGAATCAGAAGACTTACATACTTGACTTCAAGTCAACAAATATTTATTAAGCTCCTGCTATGTTCAAGGAAACTCTTTGCCAGTGTCTAGAGCAGGTCTTGAGGTCTAGACACCTGGGTTTAAATCCCAACTTTATCACAAAGTGGTTGTGTGATCCTGGGCAAGTCACTTACCCTGTAAACCATCAAGTCCTCAACTCTTTAACCCTATATTAGTAGAAGAAGCTCCTCACCAGAAGCTCCTCACATTGATTAAATCACAGAATCCTGTGGTATGTGTCAGACAGCAAAGCAAAAATGAAATCATCCCTGCCCTAATTGAGATTGCCCACTCTTCTTTGAAGAAAATGGAATGGGATCCAGAAATATAACATGTACACAAATAAGTAAAAAAAAAAAAAAAGGTCATTTAAGAAGGCAGAGAGTGTTAAGACCTGGGAGATCAGGGAACACATCCCAGCCAATGAGGTCCTACTAAAGGAAATGCATGAAGGCAAGAGATGGGAACCAGAATGTCAATAATAGTATTATTGGAATAATACTAGACCAGATCGACTGGTATAGAATGAGTGAAAGAAAGCAATGTGAAGCAGAGCTGTGGTAAGTTAAATTGAACCAATATGGTGAAAGTCCTTGGACCACTAGGTAGAAGCCCTAAAATGTCAGACTAAGGAGTATGGAGGCACTAGGGGAAATACTTGAAAGTTTTTTTAGAAAAAGTGTAACATCGTCAGACCAGTGGATAGGAGGATTATTTTGGCAATTATGTGGAGAAAAGGTTAGATAAGGGAGAGAACAGAAGTAGAGAGACCTGTTAGATTATTATAATAGTCCAAATAGGAGGTAAAGGAGAACCTGAACTGGGCAGTGCCATTGGGAAAAAAAGGTTGAATGCTAGAGATCTGTGAGAGGAAGCAATGGAACTTGACAACTGATTAGATTTTGGGGTGGGATAAATGAGAATAAAGTCAAGATTGACTCTGAAGTGACCAGCCTAGATGGCTAGGTTGATGTATTACTCCAGGCAAATAATTTCAACTTTCTAGATCTCAGCTTCCTCATTTAAAAAAGAAAGGAGTTGGTCTGTAGGGTCTGCACTATAAGAATTGAATTTCAGGGCTATGAGGGATCCTAGAACTCAGAACATAGACTTTACATATGTGTATGTAGTCACACACACATAATGCAAGAATCCCTTTCTCCAGAAGTCTTTGTAGGAGCCAGAGGCTGGGTTATCAGTTGTTCAGGTGTGTTATCAGGGGATTCTCAGTCAGGTGTAGTTAGAACAGGTGGCCTCAAAGGCTCTACCTTACAAATCAGTTCAGTGAAGGCAAATCTGCCTCCCTATAACCTCTACGTCTTATTTCTGGTTCTACCCTTTGGGGTCAAACAGAGTTGTGTGGTCCCTTTTGATATATCTGAGGCCTAAGATTATATTCCCTTCTAAATTCTTCTCTATCAAGAAGTTCTTCTTCATGACTAACTTAAGTCCCAAAACATTCACAAAGATAAATAAGGGATGTGATTAAATAGGATATGACAAATCTACCCACCCTTCAACCCAGATCAGATCCTTAAGCCTCTTAAGAATCCAGTGTCAAATTCTGTGCTCTGGTGAAAATATAAGGTAGGATCCTTATTATCAGAAAGCTCATATTCTTGTAGGATAGGCAAGGTAGAGACATTTGAAGTGTTAGCTCACAACATGAGTTTTAGTTTGTCACAAGGTCATGACTGAGGAGTTGCTAAGTGAATTGCCCAGTAAGAATTGAAGGTTTTTAAGGACCTGTGTTTCTATAATTCTCCCAGTGCTTCTTAGAGCAGCTCATTCCATTGTTGAATAGCTCTATCAGAAAGTTTTTCTTTATATAAAAACAAAATATGACTGAATCCTTTCCAAGGGGTTATATGATTGGTGTGAGGGCTTGCTGAGTCCATTTCAGGGCTACTCATTTACTTTTGATGTCTACCTGTCATCTAACTCTCACCTGTCCAAGAAGCTGTACCATGCATAGTGGCCATACCCTGGCAAATCATCTTGGCAAACATGCTAAACCAAATTGAAGTTAACCCATTGAAGAGTAAGGGGAATGTCGACCCCAAGCATTTGATGACTTGCCCTGTCAAAATGTACAAATGAAAACAATTGGCTCCAATAGTTATGAAAGTGACTGAAGCAGACACTATGGGGCATTTAGAACTTGGTCAGACATCAAAGATACCAAGGCCATTCTAGCCCATCACCAATTCACTTGATTTTTGTCTTGTCATGGGATTTTGATGACTCTGTTCAACTTTGCCTCACTTTAATCCAATTCACCCATAATTAAAGATATCAACTTGTGATATCATTGGTTCACTTCAAAAACAAAACAAAAAAAGCCCAACCATAATGTTGAGGTGGCAGGAAGGGGTGGCTAGGTGGTGCAGTGGATAGAGCACCAGCCTTGGAGTCAGGAGTACCTGGGTTCAAATCTGGTCTCAGACACTTAATAATTACCTAGCTGTGTGGCCTTGGGCAAGCCACTTAACCCCATTGCCTTGCAAAATCTAAAAAAAAAAAAAAAAAAAAAGGTGGCAGGAAAGGCAATGATTCCCTTTGGAATCTATAGTGCATTTGAGGAGGGGATCAGGAGGGAGCCATCAAAGCACAAGAGGGTACTGGGTGTATGACAGAAGTAGAAACTAGGAGATGGGGACATATGGATGGGAGGCATCAATGAGTAAGCACTTGTTGAACACTTATTATAACCAAGCACTATGCTAGAGATACAAAAACAAAAATGAAGGTCCCTGTCCTTAAGGACTTACATTCTCTTGATGGAAACCATGTGGGCATATATACAGTATCCCAAAAGTTTTAGGGCAACTTTAAACTACTAAAACTTTAAACTGCACTAAGACTTTTGGAAAATTCTATAAAAGCATTTACAGAATTTATACAAAATGAATAATTTGTCATTTGAGGGGGAAGGCCCTACCAGCTGGAGAAATCAGGAAAGATCTCATAAAAGTGGAATTTTAAGGTAACATGTGAGCTAAGCTGAGGCATGATCTCTTCTAACATTTTATAAAGATTAAAGGTCAGGTGCTCAGTAGATCTAATTCTGAATTCTGATTATGCCAATTCTTAGCTATATAATTATGGACATCTAGGTGGCACGGTAGATAGAGTGCTAGACCAAGGGTCAGGAAGACATATCTTTCTGAGTTCAGATTTGACCTTGGATGTGTGACCCTGGGCAAGTCATTAACCCTGTTTGTCTCATCTGGAAAATTATCTGGAGAAGTAATGACAAACCACTCCAGTATCTGCCAAGAAAATCTCAAATGAAGTCATGAAGAGTAAAACATGACTCGACAATAACAACAAATTTTATCATGCTGGATAATAAGATATTCTACTTCCCAGAGTCTATAAATGAGGGTAACATTCTAACTACCCTATAGGGTCACTGTGGGGATCAAAAAAGATATAACTAATGTGAAGGGGTAGGGGCAGAAACTAGACCTGTGATTTTATTAATATAAGATATTGTTCCCAGTGAGGAAATGCCCTCTGCCAATGCAAGTGAATTGCTCTACAATTTACAGAGCTGCCTAGCAGAAGGGTTAAACTCATAGCATGACCCCCAGAGGTCAATCAATTTATGCAGCAGGAATCAAGTAAAAGTGTAGTTAGGAAATGTTTGAAAAAATAAATAAAAATATACTACAACATAGATAACTGTTAAATTTGTAGCTTTCTAAGTCCATTTGCAGCCTGCAGGATTATATTTCTATTTGAGAAACAAAGAGTTCAAGTGAATTGCCCAGGGTCTTATAGCTAGTATGTGCAAAATGAATGCTCAGACCCTGGCTCCAAGCCTAGCTCTCTATCCAATGTAGCATAATGCATCTCTTTCCCAGATGTGAAAGTAAACTGTAAAGCCTACGTAATAATTGCTTACATTTATTTTTATTTGTATAAATGTGTATTTTTACATATGTACATTTATATATAGTTATTATTATCTTCCCCATGTTCCTCAACCCCCTTTGCCATCCCCTGGGTACAAGCCCAGCAGGAGGAAGCAGGGGGATGATACCCTAAAAGACATCACCTGATGTCTCCCGGAAATGATGCTGCAAAAGACCGCCAGAGACTTCTCCCCCTCAGAGTGCCAATCCAGAACAAGTGGCTACATTCTGCCTCATTGGGGCGGCTTCTTCTGCTTCCCAGCTAAAACTGTCACCTACCACCCACACAGACACACACACACACACACACACACACACACACACACACACACACACACGCACACACACATACCCGTCTTTCCACAATGAATTATAGAATGTTAGGGTTGGCTAGCTACCTTAAAACACAGAACATCAAATGATAGCAAGGCAACAGATCTTAGAACAGAGATTTAGAGAATTTCAGAGATGAAGTTTCAGAGATAATTTTGACCAAATCATTCATTCTGTAGATGAATAAAGTGAGTCCCTTTCTTCCTTTTCCAACCATGCTAATGGAAACCTGGGCCTCTCCCCACTAACTCAGCACCTAAAATCTTTATGTCCCTAGGAAACTCTGGGCTTATAAATTTGGCCCATGAGGCCAAACTGAGATGACTGAGCTATTCATTGGTTAAAGGGGAGAAATATATGTGTGTACATACATATATATATATATATATATGTATATATATATATATATATGTATCTGTATAATATTATATTTATACACTATTTTTCCTTGTAAGAGAATTTCCTACATGAAATAATAGGTTTTGATTTCTGTATCTACTCATTTGCACACATACATATATATACATATATACACAGAAGGACAAATATATTTATATGCATATATACACACACATGGACATATATACATGTGTGTGATGTGTGTATGCAAATACACACACACTCCTCCTACCAGTGTGGATAGATAACTTTAAGAAATTCCCTATAGCACTGAAAGATTAAGTAGTTTGCTTTGTTACACTGGCCATATATGTCAAAACAAGGACTGAAATCCAGTTCTTCCTGACTCTGAGACTGATCTCTATTCATGAGATCTTTCTGCCTTAAAAATATATTGCAGTGGGGTGGCTAGGTGGTACAGTGGATAGAGCACCGGCCCTGGAGTCAGGAGTACCTGAGTTCAAATCCGGCCTCAGACACTTAATAATGACCTAGCTGTGTGGCCTTCGGCAAACCACTTAACCCCACTGCCTTGCAAAAAAACTAAAAAAAAAAAAATGAAATAAACTTGAAAAATATATTGCAAATATATTATAACTGACATTCAACCAACACCAGCTAATATTGGTTAGCAAAATGAAGAGATTATGTCAGCATTTAGATTTCTATTCCTGACCTAATGATTTCTTTGCTTATTTATTAATCCTTGTTAGGGATTCTTAGCACATCCAAAAGTTGGTAGTGTTTATGTTTTCTTCCCAGTAATTGCAATTAAGTAGCAATTAACCTAGGAAATAAAAGGGTAAACACAAGGACAAATTATCTCTGTGTCTGTCAGTCTCTGTCGGCACTGATATGATATGCTAACTGTGTAACAAGAACACAGCCCTCAGATGACACCACAGATTCACTCTACTAGTTTATGGACATGAGCTGTAATATGAGGATAGCTTCTGGATGTTTGTTGTTCTTCTTCTATCTTTCTCAGAGGAAGAATGACATTTTGAGGGTAACATCTTGACTCCGTTGTGAATTGGATTTACATGAGGCAGTGTTGGCCTCATCAGCCTCACTCTCCCCTCCAGAGATGGGAGAGGTAAATTTGCTTTTTGACTTTCTCAAGACCAAGTTTAAGTATTCCAGAGACCATAGAGAAGAAATGAACTGATCTTAAAGTCTTGGGATCAGAGTTGTTATGTGGATTTTTCTGCTCAGGCTACAAAATGCTGTTCAACCTGTTTCCATATGAAAAGGTTCTCAAAAAGATCTCCAAAATTTATCCAATCAAGCAGGACATTAAAAATACAGAATTTATTAAGGAACCTAGTATTAGCATGCCTCTCACTAGCTCGGCTGTAATTAAAAACAGGTCAGTCTTCCCCTTTGCAAACTCTGGTTTTCCTGGGTCTAAAATTTAAGCAGTTGCAGCAAAACCTAGGGAGAATAGAGCTACTTAATCTTTTTAGTTTTATTGACTGTTCATTTTCAATTCAATAAGGGGAGGCAACAGTAGAGAGAGTAAAAAAGCACTGAACTGGGAGTCAAAAGACCTAGATCCTATTCCTGACTCTGTAATTCACAGTGTGATTTTAGGCAAATTTCTTCTCCCTCCATGGGCCTCAGTTTCCTCTTTGTAAAATGAGTAGGTTGAACTAATTAAGTTCTAAGGTCCACACTGTATAAAAGAGAAAGAAAAAAAGTGTTGGAAAGCCAATCTCACCAGAAATTATTGTGTTCTTAAAATAAAATATATCAATAAAACCTTTAAAAGAAAATAATCCAAGTGTTGTAATAGACCACAAGCTCAACATGAGTTTAAAGAGTGATACAGTAACCAAGAAAGATATAAGGTTATCTTAGGTTACAGTAATAGAAGCAAATGAACAGGACAGGGTACAGACCTGTTGAACTATTCCTCTGGTCACACCACATGGGCAGCTGGGCAGCACTGGACTGAGAGTCAGGAAGATCCACATTCAAATCTTATTATTTTTGTTGCTATTATTATGATTTTGGTAACCCTTTAATGGTTCAAAAGATCTCATATTTACATCCCCAGCAATGTTTGGGTGTGATGACAAATAACAAAGTGACCAGTAAGAATTCTCACATCATAGAGGGGAGGGGGGGCAACACAAGGAAGAAGCGAGGTTCAATGCTGATTTTGTTGATGTTCAGGCATTTTACTGCCATGTCCCATTCTTCTTTTTTTCTTAAAGAAACAATTCTTTTATTTTTTTATCTTTTGGAGGGCAGGGCAATGGGGTTAAGTGACTTGCCCAAGGTCACACAGCTAAGTAGTTATTGTCTGAGGTCATATTTGAACTCAGGACCTCCTGACTCCAGAGCCAGTAGTCTATCCACTGTATCACCCAGCTGCCAACTCTTCTTGACCCCAGTTGGGGTTTTCTTGGCAGATATACAAGATTAGTTTGCTATTTCCTTCTTCAGCTCATTTTACAGATCAGGAAACTGAGATGAACAGGGTTAAGTTAAGTGACTTGCCCAGGGTCACATACCTAGTAAGTATCTGAGGCTGATTTTGAACTTAGCTCTTTCTGACTTCAGATTTAGCTTCTGAAATTTCATCCTATAATCACTAAATAGAAATTCCTCACCTCCATTTTTAGTTAGTCAATAAACAAGTTTTTTTGCAACCCATATTTTTAAAGTCCTGCTTGATCAGATGAATTTTGGTGACCTTCTTGGGAATCATTTTCATATGGAATATATAAAAGATTATCTCAGAGGGAAGGTACCAAAAATATCATGACAGTGCAAAGCCATTGGCCTCACTCGCTCCTCCAAAGGATCCAGTGACAAGACATAAGTCAAGGCAACTGGCAATGGCTTGGGATGCAATGGGAGACTTTGGTCTTTCTAAATTAAAATTTTTCCTGGCCTCAGTTTGTCTGATGCAGCTCCCTTTTAAGTAAAGTACAAGAAGACTGGAAAGATTAGAAGGGTTCAAGTTGTAAAGGGCCTTACAAACAAAACAGAAGATTTTATATCTGATCACAGAGTTAATAGGGAGCCCCTGGAAATTATTAATAGGGGAATGACATGTTCAGATCTGCATTTTAGAGAAATCACTTTGATAGCTGGTGGAGTAAGGAGAGATGGATTGGAGTGTGGAGAGATTTGAGGCAGGGAAAGCAACCAGTTGCCTATTGCAATAAGATTTCTAGGCAAGAGTTGATGAGGGTCTGCAATCAAGATAGTGGTAGATATTGAGAGACCAAAAGAACAGGATTTGGCAACAGATTGGATAAATGGATGAGTTTGAGTGAAGAGTTGAAGATGGCATCTAGAATTCAAGCCTAGATGACTAGGAGGATGGTGATATACAGAAAAAAGGAGGTTTTAGAGGAAAATATAATAATAATTAGGGGAAAATATAATATTAATAATACAACATGTTGAGTTTAAGAAGTCTATAGAGGGGGTGGCTAGGTGGCGTAGTGGATAAAGCACTGGCCCTGGAGTCAGGAGTACCTGGGTTCAAATCCGGTCTCATACACTTAGTAATTACCTAGCTGTGTGGCTTTGGGCAAGCCACTTAACCCCATTTGCCTTGCAAAAACCTTAAAAAAAAAAAAGTCTATAGAGTATTCGGTTTGAGATGTCCAACAGACAGTGACTGAAATTTAGAGACATTAAAGCTTTAAATTATCCAGATTAAATCTAGATAGATAGATCTGAAATTCATCTGTGTAGAGATGAACATCAAATCCCTAAGAGCTGATGATATCATCATTCAAAATAATATAAAAAAGGGAGAAGAGAATGGGGTTCAGGACATAGCTGTGGGAGACACCTACAATTAGTGGTCTTGACCTAGGGAAAAAGTAGTTAGAGAGATGGAAGGAGAATCGGGAGAGAACTGTGTCACAAAATATTAGATAAGAGAGAGTATCCAAGAGAAGAGGGTCATTCAAAATATCAAAAGCCACAGAGAGGCCAAGAGGGATCAGGGTTGAAAGAAAGGTTTAAGATTTGTCAATGAAGACATCATGGATACTTTTGGAGAGAGCAGGGCCAGTTGATAATGAAATCAAAAGCCAAACTGCAAAGAATTAAAAAGAGAGGGAGAGTAGAGGCACCTATTATAAACAGCCTTCTCAAGGAATTTAGCCTGAAAGGGAGGAGGGATATGGGATTTAGGCAGGGATGCAATGTTGGATCATATAATATATATGCAATCATGGATACATATTATGTATATATATATATATATGTAGATAGATATAGATATAGATTATACATAATCATATATGTATACATATACATGTATATACATAGATGATAGAGATAGATTAGATACAGATACAGATAGATACAGATACAGATAGATACAGATACAGATACAGATAAAGTTGTCTTCATAGAAATGTAAGATCCTTGAAAATAAGGTCTTGGTCATTTTTGTTTTTGTATTCCCATTGCCTATTCCACTGTCTGACACATAGAACTTGTTTAAAGATGCTAATGAATGATTGAAAAGTATTTGTTGAGTATCCAGGATGTGTCCAGTCCCATGATAGACATTAGGTGGGGGAAATAACAAGATGTGGTCCTTGTCCTCAGGAGCACTTTCAGTTCTAAATGGATATGTGAAACTCATACAGAAAAGGGTTCCTACCAGTCTTGTGCGTGTGAGGATACAGTTAAGTACTGAGGAACCTCAGGTCATACAGTCGGGGTTGGGTGATCAAGGGCAGCCTATAACCTGAAACAGGATATAAATTGGACTCTGATGAATGGACAGGCTTGTATTAGATGAGAGGAAAGGCCAGAGGATGGTTTGGAATAACTGTGCAGCTAGGTGGTGTGGTGGATAGAGCACTGGCCTTGCAGTCAGGAGGACAGGAGTTTGAATCCAGCCTCAGACATTTACCAGTTGTGTGACCTTGGGCAAGTCACTTTCCCCTGATTGCCTCACATCCAGGGTCATCACCAGTCATACTGATTCATATTTAGCCACTGGACCCAGTTGGCTCTGGAGGAGAAAGTGAAGATGATGACATAGCACAGCACCTCCTCACTCAAATTCAATTCATATGTTTGTCATGACATCACCTTCCTGATGTTGTGGTCTTCTTCAAGAATGAAGGACAAGCATCACATTCAGCTGAGATCAGTGTATAATATGGAAACAATGTAAAGACTAACAGAATGCCTTCTGTGGGGTGGGGGAAGGGAATCAAGAATGGGGGAAAATTGTAAAACTCAAAATAAATAAATCTTTCTTAAAAAAAGAAAAAAGAATGAAGGAAAAGCATTAAAATAACTGTAAGAGCAGTATAAGCAAAGATATATGGGTAGGAAGGTACATGAAATGTTTCAGAGACAGATCAATCTGATTGTAGGGGAGAACTTTAAATGTCAGACAAAAGAGTTTCTCAAATTTACCCTGAGGGTAATGAGAAGCCATGGAAGGCAGCTGAATAGGGATAAATTCAACTTGGAGCTGTTCTCTAAAAATGCTGAAGATGCCCAAGTGCCCAGGATGAATGGGAGAACCAAAAACCACTGAGGAGGGTGTTGCAGGAATCCAGGAATGAAGGGATGACAAGGTGGGTTGGATTCAACCAGCCTGATCCCGTACCCATGCCCATTCCCATGCCCATCTCCACAGAAATCTAATATTTTAATATTAATATTTTCTTATTGTATACCATGCTCTTGGGAGCAGATGGTGGGGAACTTTTGTTCTGCCAAAGGCCATTTGGATATTTATAATATCATTCACCTGCTATATTTGGTCAAACATTTAATTCATCCCTAGAAAGCCCCTAAATTTATGTAATTTTACCTCCTGCCTGTAGTTGCTGTGGCAGTACCAGAACAAATGGTCCTTGGGCAGATGTTCCCTGCCCTTGAGGAACCAGATTGGAGGGATTAAGAAGGAACCCTACTCCATAGGCCCTTACCCTAAGTAAAAGGAGGAGTGGAGTCCTGACTCTCTGTGTCCCCCAGTCTAGACATATAGGACAACCCCTCCCAGCTTAGGGAAAGTATCTTGTCTTGAGTCAAACATTGACCTGAGTGGAGAAGGAAGTGGTTGTCCCTTGTAATTAGGCATAATTCAATGTGATGGGAGCCTTCTCTTAATCTGTCCTCACAGATGACTTTAGCCTGACCTTGCCTGGGATTGCTTGTCCCACGGGAGCTATGACTCTGCCCTGACCTGCATCCTCCCAGATTTAGCTAATAAACCCAGAGCTGATCCTTCAGGCCAGGCCCCTTTGTCATAAGGAGGCCAGAGCCAGTGGGGGAAACATCCTCCTCACTCTATGGGCATATCCTGTCTCCCTTGGTTTGAAAAGCCATAAGTAGAAAGAACTTTGGTCTCAAGAGATCTACATTTGATACCAGCTTCTTCATCTAGCTAGTAAGTCCTCTCTTTTCCTAGCCTCAATTTCCTCCAAAGTAAAATGATTACCCAGGCCTTTTCAGCTGTCACACTGTACATTTTGAAGTCCCTTTTGCTTCAAACCATTGAACCATATAATCTAAAGTTAGAAGGAAACTCAAAGATCGCTTATTTTTTTTAATGTAGCTATAACAACAGATGTTTATAGAACATTAAGGTTCACAAAGCAATTTACATAGTATCTCATTTACACCTTTCACAATGCTATGAGGCAGGTGCTATTATCATTCAGTCGGGGAAACTGAGGCTGAGAGTATTAAGTGACTTGCCCTGGATCACATCGATAGTAAATATCTAAAGTCTTGAACCCAGTTCATCTTGATCTCAAAGGCAGTATTATAGTAATACTGCTTTCCCTTCTAGAATATTTCTAAGTCTATATTCTAACTGTCCCGGCTCTTGCACTGCATTGTCTAAGGTCCCTTCCAAGTTCTGATGTGGTATGTTCCAAGATCCTTTTCAAGGCAGCTAGGTGGTATAATGATAGATTGCCAGTCCTGGAGTCAAGACCTGAGTTCGAATTCAGCCTCAGATACTTCTGGCTGTATGACCCTGGGCAAGTCACTTAACACTGTTTGCCTCAGTTTCTTCATCTATAAAATGAGCTGGAGAAAGGAATGACAAATATCTCTAACATCTTTGCCAAGAAAACCCCATCACACAACTGAAATAACAAAAAGAGTCCTTTCTGATACTCCTATTTTAGGTCCTTCCCAGCTCTAAAGACTGTTTCTGTATTCTGAGATCCTCTAGCTCTCTCTAACTTGTAAGTTCTTACATTCTCTAGTTCATGGGGGTGATTTGGAACTTGCAGCTCTCACTAGAAAAGAAAAGGCCTGTGGGTGAAAGTGAGATAAAAACTTTATCTTTGATGGGATGAAGCTTGGCATCTCCTCATACCTCGGCTTCCTTTCCTCCACATTACCTACTTCACTTTGCTTGCCTGGTCAAGGAACAGCACCACTGATGAGGCTGTATTAGGCGGGGAAGGGAGAGGAAATTACTCCAATATCTAAAGAGACCTTTCTAACCAGAAGCAGAAAAGGATATGGATCAGTCAGTGGGGAAATAGTCTAATCCATGGCCTAAACGATGGTTCAGGATCAGGAGATTTAGCAGGCCATGCTGAGCTCCCAAAGGGTTAGAGAATATGTATCAGTTCACCACTTACTAGTTTGGGCATAGTGGGCAAATTTTTCAGGCCCTCTAGAGATTCAGCATCCTCATTAGCAAAATGAGAACAGTAGTACTTGAGAATACAAAGCACAGGTGGAAAGAACACTGGATTTGAACATAAAGGACTTAGGTTCAATTCATGGCTTTCATATTTACTATCTGGGTGCATCTCAGTGCCTCACTCTCTTCATCAATGATCATAGGAGTCAAAATATAATGCTGTGTTTGGGAATCAGAGAACCTGGGTTCAAATCTCAGCTCTGTTACTTTTTACTTATGTGACCTTGGACTCATTACATGACCTCTTATCAATGAAATGAGAAAATCTAGTTTTAGGAATAGAGGAAGGTGATAGTTCCACTGTGCTCTGTCTTTGTTGAACCTCACCTGGAGTGATGGCCACAGCTCGGAAAGGACATTTATAAGCTAAAGAGCATACAGAGTAGGAATAGCAAGATGCTGAAGAGCCTGGGGACTACCTCTTATGGAAATCAATTAATGTGGGGAATAATGGCAGCCACATTCCATATTATTGTGGAAGAGGGAATCTGATTTCTGTCTGGACACTGAGAGCAAAACCAGGAGCAATACATCCATTGGTGGGCAGCAGTTACAAAGAGACCATTTGAAACTCAATGTCAGAAAAACTTTTGGACTATGAGAGCTGTCCCAGTGAATGAAGAGATAACTAGACAGTTCAATGGATAGAGCCCCAGGAAGACCTGAGTTCCCATCCAACTTAACCACTGTTTGCCTTAATCTACTGGAGAAGGAAAATTGAAACTACCACTCCAATACCTTTGGTCATGAACGGTATGATATTGTGTGACTGTGAAGGTTACAAAGAGTGGGACATGACTGAACAACAACAAAGTGGAAGCAGCCACCTCCAGGTGAGGATGGGGTAGGGGTGGAGCAGTTTCATCTCTTTAAAGGTCTTCAGCAGAGACATGATAAGCACTGGTCAAATATAAAATAGTGAATATTCCTTTCATGTATGAATCAGGCTAGATGGCTATGTAAGTCTCTTCCAGACCTCAAATCCTGTGATTTTGTGACCCATAAAGTCTCTTTCTAAGTAACACTATGACCTAACATAACATTATGTGAAGCTTAGAGACAATGTGTCAAGGGAATCACAAGGTAAAATGTTTCTAGATGGATGTCCTATACTAAATCTGTGCCAGATTGATACTGACCATGGAAATCCCTTTATGCTTTCTGAAGAAAACCTTTCCTAAAACCAGGATAATTTCTTCTCTGGGTCTCCCCATTATTATAGGCTTAAAATGTAATTAAGAACCCAGAAGCCATCCTCACCTGCCATTCTCCTTTCTCATCACCCTCCATACTAAGATCACCCACTCCACATCAGAGAGCAGCCAACAGAACCAAAGGAAAAGCAGACCCAAGGGTGGCAGAGTGATGGACCTCAGGAATCTCCCATTGTGGCCCGCATACACACATATGTGCACACACACGTGCACACACATACACACATATGCCAGAAAATTCCAGGTGAAATTTGCTGGGAAAAAACCATGGAGAACAGATTGGAGGGAGAGGAAAAAAGAAAAGGAAATAATAATTGAAAGATCCAGTCTAGAGCAACTAGGTGGTGCAGTAAGATAGAGCACTGGCCCTGGAGTCAGGAGCACCTGAGTTCTAATCTAGCCTCAGACACTTAATAATTACCTAGCTGTGTGGCCTTGGGCAAGCCACTTAACCCTATTTGTCTTGCAAAAACCTTAAAAAAAAAAAAAAGATCCAGCCTAAGTATCAGGGAACCTGGACTCTTCAGTCCCAATTTTATCACTATCTGTTGAATGCTTGATAGTTAGAGCAATGGAATCAAAACGAGAATCAAGAAGACCCGAGTTCAAATTTGACCTCATCTGCTCACTAGCTGTGTGACCCTGAGCAAATACATCTGCCTCTGTTTCCTCATCTTTAAAATGTGGATAATAATAGCACCTATGTCACGGGGTTGCTGTTTGGATAAAATTAAATACTACTGGCAAAGCATTTTGTAAACCTTAAAATTCTACATATATGTTCTACATAAAGTTACACATAAAAATAAAGCTTTATTAAATGTCTGATGTGTGGCTGTTACTATCAAGTCACTAGACCTCTTTATAAAATGAGAGTTAGACAAGGTGATTTTGAACCCCTCTCCTTCCAGTTCTGACCTTCTAACAATAATGATAACTGGAACAATAATAATAGCTAGAAGCATTTATATACCACATGAGTTTGCAAAGAGAATTACATATATTATCTTCATTTGATGCTCCCAATAACTCCAGAAGGTCAGTGCTAATGTCATCCACCTTTTACAGATGAGGAAACAGACTAAGAAAAAATGACTTGCCCAGTTTCACACAAGAATTCTGAGGAGTGATTTGAATGCAAGGAAGACCAATATGATACCCATTATGCCACCTAACACATTCCACCATATTCTAAGGGCCCTTAAGCTGAGGTATTAGAACTCAGGGATCTGCTTCAGATCTGCTTTGATTAGACCTTCCCCATAGAATTTTTACTTTTGATACTCCCAAAGGCAGCTTGAAGTAAAGGAAATAGGTTTAAAAGCATGTGCTGGCTGTGTGACCTGGACAAATCACAACCTCTCAATGCAGCAAGAAACCTGTTAACCTTTATTGGTAGAACTTTTCCAAGAGCTGTCTATGCTGATGAAATCATAAATCCAGTCAAACAAATTTTTTTCCAGCATTTTGGTTTGGCAATCAGAAGTGTTTTCTATATTATGATGATTAAAAAGTTGGCTTCCCTGCAACCCCTATGCTTGGCTCACCAGCACTAGATTGTGGTGAACAGTTCTCTCTACCCTCTTTGCTGAGACAGGCAAGCCAAGGAATTCAGGAAAATAACTGGTCCTGCCTTTTGGTTATTATTTACCAAAAATGTAAGCACCAATCCATCCACCAGCTCCCCTAATGGGGCTGCAGCTTTTCCTCTGCTGCCCAAGCTCAACTGCTACAAAATGGTCCCAAGTCCAAAAGCAGCAGAAAAGCAGAGTTTAAAGGGTTGGGGAAACAAGCTCTAATATTGGGCGAGGAGGGGAGGTGCCCATCCAAAGAGATTTATAGTATGATCTGAGCTTGATTAAATTCCTATATCTATCCAAGGCACATTTCAAGTCAGGTCAGTTCTGCATTCAAATTTTCCAATTACATTTTAAACTGACTTCAGCCACACTTAGGAGTTTGACATCTACAGAGCAGCTGATCCCTAGAGTCTTCTTTTAACTCTAAATATTTTTTCTTCTGATTGATATTTTTAAAGATCTTCACTGAGCATCTCCTGGGTGTCTGAGTCAGTTAATATTAGGTATTATGGGAAATACAGGAGAAGACCCACATCCTGCCTTCAGAGGTTTTTTAATACTCTTATTAGAAAAACAGAACATATAGGTCTCTTAAGTTCAATAAGGAAGGGACACCACAAAATACTTGATGAAAAGAACCTTGAATTTGAAATCAGAAGACCAGAGTACAAGGTCCAACTTTGGGCATCAGATTTTTTCAACTGTAAAATTAGTTTAGTCCAATAGCTATGACAAATTCAAATAGAAACCTATCCCTGTGGGCAGCATGTTGATTTAGAAAACCACAAATTAATATTATCTACATTAAACTGTATTTTTATTTTTAAACATTTTTCAATTATATTTTAAACTGACTCCAACAGCACTTGGGAATTTCATAGGCTTGGAATTTGACTTCTCCAGATTAGATGACACCTAAAGTCTCCTTTTAGTTCTAAATATTTTTTCTTCTGATTGATATTTTTAAAAATTTTGTTATTCTTTATTTTTTAACTATCCTATCTGCCCTATGTCCTTTAGAAAAGAGTTCATATAATAATAGCAGGCAGTAGAGTGTGTGCACAGTTAAGGCTATGGGATATTAGAGGAGAGAAAGAGGGATGTGAGCTGGGCATGATCAGGGAAAACTTAAACACAGTAAATGATGCTTAAGTTGAAGTGATTTTGAGTTGGATTTGAAAAGAGTGACTACATTGGGGATGGAAGGAGGGTCTGGACAAGGAATGAGTCTGCCCATTCTCATTTGAGAAAAAAAAGAAGAAAGATGTGGACTTAAGCTAGACATTCAAGGATGGGTAGGATTTGAAAGGGACAGCTAGATGACTCAATAGACAGAACAGTGTCAAAAAAGACCTGAGTTCAAATCCCACCTCAGATGCTCTCTGACTATGGGACTCCAGCCAAGTTTTTTTGCTTTAATCCACTGGAGAAGGAAATGGCAAACCACTCTAGCATCTTTGTCAAGATAACTCCATGGACAGTACTGGCATACTATGGTCCACAGGATTGTGAAATGTAAGACATGACTAAATGATATTACAACAAAAGAGGAACAACATGGCAGAGGGTAGGGTCAGGGCAACAAATGAGTCTGATCATTGAGGGTTCAGAAACCAGCAGATTCAGAATGGGGACTGGCAGGACATGTGATTGGGTAGCACTAACTGATGAAGGGCCTTGAAGGCAAAAAGTCTGGCTATGAGGCAAGACAGTCATGGAAAGTTTTTGAGCAGAACAATGCAACCAAAAAATACCATTTTAGACAGATTAATCTGGCAATGAGTGGAAGAGGCTGGACAAAGGGAAGTGATGTGGTGCAGTGGTGAGAGTGCATGCCAGGGAATCTGGATATAGGTCTGACTTTGCATTCCCCAACCCTACCCACCTGGGCCTCAGTTTCCCCATCTGTAAAATAAAGGGCCTAGTCCCTTCAGGCTATAAAAGCTTTTGTTTCCAAGATGATCTCTCAAAGTCTCTTTTACCTCTAGAAATTAGAATTGGTGGTGGCAGAGAATCAAAGGCAGGACTGATAGTGACAGAGAATTAAAGCCTAGAAGACTAGGTGTGTCAGCAAGACAGGCAACAGCAGGGTGGGGAGATCTGTGAAGAGAGACCTGTATTTTAGATGTCTCCCCTTAAAGATGGAGGAAAGGGATTGACCCAGCTCTACAAAACATTGATTGGATCACCCTCCTTCAGTCTGGCCAGGCCCCACTACACTCACACAGAAGGAGAGACCATAGGGCATAATGATTACATACCTGCTACTCCTTTCTTCTCTCTACCCCAACCCCAAGAGATCCTCCACAGTCACCTACCTCGATCTCTTTTTAGCCTTGTTTCTTATGACTCCCTGTAACATCATCTATGCTCAAGCCTAGAAGGACTCCTCAGTTCTTCCAGCCATGCCCCTTGCTTTCTCCCATCTAGGCTTCTCTCACTGTCCCATGTATGTACCTGGAAGGTCTTCCTTTCCTTACTTCACCAGTGGAATTCTTACCCATCCTTGAAAGACCAACCCAAGAACCACCTATTCCCAGAAATATTTTCCTGCTCCCTAGACATCGCCTATAACACTTTGTCTAGCAGTTCTCTGAAATACTTATCACGTAATATTTCGTGTTACAGCTATCTGGGTTTATTACATATCCCCTTACTAGCTTGGGCTTTATGAAACTAAGGATTGTGACTTGCCTAAACTTTGTGTTTATTCTAGTGCATAACTTAGAACTTTATATACCACAAATGCTAATAAATATTTGTTGAATTTGAATCAGTTTGAAAGGGGTGAAGGGCAGGGTCCTGCCAGCATCTCACTAGAGGCAGTTCATGGATTTGAAGGCCTGTTGTCCTTGAGTGGTTTCAGCTCTTCATGATCCCATTTTGTGTTTCTCTTGACAAATAATGGTTTGCCATTTGAATCTCCAAGTCTATTACAAATAAGAAACTGAAGCAAATAGGGTTAAGTAACTTGCCAAGGGTCACACACACACACACACACACACACACACACACACACACACGCACACACAATTAGAAAGTGTCTGAGACTGGCTATGAACTTATGAAAATGAGTCTTCCTGATTCTAAGACTAGTTCTCTATCCATTGTAACAGCTGTCCCTTTAGTTAAACCCCTACCAGAGCATTTATATGTATGTACAAATCAGAATGTGCTATCTCCAGAAAAGAAATCTCTACCCTGGGGTCTTTCACACAACTCTCTGCCCTCTGTGCTTCAGAGGCAGAATTTATTGCTTAAGGTGAGCCTATAAACTCACCCCTACTTCCCTAACCAGTAAATGAACTTGAAGTCTGATAGAACGGGAGCTACCTAGGCTAGGAGGCAGACTTCAATTGAGTTCAACCCATCCTCCTTGGGACTCTTCCATCAGATACAAGGCCAGGGACCTCACCTGTATGCTAAACAGTTTATCCAACCCTGGGACTGAGCTGCCTACTTCAGCTCTGTGGAACAACATGGGGCTAGAAATTTAGCCAGGAACTGAGCTTTTTCAGTAGAAAAGTATTATTTCCTACCTAGATGGCTGCTAAAAGCATTAAAATCTTGCCCTTCTCCCCCTTTAGGATAATAATAATAATAGCATTTATTATATTGCTTTAGGTTTTGCAACATACTTTATAATTATTACCTTCATTTGAGTTACATGACTCTGTTGTAGAAAATAAGGAAAGTAGTGGTAAAGTGACTTGCCCAAGGTCACACAATTAGCATATGTCTGAATTTAATTTCAACCCCAGACCTCTCCAGTTCCATTAATCAAACCTTATATATCATGATCAATCACTCAATAACAAGTACTTATTTTTTGCCTAGACACATCTCTTCCTGTCCTGTCTTGTGCATTTCCAAATAAAGGCCTCAGATATGCTCCACCCTCATCAACCTCACCCAGGGAGGAGCTTTGCCTAATAAGACAAAAGATTGTCCTGTCCCAAAGAGCTTCTGGGACTCGCTTAACTCCATTTTGTTTCCTTAAAAGGAATTGGAGATGTAGCTAAGATGGAAGATAGGATGGCAGAGAGGGAAGGAAAGCTGGGAAATAAACCATTGTGAGTATTAAAGGGACTCCCAGTAGATCTTGGTATATTCAGGTTTAGTAGAACCTAACAAGGAAACTGGTAAAGTAGAATGAGGGTCTGAAGTATATTTCCGATCCCTAAGGGATGACAGGCAAGTCATTTCCCTACCTCATTGTCTCCATCTGGGAAAGGGGCAACTTGATATAATTTTAAAAGAACTAGATTTGGAGTCAAGGGACTTGAATTCAATTCCCAGCTTTACTTTTTACTACTAGTGTGACCTTGAACTTAACCTCTTACTTTCCATGTCTATAAAATGAGGGAGTTAGATTACATGGCCTCCAATGTCCATTCCAATTGTAAACCCTACAATGTTACAAGGATTATTATCAATTTAAAGGACCTGATCCCACTCCTAGATATTTTTTTTGGTTTCATGACCTTTATAGAAAACATGGGAATAATAATAATTATCATAATGATAATATAATAGCTAACGTTTATGTGGCATTTTTAGATGGGCAAAGTACATTATTTGCATTATCATTGTTGATCTTTGATTTGTCACACTAACTTTGTGAGGCAAGGACTATGATTATTATTCCCATTTTACTGATGAAGAAACTGTGGCTCAGAGAGTTTAAGTAATTTACCCAGTGACGGTTAGGAGCCGGTTTTGAACCCAGCTCTTCCAGAGTCTATGTTCAGGGGGCGACTAGGTCACACAGTGGATAGAGCACTGGAGTCAGGAGTACCTGAGTTCAAATCCGGCCTCAGACAATAATTACCTAGCTGTGTGGCCTTGGACAAGTTACTTAACCCCATTGCCTTGCAAAAAGATCTTAAAAAAAAAGAAGCAGAGTTCTATGTTCAATACTCTTTTAACTGCCTTCAGAGCAGAAAGTAGATGAAAAAGGAAAGACTTAGGGTAAAAGACTTAAAGTCATATAGCCAAAATTGGAGACCAAACTATAGAGGGAACCCAGGATTCCATCTATTGATCCCCTCCCCTAAACCAATCCCCTGGGTTTTGAAGGGATTTAACTGTAGGCCCTTGGACATAGGTTCTACTTGACAGAATAAGGATGAGAGATCCCCAAAGGCCATTCTAACAGCTCCAAACTCCCCAAGGTCTCAAAGGTTCCTAACTGATACTCTCCTGTATTCCAGGCAATTAATATCCTTGATCTTTTACATATTAATAAGGTAGAACCTGGATCAACAACTGAGCTGAGAGCTTCTGACTTTCATAGCCTTGTGCAGTGATGTCTCATGGGGCCAACAGATATCTGACAAGCCAGGAACAGCTGTCTCCTTTACCCAAGACAGACTGAACAGAAAGTGGAGCCTCAATAAGCACAGATGTGCCTCAAAATCTGAAAATGCCTTATGTCAGTGTTAGCCAACTAAGGATGAAAATACTTTACATCATTACTTTATCATTAGCACTAATAATAGAATTAAGAAAAATATTAATTGGCATTCATTATGAAATATTTAAAGGCAGCATTTTGGCAAGCCAGCTTTGGAACTGGGAAGACCTGAGCTCAGATCCCTGCCTCTGATACATATTGGTTGTTTGACCCTGGGCAAGCCACTTAATCTCCCAGTTCTATCAAAAAAATGTCTCTAAGATTATGTATTGTGGGGGGTAGTTAGGTGGCTCAGTGGATAGATCACTGACCCTGGAGTCAGGAGGATCTGTGTTCAAATTCTGCCCCAGACATTTACTTGTGTGTGACTCTGAGTAAGTCAACCCCAATTGTCTTAAAAGAAAAAAAAGACTATAATTTACAAAGGATTTGCATTGATTATAATCATAATAATAGCTAGAATTTATATAGTATTGTAAGATTTACAAAGCACCTTACTAATATTATCTACTTGATCCTCACAATAACCCTGGAAGGTAGAAGCTATTATAATTCTCATCTTATAGCTAAAGAAACTGAGTAATACAGAGATTTACCCAGCATTATAAACCTAACAATTGACAATCCAAGGCAGGATTCAAACTCAGGTTTTACTGATGTTCAGTCCTATAATCAGATTCACCATTTGCCTTATCCAGCATTCACTATACTCATTAAATCACATATCTAGTCCCTAATAATATATTTTGCTTTTAGCAATAATAATAAAATGTTTGTTGCAATATAACATTTGCAAAGAGTTTTGTCAGAACAATCCTGCTAGATTTTTAATAGAAAAGGAAAGTAAGCTGGGGTTGGTAGAGAGCTCTCACAGACATTATCTCATTTATAATAGTCTTAGGAAGGAACCCAGGTGAGCATTATCCTCCCTACCTTACAAAGAAGAAAATTGAAGCCTAAACTAAGAAAGAGACTTGCTTGAAGTCCCAAATGGAGACTCATATCTCAATTCAATTTTCTCAACATTATGCCTCAGAGTAGAATATAGGCCTCAAACTAAAGTGTTATAGGGAAAAGATCTATTCCTATTCCATTAAAATGCTAACTTTCTGATACTATGTTGGAGATTAACTAATAAAATAAAATGATGTTGAGGATAACTGGCTTATGTCAGCATTAACCAAAGTTCAGATGAAAAGTGAAACTTTTCCACCAAAGCTCTGCCTGGTATTACACAAAGCTAGGAAGATGGAAGTTGCCTTAAGTCACAGAATATTGGGGCTAGAAAAGACCTTCGAGGACACTATGTATCATTTCATAGATGGAAGGAATATTAGAACTGGGAATGACCTTAGAACAACAATGACAATAAAAAAAAGTCTGGGTTAGAAGGGTCTGAGATGTCATTAAGTCCAACCTCCACTTGGCCAGTGTCTCACAGTAACTCAGCATGCTTTGACAGAAAGGACTAGATGGCCACTCTTTTCTTGACTTTCAGAGCATTGTCCCATTAAAGAAAGTCTCACAAGTTTGGTGGGAATGTCCCAGGCCACTTTCCACAGGAGTAGGTGACTGCCTGTTTCCAAAGCATTTATATTTATTTTTCATTATTTATATCCTCTGACAGTCCTTTGCCTCGGACTTTCTCTGGTTGTGGCCAAAGGAAAGACTTGAGAAAATTAATTACCAAAAGCAGCCTGACAATCCCTCCTACAGCCTACCTTGCCCTCATTAAGGAATAAACAAACATTCAAATATTGAAGGGTATCCTAATCACTATGGCACTAAAAGATTGGAGGATTTATAACTAGAAGGACTTAGCACTCATTTTACAGAGAAAACAATACAAACCACTCATTTTACAGAGAAGGAAACTGAAGCCCAAAGATGTTATGTTCCTCCAAACTTCATGGAGTAAATTGTATGGCTCCCCTTTCCACTATCCAATTCCCCTCAAAGGCAGACTCAGCACAGCAGAGGTCTGTTTGGTGATCCAAAGGGCACAAGTAAATAGTTCAGTGTCTACATATTGGGATTCATTGATTTCTTCAGAATAGGAAATTCCTTCCTACAACCCAGATCAAAAACCTGTGATTTATTAAATAAGTCCTAGTCACATAGAATTTATTAAACTGCTGGGGCCATACAGATAGTTAATATCAGAGAATTTGAACCCAGTTCGTTCTGACTCCAAACCCTATTAGGAGTTCTTAATTTTTTGTGTGTGCATGGACCCCTCTGGGAGAGTCTGGTACAACCTATGAACCCCTTCTCAAAATAATGTTTTTAAATGTATTTTAAAATGCATTAAGATGCATTTTAAAATACATGAAATTACAAAGAAAATCAATTATATTGAAACTACAATAGAGTTTAAAAACAAGGTCATGGATTCCTGGTAAAGAACTCCTGCACTAGACTTTAAGTGCCTACATTTAGGAAATGGGATTGAAATCCTAGGCTTTCCCCTTAATGGTATCTCTGACCTGAAATCACTGTCCTTGGAAGCTTTGCTTTGGGGTTAGGCATCTCCAGAATGTTCCTATCCTGCCTGCCATGCAGAGGCTGCCCAAACCCAAACATACAGCAAGAACCAAAGTAAAGCTGCCTCCATCTGAAGAATCTGGTCTCCTAACGATCTTCCAACAAATTTCCAATCTAACAAATTCAAAGTACTAAGGAATCAAGGAAAAAAAAAGATAAAATCTCTGAAGTTAAGGGGTTTACCTTCTTGGAGGTGCTACAACAGGTATGTGGATGAACAAATACAAAATCACTTGGGTAGGGAGAGGGCAATGGCAATTGAGAAAAGACAGAAAGTCTTTGTCAGTCAATCAGTCATTCAATTAACAATCATTTATAAAGGACTTGCTATATCCAGTGATTGGGCTAGGGAATACAAAGGCAAAAAAATAACCCCTTCCTTCAAGGAGATAAAATCCTAGTAGATTCCTGGCCTAGCTAGAGAACTGGTCTCAAAGTCTGAAAGTCTTAAGTCCTGCTTCTAATGTTATGTAAGGGTTCTTAGAAGGAAAGGCTCTAACAACTGGGGAAGGGGGACCAGGAACAGGGGACTCTCCTGTAGAAGCTGAGATTTGAGCTACATCTTAGTGGAAGTTAGAAAATTTAAGAAGCAAAAAATAAAGAGGGAGAGAATTCAAGGCATGGAAGACAATTAGTGAAATGACATAAAGGCAGAAGAAGATGGAGCTGAAGGAATTCCAACGTTGGAGGGACAGCAAGTGATTGAGATGGAAAACTTGAAGAAAAATATGGTTTTTGAGAAGTGAAGATGAGAAGGAAGTACCATAGAAAGGGGCTTGTAAATGCATTAAGTCAAAAGGTGGAATGTTGGGTTGGGGGAAAAGCAGTTTGACTGTAATGGAGTTTGGCGGAAGGTTTATACTTGAGCCCAAACAAGCATTCCCTAGTGCTTTCTATTCATCAGAGAGTCATAGACAGCTGGTAAAAGTATGATTTACCATTTACCCAAGAGGTTTCCATAAGGTGATGAGTAGTTTAATGACTCATAGATTGCCAGGGCTCAGGGGAGGGGGGGGGGGGTGGAGGTAGCCTTATAACACAGAATGCTGGCCAGAGCTAGAGCTAGGAGGTGGAGGGGCGGGGGTGGGGAAGGAAGGGGTTGGAACAGAGAATTCTGGCCAGAGCTGGGACACAGAGGGAGTGAGGAGAGGTTGGAACAGAGAATGTTGGCCAGAGCTGGAGGAGGGAACTTAAAGTTCATTTAGCCTAGGCTAACACTGACTGAGCAGCCATTGGGCAGTTTGGCAATGGCTCTGGACCCCTTTATGGAAGAATATTTTAAAAAAGCATAAAGTAAAATACATAGGATAACAAAAGAAACAATATATTAAAATACAGTATAAAATACAGTCAATATTATAACAAAAATTCTTTAAAAAAAGACAAAGTACAGCAAAATATGCAGGAAAGCAATTTTTAAGAATTTGCAGACTCCCTGAAATCTATTGACAAACATTCTCCATCATGGAAAGAAGGGGAATGAGAAAAATAAAGCCTGAGAAAGACAAGATTAGCCTAAGGTCAGGCAATAAATTAGTGGTGGGTCCAGAGACTAGAACTGAATTTTCCTAATGCCCAGGACAAGAACTCTTCTCCCTGAACTAGATTGCCTCACAGTTAGACAAGGAGCCAGCAGTTATGGAAACCATAGCTCTGTCTTGCTACCCTTGGTTGTTATTTTAGCTCACACAGTAACCTCCTAAGGCAACATTCATGCAGTTTCTAATGCATAGCTAATGGGACCCTCAAAATCAACTCAATCTCTCTACATTTTCTTTCATTCATCAATCACCTACCCAGATAGAGCCACTAAAACTCTTCTGGTACTCCCTACTGTCTGGACTACCCACTCCCTACACCCAATTCTTTCCCTTCCTTCTATTTTTCCTTTCCCTCCCCCAATCTTCCCTTCCTTAGCCTGAGTCTCCTAACAGAAGACATTTGGCTATAATTTCCCATTAGTCTCTTTGGAATGGAAGCTGTTTTCTGAATTGAACTGAATTAAATACAAATGACCCCGAGTTTTTCCCTCTCATTACCCCCACTTGAAAGTTGGAAGAGTGTAATAAAATCTCCTAAGGCCACCAGGCTGCCCCCAATCCCCATAACCAGATTGGCTCCCATGATTCATCTGATTAAAACTGGGGAACACTAATTCCCCAGAGGCCAGGGACATTTGAGCAGTTGGAAATAGAGACAACCTGCCGGATGCTCTGTAAATAGCTGGACAGTTCCAGCATATACCTTCTGTATTTTAAAAAGAAAAGGAGGGGAGGGATGGAAGGAGAGGAAAAAAAGGCAAACCATTTTTTCCTGGAGACAGCATGATGCAATGGAAAGAATACTCACCTACTTAAAAGTCAGGAATATAATTACCTTGAGGGCAGGAATTGTTTCATAGCTGTCAGATATAAGGCATGGCATACTGTAAGCACTTAATAAATGCTTGTGGATGCATAGATCTGGGTCTAAACTTCAGCTCCACACTTAATAGCTGTGTGACCTTGGATAAATCATTTCTCACTTATCAAATAGGAATAAACCCCATGTTTACAAGGTTGTTTATCTATAGCTGTAGGGTACTGACCAGAAAGCTGGCTTCAGAAGGAGGTCAGCATTCTTGTCCTCCCTCTGACAGTTACTAAGAAATCACTAACCTCAGTACTAGAAGCAACTCTATGACTTTAAGTTGTAGAGAACTTGACAACTTGTATTGATTAAGAGAATTTCTTTCTCCCTTTTATCTATGAGATTACAGATCCTATTCAGATTATTATTCATTATTCTTTTCACATGGAAAAAAAAACAAAATTTCTGGCAATTTAGCCAGGGCCAGGTCTTTCCTGGGCTTGGTTAACATTGTTTCTTTAATCATAAAATCTGGAGCTGGACAAGGACACTAGAGATCATCCATTCAAATCCCTCTAATTTTACAGAGAAGAAAATAGACACCTGGAAAAGTTAAATAAATTACTTAAGGTCATACAACTAAAAAGTCACAGGCAGGATTCAAACCCAGGTCCCCTGTTGTAGTGTTTTTTCCTACTCTCCAATGCTAATGTCACCTTCAAATGACACATAGGGTATTTATCCTTCCACCCTTCTTGCCCTATGCCATTTCCCCTCCAAAGAAGAGCCACTAAAACAAAATGCCAGTCACCTCTGGTATAGTAAAACTCCCATCAGACACAAACTCCATCAAAGGCCAAATCACCAAGTGTGTTCCCTATGTTTTTTCCAAAGCAACTCAGAAAACAGCATTAACTGAACAACTTGTATGTGAAAGACCCTGTGGGTAGAACTGTGAGGGGGAGAGCAATAGGGAATCCATCTGTAGATTCTAAATTGGTCCTAATAGACTGTAAGTTCCATGAAAGTAGGAAATATGTATATTACCTAATATTCTGTCTTCCCAATGGTCTAGGAAAGGATTGTAAATACAGTAAATGCTTAATTTTTTTTTAAGTTTAGCTCAACATAAGGAAAATCTAACTAAGAAATATCCAAAAGTAGGAGGCTAGGTGGTATAGTGGATAGAGCCCTGGCCCTGGAGTCAGAAGTACCTGAGTTCAAATCCGACCTCAGACACTTAATAATTACCTAGCTATGTGGCCTTGGGCAAACCACTTAATGCAATTTGCCTTGCAAAAACCTAAAAAAAAATCCAAAAGTGTTTAGGTTGCCATGGACAGTGATGGGCTCCAGGAAGGTCTCCAAGAAGAGACTGAATGATGACCTGTCAGAAAGGTCTAGAAATCTGTAAACTCCCTCATGGCACTGAGATCCAGTGACTCCATAAGTGAAACAGAGAAACATCAATGAAGTAGAAAGACTTCTAGATTTGGAGTCAAGACTTGTGTTGAATCTCAGCTTTGCATTGAGTAACTTAGAATGAGTCACATATGATCTCAGTTTCCTAAATTTTAAGTGGAGGAGTTAGCCTAGATGACCTCTGAGATCTCTTCCAAATGTAAATCTATGAAAAAAAATTGGTGGCTCTTTTTTATTTTATTTTTTGAGTTTTTGATACCTTTTGTTATAGTGCTTCCCATCCCCTTCTCCCACTGAGTCCTCTTTAGAACAAAGATAAATTTATTTCAGCAGAACCAACCAATCTGAAATATATGCAGCACTCCACAGCCAAAAACTCCCCTTCCCCACCTCTGCAATGAAAAAAAGGAAACATATGGACTCATCTCTTCTCTGATGTCAAGATTATAATGACCAAATGGTCAACTTTGTTATCATTCTTTCATATTATGATATTCATTGTATAGACTGTTTTCCTGCTTCTTCTCACTTCACTCTGCATCAGATCACACAAATCTTCCCTTGTCTTTCTAAAATTCCTTATATTATTCATTTCTTATTGTCTAATAAAACTCTATTATATTCATATGTCACAGTTTGTTCAATCATTTCCCAGGAAATGGGCATTCATTTTATTCCAATGATTTTGTTACTGCGAAAAGTGTTTCGACAAACATCTTAGAGTATGTGTGTATGTATAAATATGTTTATGTGTGTATATTAAGATATATATGTGTACATATATGCAATATGATTTATAGGTATATTGTAGAAGAGACCTTTTTTGTCTTTGATCTCTTTAGAAAGACTAATATACCATCCTCCTTAGTGGGAATCTCAGGGCCAAAGAATATGAATAGTTTAGGGATTTTTCTCAAATAATTCAAAATCATTTTCTAGAACAGCTGGACCACTTCAGAGTTGGTGTCTTTGATTAGAGTAGAACTGGCAAAAGGTGATTGCTTTAGGACCTGGGTCAGTACTAGTCATTTTCAGACAGTAAAACTGCCTTCTTTTCTTTACATTCTCTCTTTCTTCATTCTTCCCTTATACTCTTCCTTTTCCCTTTCTTTTCTTTTCTTTCTTTCTCTCTTTTTACTTTCTTCCTTCTCTCCCAGGCTAGAAATGCATCCATATCTGACCTTGGGTACCTCTCTAGAACTCACTTTCCTTCTCTGTGAAATTCAATGACTTCTCCAAAGTCATAAGTCCTGAACATAAATAAGTTCTGAAGCTACAGGACCTGAGTTTGAGATCTGCCTCTGTAGTCTTAATTTCCATATCCATAAATTAAGGAGATTGGACAAAATGACCTTCAACAGGGTAGCCAAGTGGTGCAGTGAGTGGAGCACTGGAGTCAGGAGGCTCTGAGTTCAAATATGACCTCAGACACTTACTAATTACCTAGTTGTGTGAACTCGAGCAAGTCACTTAGCCCCATTGCCTTGCAAGAACCTAAAAAAAAAATGACATTCAACACCCCTTCAAGCACGTATTCTATTACCCTGTACTATCACAATCATACCAAGATCCCTTCCAGCTCTCAATTCTTTGAGAAAGGATAGAGCTGAGAAGCCCAAACAGTCCCATTCATTACCAGAAGTCAACCAAGGACTCCTCCCACTAAGGACCAAGGGTTAATTCTGGGGCATTTCCTAAAAAAAAGTCCTTCCTCCAGTGAAATGGAAAGAGAGCACAGCAAAATGTTCTTGGTTCCTATAATAAATCATCACAAAACACATTTCTATAAGAGTTTAATATAGTTGAAATAGCATTTCCTTGACTACACATTCCCATAAAATAGGCTGTACAAGTATTACTTCCATTTTATTGAGGTTAAAAATTTAGACTCTGAAAGGAGAAATGACAGCTAAATTATAGAGATCAAACCCAAATCTTTGGACTCTAAACCCAGTGATCTGCAATTAGTCAGTCAAGAAACATGTATTAAGCTCTTACTGTGTACTAGTAATTGTCCTAAACACTGGGAATATGTGGGGAAAGCACAACTCCTGACTCCACCATCTCTAACACCACATCTGGAATATGCTGTGGTCAGACTCATCTAGGATAGAATGTTAAGAACAAGAGGAGGGGGAAGAGAAGGTGACCAAATCTCCCCGGAGGTATTCTGTTCATTTGTGGATATTGTATATTGGAAGGGCTTAGAAAAATTGAAGGGTATGAGAGAAGAATGGGAAAGGGCTCCAAACCATGTTCTAGGAGGAAACCATTGAGGAAACTAGGGCATTTCACCCCAGAAGAGTTCATACCTTCAGTTTCTGAAGAGCAATCTTGTGGAACTAGTTTTGAACCAAAAGGCAAGACTAATAGGGCTAATATTAGCTAAATTTTATATAGCACCATGCTGAACACATTACAATTATCTAATTTGATTCTCACAACAACTCTGGAAGGTAGGTGCTAATTATTCATCATTCTCATTTCATAGTTCAGGAAACTGAGGTAGACAGCAGTGAACTGACTTGCTCAGAGTCACACAGCTTCAAAGTATCAGAGGAAAGATTTGTACTCAGGTATTCCTGACTATAGGGCTGACATTTTGCCCACCACACCACCTAGCTGATTAATAGGTAGAGCTTACAGAATGGCAGATTTCAATTCAGTTTTAGAAAACACTTCCAACAGTCAGAATCAACCAGCGATGGAGGTAATAGGTTTGCTGACTCTGCAAGTCTTTTTTTTTCTTTGACGCAATTGAGTTAAGTGACTTACCCAGCTATTAAGTGTCAAATGTCTGAATCTGGATTTGAACTCAGTTCCTCTTGATTCTAGGACCAATGCTCTTTCCCCTGAAAGTCTTCGGCAGAGACAGGATGACCATATATAAAGGTTACTGGAGCTCCTGGAATTCTTGCATCACTCAGGAGTTTACATTAGAGACCAGATAAAATTTAAGATCCTTTCTGCTTTAAAAAAAAAAATTAAATTTTTTAATCTTTCTTATCATTTAAAAATATTAATTTAAGATGTTTTCCAGCTTTGAGAGTCTATGACCCTCTGTTCACTGAGGGCTGAGAAAGGCAGGTTTGCACAATGTCAGAGGACAGAAATGAGAGGAGATGGAAGTTGGGATCCCTTGTCTACCCAGATAAGCATAAAAAGTGAAAAATACCTTAGAGTATAAAGTGTTAGAGATAGTCCAAGTACCTCATTTTATGGGAGGTAGCCAGGTAATTCAGTGGTTAGAGTGCTGGGTCTGGAGTCAGAGGACTTGAGATCAGATACTTCCTAGATGTGTGACCCCAGGCAAGTCAATTCATCTCTGTCTGCCTCAATTTCCTCAACTGTAAAATGGAGAGGATAATGATAATACCCACCTCCTCAGATTATTTGTGAGGATCAACTGAGACAATATTTGTAAATCATAATGCCATGCGAGTTATTATTATTATTATTTTACAATAAAAAGAAGAAATTAAAGACTAAGAGAGGAAATACATACATTGCTCAAAGTCACAGCATCAATTAAAGCAGAACTCAAATCCAGCCTTGACTTTGAGTCCAGGATGCCTTTTATTTTTATTGGCATCTATTTTGTATTGATTCTTTATTGTCTTAAATGTATACATGTTTCTTCTCCTAGTAGAACATAAGGGCTTACAGGTATGAACTGTTTTGTTTTAAAAAAAACAGTTGTCTTTGTAAGCACTTATGTTCTACTAGCACAGGACCTGAAATAAGCTTTATAAATGCCTGTTGAATGATTAATTTATACACCATACTGTCTTCTCCTAAAGCAGTTCCCCTATATCACTTTGGGAGAAGACAGGAAGAAGGTAGATTTTCTCTTCTTCTCTTCTCCTATTTCTTTCCTCTCTTCGCAAGGGCACATTCCCAGGTGCAAAGGGGAGAGCCATCTAAACAACCAGCCAAGGTGAAACAGACAATAGCTGGTGCATAATTTATGTGTCTGCCTTTGCAACACATCAGTGATGAGGATTCCACATACTTTGATAGTTTTCTGCAGGTTAAAAATACAGTTGTGTGTATCAAAACTCTAAGAAGCACTCTCCCAGGAATATGTTTGCATTATCCTCTATTGCCTTGAGGACAGATCCTCTTTAACCCTGAAAATCACATGTACACACACACACACACACACACACAGACACATACACATATGTGCACATTTACTCACAGACTCAGAGATGTGCTAGTAAATGTTTAGCAACATATATGTATGTATCTATACATATACATATATAAATATCTACTAACATATATGTTATATGTAATATATGAAAATGTTTGTCCTTCATCCTTGAAGAAGACCAGAACATCAGGGAGGTGATACCATGACAAGCACGGGAATTGGAGTGAAGGGGTTACTGTGCTAAGTCACCAGCCTCACTTTCCCCCCGGAGCCATCTGGGTCCAGTGGCCAGATATGAATCAGGACCACTGGAGATGGCCTTGGATGAGGCAATCAGGTTAAATGAGTTGCCCAAGGTCACACAGCTAGTAAGTGTGATATTTAAGTGGGAGGGGGGTTAGGATCATAGAACACAAATTGTCAAACTTGGAAGAAGTCAGGGAGAGAGTTCAACTCTATCATTTTGCCCATGAGATAAAAGGCTTAAAAAAGGTTAAGTAAATTATCCAGAATCACATAGGTAGTAAGCTGCAGAGCTGAGATGTGAACCCAGGTCCACTGATTGCAAATCTAGTGTTCTCACCACACTACAACTTCCCCATCTGACCAAGTAGATTACAAATTAAACTTCCTAATTCTAAATCTAGGATCCTTTCCTCTAGACCACACCTTCTTTCTAAAGTAGCCTCAAGATCATGAAGTGAAATACAAAGATCTAGTTCCTACAGATAGGAATTGGATCTGTGATCTCACTGGTTTGAAGAACTCCTTGGTGAGGAAATTCCCTCCACTAATATTGAGTAGCACCTTCTCTGAAATTTAGTTATAAGAAAGATTAAGTGTCAATATGTGTCTAAAGCAAAATCTTTACCCAAGTCTTCCTACATTTGAAGCCAGCTCTCCAATATAGAAGGATAGCAATCTGGTCTTAGAGTTATTCATGAGTTATTCAGTCATATATGATGGGTCTTCTGTGATCCTGTGGATCATACCATCTATGCCATTTCCTTCTCCAGTGGATATAGACAAACAGAGGTTACAAGAGTTGCCCAGGGTTGAGCAGCTAATAAGTGCTTGAGGCTGGATTTGAATTCAAGTCTTTCTCACTCTAAAACCAACACTCTATCCACCATGCCATCCAGCTTCCTCCAGCTGAAGAATCATTACACCTAAGATACTATGCAA
This sequence comes from Macrotis lagotis, assembly GCF_037893015.1. Taxonomy (NCBI): domain Eukaryota; kingdom Metazoa; phylum Chordata; class Mammalia; order Peramelemorphia; family Peramelidae; genus Macrotis; species Macrotis lagotis. The sequence goes on along the minus strand of NC_133658.1, from coordinate 251,775,731 downwards.
GTCATTTAACCTCTCTCAGACTCAGTTTCTTCACCTATAAAGTAGGAATAATAAGACCCACTTTACAGAATTATGATAATCAAATAAAATCATGAATAAAGCACTCTACAAACCCTAGAATGCTATATAAATTTTGACTATTCTTACTAACTTCTATATCACATTGCCTCTCAATACAAATAAATGTATAAAATAGTTATATTATATTATATTATTATTAATATTATTATTATTAAATCCAACTCTCTTCTCTTCACAGATCCTGGCCATTATCTCCATTATGTTCATTGTCCTCTCAACCATTGCCTTGTCGCTCAATACACTTCCTGAGCTTCAGAGCCTTGATGAGTTTGGACAGAGCACAGACAACCCCCAGCTGGCCCACGTGGAGGCCGTGTGCATTGCCTGGTTCACCATGGAATACCTCCTCCGATTCCTGTCCTCACCGAAGAAATGGAAGTTCTTTAAGGGCCCACTCAATGCTATTGACTTGCTAGCCATTTTGCCCTACTATGTCACCATCTTCCTAACCGAATCCAACAAGAGTGTGCTACAATTTCAAAATGTGCGTCGGGTTGTACAAATCTTCCGAATCATGAGAATCCTTAGGATTCTCAAACTTGCCCGACACTCAACCGGCCTGCAGTCATTGGGGTTCACTCTCAGGAGGAGCTACAACGAGCTTGGCTTACTCATCCTCTTCCTAGCCATGGGCATCATGATTTTCTCCAGCTTGGTTTTCTTTGCTGAGAAGGATGAGGATGACACCAAGTTTAAAAGCATCCCAGCCTCTTTCTGGTGGGCTACAATCACCATGACCACCGTAGGTTATGGAGATATCTACCCCAAAACCCTCTTGGGTAAAATTGTAGGGGGGTTGTGCTGCATTGCTGGAGTCCTGGTGATTGCCCTTCCAATCCCTATCATTGTAAACAATTTCTCTGAGTTCTATAAGGAGCAGAAGAGACAAGAGAAAGCCATCAAACGCCGGGAAGCCCTGGAGAGAGCCAAGAGAAATGGTAGCATTGTTTCCATGAACATGAAAGATGCTTTTGCCCGCAGTATAGAAATGATGGACATTGTAGTGGAAAAGAATGGGGAGACCCTTGGAAAGAAGGACAAAGTCCAAGATAACCACTTGTCTCCTAGCAAGTGGAAGTGGACAAAGAGGACTCTGTCTGAAACTAGCTCCAGTAAGTCCTTTGAAACAAAAGAGCAGGGGTCTCCAGAGAAGGCCAGATCATCATGCAGCCCCCAGCACCTGAATGTTCAGCAGCTAGAAGACATGTACAATAAGATGGCCAAGACTCAGTCTCAGCCAAACCTCAACACCAAGGAGTCAGCCCAGCAGGGCAATCACAACGAAGAACTTGAAATGGACAGCCTCCCAGGTCCTGTAGTGCCCCTCCTGCCCGCACGAACAGAGGGTGTGATTGACATGCGCAGCATGTCCAGTATTGATAGCTTCATCAGCTGTGCCACGGACTTTCCAGAATCCAGCAGATTCTCCCACAGCCCATTGGCATCCCTTTCTAGCAAGACAAGTGGCCCTGTGGCCCAGGAACTCAGCTGGCGGGGCCCTCCAGACTGTGGTGGGAGCAGGTTGTCAGACTCCAACCCCACTCCAGATGGCAGCCAGCGCTCTGGTTTCTTCATTGAGAGTCCCAAGAGTTCTATGAAAACAAATAACCCCTTGAAACTCCGGTCACTGAAAGTCAACTTCATGGAGAGGGACCAAGGCTCACCCTTGCCTATGGGCAGCATCCTGGGGATATATCCAGATCCTCTCAGAAACCGGGGCGGTACCACCATTGCTGGCCTGGAGAGTGCAATGCTCCCAGATCGATCCTTGCTGAGCCCCGAGTCCTCGATCTATACCACAGCAAGTGCCAGGACACCCCCCAAATCCCCTGATAAACATGCAGCGATAGCATTCAACTTCCACGATGCCAGTATACATCAGTATATCGATGCAGACACCGACGATGAAGGGCAGCTGCTCTACAGTGTGGACTCCAGTCCCCCCAAGAGCCTTCACAGCAACACCAGTCCAAAGTACAGTATCACCAACAGTGGGTTCCTCAGGCAAAGAGACACTGTGCACAGAACAGACAAGAACCACGCAGAGCGTTCCCCCTTACCCACCTCGCCCAAGTTTTTAGGGCAGAACTGTGTTTATTCCATGGAAGCATTGACTGGAAAGAACCAGAGGAGTCAAGAAAAGGGCAAACTAGATAATCACATATCCCCGGAGGTCCATGTGCTGCCCGGGGGTGGAGGACAGGGAAGCACAAAAGATTCAAGCATCTGAAAAGCCCTAGACAGGAGACCTGTTGGCACCTTCCCAGGGATGCTGTCTGCTCCCCCACTACTGAGCTTTTCTGCATGAATTTTACAAATGAAACAAGTCACTTGTTTCTAAATAAAATACAGAATGAAGTATATCCAAGAAAATGCCCGAGCAGCCAATCAAGTCCTGCTCTGGAAGGATCATCCAAGGGACTTCACAGTCCCCAAAACCACCCATCAGAGTGAGGTTGGCCCAGCTACAGTATTTTCTTGGGTCTCTCCTGTTACCATCCTTCTTTGGAGGGTCTGGGAACGATGTTCACAGCAGTCCCCATTCCCCCCTCCCTTCCACATACTCTCCTCTTCCCCCCATCCTTATACCCCATATGTCCATCAGGACACTCCAACCTCAAATGTTCCAGCCTTGGATGGGGATGCTTCCATCCCTCCCAGGGAAGAAAAGAGCAGGGCCCAGGAGCAAAGCTATGGGAAAGGAAGGGAAAGGGGGAGGACAAGCCCAGTCCGGGGCCCTGCTTCACAACCATTGGGCACACCAGTCCTCTGCCTCCTGGATGGAGACAGTGTTTCAAGGTAGCAGGGGATGCTTACATCATGGAAATGTGAGCACCTGTACAAGCCAAGGTTCTGGCCTGAACAACTTAATGCAGACCCTTCTTCTACTTCAGTATTCTGTAGAAACCTGAGCTTTTGTTTTGAGGTCAAAGCAGGGTGAGTTGCACCACTTGTATCTGATTTAAATTGATTCCTTACCTCCTGGGGAGGGTTGGTAAATGACATTTAACCAATGCAATGAACTCGGGCACCAATAGAATGTTGTGGGAGAAAATAAGAATATTTTTGAAGACTTAGCTAGTATAGAATCAAAAGATATGCAAGTGTTAGATATGCAAAAGAAATACTATAAGCAAACAGATCACAAGTGAACCATGACAAAATCTAATTGGTTTAAAACAGGAAAAAAACTGAAAAAAATCGAAAGGAAATCAATCCCCACTTGCAACTCCCAGTTAGACTCTTCAATACATCCTTCCATAACAGGTTATAGTGACTGTAAAGGGATTAACTTTTGTTTCTGCGATATTCACACTAAAAAACAACAACAAAATGATATAAACAAAAAGCACTTTATGGTCTCTCAAAGGTGGGATCTACCAAGGACAGCATAAACATCTAGCACTTTAAAACAAGCACTATTTTCATGGGGGCCACCTGTTGTGACTAGCAAGGTTGTCATTAAGACATTGGTCATTGGCCACAGTTGGCCACATAACCTGTGCTCTGTTACCACTCTGTGTTGTGTCTATGTCTGTGGGCTCACCTTCCTCACTCCCAGTCCCACAAAGCTAACCTGTTAATCCCCTCGAGTCTTAAAAAAAAAAGGGGGGGGGAGGACAGTGTAGGTAACCTGGGCAATTAAATGATCAAGTCTACCTGTCTAAGGGACACTGTGCCTGCACCGCCGAGGAAGACAGGCAAGAGTGTGGAGTCAGGTGTCTATTCCTTTCTTGTAAAATAGTCTTGGGTTTGTTTTTGGTGTAACTGTCTGTACATAATGCTGTGCTCTCATATTTCTGCATCCGGTGATGGCCAGGGCAGCCTGTACAGACATCAGCAATAAGCACACATGTACATTGTCAGTGGTTGTGGTGTGTAACTCCATGATTGTACTCCTGTCCTTGGTACAATGACTTCTATGCTGCATACACATCTGGCTCCCCTCCCACCTCAGATGCTGAGGGAGATGAATTCACACTGAGTCAGGTTGGGCTCTGGGTGGGCTTTATCCTTGGCCAGGTGACAGAGAAAAGTAGCAACTGGAAGTATTGGTCAAGGTTTATTCACAGTGCATGTGCAGCAAATGCAAGTGTATTTAGAGGAACTGCTGCGAAGAATTCCCAGGATCCTTGTGTCTGCCTGGGAGTGTAATATACTCCATAGCAGTTAGCCACCAAGGGGGCTTTCTCTGGCAAACTGACTGGGGTGGCTTTGCTGCCTGTGGGAGGCAAGGGGAGGTAGTCCGACACAACGTCCGCCGTTCTTAGCATCTTCTCTTTGTTTGGGTCGCCATTCATGTCCGTCATCAGCACAAATGTGAAAATTCAGGGAAAAATAGCTTTTTTTTACATATATATTATATATATATATATATATATAAAGTAAATAGTAGTGATTTCCAATTGAGAAGTTTTTAGAGCTGATGCTAATCTATTATTTAAAAAAAAAGACATTGTGTATTTTACATATCAGGAAAGTGAATACATTTAAATATAGCCATATACCAAGGGAACTCACCAACCCTACTTTAAATTGATGCATCTTATTTGCAGGTGATGTTGGCATGAGGAATCTAGAACAGTAATATGTCATGTTTTGGTTTGGTTTTTAAAACTGAAATCAATTGGTGCAACTCTCCTTGTAACCAAAGGCCTGTCTGCCTTGCGTGGTCACTTAGGACTCAACCCTTAGCTTGCCGACTTCGTCTCACTTTAAAGTAGCATTTTGAGTCACTTTTGAAGAATGAATTCAGAAGTATCCTTAAAAACCTACCTTTTGTGGCATCAGAGCCAAAACCCTATAGATTTCTTATAGAAACAGAATCACAGAGACCCAGCATATACTATGCTTGAAGAATGTTTTGATTTCTTTTTTTTATTTTTCACTTCTGTGTGTATGTATTATGGGAAATGTAGCTCTTACCGTGCGCCCAGTTCCAAATAAAAACATAACGAATCCAAAATTTTAAAACGTGGATGTTATGTGCGTGCACATGCAGTCCAGTACATAGGTATGGATATGCTCATATACACTGGGAAATCTACTTTGGTGTTACTAAACAGTGAGACCCAAATGTCCTTGGTAGAGAAAAAGCATTGATTTGGATCCATAGAGTGCTCCTCTCCCTTCCCTCTCCTCTCCTCAATTCCACAGGTATTTCAAGGAGGCCACTCAAAAGTTACCTTATAAAGTACTTATAATTTTCTCCTGGAGCCAACAAAAAGCTAGTGGAAGAAAAATAAGACATATACAAGCCACAGGCAATGGTTTGTACAACTATGAATGAAGGTGAGCAGAAATGGGTAGCAGTCCCTAGGGTGCCCTTCTCTTTGGGTAATCAATTCAGCAAAATTCACTTGTCAGCTGGATCCCAACAGAGAATGGACCCAAACTTCTACCATTCATCCCTAAGGGAGCAAGTGTGGGCAATTTCTATGCTGCCTCACCACGGTTTAGAGACAACAAAATCAGAATTTTTTTTAAAAGACCAGAACAGATCACATGATCACTAAGAGCATCCCCATGTCATCCCCATCACCAATCCCTATCCAATTTGTTGAAGTGATGGCATCTCCCAATGACTAATTCATTTTAATCTGCTCATGGAGCCCAAACCAACAACTGGATTCTGTGACAAAACTCTGGTCAAACCAGTCAAATATTGGTCAGTTGGCCACCCCAGGGCCACACTCCAGAGACAAAATTGTGGCCAGTTGTGGGTGGAGTGCTAACCCTGGGAGGAGATGGTTTCTTGAACTTTTAAGCTTTGAACAAAGAAGAACAACAGTACTTCCTGGCAGTAGATTTCTCAGTGCCTTTTTCTCTTAGGAATTTCATCTAAGCACACTTAAAGGGGAAAAGGGACACAAACGAAGGAGGAAGAAAAAAGATACATTTGTTCCTGTGATTACCACTTTCCTAGAAGAGTTAGGGTATTAAGAATTCAGAAGAAGAAAAAAAAAAAGATCCAACCTCTGGGAATCACAGGTGATACAAACTTCTTTGAACTATCAACATCCTATGGGTATCTGGTGACTCTAAAACCTTCTCTTCCTTGCAGCTATTAAGGTACCTGTTTATAAGGAGCAAAACAAACCAGTATTCTCTTCTGTAAAATTGTAATGTACTGTTAATATTTGTATCTATTGTATATTTCTGTCTTGATTGAAATTATGGCTGGTACAGTTTCTAGTTGATGGACAGGGGGTAATTTAAGACTTAAAACCAACCAGGTAACTGAAGCCAGGTTTCTCTGTCTCTTCTCTCTCTCTCTCTCTCTCTCTCTCTCTCTCTCTCTCTCTCTCTCTCTCTCTCTCTCTCTCTCTCTCTCTCTCTCTCTCTCTCTCTCTCTCTCTCTCTCTCTCATCACATTATCCAAGACATTTAAACAAGAACTTGAGAAAATCTCAAAACTCTGGAATCCAGACCTGGAACAGCAGGCACTGTGGCACTGTGCTGAGGCTCTTTGGTCAATGACTTCAAGTGGTCACACATGTGGGAGGAAGGAGCAGCCACGCATAGCCATGCTGCCAGAATTGACCAAGTAAAACTAGAGGTTTCCCTTCTTCAGAAGTTCTACAGCCTCTCAAGTCCTTGTGCTAAGGAAACAAAAACTAACCTCACACAACCATAAAATGTTTTTGGATACCCCAGTCAGAGAGAAGATGGCTTTAATTAGTTGCTGGAAAGGTACAAAAGTTGGAATTACCTCGGTGTTTACCTTTGCGCTGGCCCTTTAAGTATCTGATGTATGGAAATGTCACAAGACTTTCGTGCATCTCAGAATAGTCTATTTTTCTGTTGAGATAAAATATATATATGTATTTTTAGCAAATTTATAATAGGGAAATTGAGTCAAATTTCTTCTTTTGTATTACAGAATAATATATTAGGAGACTTATTTATGGTCATTTCTATATCTGATTTCTTCTGGTCTTTTTTTTTTTATTCCTCCCTTCCTTGATTTTTTTTGCTCCTAGGGGAGTAAGGGTTAGGGTGGGGGTAGGGAGGAGCACAGAAAATCCCATTCAAGGTTTTGATGTCTGACTCCTTTGTAGACATGTCTATCAACTGTCCAGTACTGTCATTTCATATAATCTGTTTCTGTGTTGTTCCTGTTTAGGGCTCCTATTGCAGGGACTGAAAGTGGAAGAGGGGGTAAGGGAAGGAAGAAGGAAGGTGTGATCTGTCCATTGCAATCCATCCAACACAGATATCTGGAAAGGCTGACCCAACCAGAGTTGTCCTTCCAGACATCCTGGATTTACCAGGACTTTTTGGAACTTTTTCTCTTCCTATTCAAATTTCAGTAAACCTTTTTTGTTCTAGGGTTCCTTTTAGCTCCAAATTGGCTCTCCTCAGCCAGTTTGTAACCTCACTACCCAGCCCCACACTACCATCAGATGAAAGGGAAAGTTATCTAGAGTGAAGGCCTTTCACTGTCCTATTTCTTGAAACATAACCCAAGATCTGCATGCCTCACCCACACCTGGAAAGAGAAACGACTTCCCAGGACTGTGCTGTCTAAACTTCCTTTCCTTGAAGGCTGTCCAGATACATAGCAAAATGGATATGGAAACAATGCAGCCATGTCTAGATGGCCCTCCTTTGCCCAGATCTTGGACTTTCCTTTATTTTTCTGCTGAGTTTCTCTAAGGGTACCTCTCCAGGCTCCCTCATGGAGGGAGTCCCTCTGTGGAATGATTAAAATCAGAGCTCACATTTCTATAGCACTTTATATTGTATTCACAATAACCCTATAAAGCATGTGATTTGAAAGTGATTTTCCACATTTTATGGATGAGAAAACTGAATGACTTGACCACAATCACAAAGCTATTTAGTAGGATAACTGACGTCCTTAACTCTAAGCCATAGTGTATCACACTAATGACAAGAGGGAGGGATGGGGGGGCAGTCCTTGTGTATCAGTTCTTGGGGCAGAAGGTTTCTTTGACCCTTCTCATTTGGGGGAGTACCTGAATTTTCTTTCTTGGTTTCTATCAATGGTAATAATACATAATACTCTATACTGTATGTGGACATATATTGTATATATGTAGAGACTTGAACCACACTATGAATGAGAAATTGGAATTAATAATTCTGGATCCTTAATGGAACAAAATCTAAATTTCAATTTCCATAGTGAATAGTGAACTGAACCAAAGAACTTTCCCAAACAAATTCTGGTAAATCAGTTCGTAGAAAGTCAAATGCAGTATCTGTTACAATGTGGTAGAAAGAACCCTGTACCAGAAACCAGGAGAACAAAATTCTGCACCAACTCCCTGGGTGAGTCAAAGTGTATCTCTTCCCTTCTCTAGGCCTCAGTTTCCTCCTCTGTAAAATGAGGGGATCTATAAGGTTCCTTCCAACTCTGTTATTCTATGTTCTAAAGCTGCTTTCAGCTTCGAAATTCCATGTTTTATTTGCTAAGATTCTCTTCAGCTCTGAGATTTTGTGTTCCATGTAATAATTTCCCTTCTAGCTCTGCCATTCTATGTTCTATGTTCTGTTTGTTTCCAACAATGACAATCATTATGTCTGAGCTCCCTTTCTGCTCTGACATTCTATGTTCTGAGGTCCTTCTAACACTTCTAACATTTTATATTCTAAAGCCTCTTCCAGCTCTGACTTCCTTTGAGTCTAAAAACTATTGAACCAGTACAACATAGAAACATTTTCTCACAGGAATTGAGCCATTTAGTTTTACATAGAAGCACCTACATAAATGTTTGTTTGTAGTCCTAGACTCTATTTGCTCAACAAATTTCTCCAAAAGTCCCTAAGTGCCATCTTGAACCAGGATTGGTTTTTAGAATGGTCCCATTGTAAAACACACACACACACACACACACACACACACACACACACACACACAAATTGTCTTCTCCACTCCAAAGAGAGCAGTAAGAGTTTTATTAATATAAGATCAAGGAACCTCCACTTAGTAGACTGGAAATGTCTAGAATAAAGCTTTAGAACTTTCCCACTCCAAGGTTTTATATTTTGTTCCAAGTGCTGATTCAAAGTTATAAGGTCTTATTTAGAGGGTAGGACTTATATTCTGGGAATTGGTGAGACGTATTTTCAAGTATATGTTATTTTTGAGTGAGATATTGTAGGAAACAGGAAAAAATCATGTTCTCTGACCTCATACTGCTCAGAGTATCACTAAAGAGACATAAGATAATGGGAAACGATCTGTATCTGGAGTCAAATGGACTTGGGTTTGAATCTAACTCCTATTAACTTTGTACAAGAGGTTTCCTGCTTCTGGGTCTCAGTATAGATGGTCTCTCAAGGACCCTTCCATCTCTCATATTTTGTATTTAAAGGTACCTTCCATGTCTAAATCTTCCTCTGAGCTTGTGTCACAAGTGGGCAGCTTAAAGACCAGGAGAGGGAGAACTGGAGTATCAAATACTATTCTTTCTTCCCTTTGAGCAGGCAGAACCTAGCAGTCTTTCCAAACAATGCCTTAATTTGGTCTCAGGTACCAAACTGAATTTTTTGACTAGATAACTTATACTACCCCTATTTCTGAGACCCTCAGAACCTTTCTGACCTGATACAAATGTTTTTTTTCCTCTCAAAAGCTTTACCTTCACTGCTCTTTCTCAGAGGCGAGTTTTCCATTTCCCAACCAATTTGCTTCCCAAAGAGAATTTCTTTCCTGGGATCATGAATCTCTTGTAGTGCAGAAGTGTATTTTAACTGTGATTGATACAAGTGACTTCATTTAAAACTAGGTCCATTTCAATGGTATTCAATAAGATTAGTTTTCAGTAGTAGGATCATTCTGGACCAGAAGAGACGTGATCAAAGTTTTACCTAAAAAATATGGTTGAGGATGCCCTAGGAAGAAGGTTGACCAGAGATGTCTAAACCAGGTCTAAACTCAGGTCTCCTGATTCTGAGGCTGGTACTCTTTCCAAGGTGTCTAAATAGAAGAGACCCTGTCTCTAAAGCCCTAGAATGAGAGAAGACAAACAGTAGCTCACTCCCTTCTAACAGGTTTTTGTCTATAGAATTGTGGGTGGAATATAAAGTTAGCTCACACTAAAAACTAAATTTATGTCATCTTATAAACCCTACTATAATAAAGATTGGAAACTAAGCAACTAAACCAGGGGTTCCTAACCTGGATTGCATGGACCCTTAAAAGTATCCATGACTAGATTTCAGAAGGTCTATAAGCCTGGAAGGGGGAAAAATTGCATCTTTATTTTCACTCACATCTAATTAAAATTTAATCTTTCCTTCAATTATTTAAAAACATGATATTGAGAAAAGGGACCCTTGGACTTCCACAGATTGCCAAAGGGATCCTTGTCATAAAAATGTTAAGAACTCCTAGGATAAACTAACAACCCTAGATATATTTTCAGCTAATTCTAGAACTTCCAAAGTTTCAGTTAAGTCAGTGTCTGAGGATGAACTATAGCAACACATTTCAGAGTCTGCTTTTCAGAAAAACCATCTACAACTACAAACCATTGCCATCTCTCCTTTGACATAATAATGATAATAATTCATGTTTCAGTAGAACTTAAAGGTTTACAAATTGCTTACCCCTCCCACAGTTCTGTGAGGTATAGAAAAGAAATATTATTGTCCTCATATGAGGAAACTGAGGTGAAATATCTTGTCCAGAATCAGAGAGCTCTCAGAGAGAGAGCCAGGATTCAAACAGGTTTATTCTGACTCCAAGTCCAGTATACTTTCCATTACATCAGCATTCCTAGAATCCCTCATGTCTATGTTAGGAACCTATGAGGCTCTTTCGCCTCGAGGACCCTACACGTTTGATTGTCTAGGACAGGAGAACCATCAAAGAAAACACAGATTTTGGATGGAAGAGAAGTCGATGTCCTCAGAGCAATTGGGTTTCTCATTAGAAATCTTCAAACATGGGGCGGCTAGGTGGTATAGTGGATAAAGCACCAGCCCTGGAGTCAGGAGTACCTGGGTTCAAATCTGGTCTCAGACACTTAATAATGACCTAGCTGTGTGGCCTTGGGCAAGCCACTTAACCCCATTTGCCTTGCAAAAACCTAAAAAAAAAAAAAGAAATCTTCAAACAAGGCTTTAGAACTTCCCAGAATTCCAAAATTTGGCATGTTATTTCAAGTTGTTATTCAAAGTTATTATCCCCCATTTCAAAGTTCTAAAGTCTTCTCTGGAATATAGCAGTCCTTTTTAAGGACTGGTTCATGAGAGCAAGAGGAAAGTCACCCCAAATCCAGATTCTCATTCCAGAATGAGCCTCTGCTACATAAAAATCATTCTAATCTTTAATCAGACTACTTAGGTCCTTTTGGATTCTGGACTTGTTCAGCAGGATTCTGACCCCACATGATTTTGCTTGGCACCAAAACCAAACTGGAAACTCAGTGGTCAATATTTCCTCCTCCTGCAGCATCATCAGCCTCCCTGGCCCCTCCTCAGGGTCTGCTTTGCTAATAGTAGACATTCAAAAAAGTATTTTTGGGAGCAAACAGATGAAAGTTGACCTTAGTTGGGTCAGTGACCCCTAAGGGGAGTGAGGATGGGAGTGAGGATTATGTCAATCCCTCATGTCCTTGAGCCAAATTATCTGCAGGTTTTTAGTTCTGACTCATATTGGAGCTAGGGTAATGCAGGAATTCCAAGTGAAGGAACCAGATGAGGCTTTCCCCATTCAGAGGGGGAAGTTTCTAGAATAAGGGCTCACTTGCTGGGAGGAAAAAAGAATTGTCTCATCCTCTGTCCTTTCTGGTTTCCCATCTCTGGCTCCCACTTTGTGCAGAAGGACTCACACACTCATAGATACCCCTAAGGGAGATAGATTTCAAATAAGAGAAAACCAGCATTTTTAAGATTCCCCCACTCTCAAAAACAGAAGGGTCCCTGTTCCTAGTCTCAAGAGATCAGATGAAGATGGCCCACTGAGGAAAATAGGAAAAATCATGGTTTCCTAGTTCTCAAAGTGTTTTTCTTTACAGTGAGCACACAGGTAGTGAGTTTGAGTCTCATAGTCTCCATTTTATAGAAGAAGAAATGGAAGGTCAGAAATGAGAAGTGTCAGAACAGAGACTCAAACTCAGGACCCCTGACTCCCCCGCTAGAGCTCTGTTCTTCAACACACCCACTCCCCCCCCCAAAAAAAAGAGAAAAGGAAAGAGAGAACCTCTGAGCCTTAAACTGGAAAACTTTTTGCATAAATGAGAGGCCCAGCCAGACACAGGACAGTCAACTTGTAGCCCACCTATCCTGCCCCACCACCATAAAGTGAGTGGTCCTTCTTCCATCCCATGGCATGAGCCACTCTCCTTTTCTGGGCAAGCACCTCCTATCTCTCCCCCGAGGGCTACTGGGTTATTTTTGCCTCCTAAGCCATCTGATGCCACTCAGACCGGGACAGGGAGTGAGCCACAGATATTAGCCATATTGTTGCAAGCACTTGGTTTTTGTTTTCTTTGGATACGTGCATCTAGTCTTTCTTTATTCCAAGTTTACTGACCTCTCCAATTATTTCCCTAAAGGGAAAAACAAATGTCACACACACTCACACACACAGAGGAAAAAAAACCTCAATGTCTTTATATGCATGTAGTGAGATGAAACTGTGATCATTGTGTGACATTCTGATACTGTATTTATTGTCTTGTAAATTGTGTCCAAATGTCTAAGGGTTTTCGAGCAATGGTCCCTTACTGCAATCTGCAGAATTAAATAAAAAGGTATGGAGAAAATGGTCTGGATCTACTTTGGTTTGTTCTTGATGGTGCAGGGGTTGGCAAGTTTAAGCCAAGTATTCCCAAATTCCTTTTACTAAGGAATACTTCTCGCCTGGAAAAATCCCAAGCAAACCAAGGGAGATAGGATAGCATGGTCCCTCTTAGATAAACAATGCAAGTTCACATAGGTGTGGAATTTTAAGGTTTGTATATCATCTTATTGGATCCAGGTAACAACTTGATGATGTGAGCTATGTTATTATTCCCCATTTCATAGACAGGGGAACTGAGATCAGTTCAAGAATTTTTATTTGACCTGTCTCACAAGGTTGTCATGAGGGAAGACCTCAAACTTCAATGCAAAAATAATGTTTAAAAATAACTTTATGGGTAATTGAAGGAAAAAAATAAAATATTATTTTAAAAAAACAAACTTTAATGTACTTTTAGAAAGTGATACTCAAATTGGCATTCAAGTTATTTACATGGTCACACAGCTAGAGTAGCTATCTGAAAGGGAAGCTGGACCCAGGTCTTTCTGACAGTAGAGTCAGTGGACTTTCCCCTATACTTCATTGCCTCTCATTAAAAAGAAGTCAAGAAAATTTGGAAACAAAGTATGAGTGGAGCTTAAGGTACTTGTGAATATCAGACACAGTGCGAGGGGGATCTTCAGAAGATGCAGGGCTGTACTATTAAAACAGACAGCATTAAGGAAATCCATAATTTGTGTGTTTGAGAGACATTTATACCCACATAGCCACAATGAGAGGTAGAGGAGATTAAGGGCAGGGACTCTCACCTAGATGTTGTGGGTGAACTCAGCTCAGTTAATGTTTAGATAGTACTTTACGGGTAATAGAGATGGCCTGACTTGGTAGATGGAGGGTCAGCCTCGGAGTTCAGGTACCACTCTGAAGCATCCTGGCTGTATGATCCCCAGGAAGTCACTTCACCCCTAGGTACTACAGGCCATTCTCTAAAACTAAGTGGAAAAGAAGGTACTAAACTGGATTAGAAGGACTTTCCTATACCAGTAAAATGTCAAGTTTCTGTCCCTTTTCCTATCCTTTTACCTACATTATCTTATTTAATCTTCACAATAACCCCATGAGGTACAGGCTGATATTATCCCCACTTTACTGAAGAGGAAACTGAGCTGCCTTGCTCAGGATCACATAGTAAATAACTGAGGCAGGATTTGAACTCAGGTCCTTGGCACATTACTTCACAAAGTAATCTGACCTCAGACATATTTGCTAGGTATTTGACCCCGGACAAGTCACTTAATTCTACTTGCCTTAGTTTCCTCATCTGTAAAATGAACTGGAGAATGAAATGGCAAACCACTTTAGTATCTTTACCCAAAAAAAGACTTCAAATGGGTTCAAAAGAGTCAGAAATGGTTGAAACGATTGAACAACAAAATTTCATATGAACTTCACTGCTACTCTGGAGTTGAGACATTACAGACTAGAGGCAGTGTAATAGTAGTGAACTAGGAATCAGGAATCCTGTACTTCATTCTTCCCTCCAATACTTACTAGTTCTGTGATCATGGATCTATCCTTTAATTTATCCTAAATAGGTCTGGTAGATCCCTAAAGACTAATTCCTCCAAGCAGTATTTCTCAAACTATGTTCCATGAGGTCCAAATGTTCCAGGTAGAATTTAAATTTCTTAAAGGCTCAGGGAGTCAGGTTTGGAGTGGCTAGAAAACAAAACAAGTTTATTTTTGAAGCAGCTGGATTATGGAAAAGTCAGAGCTCTAGACTCAGAAAATCCATAAAGTGCTAATGAAAGGTAAATTATTATAATCAGAAAATAGTGGCCCAGAGAGGGGAAGTAATTTAATCAAAATCACATAGCTAGCTAATAAATGCCAGAATTAGAATTCAAACCTAGGTCTTAGGAGCCCAACTATTACCTCCTGTCTCCTACCCAGGCTTCAAGCTAATGTTTTAACTTTCCCATTAAGCTGTACACATGGTTGATGTCATCTTGCCCCCCCTCCCCTTGGCATGGTGCTTCTTGACTTATATTGAAACTGAAAAAAAAACTGGATAACCTGCTCTGGGTCTGTCCTGTTTTCCATCCTTAAGTAATTCAGCTCTGCTACCTGCAATTGGTAAGAGGGCAAATGGTCATTGAGGTCAGGTTCCCAATGAATCAGGATATATTAAAAATAATACACTTATTGCAAGGGCTCTTCCACTCATTATCTCCTTTGATCATCACAATTCCTCATAATAACCTTGTGGTATAGTCAGAGCAAAGAGAATTTTCTCATTTTTTATAGAAGACAAACTGAAACACTAAATGGAGATGTGATATACCCAAAGTCACATTAACCAGTGTCCAGTGCAGCCAGGATTTAAACCCAAATCTCGCATTTGGCTCATATAAGGCTCTTGACCTCTCACTGCTGAGAAATTGAACAGCCTCAACCCAGGCACTTGCTTAACCTGGGCCCAGGTCCATCTTCCCAAGAGAAACAAAGGAGGTTCCAAAATCTAGCCCTTTTTTGTGGGTCATAAATGCAGCATCTGGACACATCTCAGAATAAGGTTTCCAAATGCATCCAATAAAATATATAGGCTTACATAGCAAATCAATTATGTTGAAAAACAGTTATAATATATATTTTAAAACAGCAGTTTTACCGACATCATGTTGAGAGCTCTTACACTAGAGTGAGACCTGAGGATGAACTGAAAACAAATACACTCCCCATTAGGGTAAGGTTATCTCCCCAAAACTGGCAAGGTCAAACCCTAGAAGGTCACAAAAGAATATGTTGGGGCTCCCTTGGACCTCTGTGATCTCTCCCCTCTGAGAAAGGCCCTACTGGATTCCTTCATAGACTACCTACTTCCCTCCCCCCAACAAGGGACAAGTTCCATTACTCTCAGGGAAAAAACCCCCAGGGTAGGTTACTTAGAATCATCTGAACCTCAAAAGGACAGTAGAGTTTTGTAGTTCTAGCTTTTTGCATTTAACTATTTTTTTTAACAGATTCACCAGACAGCTGGCATAGTGGAAAGAAGACTAAACAGTGTCAGAGAACCTAGATTCTAATCCCAGATCTAATACTTAATAGGTACATGATCTTGAAAGAATCCCCTAACCCATCTGAGCCTCAATTTCTTCATCTATAAAATGGGATTGATAATGCTGCACCCCCTTGGAACTAATGGGAGGAGAGTTCTTTGTAAACCTCAAAGGCCTATAGAAATAGGAACTGTTTTTAGCATGACTTTTAACATTCCATTTTATGGCATTGGTTCCATCCCCCTGCCTCACACTCATCTGTCTGACCTGTCATGATACTCCCATTGCCTGCTTCTGGTCCCTTCTCAATTACATGAACAGAACTGGAAGTCTAAAAGGGGCCATGCCGTCAGGCCCCTGGAGTGGCCTGCACAGCTGCCTCTCCCTCTCCAGTGGATCTAAGCAGAGAAGAGCAGGTGTACAAATAGATGCACTCTGTAGCTCATGGTCTATCTTTGTATTTTCTTCTCTCCCGCTGGCCATATGGCCTCTCATCTTGAGATCCCCTACTGCACATATTAGGATATCGAGTATTTTAACAGCCAACACCAGGAAGCTCAGGAGCTACTCACTACTATGGTTCATTCATTCAGACAACCAACATTTATAAATGCTTACTGTGTGTGGGAATTCACATTGTACATAAGACATGGTCCTGCCCTCAGGGAGCTAATACTTTAGCAGAGCTATAAGACACAAACACAGACAGTTTTCATATACAAGTTAATGCACAAGAGGAAAGTGAATAAAGGAACTTGTGAGGTCCTCACTCATCTTAGAGGAAACAGGTCTTTACAGATTATTTAAAGCTTCCTGGAAGAAGAAGAAGCATTTGAGATGCACTTTAAAGGATGAATAGGCATTCCATTAGTAAAGAGGGGTAGTAAGACATTTAATATTAGGGAATCAGGATCATGGTTTAATTAAACTATCGCCAATGAGAAGATTCCCCTGAACCCCATTCCCACTCCCATCCAGTAGAATACAAATTCTTTGGCAGCAAGGATTATCTAATTTTTTCTTTTACTTTGCATATAATAAGATTGCACTGGATTGGATTAAAAAAAGAGAAGAATTTCAGAGCTTGAAGGAACTTTGGTCATCTTGATTATAAAACTAACCCACAAGGCATTTAATAAATTATATCTGAAGCATTCCCTCTATGTCAGCTCCCCAACCCAGCACTCACACTCACATACTGGGTCCCTAGAGTGGGGTTGATGCTCCCAAGTACTAGGGTACACTGTGAATCTACTTAAAAGTATAATTCATAAGCCCCTACTGGTGAGCTTCCCCTTAATAGTCAGCCAGAAGACACATTTAGCTCAAAGCAGAGACATTTACTAAAATGGTATGGAATAAAGATTGACTCTACAGTGTGACATATAATAGGCACTTAATGTTTGTTGGCTAACTATATAAAACATTCCTCATATAAACTTGTGTTGCACTTTTCCATAGAATTCATTGAAAGAGTGACATGGTAGTAAAGTGTATCTATATAACCATATATGTAAGAAATGTATGTCATATATGGAGCAATTCACTGATACCGCAGGGCAGGGCTATTATCCTTTCTCTTCTCATGGAGTTCATCCTTAGGGACAGCATTATTTTTAGGTGGTTCAATCAGCTGACATCTCCTGATCTGCTCCAGTCCATAGCTTAATTCTTTTTTTTTTTGTAGATTTTTTTCAAGGCAATAGGGTTAAGTGGCTTGCCCAAGGCCACACAGCTAGATAATTATTAAGTGTCTGAGGTCGGATTTGAACCCAGGTACTCCTGACTCCAAGGCCGGCGCTCTATCCACTGTGCCACCTAGCTGCCCCCATAGCTTAATTCTTGAGTGCTATGACTAGTTCCCTCATGAATCCATAGTCAGCTCCTTTTCCTGCCTAGAATGTCGCCCCTCACTCTATCTGGGTCTCTATATAACATGTGGCTTTACTTGTAGCTGAATGGAACTCAACAATCTCTCAAACTCTCTCTAAATAGACAAATTCTCATCTGTTCAACTGTTGACTCTCTGTTAAGGGTCAACTGGGTTAATTTTTTCCCCCAATCAACAACTATACTCTTTTTCTAATTCAAAGACATTTTTCCTGTTTTGTAAAAGGATGTAGGGCTATAGACATTTTTATACTTAAACACTTCCTTATCTGCCTCTTACTTTCTGTGATTCCATCCAAAGTTGGTGAGAGAGTTAGTCAGGGTCTGGTTCCTATTCCTATACATCTTTTATGTTATTTCATCCTTACACCACCCTTATGAGGAAGAGAGAGGAGATACTATCATTAGTTTATAGCTTGGGGAATCTAGGCATAAACTGAATAGCTATGAGTTATTGGAGTGAAAAAGTTGAGGCTCAAATTTAGGTAATAAGATTCCAAATTCGATCCAACTAATATTCAAGTACAAGGTCTTGTGCTTTGTCCTGGGGGTACAAGATGATCAAGTCATTGCTCTCAGTGAATTTACAACCTAAATGGGGAGAAGGTCAGATAGACAAATAACCATCATACTGTATTGCTTCCATGAGAATAATAATAAATAATAGCATTTATATGTTACTTTAGAGTCTACCAATCACTCTACAAAGGAGATAATATTCAGGAGGAAGATGCTTTTATTTTTTATTTTTTAATCAAACAAGATAATATTTGGGAGGTATATGCTCTGATTATTATTCCCATTTTATGAATGAGGAAAGTGAGAAAGGCAGCAGTCAAGTGATTTGCCCTAGGTCATGTAGCTAATAAGTATCTAATGCAGACTTGAAAATGTCTTCCTCACTCCAAGTCTTATTTTCTAATCATTGTGCCACCATATCTTACAGATCTATAGATGTGAAATCTGAGATCTTGCAACAAGATGTGACTTTTCCCAGGGTGAATGGCAGAACTTAAATTCAGCCCTTTTCTCTTCCAGCTCATTCCCTTTCTTTTATCTCACATCCAAGGAACATAAGAAAAAAGTCCAAAAGAGAGGAATTATTAGTCTGATTCTTCTATCCCCATTCTGTTCCTTGTAAGAGAGGGTTCAAAATATCCCCCTTTGGGGTCCTAGGTTGAGTTGTAGGGAGAGAAATATTCTACGATAAAAAATATTCCCACCTCCCAAGTGGCTCTGTAATTGCTATCAAGAAAACACATTTGCTTGGGAGGGAGGAAAGAGGGAGGAGGAAGGGAGGGAGGGAGCCAATGGTTTAATCGGCAGGCACCTTTGAAATGAGCTTTGTGCTAATGAGCATGAGGCAGGTAGTGAAGCCAGCCAGCTTCCTTCTGTAATTGGCCCTTCCCACTACCCCAGTGCACTTATAGGGTCTCTATGGTTTGTTACTACCAAGGCCTTCTCATCTGTTTTTGCTGAGGGCTGAACTACCCACGCAGGCAATTTAACAAATGAAGGAGACTGAATGAGCTCAGAAACAACCTTAGAATGTTAGAAATGGAAGGTACCCCTAAAAATATAGAATATTCGAACTGGAAAAAACAACAGAACATAGAACATTAGAGTTTAGGAAAAAACCTTTGTATCTAGGATCCTTTGACCTTGAGGCCCAAACTCCTCTTTTAAAAAGTTTTATATTATAAATCTTCTTTTTTAAATCACCTTCAACTCCAAATGTATCTCTCCTCCCTTGGTAGCCAGGAGGATCAATGGATAGAGGTGGGACTTGAATTAGGAAGTCCTGAATTCAAATGTGACCTGTTGTGTGACTCAGGGTAAGTCACTTAACTGCTTCAATTTCTTCATTTGTAAAAGTGAGACCTGTATTTCCAGGTTATTATGAGGATCAAATGAGATTATATTTATAAAGCATTTTATAAAAGTTTGTTTTCTTCCTTCCATCTAGTCCTCCCCAGAGTCATTCCTTATAAGAATTTTTTTTAAAGAAAAGTTAAACAAAACTAACCAACAGAGGCAGAGCCAAGATGTTGACAAGAGCAGATCATGTCTTAGGCACTCTCATAAATCTTCGAAACTAAGGACTTTAACTAAATTTTCGAGAGACAGAACCCACAGAGGGACCCAGTGAGGCAGTTCTCCTACCCAAGGTAACCTGGAAAAGGAGCAGAAAAGGCTCTGCTCCCCAGGGTTGGAGGGGAGGCCCCCCAGAGCAAAAGAACTTCAGCCTCCTGGAGGCAGCCCCAGGGCATTGGGAGCTGTGGCTCACAGCAGCGGGGGAGTTTCCTGAGCTATGCCCCAGGGAGCACTGGACAAAAATTGGGGGAACAGCGGGGGGGACCTCTGCCAGAGCAAGCATGTGAAGTCTAGCCCTCAGGACACAAAGCAGCAGCATGGCCACTGCATTCCAGATCCAGGAAACATAAGCAGGAGCCCCCAGGGCATGAGCCCATTGAGCTGAAGGAGGGGAGTGAAGAGAGACTGTGGAGCTCTGTCCTCTGCCCCTGAAACAGGACTCTGGGGCTCTGAACACATTCAGATCGTGATCGCAGTCTAGGCCCCCCCATAGAACAGCAGGGCCCCCCTCCACCTCAGCCCCATGGCAGAGGGGGTTGCATATGGTCATTCGCAGACCAGGAGGGAGGACAGAGCCTCACACACTGAGACCCTTGTGGGAGTGTCCCAAAAGCTCAGGAAGCACCCCAAAACCAGGCTTAGGCTGGGAAAATGAGCAAGCACAGAAAAAAGAGGAACACCATTGAGAACTACATTATCTATGATCCCAAGAAGGATCAATATACTCAGTCTGAAGATGAGGAAACACAAGCTCCTGCATCTAAAGACTCCAAGAAAAACAGAAATTGGGCTCAGGCTATGACAGAGCTCAAAAAAGACTTTAAAAATCAAATGAGGGAGTTTGAAGAAAAACTGGGAAAAGAAATGAGAGAGATGCAGGAAAAACATTAAAATAAAGTCAGCAGCCTAGTCAAGGAAATCCCAAAAAATGCTGAAGAAAACAGCATGCTAAAAACCAGCTTAGGTCAAATGGATAAAACAGTTCAAAAAGTTATCGAAGAGAAGAATGCTTTAAAAAGCAAAATTGGCCAGATGGAAAAAGAGATAAGAAAACTCTCTGAAGAAAACAAATCCTTCAGACAAAGAATAAAACTCAGGGAGATTGATGAATTTATGAGAAATCAGGACTCATTACTTCAAAACCAAAAAAGATGAAAAATTAGAAGAAAATGTAAAACATCTCACTGAAAAAACAACTGATATGGAAAACAGATTTAGAAAAGACAATTTAAAAATTATTGGAATACCTGAAAGTCATGATCAGGAAAAGAGCCTTGACATCATTTTCAAAGAATTACTACAGGAAAATTGCCCTGATGTCCTAGAAGCAGAGGGCAAAATAGAAATGGAGAGAATCCACCGATCCCCCCCCCCCCCCGAGAAAAAGATCCCAAAAAACCAACCCCTAGGAATATTATAGCCAAGTTCCAGAACTCCCAAGTCAAAGAGAAAATATTACAAGCAGCCAGAAGGACACAATTCAAATATCATGGAGCTGCAGTCAGGATCACACAGGACTTAGCAGCAACTACATTGGAAGGGTTGGAATTGTAGGG
This sequence comes from Macrotis lagotis, assembly GCF_037893015.1. Lineage (NCBI taxonomy): Eukaryota > Metazoa > Chordata > Mammalia > Peramelemorphia > Peramelidae > Macrotis > Macrotis lagotis. Next base: position 251,754,330 of record NC_133658.1, on the reverse strand, counting down.
CTTGGAATATAATATACCAGAAGGCAAAAGAGCTTAGAATGCAACCAAGAATCAACTACCCAGCAAAACTGAATGTCCTCTTCCAGGGAAAAAGATGGACTTTCAGTGGACATGGGGAATTTCAAGTGTTCCTGTTGGAATGGCCAGAGCTGAACAGAAGGTTCGATCTTCAAATACAGGACTCAGGTGAAGCACAGAGATTGGAGGAGAGGGGGAAAATATGAGGGACTTAATGATGATGAACTACATGTATTCTTATATAGAAAAATGACACTGATAATACTCATATGAACCTTCTCAGTTAATAGAGCAGGTAGAGGGAGCTTTTATAGTTGAAGCACAGGAGAAAGCTGAATTTGAAGATAAAATATGGTGTAAAAATGGAGTCAATAGAAAAAAGGGAAATGTAATGGGAGAAAGAAAAAGGAGAGGGAGAATAGGCCAAGATATTTCATATAATAAGATTTTTCTTTATTACAATGAGCTATTGCAATAATATGGAAGGGGGGAAGACAAGGGGGAATGAGGGAATCTTTGCTCTCATCATAGGTGGCTAGGAGAGGAAACAGCATATATACTCAATGGGGTGTAGACATCTGGAGTAAGAAGAAAAGGTGGGGACAGGGGGAAGGGGGGGATGTGAATGATGGAGGAGAGGATGGACCATGAGGGGAGAGTGGTCAGATATAACACATTTTCCTTTTTTACTTCTTGCAAGGGGCTGGGGTTGGATGGCCTGTCCGGGACCATAGAGCCAGGTGGATGCTGGGCCTAAGGGTTGGTATGGGGGCTCGGGGCCTCTTAGTCCCAGGACCAGGGATCTGTCTGCTGCGCCACTCAGCTACCCTACAGCAGAGTCAGAGTGAAAGGAGAGAGAAAATATAGTACATGGTAAGTGGAGAAATATGAAAGGAGGGAGTTGCAATCAGCAATGGCAACGGTGGAAAAATATGGAAGTAACTTTTGTGATGGACTTATCATAAAGAATGTGATCTACCTGTGACAGAGTTGTTGGTGTTGGGACAAAGACTGAAGCACATTTTTTATCATCATCATTATTATTATTATTATTATTATTATTATTATTATTTTCGGGGCAGTACAGGGCAAATGGGGCTGTGTGGCCTGCCTGGGGCCGCATAGCAGGGTGATCCTTGGGTGTCTGAGGCCGGATTTGGACCCGGGTGCTCCTGGCTCAAGGGCCAATGCTCTGTCTGCCACCCAGCCACCCCTACTATTATTACTATTTTATTTTATTTTGGGTCTTTTTTTTCTTTCTTTTTTTTTGATTTTTTGCAGGGCAGTGGGGTTGGGGTGGCTTGCATGTCACAGGGCTGGGTGATTGTTGGGTCTATGGGGCCATATATGGGTTCAAGTGCTCCTGGTTCCAGGACTGGTACACTGTCCATTGAGCCACGTGGCCATACCTGCAATTTTTACTATTATTTTTTTAATTTTAATTTTTTTACTTTATTGCTCACAGGAGTCTATATTTTTGGGGGGAGGGGTTATTTTGTTTACTCTTAAACGAGAATATTTTATTAATGTATAAAAATGTTATTTGTACAAAATGAGAATAAATATTAAATATTAAAAATAAAAAAACTAACCAAGAAAACATCATTCAAGGTGACAGTATGTGCAATGCTGCACACCCATAGTTTCCCACCTCTGCAAAGAAAGGAGAGAGGCACATTTTCTCATCTCTTTTCTAAGGCCTAGCACTAAGGTTCTAATTTTACCAAAAAAAAAAAAAAAAAAAAAAAAGACAAGTCCAGGGAAGGGCAGTTAATTAAGTCGTGGTTCGTTAAAGCCACATTAAAACTCAAGTCTACCAGATTTTTAGGTTAGTATACCCAACTTACATGATGCCACTTTGCTACAGTGTATGCTACTAACCCTTTAAGCTCAGGATTCGAAAGAGAGGATCAAGTCTGAAGTCATCCATCCTCATCTCTGCCTTCTAATAGGAGAGAGAATCAAGTCCCTATTAATATAGATGAGGTCTGGCACTGACTTCATTTCCAAATGAGTTCAGCAGTTCAGAATCTCCGTTTCTGGAAATATGAAATTTATGTAACAAAAATTAAAAGGAAAATTGGGGAAGGATATCATAAGTGCCCAATTTCTGGCTAAGTGCTCCAGGTCCCCAGATGGCAGGGAAGACAGATGAGGGAGTCAGCAGGACCTGAAGAGATAATCAACAGACCACAGATAAGGTGACAAGAGCATTATAGAGTGTCCTGGAGAAGTCAGCCCAAGAGCCAGGGTTTGAATCCAGGGGCTAATGACTTTTTTTTTTAACCCTCCCAGGCTCCAAGGAGATAATGGATGTGAATGCTTTCTTTAAATGTAATCTGTAGCCCAGGGCCCCACCGTCTATGGGCCTTGGATTATGGGATCATAGGACCTTAGAAGCCATCAGGTCTAACATCCTTATTTTACAGATGAAGAAACAAAGGCATATGGAGGTTAAGTAATTTTTCTCAGGGGAGGAAACAAAAGTTTGAAAGTACCTACTATATATGAAGCATGATGCTAAGGCTTTACAAATAGAATCTCATTGAATCCTCAAAATAACCTGGAGAAGTGTCTAAGGGAAGGATTTGATCTCAGGTTTTCCTGACTCCATACATAGACCAATTTGGAGCCTAAGGCTGATCCCAAAGGGTCAGTTTCTCTCTTGGTTCATTGATTCCATCCAAAGTCATTCCAGGAAAAAAAAAAATCTTCAAAATATTAAGTTTCTTTAGCTTTCCCCAAAATTAAGTATCAAAGGGTTCAGATACTCTATAGGTACTTAAGGTAGCAATTCATATGGATAGGATAGATTGTGTCTCCCTAGAAAATGCAAAAAACAAACAAAAAAATCAACAACCAATTACTGAATTCTAATAATGATTTTGTCTAACTAGGGCCTTTTCCTTTCCCAGGATACCCATCCTCTCCTAAGGGAATTTCCAGAAGCCACCAGCCACTGGAGGAGCTAAACAGCTTATAGCTGATCCCTGAGCTGGAAAATCAGCTTTCCTAGAAACCAACCCCATTAGGCTTTTCCGTTCCCTAAGGACTCACTCCATCTTTCCTCCCTCCCAAGCAAGAGGAGATTCCTGGGCCCCATCTCTGTTTGGTTTCCTGTCAAGTTCCCCTTGAACTGTATATGTTAGGCAGCCAAAGCTGCCTGCTCTGATAAACAATGGTGCCTTCTTTGGAAACATTTAAGCCCTTCTGTCTCCAGAAAATGAATGAGTTGTGACAGGTACCTTCACTCAGGACCATAGTGAGCATGTGAACCCGTCTGACCAGAGTCACAGCCCTTTTGACTCAGGTGAGGATAGAGCAGGCCTTTTACATAGCCTCAGAAATGGCCTTACCCTTATCTTAGAAAGCCAATTCCATTTTCTGGTTCATCATAATACATAGTAAAGGGCTCTCTCTTAACTGATGGAGGGGAAAAATATTGACCAAGAAATGGAAGTCCTGGGGACAAACCCCAGGTCCAGTTCTGACTAGTAAGCTATGTGATCTTAGCCAAGTCAGTTCCTTCTCAGTATCTCAATTTCCTCATCTATCAAATGGCTATAATAATTCTCTCACAGGGTTATTCTATACAAAGAGGTATGGGAATGTAATAATAATTAGTGGCACAAAGAGTCCAATGATCTAGATTCAAATCTCAAACTCAACTACTATACTACCTGTGTATCTTCTTTTCTTTGAAGGACTTGAACTAAGTGCCTTCTAAGGGCTCTTTTAGTTCTGAATTCAACAATCCTAGGAGGAGCAAGAATAGGAATAACAATTAAAGATGCCAAAGAATGCAATAAATGACCTGGAGGAGTAATGAGTTCCCCATCAATGGAAGTATTCGAAGACTTGGCAACCCTACCTGCAAGAGATGTCATAGAGGATACTATTGAGTAAGGGATGATTGGATTAAATGACCTTGGAGGTTATTTCTAGATCTAGAATTCTAGGATTTATCCTCTCTTCCTTTAGAGAAGCATGGTAACTGAAGACTTATACTCTGATACTACTTGGCTATATGATCTTAGGGAAATCACTTAACCTATCTAGTCCACAAGCAATGCTTCTGCTTTTTATTTATTATTGGCATTCTTCAGTCTCTGAGACTTCCTTCTCTCAAGGACCACCAATAAATACTTCAATCCCTAGCACAGATCATCATCTCCACTGATTAGCCCTTACTTCCAAATCAACCAATGGTAATCCCTTTCCAATCAAATCTAACCATATCCTCAGTCAACTAGTGGTCCATGTCTTGGAACATGTCCTGTCCTGGAAGGAAATATATATAAGAATCCTCTACTTAAAGTCTGATTTTGCCACAAAGTCAGAGCCACATCCTAGCACCAAGATTATTGGTCTGACCCAAGGGTGAGGAAACTTTTCTTTTCTGCCAAGGGCCATAGGGATATTTATAACAGATGATTCCTGGGCTATATTTGTACATTTAATTAATTCACCACTCTAAAGCTCCTAGATTTATTGAATTTCAAGCCCTGCCTGTGGTTGCCTTAGCAGCACCAGACAAAACGATTTAACTGGTTTTATATGACCTGAGGGATAGCCTGCCCCTGGTCTAACCAGACCTGATGCTGGGCTAACCCAGATTTCAAATTATTGCTACCCTTAGCTCCGATTATCTGTTTTCCCTGAAACTCAGTTTAATATATATGGATTCATGACTTCTTTCCTTTTTCTGAGCTCTGGAAAATATAGGCTTCCTTACTACCACCTGACTCTCCCAGTTCCAGCATTTACCTGATTAATAGTAGCCCATGCTTCACCATTGCCCTGGAATCTGGACAAAGCAGACATTGAGAGCTGCAAGATTAGTCAGAGATAGCAGCTGGGGGACGCAGACAGCCTGGACATGCTGGGAATGTAGCAGCTGAAGCCCCAAACTCGAGTGAGGGCTCTCCAGATGCTGAATAGAGACTTCCACTTGAGAATAGGAGCCATGGAAATGGGACAGGTGCAGTGGGGTACTGATAAATGTTTAACAACCAGTTCAGTGGTGAAAAAAAAAGTCTGCCTAACACATATTTTAAGTTCAGTGTAAGTTATTGACATTTTGTATATCACTTTCTTAAGTCTAGACAATCAACAAAACAATAAATTAAGCCTTGGTTGATCACATCTGCTGATTTCCAAGGCATAAATGCTCACACAGAAAATTCAATGATTGGCTCTTGATACCTGGATTTAGGTCTACACACCCCCAGAAAAGCCCTAGGGCACCTGGAGAAAGGCCAGTCAGCAGACCCAAGGCAGAGCTTACACTTTTTCCCTTATATCCCTCCTTACTAAAAAGGCTGGGAAGGAACCACAAAACCTAATACTCAGCCCTTCTGAGAACAAGACCACATGTGCTACTAAGAAGGATAATCAGGGCAGCAGCAGCTCATGTTTCTGTCATACTTTATAAGATAGAGCGTGAGTTGCTATCCCCCTTTTACAAATGAGGAAATTGAAGGTAACAGATCCAATAATGAGGAACTAGGTGGAAATAGAGCTATTGGACCTGGTCTCAGGAAGACCTGAGTTCAAATTCTGCCTCAGATACACAAAAGCTATGTGACTCTTAAGTCTCTTGACTGATATCTGCCTCAGTTTTCTCATCTGTAAAATGGAAACAAAAATTTGACCTACTTCCCAGGATTCATGTGAGGATAAAATGAGATTAATATTGTAAAGTTCTATCTGAATGCTAGCTATTATTATTAATTGCCCAAAGTCACACAGTGGATAGAGCACTGAACCTAAGAGTCAGGAAGACTTGAGTTCAAATCTAGCCTCAGAGGCTGGCTAGCTGTGTGACCTTGGGCAAGTCACTTAACCTCAGTTTCCTCATCTGTAAAATGGGGATAATAATATCATCTACTTCCCAGGGTTGGTGTGAAGATCAAATGACATAATAATTGTAAAGTGCCTAGCAAATGGCAAGTATTAAATAAATATAAACTATTATTGTTACCTAATTCAATGTCCTCATTTTATAGATAGAGAAACTGAGGTCCTTTATTCTTTCTGTGCATTCAGCCTTAGCAGCTGTATTAAGAAAGACAAAAGAAGAACATGGCAGAAGTCCAACCTAATTCTCTAGCATGAGGTTATGTCCCTAAGGCAATAACAGCCCATCACTCTCAGCTGGCCAGCACCCACTAGGATCCCTGTGTCTCCTCAATCCTAGCTGAAGGGGACCTTATCTTCTGGCACATGAAAAAATAACTCTCCCCTCCCTTCTGTTTCAGAGGGGAATCTTGGAGGGAGAGGAGTTAGAAGCCAGCCAGAGCTGGGGCGGGGGGGGGGGGGGGGGGGGGGGATATGACGTGTTAAAGGACGACAATGGAAAAGTCAAATAAGAGAAGGGGCCAATTGGGTCCATCTCTCTAGGGAGGGGAAGAGGTTAGGTACCAGCTCCCTCCAATTTGCCTCTCACTATCCTGACTTGTTCAAGATACTATCCACTCCTAGAGAAAGATCTGATGTATCTGAATGCAAATCAAAGCATATTTTTTTAATTTTATTTTTCTTAGGGCTTTTTTTTTTTTGGTTTGTATTTTCTTTTGCAACATGGCTAATATGTAAATGTTTTGCAAAACTGCATATGTATAATCTATATCAAATTGCTTGCCTACTCAAGGACAAGAAAGAGATAGAGGGAATTGAGAGCTCAAAATTTTAAAGAACATGTAAAAATTGTTTTTCATATAACTGAGAAAAATAAAATAACTTTTAAAAAGATTCTAGTCTGGGGCTACCCTAGAGAAGACTGGGCTATGTGTCCCAAGTCCTGAGGGAAGAAGTTAATGGATCCTGAGCCCCTGAAAATGGCCAATCATTTGGCCTCCTGGGAAAAACAACTAATCCACTTGGGAGACTATCCTCCCTACTGGCAGTCATGAACATGCATCTTCTAACACATGTAAGTCACAATAGCAACAATAATAATAAACAGTCATACAATCCTTACTATGTTTAAGACACTGTGCTAAGCAATTATTATCTTGTAATCCCTTATCTTATCCCACAACAACCCTGGGATGTAAGTGCTATTATTATTATTATTATTATTCCCATCTTACAGATGAGGAAACTAAGGCAAACAGAAGCTAAGCAGCTTGCCCGGGATCCCACAGCTAGGAAGACACCAAGGTCAGATTTGAACTGAAATCTACCTGATTCTAGACTCTAATCATGGGACCACCTAACTCTGAATGTGCACACGCACGCACACACACACACACACACACACACACACACACACCCCACACAAAAACAAAGATATACATAAATAATTACAACAGTAACTCATATCGCTATCATACTTAAAATATAGAACAAGTATTAATATGTCATTTTACAAATGAAGGAACTCTATAACGAGGCAACTAAGTGGTGTAGTGGTAAAGTGCTGCATAGACACATACACATATACAGATTTATGAAGCTTTCAAACAGCTATTGGAAACATGACCCATACCATTAGCCCAGACAAAGCCCCTCCCATCTCAATGACAGAACTCCCCCTCTCCATCTCCCTCCAATCCCAAGACCACCCACAGGGACAACCACTGCTTAGAACTTCATTTATCTCCTCTCTTGGTGACCCCCAGCTGAGATTTGACCTTAGAGTTTGGATATTTAGAGACCTGTGGCTCCCTCCCCTCAAGACTAACTCTCCAAAAGACCACTCCCCACACAGCAGAGCCCACAGGGCTGTTGGGGTAAGAAGAAGGGACAGGCTCAGACAGTATAACTCCCAAGATACCCCACGGGCTCCGGCTACCAGGGTCCAGGAAGGCAGCTGTTCCTCATGTTGACATTGGCTGGTGAAAGGCCCAGAAGGTTGCCATGGGAACGGCTGTCATCTCTCGTAAACAGTCCCTGGTTCAGAGCCATAGCACCCAGCTGGCTGGCTTGTTTACAGTCCCAGGCCTCATTTCAGCTTGGCTCACCCTGTGCTCACCCCAAGAGAGCCTCGGGGCTCCTGCAGGAACCCATGCTAGACAGTGGTGTGAGTTGGTGAGCCCTGGTGAGTCTGGCCTTTGTCTGTATCAAAGGAGCACAGAGAGGAGAAGGAACAAAAAAAAAAGTCATTGTCCAAAGAGTACCAGATCAGGAGTCAGGAGACCTGGGACTTTAATCCCAGTTTATCCCAAACTAATTTGCAGTTAGATAAAACATTTCCATTGCTTGACCTTGAATAAGTCTTTTTATTTCTCAATTTCTTTGCTTAAAAAAGTGAGATGAGGAAAGAGTAGTCTGGATGATTTCTAAGATCATTTCCCAGCTTTGACCTTCTATGTTGAGAGGTTTCCCTCAATTCTAATGCCCCTTCCAACTCTGACACTCTCTGTTCTAAGGCCCCTTCTATCTCTGACATTCTATTCATCCATGAATAGCTAGGTTCTTCCCATACAACAGTATCATCTCACAGGGGAAGAGCACAAGCATTTCTATGGCATCTTCTATGTGTGCGGGGCATTATATTGCTTTACAAATATTATCTCATTTGATCCTCACAACACAACTATTATCCCTAATTTAGACTGAGAAAAGTGATACAAAGAAAGATTAAGTAATTTGTTCAGAATTGCACAGCTAATAAATGCCTGAAACTGGATTTGAACTCAGATCTTCCTGTCTCCAGGCCCAATACTTTATCCACTATACCTCTAGTTGTTTCTAGTCTTTTCAGAGGTATGCTAGATCCAGCTGTTAAATTATTAGTGTGGCAAATATTACAAATCAGGAAAGTGTTAGAGAAAAAGTTAATAATTTTGGAGAGCCAGTCAATCCATGAACCAATATTAAGTACTCACTAATTGCAAGGGCTATAGTAGGGAGGAAACAGAAAAACATAAAATGTAGTCTCTGACCTCTGGGTGCTCAATCTTCTTGAGGAGATAAGTCACATAAGCATGAAAAAAATAACATGACAAAAGGTTTTATGTTTAGATCAGTGTTGCAGACAGATAAGAGCCATAGAAGTTCAAAGAAAAGATCAGCATGGCCAAGTGCAGTTCAGGAAAAGCTTCCTGAAAGACATAAACCTTGAGCTGGACCCTGTAGGATGTAAAGGATTTTGGAAAGAAGGTAGGAATTTCAATTGAAAGAAGGGATATGAAGTCAGAGTCAGAAACAAAGGTCAAATATATAGCAAATATTCATAGCAATACTCTTAATGGTAGGGAAGTCTAAAAAATAAAATAGATGATCACCGATTGAGGAATAACTGAAAAATGCTATGATACAATTAGAAATGACAGCAATGAGGATCTCAGGAAAAGACAGGAAGATTTCTATGAACTGATGCAGAAAGAAATAAACAGAACCAAGATAATAGTATGCACAGTGCTTACAACAAAATAAACAAAGAGCTCACTAAAAGGAAATTGTATTCCAAGTAAAATAAAACCAGTGACAATCCCAGAGAAGAGACAACAAAATATACCTTTTCCTTCATGATGGAGAGGTAAGCAACTACAAGGTTAGACTAGCATATAAAGTCAGACAAGATTTTTTGTGAGTTCTTTTTGTATCATTTGACCTTGTATGAGTTATTCTTTGTCAAATGGGAGAGTTCAGTTTAAAGGCAGGATAGGAAATGAATATAATGGAAAGATAAATGATGTCAATTAAATGCACTTTTTAAGGGAGAATATGAAAAGACCACTGTCAGCAGGAGTACACAAGATCTATTCAGAGCATGTGCCCACAGAAGGAGAGATAAAATTGAGGTGATTGGGATAATCATGCTTTCTGGAGTCAAGTTCGGTGACCAAGTGAAGACCAAAGGACCTGAAGGCTGTTGCTGCCCCCAGGGAGATGGAAAGGGATTGCTTGATATTTGATACCTATTCAAAAATGTGTAGAGCCATAAAAGTGGTTCTGATCCCACATACTTAAATAACCAAACTGAATCAATTTGCAGAAACATTTATTGCCAAATTTAGAGGGGACCTTAGAACATAGAATGTTAGAACTGGAAGAGTTTTTAAAACACAGAATGTAGGAGGGGATAGGGATTTTAGAACATACAATATAGAAAAACAGATCTTCAGAGGTCCTTAGATAATAAAACATAGAACAGAGTTTTGGAGCATAGAATACAGATCTTGGAAAAATGGCTTAGACATTTAAAAAGACAATATACACACCTAAAAGGCAGCTGTCTCCTCATGTTTATTCAAGTGAGCATTACTTAAATTGGAGGGCTTGGTCCATTTTGATCTCTGCAACAATCCAGAAAACTCAAGTCCTATTCTGAAGGTAGAAGCCATAGATGGAAAAGCTAATAGCCCAGGAGAGAGACAGTAATTTAACTCTGGTCTGAAATGTCTGAGATTGGCAGGAGAAGGTATAAGAAAACTGCTGCCCAGACATTTTCTGCTGGTCCAGATTCTCAGACTCAGAAGAGACTGTCAGTCTCACTGTCACAGCCCTTAGACCTGGATCTCAAATTATTGGACCTCTGAGTATTCCAGGAAAAAAAGAAAAAATGGGAGAGAGGACAGAATGTGAATAGAGAAAGATGGAGAGTCAACAAGACAGAGAAAAGAAAACAGAAGATATGAAAGAAAAGAAAGGATGAAAAAAACTATTAAGAGAAGAGAGGGAATAAATAAGGGGACAAGAATAATTAATGGAGCAGCTAGGTGGAGCAGTGGATAGAGCACCTGCCCTGGAGTCAGAAGTACCTGAATTCAAATCAGGCGCTTAATAATTACCTAGCTGTGTGGCCTTGGGCAAGCCACTTAACCCCAATTGCCTTGCAAAATCCTAAAAAAAAAAAAAAATGATTAAACACAAGAACACTAAACTGGTCATTAGGAGATATAGAATCTAGTCCCTAGCCACTTGCTAGGTCGGCAAGCTTAAAAAAAGTCATTTCCTTTCTTTGGGCCTCACCCCTCTCAGTTATTAAAATGAATTAGTTGAATGCATAATATCAAGAGTGTCTTCCAGTTCTGATAGTCTATAATCTAAGATTCTTCCATGCATGGTTTTTTGTTTCAGTGTCTCTTCTGGGTCTTTCTAGATTCAAAAGTCCCTTCCAGCTGGGGTGTCTTTAAAAGGAGCAGGAAGAAGAGTGAAAGCAGATAATGGACAGATAAACTAAGACAGGCAGGGAGAACAAGGGTTTAAGAAAAAGAAGAGAAGAGCAAAGTTAAAGCAGCAGTGGGCAAAAGGTTGAAAAGGAAATTGAGATGGGAGTAAAAGGAGAAGCAAAATGCCAAAAGAAAGTCAAAAGGCAACAGAGGAAGGATAATAAGAGAGCGAAAGCAGGCAATGAGAGTGAAGGAAGAGGGGAGGACAAAAGAGGGAAAGAAAGCTAAGAGGAAGAGTGCACCCCCATGCAGGGCCCATCCAAGAATTTTGACTCTTGGATCACTTCCAAAGAACCCTGGGAACCTAGCCCTGCAAGAATGAACAGTGATCTTCCAGAGCTCAGGAACCTTGTGAGTGACGGTCTCCAATATCTCCTGCGCTCCAATTCCTAAATGTAGCTGCATTCTTTAAAAATGTCTTGACTCTTATGTAATGCAGCAATGACGAATGCTGCACAGATGGTACCGTGACAAACTTTTTGGAGATGATTAGGAGATATATTGTCAAATTAATGTATGGGCAGTTAGCAGAGCTGAGCTGGTGGCTGACAGAGCAGGAACTGACCACATAACTTGATCAAGAATCCATAAATGGCCAGCCTCCTAAAGAAATGGTCAAGCACTCATCTCTCTGCTGGATCTGATAGCAGGGTTTGGGAGAATTAATCATTTGGGGTTAGAGTGGTAAGTTTTAAAATGCGGTATGACCACGCTCCATGTCTCTGAGCTCTAAAAGGGCCTTGGACCCAGCCAGAATGCTTCCTTCCCAAACCCAATACACAGGAGCCTTGTTATTCATAATAGGTCATACTTGGAATTTTAAGCCATCTTCTAGAAAGCAGTCTCTTTCCCTCTCCTCTCTCTCTCTCTCTCTCTCTCTCTCTCTCTCTCTCTCTCTCTCTCTCTCTCTCTCTCATAAAGATATGTTAGTCACAAATTATGTTAGATGCAGCAAGGCAAGCTACAAGCCACCATCCCCCCAGCCCGCCACTCCCTCTTTGGTACTCCGAGATGAGATCATTTCACTTGGAGCCAATTATAGACTGTGCATGCTTCTAATGTACAAGGAAACCATCAGGTCCTGATCCCTCATCACATGCTGTACTGTACGTGAGGCAGGGAGGGACGCTCTGGTATCTCACAGACAGCTCAGAAATTTGCAAAAGTAGCAGATCCATCTCAAGGAGTTCTGATCCTCTAGTGGTACCTGAATGGTACTATTGGCTAGGATGAATCTATAGTCATTCATGGGGATAATCAGAGACTGTCAGAGCTGGAAGGGACTTGGGAGATGGGATGGCAGAACTGGAACAGACCTTAGGAACTGGGATGTCAGAGATGGAAGAGATCTTAGAATATGGGATGTCAGACCTGGAGGAGACCTTAGGATGTGGGATGTCAGAGCTGGAAGAGACCTTAGGATGTGGGATGTCAGAGCTGGAAAGGACCTTAGAAGATGGGATGTCAGAGCTAGGAGGGACCTTAGAGTGTGGCATTCAGAGTTGGAAGGGAATAGAGAATGATGGAACTGAACAGGGCCTAGAGCTAAGAAGGATCTTAGAATTAGAATACAGAAGATTAGAGCAGAAAGAAGTCTTAGAACTCAGACTGAAAGGTCTGGAAGATATCCTAAAATATAAAACAGAACTGAGAGGAACCTTAGAACGCAGGGGACTCTGGTGACTGTCCTTTCATGAATTCATACTAAACCGGACACTAGGGTCTGGTGCTAAGATGAATTCTGGAGCAGAAAGCGATGGTCCTTAAGCACTGCTGCTGCCGTCTCCTCAGGGCATGACAGACCTTGAGGACCTGAGGACTATAATCCCCAGTCAGTAATTAAGAGTCAGTAATTAACAAGCGGCCTGTTCTGCCTGATTCTACAATGACATACCCCTTAGGGCTATCGCTCTGGAAACACCCACTCACACTCCTCCAGCAGGTCTACTCAGTGGTGATGCTGGACCCTGAAAAGGTGTGCCTTCTCCCCAAGTCACCTGGGAAACCCAAGGGAAAGCTGTCTTCCCCAGATTATCTCCTCTGCCTGCCTGTCTGGGGAATCAGCCTTATTCTTCAAGCTTCAATAGATGGCCAGATATAATTCAATATGGCTATCTCCTTTCCCCTTAAGCCATCGGCCTCCTTTGGAATCCTCAGTTCTGGAAACCCATCGCAATCCAAACCAATTCAAACATTTATTAATTACCTGCCTGTGCTTAATTGGGATAGAAAGATGGACATGGCCCTGCCTCAAGAAGGTCATCTAATGGTAGAAAGGACAAATACACATATAACTAAGGTACAAAAAAAGATGAGAATAAAAGCACAGGAAAGGGGAAGGCAAAACTATAGGTGATATTCAAGCAAGAGATTGCTTCCCCTGGGCAATCAGGGAAGGCATCCTGAAGGAGCTTTAAGACAGAGGTATCTAAAATAAGATTTTTTGAGTCCCACAAAAAAGCTCCAACCAATGTAACAGGAAACATTTAACAAAATTAAATTTTAAAAAAATAGAACAAAGATAATGATATTATATGGTTTTCATTTTATTGTTAGTAACTACAAAATGACTGTTTTTCATTGAAATCTTTCTATTAACTATTTTCTCTGCTGAACTATAAACACTTTGAAGTCAGTGACTACATCTGATTCATTGTTATTTTCACATCAAGGTCCTGTGTAGAGCAGAAGTTCAATATCTACTGATTGAATTTCTAGCTGTCCAAATCTCCCCCAGGAGGCCTTGTTGCTATGGGGCCCGAGAGGAAGGGTAGGTAGATAGGGTGGGAGGGAAGATTGCTTAAGGAGGAAACGTTCGGGCTGGGCTCAGAGAAATGGAGGCTGATAGGGAATGACTTATCAAGATAGGTCTTATGGGACAAAGCCATTGCATAGGAATCCAGGATTCAGGGAAATCGCTTCCTCTCAACCCACTTGTCACTTTATTGGGGTTTCATCTCCTCTTGCCTAAATGAGAATAGATTTGTAATTAGTCTCCCTACTTTCAGCCTGAGATCTTCACTCTCAGATCTTTATACCCCTTCCCAAATAACTGCCCTAATGTACCCCCATAATCTATCATGCCACTCTATACAAAATTCATCAGTGATTGCCGTCAAAGAAAAAAGTTGGATCTGATCCGAACCTTCAAGATCCTCCTTCATCTGACTCTGAGTAAACTCTCTAATCTAATCTCATGCAACTTCCCTTCCTATCAATTCCAGACAGGCTGAACTACTTCCTGATCCCCAGACTTGTCCTTCCCTCTTTTGGTTTCATGCCCTCCTCCTGTTCCTGGAATGGACTTTTCTCTCCCATATTCATTTCTTAAAACAATGGTATCAAATTCAAATAGAAATGGGAGCTACTCACCCAAAAAATAAGCATCCTTTCACTGGTATATTGGGGACCCAAGTAAGCTAATCTCTAAGGACTATGTTTTTTTCTTGCTCTATCTAGACATAGCATCCATCCCTCATCAGCAATGGTCACTGTGATCCATCTTGCTAGCAAGTCCTTGTAGGATTCTGACCTTCTACCTGAAATCAAGTATCAGCTTGGCTTTGTTGGGTATTAGGCAGGAAGACTGGAGGTACCAGGGCAGCTAAAAGATCTCAGCCTTCTCATTCACTCACTCACACTCACACTCACACTCTATAGGCAGCTAGGTGGTAGAGTGGATAGAGCACTAGCTCTTGAATCAGGAGGACTTGAGTTCAAATCTGGCCTCAGACACTTGATAGCTGTGGGTCCTTGGGCAAGTCACTTAACCTTGGTTGCTTTATATCCAAGACCATTCTGATTAACATCTGGCCACTGGACCCAGATGACTCTAGAGAAGAAAGTGGGGCTGGTGACTTAGCATAGCACCCCCAAACTCAAATCCAGTTCATGATATCATCTCCCTTGTGACATGGTCTTCTTTGAGAATGAAGGACAAACATCACCATCACACTCTGTGTGCCCCAGTTTAGATGAAGGATTTTGCTAAGGCCCAACATTACCAATCATCTGGTTTTCTTCTCAATTTATTAGACAAAAAAAAGTTGCTGAATTATAGTTTCTTCAAAACACCTTTATTCTTTACTGTAATATTTCAGGCCACCCTGGCATAAGGAAAAGGGAAAGGAGAAAAAAACAAAAAATGGAGAAAACAGAAAGGGGCAGGAGTAGAGATTTCCAGGGTTTTAGGATCAGTAGGGATGGGAGGATAAGAACTAGTAGAATATAAGACATGGGGTGCTTTCAGTCTTTGGGAAGAGGAGGTTGGGAGAGGACACTGTCCACCAGTGTCCAGAGCTCAGAGGCTCTCTGTGGCTAAATAGCAAAGGTTCATGGCTCTTAGACAAACAGGAAGCTGTGGACAGCAGGGCAGGAACAGACTTCCAGCTGCTGAAATTTCTTCCAGGTCCCTCTACAGCTGGGATTGCCAACAGCCTTCCACTGAAGCAGCTGGTCCCTGCAGTGAACAAAGCACATAAACCTTCAAGGGGCAGCACCTGCATGTTGGTCCAGCCATCCAAAGGGTCACCACAAGGCTAGCTGGATACATTTCATAAGGATCTACATCTCCCAAGGCTGGAGAAGTTGGAAGTAAACCAACAAAGAATTCGAATTTCAGAATCACAAAATGAAAAAGCAAAGAACCAGAAATGGAGGAAAAACTTAGAATGAAGAATATTAGAAATAGAAGGTCAGAGATGGCAAAGAAATAAGATTAAAAAAGGTCCAAGCTGAAAGCAACTTTAGGACAAAGAACACATAATATTAAAGCTGAAAATGCCCTTAGAACATATAGAATTAGAACTGGAAAGGGTTTTAGAACCTAGAATATTAGAATTCTGTGTATGTCCAATGTTTGAACTTAGAACCTCAGAGTGAAGACTTTAGGTCTAGAACTGGAAAGAAGTTCAGAACTCCCTCATTTACAAATGAAGGCACTGACATTCAGGAAGGGTCCTACAGTGAAATTTCAACTTCCCAATAAAAAGAGTCCCCATCACCACCACCTGCAATCTCCCTAAGAGGTAGATAACAAATATCAGCAGAATAACCAGGAAAAAGTCAATTCACAAGTCAATGTGTTTCACCATTAGATGGCTCTAAATATCAGTTCTTGCTAATAGTCAACCAATATTTGCCTTTCATAGACCTTGGTTCAACCCTCTAGCTCCCTTCTTTTATCTAGGTCACTAAAGGGGTGACTTCTCCAGCATCACACACACACACACACACACACACACACACACACACAAAACACAAATACACACCCCCACCACAAACACACACATACACTCCCCCACCCAATGCCAAAGTCCAGACTTTCACCCTCTGGATCCTTTGCCATCCCCGTAGCACCGAAGGCTCCTCATATCCAGGGCAGGTGGCTCGCACAACACACAGACTGTATGACCCTGGGTGAGGTATCTCATCCACTGAGTGTAGGGAGCCCTTGTCTGAAGGCAACCCACCGTGATGGTCACAAGCTGGAACATGACACAGTACCTGTGGTCAACATAAGGAAACACACATATATACAACCATATTTTCTAACAATAATAAATTCTGAGACCATTCCCACTTCCAACCCATCAACCAGAGCAAAAAAAAAAAAAAAAAAAAAAAAAAAAACTTTGTTATGCTCCTACTTCCCCATTGGAGCCCTTTCCTCCCACTGGTCTTTGCCAGTGTCCCCCATTAGCACCCTGTTCTTGTGTCCCCTTTTCTATTAATCCCTGTTAAGATTTTTTTTAGGTTTTCATAAGGCAAACATGGTTAAATAGCTTGCCCAAGGCCACACAGCTAGGTAATTATTAAGTGTCTGAGACCGGATTTGAACCCAGGTACTCCTGACTCCAGGGCCGGTGCTTTATCCACTATGCTACCTAGCTGCCCACCTGTTAAGATTAATGTTAACTGCTCAGTATAGATAAGGACCTTAGAACATAGATGACATGGGATAACTAGGTGGTACAGTGGTTAAAGCACTGGCCCTGGAATCGGGAGAATTTGAGTTCAAATCCAACCTTAGACACTTACTAACTGTATGGCTCTGGGCAAATCACCTAACCCCAATTGTCTCACCAGAAAATAAAAACAAACAAAAAAAGAACACATAATGTGAAAAGCAAAAGAAACCATATAGGTATGAACATGTATTTCTCTTTATTTTTTATCTTTTCCAATGACATGTAAAAATAGTTTTCTTTTTTCTTTCTTTTGAGGGCAAGGCAATGGGGTTAAGTGACTTGCCCAAGGTCATACAGCTAAGTAAGTATTAAGTGTCAGATTGACTCCAAGGCCTATACTCTATCCACTGTGCCACCTAACTGCCCCCCACTGCACCACCTAGCTGCCCCAAACATGGTTTTCAACATTCATCCTTTTTGTAAGATGTTGATTTCCACATTTTTCTATCTCCCTCACTTCCTTTCCCTCTCCCCTTGACTGCTAGTAATTGATATAGGTTACACATATTTCCACATTAGTCATGAACATGTATTTCTCCCAGGAGAATACCACCCCATTGAGGGCAAGGATGCTTTCACTTTGATATTTGTATTCCCAAAGTCTAGCAAGTGTCTGGAACATGTGATAGGAGCTTAATAAAGGTTTTTTGATTGACCAATAACATGTAGTATAGAAGTCAGAGCTGGAAGTTACCCTAGAACTTAAAACATTAGCAATGGAAAGGATCTTAGGACATAATAATAATAGGTAGCTTTAAGGTTTGAAAAATGCTTTACATGTTATCTTATTTGATCTTACAACATCCCTGGATCTTAGGTGATATTATCATCCCCAGTTTTACAAAGGAACCAGAGGCTGAAAGAACTAAGTGATTTACCCAACTTAACCCAATCATACAGTTAGTTAGGATATATCTGAGACAAGATTTGAACTCAGTCTTCCTGATTCGAAGTCCACTATCTTCATTGTGTCACCTAACAGCCACGAATTCTATGCAAAGGAGTAAAGAATGTTAAGAGCTGGAAGAGATTTCTTACTCAAACATCTCATTTTACACATGGGTAAACTGAGGCCCAGATAAAAGGGAAAAGATTTGCCCAAAGTTATGCATAGTAGCAGTAGTGGAACTAGAGCTTATTCAATTTCTGATGATCTTTGCCCTTCATAACTCAGGATGTTGACTTCCCCTAAAATCTAATCTTGTTTACATTTTCAAGACTTAAGACTCAAAAAACTATAAAGCTTAGTTGTATAATGTTAGGGTTGACATTTTCAACCAGAGTGTCCTGTCCTCTACCTATCTATTCAATAGATATCTAGGCAATAGAATACCTCATAATTGCTAAGAACTGGAAGGGACTCTGGGAGATGAGCTAGTCTAGCCTCTTTTTACAGATAAAAAATTGAAAGCCAGAAACCAAATGTTACACAAAAGAAAGTCTTGAATAATGAAAACTGTACTTTATCTGGAGTTAGAAAAGATCAAGTTTGAATTCTGGTTCTGACATTTACTAGCTGTGACTATGGGCAAGTAGTTTTAGTCGCAGGTTCCTCAACTGTAGAATGGTGATAATAATATCCATAGTATGTTCATCACAGGATTACTATTATGAAGATCAAATGAGATAATTTATGCAAAGCACTTTGTAACCTTTCTAGATAGTGCAATGTGCAGAGTGCTGGTCCTGAAGTCAGGAATTTGAATCCAACCTCAGACATTAGCTGTGTGACCTTGGGCAAGTCACTTAGCTCTGATTGCCTCACATCCAGAGCTATCTCCAGTCCTCCTGATTCATATCTGGCCACTGAACCCAGATAGCTCTGGAGGGGAAAGTGAGGCTGGTGATCTAGTACAGCATTCCCCTCACTCAAATCCAATTCACGTGCATGTCTAAGCATTACCTCCCTGATGTCATGGTCTTCTCTGAGAAGGACAAATATCATCATCAACTACCAGCTATTATTATTATAAAGTAATCAAGGTGTGATTTGAACCAAGCTCCTTTGACTCTATATCCCAAGCTTTTCTCACAAAGCTACACCACTTTTGAAGTGAACTCCTACTACTAGCCCTCAGAACCCACATAGATCATCACAAGGAGACTCAATTCCCCTTCCCCCAAAAAAGTTTATTACTACTACTTAAATAATAGCAACTTAACCTATAGTACAATGATGATCACTATTATTCATTGCCATTGAGACACTTGAACTTTCACAAATAAAAAAGTATATATATATATGTATATATATACATATATATATATATATATATATATATATATATATTATCATTGATCATTAACCAGTCTTTTCTGGATTTCCATTTAAAAGTGGAGTCATTGACCCAAAAAGACATAGGTTTACCTTGATTTCAGTAAATTTTCCATATAAAAGTTGCTGATTAAGGATACTGAATTTCTATCACAATTTATACAAGGATGCTTTACTGTAGAAAGAAAGAATGATAGAAAAATGAAGGAAGGAAAGAGAGAGAAAGAAAAAGAAAGAGAGAGAGGGAGGGAGGGAGGGAGGGAGGAAGGAAGGAAGGAAGGAAGGAAGGAAGGAAGGAAGGAAGGAAGGAAGGAAGGAAGGAAGGAAGGAAGGGGAAGGAAAAAAAGGAAAGAAATTTTCCATACGATTCCCTTTCCAAGAAGCAGTTATAAGACACCTAAATGTAATTCAATTTACAAAAATTCTTTTGGCCTTAGATTTTTGTAAAGAACTGTTGGGGGAACAGGGGGTGAGGAGTGGAAGGGAAGACAACAATATCGCCTCCTGCTGGGGAAAGAGGAAAACTGCCCTCCCCACCAATGCAACCATGACTATGTGTATCTGGTGCCCTCTAGTGGCAGCACCCTCTGAGGATCTCAGAAGTAATCAATGGAGATGAAGTTATTCAGTCCTTTTCTTAGTTGTTGGCTTTGGGCTGGGGCAGGGACAAAGCTCCCAGAACTAGCCCAGCCCATGCTGGAAAGCTGTGCTTTCAAACTCATACAGAAACACAGGCCACCGAGCCATACATAAGGATCTCCTCAGGCTGCATAGTAACCTAGCTTTAAAGTGTAATATTTTATTGTATTTGCTTGTTTAGTTAAATTTTCCTCACTTACATTGTATTCTGGTTCAGGAGCAGCATTTCAGATTAGGCATGGGTTTGATACATGTGCTGCAGAACACTGAACTAAAAGAAATTCAAAGACCCCCTCCCCCAAAGACGCCCCCCTTCCCAGAGAGCAAATAACCTCTTTTTTCATGGAAAAAACAATACAATACAGTACAGTACAAAGGACCTGGGCTAGAAGACAAATTTCCAACATTTTCTAGTTCTCTGCCCCTTGACTTACATGGTTGATCTGGGACAAGTAATTTCTTCTCTCTGAGTTTTCATTTCCTCTCATGAAACCAAAAGGAGGCAGGAATTGATAAGATTTGCAGTCCTTCAATTGGGGAATGGCTTATCAAACTGTGGTATATGTATGTTATGGAACACTATTGTTCTATTGGAAACCAGGAGGGACAGGATTTCAGGGAAGCCTGGAGGGATTTGCATGAACTGATGCTGAGTGAGATGAGCAGAACCAGAAAAACACTGTACACTCTAACAGCAACATAGGGGTGATGTTCAACCTTGAAGGACTCGCTCATTCCATCAGTGCAACAATCAGGAGCAATTTTGGGCTGTCTGCAAAGGAGAGTGCCATCTGTATCCAGATAAAGAGCCATGGAGTTTGAATAAAGTTCAAGGACTATTCCCTTTAATTTAGGGGGGAAAACAGATATCTTATTGTCTGATCTTGTTACCTCTTAGACTTCTTGTCTCTTCCTTGGGGATGTGGTATCTCTCTCATCACACTTAATTTGGGTCAATGTACAGCATGGAAACAAGGTGGAGACTGACAGATTGCTTTCCGTGGTGGGGGGGGGAGGGAGGTCGGATTGGGGGGGAAATTGAAAAACTCAAATAATAACTTTAATAAAAATAAATTTAAAAAAAGATTTTCAGTCAGAGAACCTGGGTTGGATTACTGTCCCACTATTTACTTTAGGGTGAATCCTGGGATAAGTCACTTCCCCTCCAATGCCTTAGTTTTCTCACCTGTAAAATGCAACATTTCCTCCAGAAGGCCATTCTAAACAAAGAAAGTCCTTTTCCTCTAGAAATGAAAATTGTTACTAGATCTATGGTCCCATGTATTGGGGAGCTGTGAGAAATAAAAATGAAGATCATTGCAGGTTCTACAATGACCATATTTTCTTTTTTGACTTTTATTTTCACCCACTGAGAAGACAAGAAAAGTCATATCCATTATGTATATGAAGAAAGAACAAATTTTCTTAAATAAAAAATACCTAACCTTTATACTGTATTGTATTATTTTTGTAACTGGCACTTGACAATTATTACCTCATTTGAGTCTCCCAACAAACCTGGGAAGGAGGTACTGTTATTATCCCTATTTAACAGATGAGGAAACTGAGGCAGAGACTAAGTGATTTTGCCCAGTAACACAACTAATCTCTCCTCTCTGAGGAGGAATTCAAACTCAGATCTTCCTGACTCCAGGTCAAACACTCTACCACATATCTAAAAACTGGCTAAAAATAACAACTGGTCAACAATACACTTTCCTTACAACAATCTTCTGAAGGAGGAAGAACAAGTATTTCTATTCCTATTTTGCAGATGAAGAACTTTGTCAACTCCAAATCCTACAAATAAGGATTATCATCAGTTAATAGAGTCTGACTTCACTTAGATGTTTTCTTTTCACTCCATTACCCTTAAGAAAACATGGCCATAATAAAAACAAACAAACGTTTATAAATTGCTTTAACTTTGTGGAATGAGTGATGGAGCTGGAAGGGACCTTGGAATATAACAATAATGATGATAATAATAGTAATTTCATATATTATCTCATATAGTCCTCATAGCAGCCCAATGAGATAGGTGCTATTATTATCACCATTTTAGAGATGAGGAAACTGAGGCTGAGACAACTGAAATGATTAGCCTATTGTCACAAAAGCTAGTAAATATATCAGAGCTGAAATCCAAACCCAGTTTTCCTGCATCTCCAGTCCAAAGTGTATTTTCCAGTATGGAGGAGATTAGATTTGACTCACAGGAAATAAGGAATCCTGAAAAGATTTTCAAGAAGAGCAATAACAAGATAAAAGCTGAGCTTTGTTTTCTTGTTGTTCTTTTAATGACATTTACCCTCCATCATAGACTTCCTCCAATGTTTCATCATCATGAAGTATTCATGATCCCAGGTTCTCAAAGCTTTTGCCACTGGAATATGAGCTCCAACAAGACACCCTCACCCCCCCAAAAAAAAATATGTAATGTCTTTGAGCATAAGCCCAGTGATGGACCTGCTATGTTTGCCTGTCTCTCAAGGCTCAGCCTAGCTAATTACAGAAAGACTTACTACTTAAAGGTTGGTCATCAGGAGTGATATTTTGGTCCATAGTAACCTGTGTAGACTGTTTACTCAGGTACAAAGTAGTTGAGATCTGGGCTGGTAGAGGAAGTGCCCAGACCAGTAAAATGGTGGATCTTTTGAAGAAACTTACATTTACACAGGGATTTTGGATTTTATGTGCACTTTCCACATATTAACTCATTCCATCCTCACAAATTTTCACAGGCAGGGATTATCATTTCCCATTTTTTACAATTGGGAAACAAACCAGAAAGAAAGTGACATGTCCCAAGTTTAGCCACAGGAGATATTTTTCTTGATTCCCAGTTCTCATCCTACTTACGCAGCTGACTTTCTCTCATGGGCCACTGCTCTGTTTTCCCTCCCATTCCGGAAGGCTCCAGTGGTTATAAGAGCTGGAACTGTGAGGGCCAGAGAAAGAAAGAGCACAGAGTAAGTAAAGCCTCCAGTCAAGGCTCCAGGAGATGCAACAAAAATCATTTGCAGGATAGGCACGTTTAGTCTAATTTGGCATTCAGTCCATTAGAAAAAATAATCCTTCAATTGCACTGAAAAAACCTAAACTTACCATTTTTGACCAGCACAGTTGCAGAGAAGAAAGGAGGAGGAGGGAGGAGAACAAAGAACCAATTCACCAGAGGCTGGTGAATGCTTCCAAAAGCTCAAAGTGGCAGCAATATATCACAGGGGCTATAGACCCTCTGCAAGGTGGCAATTAGAGGAAGTAGTGTCTATAAGAAAAACCATTCCACAGCTTCCTTGCCCTACCCACAGTTTCTCAGCAGTAGAGTTTGGTTTTTAAGGTTAGTTCATTGGATCACAAAAATTTAGTGCTAGATGGAAACTGAGGAATGTCCATCAATTGGGTGAATGACTAAACAAGTTATGGTACATGATTGTGATGGAGTATTACCATGCTGGAAAGAAATAAAGAACTGTTTAGTTTAATATGAATATAAAAAGACTTGCATGAAACAATGAAGAATAAAATGAGCAGAGAATCAATGTGAACTTTGAAAACAGGTAACAGCAATATTGTTTTAAGAACTGTGAACAATCAAGCTATTAGGAGTTATGACAAATACTTAAATCAGCTGCAAAGAACTATAAAACAAGATGCTTATCACTTCCAGAGAAAGAACTGATAAACAGAAGTATGAATAGTATAGTTTTATATGTATTTATAAATCTGTGTTAAATGGACACCTTCTCCAGTGCAGGGTGAGGAGGGAGGGAGGTAGAAAGTTTGGTAACACAGGAAAATAAATTAAATTAAGAAAAAATGATTTGGGGCTAGAAGGGACCTTTGAATCCATCCAACCCTACAACCGCCCCCCCATTTTATTAAAGGGTTAAGGGAGACCTAGGTCTTAGAACATAAGATTATTAGAGTTAGAAGGATACTTAAAAGATCTCTCATTTTAGAACCATGTAAACCAAGACCCAGAAGTTGTGATTTGTCCAAGGATCACCCAAACTCACTACCCCACTATACAATGAATGGCACAAAGATAAAAACTAAGTTGTATCATATCTAAACTTTGTGTCTCTTCAGAATACAGTAAATGTTTCATAGATATTTGTAGCTGTGGTCTCCCCTGCTTCTTTCTATGACTTAATAACAAAAATGAGTCACAATGACCAGAGAAAACTGAATTTAGGTCAAGCTTGTGTCCCCAATCTGCCTTGTATAAAACCTAAATGAAGCCTACAATTGGTGTCATTTTTCAATTTATACATAATTTTTCTTCCATTCAAAATGATCTCCTTTTAGGGGTTCAGATCTATATTTGACTCTCTCAAGCATAGAAGACATCAGGAGAGAGAGATGCAGTGTGGGGGAAGCTTGGATGATCACTCACCCAGGATGGAGTGAAGAGAATTTCTGTTCAGGTAAGAGCTGAATCAAGTGACTTCTGAGTGTGTTAGAACAAGCTCAAATAAGCTTCTGAGAGCTGATATTCTGGGTATTTACACATCAGAAATCAGCAAATAATACAAATCAGGGTTTGGTTTTTCTGATTGTCTCAGCTTAAGGAAGTGACAGACAATATCATAATAAAGTAGCATTATTTTCAGAGTGGGTTGTTTAACATTTACTCTTTTGCTTCCAACCCTAAGATTTAGGAAGGGGGAGAAATTCACTCTAGTCAACAGGATGGGTATCAGTACAGCACAGAAATGGAAAAGGAGTGGACTGATCAGTAAATAGCAAGTCACCTAGTTTGGTTGGAATATAGATTGTCTGAAGGGAAGCAGATCATCCAAAGATACCTTGTCTGGTTAGTCATTGCCTCATGATCCAGTATTCCACTTTGGTCCCAGTTGTCAGGACAAGATTTAGAATTCCCAGAATGAGAATTACATTCCCATTCCGGGAATTTAGTCTGAGGGTGGGGGAAGCAGGACTGAAATAGGGATGGGATCATAACCTTTGAAGCTAGAGAACTCCTTGAACAAAATCTAGGTCATAGGTGTCAAATACACAGTCTGGGCAGGCAGCAGCATTCTTAAGTGAGCCAGATTGAAATGTATTTAACAAAAGAATAAAAAATGCAATAGAACATAGATAATATTCATCTGTGGTTTTCTAAGTAAATATGCTGCTGGAAGGGATCCTTTTGTACAGTTTAGTTGTTTATGATTCTATTTGAGTTTGACACCACTGCTCTATTTTATTAACCTTCTTCTTAAGATGAAGATATTAAGGCCTGGAAAAGAGATGAATAGTTCAGGTAGTAATTAAGTGTGCCAGAATTTAAACCCCAAACAGGGCAGATTAAAATTGAGTTCTAGTCCAAACAGGTAAAACCTGAAAACCTTTTGGAGAGGCACAAATTCCCAGATGAGGAGATTCCTCCTACAAAGCAGGGCAGCACCTCCTTTGCGAGTTAGGATCCTTAGAGCCCTGAAAAATGAAATGCTTACCCAAGTCCCACAGTCAGTATGTAACAGAACTGAAATGGGAACCAGGTCTTCTTGACTCTGAGTATATACATTTTTTTAATAGCTTCAAAATTTGATTGGGTCAGATGAGCCTAGAAAGTATTGGAACCTAGAGATCTAGAACCCCAGAGATCCATCAACCAAACCTGATTCTTCACATCTATCTTATAGAAGAAAGACCTCTGAACCTGGAATCAGAGGATATGGGTTTGAGTCCAAGCTCTGACACATACTGGCTATATGATCTAGGACAAGCCATATCCCCATCTTGGACCTCAGTTTTGACATCAACAAAATGAGAGGATTGGATTAGTCTTTCCTAAGATCTCTAAGAACCCTTTCAGCACTCCTATTCTATATTTTATGCAATAAGGTCTCTTTTTTGCTCTATAATTATATACTCTAAGATTCTTCCTAAGTCTAAAATTCTTTGTTCCCTCAGAGTTAGTAATAATTCTGATAACAATGACTCACATTTATATATTGCTTTAAAATTTGCAAAATCTTTGCATCTATAATTTCCCTTGATCTTCACTGTAGAGGGCAAGCAAGAGTAAAATTGTATCAAGAAATAAGCTGAGATTCAAGATCTGAATTCAAATCCTGAATCATACACTTTTTCACCAAGTGATCCTGGTCAAGTTATTTAACTTATCTCAACCTTGAGGATTCAGAGATATGATAGGTAAAGTGCTATATAAATGCAAGCTATTCTTATTAATGATCTATGAGATTAGTGCTTTTACTACCTCTATTTTTCAACAAAAAAAGTGAAAGGAAAAATGACTTGAACAAGGTCAGAAAATGACTTGATCAAGGTCAGATGGCTTCCCTCAAGGAAATTACAATCTAATGAGGGAGACAACAAGTAAACAAAGGCAGAGAAAGTAAATTCTATAGAGGATAAATGGGAAATAATTAAAAGAGAGAAAGCACTGGAATTGAGAGGAGTTAAGGAAGGCTTCCTTTAGAAGGTGGGATTTTAGCTGAGATTTCAAAGAAGCCTAGGGAAGTTGGTTACAACTATACCATACTATCTTGTCCATACTTGGGGCTTTTGGACAGTTTCCCCAACTTGCTGTTTCAGAAAAGACTTGGCTTTACATCTTGCCTCTTTGGCCCCTTTTGGCACTCACTCAGGTTCTGTTTGCACTCCACACCCTGATGGCTCCAGTATTCCACACAACCAGCCCTTTCCTCTAGTGCCGGGCAGGCACCACCGCCATTCCTCGGCTCTCTTAGGACTTGTCTCCTCCGAACTCGAAAAGTAACAGTGCAGGGCTCAACACATCGGCTCCAGCCACTCCACTCTGACACTGCGCAGGTCACCGCTGAAAGAAAAGAAAAAGATTTGACTCTCAGCCCTTCCAGACCTTTCTCTAATATCTGAGCCAAATTAAACTCCAGAGAGAATTATTGTGAGGGAAAAAACACTGAGCTCCAAGTCATTCTTCTACCACTAACTGATCAGACAAGTCTCTTACACACTCTCTATACCACTGTTTTCCCATCTGTAAATCAGATTAAGTGACGCATACCTCACCAAAATATTGACATGATTAAATGAGACAATAGATGAGAAGAATTTAGAATACACATAAAATATTGATTATAATTATTATTACCTATGAAACACAAAGTCTCAGGTGGTACAGTATATTGAGTTCTCAGCACCAGAGACAGGAGGACCTAAGTTTAAATCCAGACACTTGACAGTGTGACCCTGGGAAAGTCACCTAACCCCAGTTTACACACACACACACACACACACACACACACACACACACACACACACAAGCACAAAATCTCAGTTGGAAAGGTCCTCAGAAGTAATCTAAATACCTAAACAGGTGGAATGGGAGTAAAGTCAGGGACTCACCTGAGCTATCCCAAATTCCCCTTCAAACAATGTAATGTAATACCTTAAAATAAATTCTGAAGTGACAGAATCAAAGGATGAGGTGATACAATTTTCTAATCCAAGACAACTTAAAAAGTTGGCAGGAAAGTCATCTCACTACAGTAAAAATGGAACACAGTCTAGTACAGACCCCATCCCAGAAAGCCAACAGCAGGATTTGGGGGTGACTACATCAGTATTATGTGCAAAACCATTTTTTCCACCCTGGAACTTTTTTTTTTTTTGGTTTTTGCAAGGCAAATGGGGTTTAGTGGCTTGCCCAAGGCCACACAGCTAGGTAATTATTAAGTGTCTGAGACCGGATTTGAACCCAGGTGCTCCTGACTTCAGGGCCTGTGCTTTATCCACTGTGCCACCTAGCCACCCCGACTGTGCCAGCTAGCCGCCCCCACCCTGGAACTTTGATCAGGTTCCTGCACCTGCTTGTGCTCCTTTTCACCCTGAAACTTTGACCCAGAACAAGTACAGACAATGCAACAGAGTCCTGTTCCCAGTACCCTTGTAATCTCCTTCTGACCAGTTGTCCAGTCCCCTCAGAATCTGTAGGCTGAAAGCTTTGGTGATTCAGACACCACTTCTGACGATGGAAAAATATAACTTGAAAATAGATTGAGGAAAGATAATGTAAGAATTATAGCATTATCTAAAAGTCAAGATCAAAAAAAAGATCTAGACATCATAGTTCAAGAAATTATCAAGGAAAACTACCCTGAACCAGAGGATAAAATAGAAATCAAAAGAATCCACCAATCACCTCCTGAAAAAATACCAAAAGAAAGCTCTCAGGAATATTTTAGTGCAATATTCCAGAGCTCCCAGGTCAAGGAGAAAATATTGCAAGTAGCCAGAAAGAAACAATTCAAATATCATGGAACCACAGAAGAATCAGAAGGCTAGTTATATAATATTCTGGAGGACAAATGAGCTAGGATTACAACCAAGAATTACTTATTCAGCAAAACAGTATAATTCTTCAGCAGAAAAATAGATATTTAATGAAATAGAGTACTTTCAAGCATTCTTGATGAAAATGACCAGAATTGAACATTTGACTTTCAAATTCCAGATTCAAGAGAAGCAAAAAAAAGTTAACAGTAAAGAAAAATCACAAGGGATTCAATAAGTTAAACTGCTTACATTCCCACATGGAAAGATGATATTTTTAACTCCTAAAAACTTTATTATTATCATTATCATTATTATTATTATTATTAAGGCAATTAGATGTAGTACACATAAAGGGCATGAGTTGACTATGATGGAATGATATCCAAAAAAAATATTAATGGATGAAAAAGAAGGATGCACAGGGAGAAGGGGAAAGTTAGAGGTAGAATGGGATAAATTATCTCACATAAAAGAGACACAAAAAGGCTATTTCAGTGGAATAGAAGATGAGGATGGGGGTGGTTGGCAGGTAATACTTGAACCTTACTCTCATTGAAATTCACTCAAAGAAAAAATAATATACAGTTGAATATAGAAATAACAGTTACACTACAATTAAGTAGGAGGGGAGGGGAATAAGAGGAGAGAAGCTTGAGAGAAGGGAGAGTGGATTGGGGAGGTAGTGGTCAGAAGCAAAACACTTTTGAGGAGGAGAAAATGGGGGAAGTGGAGTGGATAGAAATACACAACTAATAATCATAATTATGAATGTGAATGGAATGAACTCACCCATAAAATGGAAGCAGATAGCATAATGGATTAAAAATTAGACTCTTACAATATACAGTTTACAAGAAACACATTTGAAATAGAGAGACGCAGAGTAAAGGTAAGAGACTAGAGCAGAATATATCATGCTTCACCTGAAGTAAAAAAGGGAGAAAAGAAAAGCAGGAGCAGCAATCATGATCTGAGAGAAAGCAAAAGCAAAAATAGATCTAATTAAAAGAGTTAGATGGCACAATGAATAGAGCACTGACTCTGAAGTAAGGAGGACTTGAGTTCAACTCCAGCATCAGACACTTGATACTTATTAACTGTGTGACTTGGATAAATCATTTAACCCTATAAACCACATAAAACCAGTTTTGAAAAAAAGAAATTAGCAGGGAAATTACATTTTAATAAAAGGTACCAAAGTAACATCAATACTAAATATATATGCTCTAAATGGTATAGCAGTTAAATTACATCAAATTTAAAAGGTCTTGTACAAACAAAACCAATATAGGCAGAATTAAAAGGAAAACAGAAAACTAGGGAGAAAGGGGAGACTTCTCTGAAAACTTCTCTGAATAAGGCCTCATTTCTCCAATAGATAGATAGATAGATAGATAGATAGATAGATAGATAGATAGATAGAGAAACAGAGAGATAAGTCAAATTTATAAGACTATAAATCATATCTCAATTAATATAAAAATTGGTTAAAGGTTATGAACAGGTAGTTTTCAGATAAAGAAATCAAAGCTATCCCTAGTTGCATGAAAAAAAATGCTCTAAATCACTATTGTTTAGAGAAATGCATACTAAAACTACCCTGGGGTACCCCCTCATACCTATTGGATTGACTGATGTGGTAGAAAAGAAAAATGACAAATGTTGGAGGGGATGTGAAAAAATAGGAACACTAATAGACACATTCAAGTCCTTCTGACGTCTATGTATTGTGCCACCTAGCTGCCTGGAGTTAGGAAGACCTGAGTTCAAATTCGAATTTAAATACTTTATAGTTAAGTGACCCTGGTAGGGTCACTAGATGATGCAGTGAATAGAGTATTGGGGCTGGCCTCAGACACTTACTGTATGACCATGGGTAAGAACTTAACTCAATTTTCTTATCTGTTAAGTAGGAATAATGTAAGCATTTACCTTCACAGTTATCATAAGGATCAAAAGATAATATTTATATGCTTTATAAGCCTTACAGTATTATATAACTTCTAGTTATTATTATTGTTGTTGTTATTATTGTTAATTACTATTACTTTAAGACCTTTAGTAATGGGAAATCTACTAAGGCAATATAGTATATTTAAATTATCACTAGATTTGGAATCAATGGGGATAAATTAGAATTCTGGTTCTACCTATGTGGACTTAGGCAAGTCAATTATTCTCTTGGAAAAGACCTCATTTTCCTCATATATAAAATTCATTAAGGTCCCCTCTGGCTTTAAATTCTAAGACCTCCAAAGGTGGGTCATTCACTTCAAAAATTTCTTCCTTCTCTAAATCTAAAATCCAAAGATCATAGTTCAACCCATTGCTCCAAGTCCTGCTCTCTTGGACCAACCACAACAAATTTTATCCCTCTTTCCCATGAGAGTCTTAACAATGACTTATATTTCCCTTGAACCTCCTCTTCCTCAGGGTAAACACCCCCAATTTCTCCAATCAGTCTTCCTAATGACATTGTTTCCATTAGCCAAAAAAGTTCACAAGACTCATTCTGTGTATCAGAGTTAGAAGGAATTTTAGGAATCAATTAGACCAATATTGATCCTCTTCCCCCCCAATACATTTTACAAATAGGGAACCTCAGACCCTTAGGAGGAAGAAAGACCCCAGTTTCCACAGTGTCCAAGGAGAGGTTCTGAGTCACTCAGTTACCCTGGTTATTCATATAGTGGTATTTCCTGAGAATTTTCATCTATGATCATGAATACTGATAAAATTAGAAACCCAATTTGAATATGCTATATATTTGTATTAGATATTTGTGGTTGTTCAGTCAGATCCAATTCTTTATGACCCTATTTTCAGTCTTCTTAGCAAAGAAACTAAAATAATTTGCCTATTCCTTCTCCAGTGGATTAAGGCAGGCAGTAGTTAAATGACTTGCCCAGGTTAACTAAGTGAGTGTCTGAGGTAAAATTTGAACTCAGGTCTTCCCGACTCCAGGATCAGCATCATATACACTAAGCCATGTAGCTGCCTCCTGTTATATTAGGCATATAATATGATCATAAATATCTAAAATTGTAAGGAAATCAAGTAAGAAAATAATACTGACCGGGGAGGAGGAGGGATCATCATCCAGTTTCTCCAAATGACCTCAATCAGGTCCCCTCTCCCATGTGCCTCTTTCTTCCCTTATCCCTCCCTCGCATCACAGGAAATATAACTTCCTTAGAGCATCAAAGGTGCAGAAATAAAACACAGAGTAAAATGAACCTTGTCTTGGGGAGCATCCTGCCTCATGGAGGCCATTAGATGGCACAGTGGACAGAGCACTAATTTTCAAGTCAGAAAGACATGAATTCAAATCCAACCTCAATCACTAGCTGTATAACTCCACATAAATCACTTAACCACCATCAACCTCAGTTTCCTCCCCTGTAAAATGGGGATAGTTATAGCATTATAATGCTCCTAGGGTTGTTGTAAGATATTTGCAAATTATGGGGTGGCTAAGTGGCACAGTGGATAGAGCACTGGCCCTGGAGTCAGGAGTACCTGAGTTCAAATGTGACCTCAGACACTTAATAATTATCTAGCTGTGTGGCCTTGAGCAAGCCACTTAACCCCATTGCCTTGCAAAAAAAAGATATTTGCAAAGTACTTAGCAAAATGCCTGGCATAGAAAATATTGATTTCCTTCCTTCCTTCAAAATGAAATGCTCTAAGAGAAATATTTGCAAATGCTGAGTCCTAAATTGAAAGCCCGGTCTGCAAGCCCTGAACCTCTCTGTCCCAGTGCTATAGGGAGATTTCTAGACTGGAGACTTCCTATATATGTTTATCTTTCTGCAGTTTCCAAATGAGAAGATGCACCAGTCCTGGATCTAGTGAGGAAATCCCTTGTTTCTTCTGCAAGATGAGAATAATTTAAAAAAAAATAAGCATCATTGTGGCTAAATTCATGTTGTGTTTTACAAACCACTTTTCTCAAAACAACTCTGAGAAGCAGGTAGCTTCACAAAGTTCTATTCTTACTACCATTTTACAGATAAGAAAATAGAGACTCAGAGAGGGAAAGTGATTTGCCAAAAGTCCCATGACTGCCAAATGGACATTCAAAACCCCAATTCAGGTCTACTGAGTCTAAGTCCAGTACTCATTTCATTGTACCAAATCAGAATACTAGATGCAGATAGAGACTGCTTTCAACATCCTAAAGTGTTTTAGAAATGTGAATTATCATTATCATCATTATTATTGACAAAAGTATCTTAGGGCTAATCAGCTCCAACTTCCTCATTTTACAGATATGGAAATAGACCAAATGACTTACCAAAGACCATCTAGGGCTCAGTAAGAAGCAAGAATGAGAATTCATAACACAAAATTCATAACATCAGGCTCCTCATACCTCATACTAAAATCCAACTTTTAAATTTATTTCCTAAACAAAAATTCACAAGGGATATACATATTCCAGTTATTCATGTAATGGTCAACTCAAAGACCATTAATCAGTATGAAGGCACACACACCTGAGTTATATCTCAGACATGGCTATCTGAAGTCTGGACATCTCAGCATTTATTTGTTTGTTGAGCTTCCAAAATTAAGGTAATTCCATGGGAGCAGCTTCATTGCTCAGTGGGCTGCAGCTTTTAACAAAGTAAATGGCATCATCCCAGTGTAGCAGAAGGAGCTCTAGACTGGAAGTCACAAGATCTGGGTTCTTTGCCTTGGCTGTTCCACTTACTCTGTTACCTTGGAAAAGTCCCTTCCCCCTCTGGGGCCTCAGTTTCTCCATCCTTGGGAAAATTAGAATAAAGAACCACATGATCTCTAACATAATTCCCAGCTAAGAACAAAAGTCACAGTTCTATAGCATTTAAAGTTAATAAACTATTTCCTTCAGAATAGTTCTAACAAGAAAGCAATGCTAGTCATTTGTTTGTAAGAAAAAAGCTGAGGCTCAGAAATCAGTTGAATGATTTGTCCAAGGGAACATAACTATTTAATGGTAGAAGCAGGAGGCAAACCCAGATTTTCTGGTTGCGGGTGCAATATTCTTTCTACTACTCCCTAAGAGGCAAGGATTCTGAAACAAGCTTAAGTTCATATACAGACACATAGTTCTCAGATTGAAAGGTACCTTGAGAATCATATAGACCAAATCCCTCATTTAAAAAACAAGGAAACTGAGACTTCTTCCAAGTAGGAATTGTGTGATATCATGGAAAGAACACTGGATTTGGAGCCACAGAACCTAATTAGAATCTTGACTCTTCCATGTGCTGACCTTGGGCAAGTTCCTTTAAATCTTTAAACCTCAGTAAAATGAAAGGACATTACCAGGAGATCTCTAAGGTCCCTTCCCATTCAAAATCTATGGACTTTTGATCCTCTCTCTTTTTCACTTGTGTCTATGAGAATTAGGAAGGGCCTCTTGAATGAGAGGGCATTGAAATTGAGCCTTGAAAGGCAGCCAAAGATCCCAAGAGACAAAAGTGGGGAGATAGAATGATGTGTACTGAGACAGGAAGTAAGCCAGTTTGCCTGATGCAAAGTGTGAATCATAATAATATGTAATCTGGCTGGGAATGCAGGCAGAAGCCAGAATGTGAAGGGCTTTATATGCCAAACAAAAGTTTGCATTTTATCCTATAGGCAATAGGAAACCACTGAAACTCCTGAGTAGGAAAGTGACATGACTAGAACTGTGTTTTAAAAATATCAATTTGACAGCTATGTGGAGCATGGAGCTGGGAGGGGAGAGCCAGGGAGAACAATTAGGGACCTATTAGTAACCCAGGTAAGAGACAATGAGTACCTGGACTAAGGCTGTGGCAAAAGAAAGGAAGGGGGAGAGGGAGAGAGAGAGAGAGAGAGAGAGAGAGAGAGAGAGAGAGAGAGAGAGAGAGAGAGAGAGAGAGAAGAAAGAAGGAAAGAAAGAAGGAAAGAAAGAAGGAAAGGGAGGAAAGAAAAAAGGAAAGGGAGGAAAGAAAGAAGGAAAGGGAAGAAAGGAAGAAAGAAAGAAAGAAAGAAAGAAAGAAAGAAAGAAAGAAAGAAAGAAAGAAAGAAAGAAAGAAAGAAAGAAAGGAGGAGGGAGGAAAGGAGGAAGGAAGGAAGGAAGAAAAAAGAAAGGAGAGAGAGAAAGAAAAACAGATTTACAAGATGCTAAGGAGATCGAATCAAGACTTCAAAATTGATTGGATATGGAGGAGTGAGTAAGAGTTAAAGAGTTGAGGCTGCTTACTAGATTTCACACCTGGGTAATTGGAAAATGGTGGTATCGAAAGAGAAATAGGAAAGTGAGAATGACTGAGTTTAATGGAATAATAGAATGAGTTCTGTTTTGGGTTTGTTGATGATTATGGAACAACCAGATGGAAATATCCAGCAGATAGTTAGAGAGCCAGAAATAGAGCTCAGGGAGAGATAAGAACTGGCTATGGAGATGTGAGCATCACCCACATAGAGTGTCAAATTCATGCAGCTAAGGAGATCCCTGAGGAAGAGTAGAGAGAAAAAGAAAATAACTCAGGATAGAATTCTGAGGCACCCTCGCAGATATGAAGGAGGACACAAATGATAAATTTACAAAGCATACTGAAAAATAAAAACATGTTGGATAAGATAAAAGCCCCAATCAGTGTCATGAAAACCTAGGCAAAGCAGAAGGATAGGTTGTCCAAAATTATTATAGAGAATTATTATTATAGAGAAGTCACTCTCTTAACAGAATCTATTCTATTGTAACTAACCTCTTAAAGCAAAAAGTAATTATTACTGAGGGGAAGAAACCTAATTTCAAAATGGAAACTCACTCCAAATTTATCCACACATTGATAAAGGGGAAAATGAGACTATTAACTATAAAAATTGCCTCACATACAAAGTGCTCAGGGAATGGACCACAACATAGCAAAAACCTACCACTAGGTGGAAGTATTTCAGAAAATTATAGTGTAGCTATAAATAGTTTATAATATACACTTACAGTGTTTGTGTCTGTGTGTGTGTGTGTGTGTGTGTGTGTGTATCCTGTATATGCAGTGTCTATTGTTACACTGTTTCCCTAGCATAAAATACTAAATTAAACTTAGCAGCTATAACCCTGAACACCCTGAGTTAGCAAGCCAGCCTGCCCAGGTTATCCAGGTAACATCAAGTCACCTGAGCTAGTTGGAGCCCAGGAGAGCTTAATCCCACTTCTGCCACTGTGTAGCTTTGAGCAAGTGACTGGGGCTCAGTTTGCTAACCTATAAAAAAGAGTGACTACTTGATTTCAAAGACCTAGGCTCTGCTATTCTTTGTTTTAAAACTCTTTCCCAGCTCTGATATTCACTGAACTAAGACCCCTCCCAGATCTCACAATCAGTGATTCTACAACTTTATCTTCCACAAGTCTTTACTTTTAACTCTTTTCTCTAGACAGATGAGCATAGCTCAAAGGGACTGACAAGCTTAGGATGCTGAGGAAAACGACACCTAAAAGAAAGCTGGAGGGGGTGGCACCTTCAATGTTTGTTGGCAATGTTTATGTTAAGCTCTACTCTCCCCCAATAACTTTTCCTCCTAGATTTAGAGTATTCCCTTCAGAGAGACTTGACAAAAGAACCCTAGATTCTTAGCATCCCAGTTATTCCAGTGATAGAGTGGGTATGGAAGAAAGGGAAAGGAAAAAACATTGGCTTTATGTCTTGTTGATAAATTATGGCAGTCAGGGTCAGGAAGACAATAAGTCATTTAACACTTCAGTCTCAGTTTCCTCTTCTATAAAATGGGCCTAATACCAGCACTTAGTTCTCAGGGAAGTGAGAAGGAAATAGGATAATATCTGTAAAGCACTTTGCAGGCCTTAAAGCACCTTATAAATGTTAGCTATCATGGTGATCATTAGTGATGATACCTGTTACAACGTTAGGTTACCCACATGAAAGCCTTTAAAAGTCATCTGCTGTTTCTAGTTAGACTTTTGATTGACAGCTTTGGGATCAATCCAGGAAAAAGACTTGTCAATAGAGAGGGAAAATCTCCTGATCTAGGGAATAGTACAAAGAAAGCAGTATTGGAAAGACTATATAGTCTGCCTCATACAGAAAGAGAAGATGTCAGAAGTGGGAGCCCATCACACTGAGTAGGGGAAACCTAATTTTATGGGCAGGTAACATTGAAGATTTCCCCCCTTTTTTTGAATTGGGTAGATTGTTTTTTATATGCAAGCCTGTAAATCTGGATAAGCGTTGGATTAATATCCCCCAAACTTTTTTTTATCATTTCTCCAGGGAATGACTGGTACCTCATAGTTTTTTTTCCTTTTACTTTAATGTTTCTAATTGGGACCCTTCCTGACTACTAGATATTGTTTCATTAGATTTTCAGTATTCTGGCATAATAAGAACTAATATGTATACTATCTCAAAGAAATATGGTATAATAAATAATGTGTTGAATCTAAAGTCAGGAAGATGAAGAATTGGAATCACCTCTGATATTTACTAACTGTATGAGCCTTAAGACATCAATTTACCCTCTCTCAACCTCAATTATTTCATTTACAAAATGGAATAAGATCTACTTTATAGGGTTGCTGTGAGAATCAAATAATGTAACAATGTAAAGCACTTTGTAAACCTTAAAATGTCATATAAAAGACAGTTATTAATATTTAAAGGCAGTTTGGCACAGTAAAGAGTATCCTTGGACTCAGGAAGACCTGGGCTCAAGCTTGCTTCTCACACTTACTAGCTTTTATACTCAAGGGGAAGTTTAACTCATCAATCCTCTAAGCAATTGTCTTAAGTAACATACATGTGACTGGTTTATATCAATGGAGGTAGTTTCCACTCTCATGAAATGACTGGCTGGGCAAATGTATGTTTATTTGTATATATATATATATATATATATATATATATATATATATATATATATATATACAAAACTGCTATTGCACTGTTGGCTATTGTTCATTTTTGTTACGTTATTTGGTTCATTATGATTGGGCCTGAGGTAAACTAGGATCATGACTGAACAACCATTGTTAAATTGGTATGCTCCCATCAGATTAACAAAGATGACTCAAAAATGGAAAATGGAAACTATTGAAAGAGTTGTAGGAAAACAGGCACATTGATACACTGTTAATGAAAGTTCAAAATGGGACAGAAAATCTGGAAAGTGATTTGAAAATGTCTCAAAAGTTACTAAACTATGCATAATCTTTTTTTTGGTGGGGGGGTTTGCAAGGCAAATGGGGTTAAGTGGCTTGCCCAAGGCCACACAGCTAGGAAATTATTAAGTATCTGAGACCACATTTGAACCCAGGTACTCCTGACTCCAGGGCGGGTGCTTTATCCACTGCGCCACCTAGCTGCCCCTGTGCATAATCTTTGACCTAATGACACCACTACTAAATCTATAATCCCACAGAAACAAAAAAAAAAAAAGAAAAGATCTTATCTATACAAAAATCACATATTTTTGTATGTATATTTGCAATAGCTCTTTTGGTGTTGGCATATAACTAGCAACTAATGGGAAGTCCATCAATCACATTACTAATGTAATGAAATACAATTGTGTTATAAGAAAAAATGAGAGACAGTGTCAGAGAAACCTGGGAAAGCTTTGTATGAAAGTGAAGTGAACAGAACCAAGAGAACAATTTATATAATAATATCAACATTGTAAAAAGAAAATTTTGGAAGCCTAAGGATTCTGATCAATGCAAAGAATCATGATTACAGAGGTGAAGAATGTTTCCTCACCTACTAACAAAGAAGTAATGGACTAAATATGCAGAATGCTAATAATAATAATAACTAACACTTATATGGAGTCTGCTAGGTTTCTTTTTTATTATATTAAACAGCATTTTATGACAGTAAAATAAAAAAGATTATTGTACATGTAACTGTAAAACTATTATGCATAACCTGATATTCCTTTCCAATATACAACAAAATTATCTTGTAAATTTCTTTTTTTCTCCTCTGAAATGGCTACTATTAGACACAAATTCGTATATATATATGTGCATATATGTATGTATATATAAACATGAATATATAAAATTATTTGATACATAATTATATTTATCAGTTCTTTCTCTGGATGCAGATAGCTATTTCTTCAAATTTCCTTTATAGTTAAT
Organism: Macrotis lagotis; assembly: GCF_037893015.1. NCBI lineage: Eukaryota > Metazoa > Chordata > Mammalia > Peramelemorphia > Peramelidae > Macrotis > Macrotis lagotis. The sequence continues at coordinate 251,715,891 of NC_133658.1, read as the reverse complement.
TTGGGTATTTATAGTAGATGAAATTAACTATTTACTCAAATTCATTCTTAAAACAATAAAACAAAGTTACTGTATATTAGGTTTCAAGGATTGTTCTAAGTGCTTTACAAATATCTCATTTTATCCTCACAGCTTTAGGAAGTAGGTGCTGTTATCTAACTTTATAGAAGAAAAAACTAAAACAAACAAAGTTAAGTGACTTGACCATGGTTCACACAGCTAGGAAGGGTAATGAGTCTGAACCTGAACTCAGTTTTGGGTTTGGTTTTTTTTTTTTTGGCAAGGCAATGGGGTTAAGTGACTTGCCCAAGGCCACACAGCTAGGTAATTATTAAGTGTCTGAGGCTGGATTTGAACTCAGGTCCTCCTGACTCTAGGGCTGGTGCTCTATCCACTGAGCAACCTAGCTGCCCCCTGAGCTCAGTTTTTAATTCCAGGTCTAATTGCACCACTTAACTATCTCTGTATGAATGAGATACACATTTTTGTAGTGTTCAAAGTGGGAATTTGTTTTGCATGACTATACATAATTGTTGCATGGATTTTGTTTTTTTAATATTTTTTTCAGTGACTAGGAGGGCAAGAAAAAACACTTATTAATTGAAAAACTAAAAATCAAAGTCAAAAAACAAATTAAGTTTTGTATAATAGTGGCAGCGGAACTCCATTAAGCACTGTTAGTTTCAAGGTTATCCACTGAATACTATGATAAAGTTACTCTGGCTAGAGTAATCAAAAAGGAGATTAGAACAATGTCTGTACTCTTGCCAATTATCTGATACATAAAAACACTCCAGCGACCCCAAAGAGATCAAAGTTGAAGAGGGAAGGGGATGCCTGGCAGTTAGTTGCTAGGCCCCATATGGAGGACATGAAATTGGTGAGAAAACCTAAAACCTTCCTGGGGAGAAGGAGATGGATGGAAGATGAAGTGAGGAATCTGGTCAAAAGGATAATAAGCTTGCCAGTCCAAAGACAAGATACTCATTATACAAAGATAAGAACCTTTTTTTTTTTATCCCTCCTCCAAACTTTCCGTGTCCTATTTGGGGCATAACTATCCTTCAAATCACTCAAGTTAACAGTCTAAGGAATCATCTTCAATCCTTCTCTTTTCCTCATCACCCATATGAACACTTGTTGGTTCTACTTCCATGATATTTCTTGATACCAATGCCTTTCTCTCTATCCATGTGGCTATTACTAGAGTTCAGATTCTCATCACTGGACTATTGTAATAACCTCATCAATGGATTGTAATAACCTCATCAATGGACTTCTAGCTGCCAGTCTTGCCCTATCTCTAAACAATTCCCCATATAGTTACCAAAATTATCTTCCTAAAGGACAAGTCTAAGTTTGACAATCCCCTGATCCAAAACTTTGTAGGCTCCCTATTGCCTTTAACATAAAAAACAAATTTAAAGGGCAGCTAGGTGGCACAGTGGATAGAGCACTGGCCCTGAAGTCAGGAGGACCTGAGTTCAAATCCGGCCTCAGACACTTAATAATAATTACCTAGCTGTGTGGCCTTGGGCAAGCCACTTCACCCCATTTGCTTTGCAAAAACTAAAAAAAAATTTAATATTCTCCAGAATCTGAATTCATACTACTTTTTAAACTTATTACACGTTGATCACCTTCATGCACAACATAGAGTATATGTTTAGTTTTCTGAATTCAAAATACTGCTTCCATGAAAAACAGGCTGTTCCTACACCTAGAATCTTCAAGAGCTTAGACATTTTCTAGGATTTGTTGGCTACTATCAGAAAACTGCTACCATCACTAAATCTCTCAATAAGCTCACTTATAGTTCACCTAGTTCTTCTCAACTAGGCACAAAAGGGCAAACAGGAGCCAATCTCTCCCTCACTCATTATGACAAGAAATATAAATGAGTTTTTAGGGACTAGTTCACATATGCACTGGTGCTGACTTCCCAAATCCAAGTCAGTGTAAAGTATTACATATCGATGTTAGCCTGGAAGGCTTGTGAGCAGTCTTATCCCAGAAGAAGCATGGTGTGAGAGAAACATTTACCAGTATTTCCTCACAACATAAGTTAGGGGGCAGCTAGGTGACAAAGTGAGGCCCTGGAGTCAGGAGGACCTGGGTTCAAATTTGACCTCAAACACTTAGTAGTTACCTGGCTGTGTGACCTTGAGCAAGTCACTTACCCCTATTGCCTTGCAAAACAAACATGAGTTAGGAGCACTCCTCTTTCCCTCCTGCAATATAGCTTTTCCTAAAAGGAGATAAAGCTGTCCCCTGGCTTCCGTAATACAGCTTCCTAGTCAATAAAAAGTGCCAATCAAAAGAAGCAGGGTTCCTCTGACTTGATGAATCTGTGAAGAACACACAAGATGTGTGATGGTCTTCCTTCACCATATCCTGCCCTGTTGACCAGGACCTTTCCCAAAAGTAGTCAAAGGATGTCATGTCCAGAGAAGTTAAGAGCCATTTATTCTTGTTGCATATCCTTACCATGTTATAGCAAAGGAAACTTGCCTTTGTTAACCTTTCAATATCTTGTGCTGTATTTCATTCAATCTAAACTAAGAAAATGTTGATGCTGGGGCCTTCTCCAACAAATAAGCATCAAAAGCTTATTGAATTTTCTAGTTAGGAACTTACTGAGAGGGAGACTCATTATCCCATACCCATTTTGGCATTCTTGGCTTTGAAATAGGTTTTCATTAATAAGTTCTATGACTATGTATATTGTGACCACTGCCAAATTGGATGCTGCCTGCCAGAGAAGGGCAGAAGCACTAAACAACTCTGAGTTCAGGGTGTACTATCAGCCAGGAAATAAGAACATGAATGCAGATGAAACCTTATGTCCTGTACACTGAAGTTAAGAAAATCATAGAATGGGGTAAAGATGATTTGTGACATTCAGAGAGACTACTATCATATACATGAGAATAGAGCCAAGAATCTGGGATACTGGCCATCTACCAAACCAGAGGAAAGTTGTCATCTCTTTTTGTGTCATTGACCTTTTGGGCAATCTTAATTAAAAGTTGTTCAAATTATAATGGGTAGCTAAGAGGTACAGTGAATAGAGAGCACTGGGTTTGGAATCAGGAAGACTCATTTTCATGAGCTCAAATCTGGCTTGATACAATTGCTGTGTAACCCTGGGCAGGTCGCTTAACCCTGTTTGCCTCAGTTTCTTCATCTGTAAAATGAAATATAGAAGGAAGTGGCAAATCACTTCAGCATCTCTATGGAGAAGACACCAAAATGGGGTCATGAAGAGTCATATATGACTGAGCAACAATAACAATATCATATGCTAATTTATGTGTTTATAATATGTGATATAAATATCAGAATGTATTCTTTCCATAATTTTCAGGTTCTGCAAATTTTTTTTCTGCATAAAGTAGTAGTAAAATTATAGAGCATTTTGTTTTCTGAGTCATCTTAAATATATATCATCTCATTTGATCCTCATAACCCAGCAAATTAGGGTTATTTTTATTTCCATTTCATAGATGAGGAAGCTAAGGTAAAAGAGGTTAAGTGACTTGCTCAGGATCATATGGCTAGTCTGAGGTGGAATTGGAACTCAGGTTTTCCTTACTCCAAGTCTAGTAAGCCACCTTTCTATCTGCAGAGACATAAAGAAAAGATATCACTCAAGAGAGTTTGGGGAAAGACTTATGTCAGGGTAGACAATGGGCACAATCTGGATCAGACAGTGTTTGGGGGTAAAAAGAGTATTCACCAGGAAAAGATAGTAAAAGTGACATTCAAGGGAGACAGGTGTAAGGCATTGGCCCATATCCCTACTGGGAAGGCGGGAAGCAAAAAGGATGGAGAATGTCATAGTGAAAAAAAATGGTTAAATAGAGCAGAGCAATATAATTTGAGAATCCTCCAGTTCCAGGCAATTGAGACATTGACGGGACTCAAGATGTAGTCCATTTGAACAAAATATGATGGCTACTGGGGGAGGCTAGGTGATTCAGTGGATAGAGCACTGACCCTGGAGTCAGGAGTACCTGAGTTCAAATCCAGCCTCAGACACTTAATAATTACCTAGCTATGTGGCCTTGGACAAGCCACTTGACCCCATTGCCTTGCAAAAAAACTAAATAAATAAATAAATAGATAAATAAATAAATAAAGCTAAGATAAAAGAGGTTAAGTGACTTGCTCAGGATCATATGGCTAGTCTGAGGTGGAATTGGAACTCAGGTTTTCCTTACTCCAAGTCTAGTAAGCCACCTATCTATCTGCAGAGACATAAAGAAAAGATATCACTCAAGAGAGTTTGGGGAAAGACTTATGTCAGGGTAGACAATGGGCACAATCTGGATCAGACAGTGTTTGGGGATAAAAAGAGTATTCACCAGGAAAAGATAGTAAAAGTGACATTCAAGGGAGACAGGTGTAAGGCATTGGCCCATATCCCTACTGGGAAGGCGGGAAGCAAAAAGGATGGAGAATGTCATAGTGAAAAAAAATGGTTAAATAGAGCAGAGCAATGTAATTTGAGAATCCTCCAGTTCCAGGCAATTGAGACATTGATGGGACTCAAGATGTAGTCCATTTGAACAAAATATGATGGCTACTGGGGAAGGCTAGGTGATTCAGTGGATAGAGCACTGACCCTGGAGTCAGGAGTACCTGAGTTCAAATCCAGCCTCAGACACTTAATAATTACCTAGCTATGTGGCCTTGGGCAAGCCACTTGACCCCATTGCCTTGCAAAAAAACTAAATAAATAAGTAAATAGATAAATAAATAAATAAGATGGTTACTGCATCAGCTTGTGTAGAGAGGCAGCCTTAACTCCCAAGCTACTCCCTCTTACCTTTTGGACTTGTGAGTGCAAATAGAGGAGGAGTAGGGGGATCCAGAGAGGTATGGTTGCCATGAAAAGTGTGAGAAGTCACCACACTTAAGAGGATAATACTGAGCCAGGGCAGTATAAATGAACTATATGTGTTCAAGGTAAGACCTGTGTCATTAAAAATCTGTTCAGATCACAGAATGGGGTAAAGATGATTTGTGACACTCAGAGAGACTACTATCACATACATGAGAATAGAGCTGAGAATCTGGGATATTGGCCATTTCCTCCTCCCCCTTCTCTCTTAAAAGCACAAATATACTCCTTTCTCGATCAATATTTTCTTCAGGGCTTGTGAAACATTTATCCTTTTATGTAAAAAGTTTATTTTGCCTCGAACCATCAAATATAATAAAACTGTTAGCCAATGGAATTACTCCCCCAAAATGAAGTAGCTACAAAATAATCTAGGACTTCAATCTTGAAACATCTGCAGTGTTTTTGACAATTCCTACCCTCCCTCCCTGTTTCCCCTTCATTGAGAACCTTGTTGAGTGGTTCATTTAGGGAAGTTTGGTCATTTAGAACCCCATATTTAAGTGTTAAGAGTCATGGGAGCAAAAAAGATAGAAAATGATCTTTTTGAATTGATGGTACCTGCTGCAAATTTAGGCTATTGTGGCAAATGTCTTTTAAACTATCCATTTGCTACTGCTTGATATTGTCATGATTTCCTTTGGGTACTATAATATACAGTTCAAGTGATTTATTAACAATCAGTGAATCAAACAAGAGAATGGAATTTCCAAAGGCTGGAGGCAGAGACACGTCATGGAATTTGGAAGTAGCTGGAAGTAGGCAGCTGTAATCTGCCTACCCAGACTGGCCCATGGAGGAGCATCAGGAAAGGGAGATTTCTTTGTCATTTTCTTCCTTGCTTCACATCTAACACAGAACCTGGCAAGAGTAGGTCATTTATGGCAATGTATATGGTGGTGAAAACTATTGGATTCATAATCAAACCACCTAGCTTTTCATCCTAGTTCTTTCACTCACTCTCTCTGACCCTCTCCATTCTAAATCCCAACTGTTCCTTTGTAAAATGGGGGTGGGGGGAATCTTAGATTAGGTACTCCCAAAAGTCCCTTCTAGATCCCTTTTGGTTCCAATGTTCTTTGTTCTCAGGCTATTTCTGCTTCTCACATTCTCTACTTTTCAAGTTTCTTCAAATTCTAATATTCTAACTTCTAAGTTCCTATCCAGCTTTAATTTGCTGATTCTATAAATTGAATAGAATTCCCCAATACTGTAAATAGAAGATTTTGGATAATAGTTTTCTTGATTCTGAAACTCACAAAATTTTCAGTTCCTTGGCCTTGAGCCCCTAAAATAATTTCTGCTGAATCTGGTATTTGTTTATAAGCAGATGGAGATGTGCCAGCCCATAATCAGAAAACTGGTTTCTGGTCCCTCAGTCCTTTGGCACCTATTCTATAAAGCAGGACCTAAAATGGGGCAAACAAAGGGAACAGAAACTTTGATGAACACAAGGAACCATCCTTATCATCCCCCTCTCACCCACCCCCTTGCCTGTCTCCTGCCACCCTGGTCTGAGCTCTTTATACTCAAGAGAATGATGAAATGTTGATAATATCAACTGGTTTTGTAGGCTCTGGTCAGGAATGTGGGAACATTTCCCTGGCTCTTCACACAGTGTAACCACTGGTCCTTTCTGACCCTCTCTCCCTCCTAGGGCCCCACAGCATCCTCTTTTCACCAGTGAATAACAACACTCACAGCCATATCCCATTGGAAGGGAAACTAGAATGTTAAACACTAAAATGTCAAAGCTGTAAGAAACCTCAGAACATATAACATAAATATAATGCTGGAAGAAACTGTAGAACATGGAATATAACCAATTAGAAGTAGAAAAAACTTGAAACTATAAAATGCCTTCTCTCTGAGACTGGAATGGGACCTCTGATCCCCTGCTCAGAACCCCTTGGGCCAAAGGCAGATTCCTTGAAGCTGTGCCTCAGCTCTCTTACCTGTAATATATATATATATATATATATATATATATATATATATATATATATATATATATATATATATATATGAATGTCAGACAGAAGTAATTTTGATGTTCTGAATCCCTGATGATCCACTTTTGCAGATATATGTGGGATGATTTAGGTACCAGAACCAGATGTGTACAGGTAGAAAACAGTTCTGCTATTCTAGGCAGATGGTTTTCCAAGTATAGCCTAGAAGGGGCCAATCCGGTGGTTTCATAATATTCAGAGAATGAGATGGAGGTACCACTACACATCTGGTTCCTTTAGTGTGATATAACATGGAATGAAATTTCCTCCCTCTCCCTGTTTCCTCCTCATCCAACAAAGAATATTTTCCCCCACTGATGATTAAAAGTCTAATACTGGGGGGGTGGCTAGGTGGCGCAGTAGATAAAGCACCTGCCCTGGAGTCAGGAATACCTGGGTTCAAATCCGGTCTTAGACACTTAATAATTACCTAGCTGTGTGGCATTGGGCAAGCCACTTAACCCCATTTGCCTTGCAAAAACCTAAAAAAAAAAACAAAAGTCTAATACTGGTAATTCCCTCAGTTCTTTAGTTAAAAAGTTTTTCTACTTGTGTCCTCTTTTAAAATGAGTGTCTCCAGAAGAGGTAATATTAAGTTAATATTTTAGAATTATGTTATGTCAGTGCTCCAGGGAATCCCAGAAATCATTCAATTCAACCCCCTCATTTTACATGAGATAAACCTGATATTCATCAAGAAGTAACTTGCCCAAAGTTATGCAGTGAATCAGGGGCACCAGAACTAGAATCTGGGTCTCCTGACTCTTATCTCAATGCTAGAATGTCAAAGCTGGACAGGCTCTTAGTGATTATCTTGTCTAATTCCTCCATTTTACAGATAGGGAAACTGAGGCTTAGAAATGAGGACATTGATTCCTAAGAAACAGGGAATCAAGGGCAGAATTAGAGCCAGAACTCAGTCTTCTGAGTCCTCATCCAGGATTCTTAGCACTAGAGCATGATATAGAATCAATCCAATCAAGCCTTAATCAAGTAAAGATGAAAATTCTAGTATTGAATAGAAACAGAAAAACAATAGAGACAGCACCTCTAATGGCCAAGAATTAAAGCATCTCCTCAATGCCTCAATTTTCTGTAAGTCTGCCTCATTTTTTTAAAGGGGAGGGAGGCAAAATATCTTATCCTAAAGAATTTCTACGTCTACAAGAAGTGGAAGAAGCATTTCCTTAAATTATACTGCAAGAACATACATTAATACAGATGATGGTAGTGGTAATAATTCTAAGTGTTGGTTATGATGGTAATGGCTTTAAAAAAAGGTAATTGTCAAAATGGTGATGGTTTGAGTCCTATTAATCCAAGTTACTTACTGACTGACCAATAACTACCTATAAAGGTGGTTTTGCAGACACCATCATGAAGGTCCTCAGAGGGAGGTTAGGGTGGAGAAATGTTTGACTAGTGGCCATATACGAGGTTCCACCCCCATGACCCTCACCTATCTCCTGTCACAATCAGTTCCTTAAACTTCCCTTTACAAGTCCCTCAGTCCCTTTTGGGTTTCCACTGCCCCTGCCTGAGATCCAGAACTTGAAGCCAGGTCCAGACCTTCTCGCTCCCCTCCCCCAGGCTTGCTTCTAACTTTCCATAATCCTTTTCCTAACTAGAATACCTCTACTCGGCCTGATCCCAGACCCCCCTCTCCACTTCTCTGCTCCTTTTATAACCTCACCCCAATCCATGATTTGGGTACAAGTAGCTTCACTTTCCTGGGCCTCAGTTCCCTCATCTGCCAAGTGAAAAGGGGGATGTGAATGAGATGACCTCTTAGGTCCCTTCAAGATCTGGATCTAGACTCCTGCTCACCGCCCCCCCCCCCAGACCTCCTCCCTGCTCCTACACTCCTTTCCCAAGCTCACTCCCCTTGGACCTGCGCCTCCTCAGCGTCCCTGTGGACTGCCCACGCCCACCCTCCCAGCTCAGCCTGGTGGCTCCCACCTGGGCAGGCACTCCCATAATCCGGGCAGCAGTCCCTGGCTGCGCTGCACGCCTGGTCGCAGTAGCAGGCCTGGGGCCCCGGCCAGAGCCCTGCCGCTGTCCAGCCCCGGGAGACGCAGGTCAGGTCCCGGCCCGGACAGCAGCGGCCGAGTTCGCCACAACCCGCTTGGACTCCCGGGACCGATCCCAAAGCCAGGGCCCAGGTCCAGGCCAGTATGGCACCGTGGGCCATGTCCGGAGGAATCCCACTGCTGGGCAGTCCTAGGGAAGGATGGGGAGGGGAAAGGAGGGGAGAGTCAGTCAGGCGGGGCCACAGGTTTCCTCCCTGGGCTGGAACCCAAGTCAGACTAACCTCACGTCACCCATCTCTCCCCGGGTCCAGGTCCGTGAGGATAGCCCCCCAGGTAGATATCCCCAAACTTCCCCTTACTCTCCCTCTCCTCCATATCTGCTATTTCTGCCCCGTAGTTATAACCTGCAAGAAACTGGGGGGGGGGGGGGCACCTCATCCGCCAGAAATCTCAGGATCACAGGGGTTGGCAGAAGCTTTTAGAAATTATCAATTCTTACTCTCTCATTTTACTCAAACTAGAAAGTGGTAGGGACATCTAGTTTCGTGCCTTTTTTTAATCAGGACCTGCAATTTCATTGATGTAAGTAAAACAACTCTAATAACTTCTAGACTTAAAAGTCCCACATAAAGTCACTTGGTCATGTCAGAAGCAGAACTTAATAGCTCTTCCTCAGTTCCAGGATGGCTTTCTCTCCACTACACATTCAATCACTCCCAAGAAGAGTCATACAATGTTAGAGTTGAAAGAGACCAGGGGTTCCAAAGTGTCTGGTCCACTTTGGTAGTCTGGGGAAGCCAGAGGAGAGATCCCTTAGCAAAATAATACATACAATTAAAGATATGAAATTACAAAGAAAACTAAATCTATTGAAAATCCCTTATCAAAATAATGTGTGTGTGTGTGTGTGTGTGTGTTTTCACTGGTCAGAGATTAAGAAACCCTGATCTAGCTTAACCTGTCCATTTGACAAGTATGGAAGTAAACCACAATCCCACCACACTTTCCCAGTTCTGCCAAACACTCCATTTTGGTTCCCATTCCCTTCATTCTCTCAGTTCCAAAACTCCACCCCTAACACAAACATCCAAATCAAATCTGTTGCTCAAATATCTCCTGTTCTAATGTCCTTCCCACACAAACAGAGAGGTGAGGTACACCTGCTATTCCTTCCACTTCTGTTCACATAATTTCCCAGGTCAATGTTCTATTCTTCCTTTCCCAGTTGGTTTAGTGCTCTGAACTGTTCCCCCACCCTAAATAGCTACTCCATTTTTGGGTCTTCAAGCTTGAAGGGACACACACACACACACACAGTCTCTCTCTCTCTCTCTCTCTCTCTCTCTCTCTCTCTCTCTCTCTCTCTCTCTCTCTCTCTCTCTCTCTCCAAGAAGTCCTAGACACTAACCAATACTTTTTCTGGGCTGGTATCTTGGGGATTTGGCATAGAAAGTAGGACCAGTTAGTAATCTGAGCTTTCTCATTCCCTGAGGTTCAGGCAGGAAGGACCTAATCAATCCTAGCCAAATTCAGGGAGATAAACTCTAGCAGCCCTGGGGAGGGAAATGGAACTGTTGAGGTTTCTGATAGGCTACAGATAGGGATTCACTGAGCTCAACTGTATTTGTGTGTGTGTGTGTGTGTGTGTGTGTGTGTGTGTGTGTGTGTGTGTGTGTGTGTTCCTGCTCATCCAAGAAACAAGAATAATGAGAGTTTCTATGGTAGGTTGCCAATAAGACAGCCTTGGATTCTAAGGGTAACACCCCCGCCTATGCCTCCTTTTTTCATACCTAACAGACTCAGAACTCTGAACAGTCCAGATGATGAGGGGAGAGGAGAAAATAAGGAGGGTAAGAAGATGAAGGAGAAAGGAGCTTGGTTGAAATAGTAGTTTGAGCTTAAGGAAACACTTCAAAAAAGTCTGTACTTCTTGAAAAATAAATAGATCTCCAGGAGAGAAGATGCCATCTTTTCATGGCACTGAATTATCTTTATATCTACAAATGGGAAAAACTTCCTCTCAATCAGCATTTACTGAGCATCAATACACCCCTAATTCACAACAGTCATCCACAGAGTAAAGCATACAACCAATATACAAGTGAAGACTGTATAAGGAGACTTCAAGACTCCAGAAATTGAGGACCCAAGGAAAGGATTCAAGGCAAACCAGTTTCCTATTGAATTCAACTCTATAGCAAGTGGTGTGAAACAGGCAAGATACTCCTAAGGTCTCTGGTTCTCATCTCCCTCCCCTGTATAGAAAAAATTGGCATAATCTTGTATCAGTGTCCAGTAGCAGAATGGGCTGCTTCAGGATGTAGTGGGTTCCCTGTCCGGGGAGGTATTAAAGCAGAAACTGGCTAATTACTCTGGAATTCTATTATTCTGCTTTCACTTTGGTGCCCAGCATCTCCCATGTGATCAGGTGACAGGGACCTCCACCCAAACTGGATAAGAAATAGGGGCAGTCCCTTGTTAAGAGAAAAGTACTAGGAAATGTATTCTATAAAGTGGCTAAATGGAAAGCAGCACATTGAATCTACCTGAAAGGATGACTCATTTGGGTTCCTTAAAAATCTAGATTTCCTTATCTTGCTTCTATCTTCATCATCCCACCAGGTTTTTGATAACAGAGCAATTGGTGACCCAGTTCTCAGCTGATCTTCCACATCAGTCCCATTTGTGAGGTCCTTGGAGTAATAGGGGAGGGGAGGGTAATTTGGCAGTATTTTCACAGACACACAAAGACCAGCCTATTCTTCCTCTCAATCCTATCAGCTGGAAGAGAAAGAAATGGGACCACCCCTACTTCTTGTCTTGCCCAGTTTGGATTGGGCTCCCTGTCACCTGAGCACATGGGAGATTCTGTGCACCAAAGGGAAGGCAGAATCATTGAATTTCAGAAGCAGAGGTGACCTTTGGAGGATGCCTACTGACAAATAGCCAGCGTATGCTTTTCACTTCCCCTGACAGGGAACCCTCTATTTCCTGAACCAGTTCTGTTCCTTTTGGACACTGGTTAGGAAGTTTTCCCTACAGGGACCCTAAATCTGCCGGGAGATTCTGTGCACCAAAGGGAAGGCAGAATCATTGAATTTCAGAAGCATGCCTACTGACAAATAGCCAGCGTATGCTTTTCACTTCCCTTGACAGGGAACCCTCTATTTCCTGAACCAGTTCTGTTCCTTTTGGACACTGGTTAGGAAGTTTTCCCTACAGGGACCCTAAATCTGCCTACCTGTAACTTCTTCCCATTCATGATAGTTTTGCTTGCTAAGACCAAGCAATACAAGTGCAATATATTATCCATATAAGAAGACTGTTAAGTTTCTTAAGTCTCCCCTTCTTCGAGATAAAGATCCAGTTTCTTCAAACAATTCACATTAACTCAACACCAATGCGGAGGAAAATAAAGTAATCAGAGATATTTTGCCCAACTGTATGTCAATAAATCTGACTATAAGTGAAATGGATGAATATTTACAAAAATTAAAATGACCAGATTAACAGAAGAGGAAATGAAATACTTAAATAGTCCTATTTCAGAAAAAGAAATTGAATAACTCATCAATGAACTCCCTAAGAAAAACTCTCCAGGGCCAAATGAATTTACAAGTGATTTCTACTAAACATTTAAAGGACAATTAATTCCAATCCTATATAAATTATTTGAAAAATGGGTAAAGGAGTTCTGCTAAATTCCTTCTATGACACCAATATGGGATTGAGACCTAAACCAAGAAGAACCAAAACAGACAAAGAAAATTATAGACCAATTTCCCTAATGAATATTGATGAAAAAATTTAGCAAAGAGATTACAGTAAATTATCACTAAAATAATACAGAGATTAAAGTAAGTTATCACTAAAATAATACACTATGATCAGGTAGGATTTATACCAGAATGCCAGGATGGTTCAACATTAGCAAAATAGTCAACCATAATTTATCAAGTATAAAACTAACAGGAATTATATGATTATCTCTATAGATGCTGAAAAAAGATTTTGATAAAATATGGCATTTATTCCTATTTAAAAAACATTAGAGAACACAGGAATAAATTGAGTTTTTCTATCAGCAAACATAATATATAATGGGAATAAGCTAGAAAAATTCTCAATAAGATAAAAGAAGAAACAAGGATACCCATTATCACCACTTTTATTTAATACTGTATTAGAAATGTTAGTTTTAGCAATAATAAAAGAAAAAGAAATTGAAGAAATTTAAATACACAGTGAAGAAACAAAATAATCCACATATTGTATGCTTTTCTGTCCCCTTACCATTCTATTCACCCACTTTATTTTTTGGGTTTTGTTTTTTTTTTTGCAAGGCAGATGGGGTTAAGTGGCTTGCCCAAGGCCACACAGCTAGGTAATTATTAAGTGTCCGAGACCGGATTTGAACCCAAGTACTCCTGACTCCAGGGCCGGTGTTTTATCCACTGCGCCCACCTAGCCGCCCCCTATTCACCTACTTTAGACCTACTGAGGTTGCCTGTGCCCTTCCTAAAATGTGTAATTGTAACTGAAGTCAAATGTTCTAGGTATCCTCTGATGAGGGCAGAATACAGTGGTACTATCATTTCCTGTGGACACTATGCCTCTATTAATGCTATCTAAGATAGTATAAGCTTCCTTTTCCTGCCATGTCATACTGGAGGCAGGTCCACTGCTCATCTATTACCAACAAAACTCCATATTCCTCACTAAGATACACAAATACTCTTGGAACCCTATTCCACTTTACTCAGTATATGTGAAACAAAAATTCTTTCCACAGGACTACCTCCCTTACTTGGACACTGGGTGTGGAAAAGAAAATGGGAGAAAGGGGTGGCTAGGTGGCGCAGTGGATAAAGCACCGGCCCTGGAGTCAGGAGTACTTGGCTTCAAATCCGGTCTCGGACACTTAATAATTACCTAGCTGTGTGGCCCTGGGCAAGCCACTTAACCCAATTTGCCTTGCAAAAAAACCTAAAAAATAAAAACTGGAAGAAAGAATGTAATCCCTGCATAAGCCACCAGGTGGTGATCGGAGTTCAGGCTGCTCCAGCTCCCCTCAGTTCCTCTGAAAGCATACAAATAAAGATTGACTGCCTTAGTCCTCTGCTCAAATGCAGGACCTCATTTAGACAAAAGTTCCAGTCTACTCCCCATCTATCACTCTGGATTGGTGGGAACAGAACAGTTTGAATTTCCTGAGGTTTACAGTTTCCTAATGCTTTGACTTTAGGTTTCATCTCAGCTTGCTTAGCCTAAGATTGAAAATATAAAAATCTCCATAAATTGTTTGGCTCGAACCCCCAATTCCCATTAAGATTTTTGTCTCCTTCCCAGTTTTGAGTGACCCAAAAATGACTATGTACTCACAATATAGATTAGAATACACTTACTGAATGGAACTGAAAACAAAAGAATATATCATTAAAACACCCAAGGGGCTGAATACATCCTTTTCAATAAAGGTCTAAAATTTCCATTCCTCAGCTTCAGTAATTCTGGTAAAAGTCATAGCTGTTAATTTCACTTTTACGGAGGGAATAGACAGACTCAGAAGCTGTGTTCAAAGGATGGTTATCAGGTTATCACCCTAATATCAAAGTCACAAAGAGAAGAAATGATACAGTGAATCCCAGCCCAACATTTACAGAAAACTTGAGCACATTTTGGTCCATTTTCCAAGCAAATCTAGAAGTTCAGTGGTCACCAACCATCCTTTTTGTTATCCCTATGGCCTGGGCACCCATGAATTACTGTTTTTAAATTCACCGCCTGAGCTATGATTTACATATCTTTTCTAAGTCCTCTTTTGTCTCTTCTGGGGTGATTCCTAGGAAGCATGTTTACAATCTTTGTTCAAAAAATTTGTTGAATAATATTTATGATATTATATAGTTCCCTTTTTTGTAAAAGACCCAAGAAATTCATTCTTGTCCCCCTGTATTCACATATCTCTCTGATAACTAAAAATGGTAAGAGATTGTAAGCAAATCAAGTTGTTTCAAGCATGAATACTATTTTCTCAATTATTCCCAATATTCATCCTCCATTTAATAAGATCAGTCATTCAGTTTCCCACAAATATTTAAGTCAAATTCTTACTTCTGTGTCTTCACTTAAGTCCCATGCCTAGAAAGTCTTCTCCCCTCCTCTTTGCCTCTCCAAATTCTACTCATTCTTTTTTTTTTTTTTTTTTGGTTTTTGCAAGGTAATGGGGTTAAGTGGCTTGTCCAAGGCCACACAGCTAGGTAATTATTAAGTGTCTGAGGCTGGATTTGAACTCAGGTACTCCTGACTCCAGGGCCATCAACTCATTCTTTAAAACCAGTTCAAGTTCCAACTTCTACTAGTTATTTCTCCAATTACTCCAATCCTCATTGATCTTTTTCTGCTCTGAAAATCCATAGCACTTAACCACATCCCTTAGAACTTAGATACACTTTGTATAATTCTGTGTCTGAATCTTTTTTCCTCAACTAGACTATGAGTTCCTGGAAAGTAGAGATTATGTGTCATAATTGTATCTTGCACAGTACCTAAAATATATATATATGTATATCCTTGAGCACAGAATAAGTGCTCAATGCTTATTAATTGTTTAAGCCTAAAATCTAACCTTTACCCTCACTGGGAACTAAAAGAACAATTACTGTGATTTCATCAATTGAAAGCAACATGGGGACTTACAGTCATTGGATGAAAGCAGATGACAAAACACAGATTTTTCTGAGATTGGTCAAAAGACTCAGACATATGTTTGGGCCTACATATACCATGGCAGAACAGTTCAGAAACACTCATTCCACCAGCAGCCCCATTAAGAAGAGGTGGAAATTCCAGGGGTAAAGGATTGCCAAGAGGGAATTGCCTTAAAAAAATCAAAAGATCTTAAGTTTCATCAGTAGCAGTAGCAGTGTCCATCAGAAAGAGCAGTTCAGTTCTCAGAGTACCAGTAGAAAGGCATAGTTTCAAAACTCTACAGGGGCACTAATCCTTAGAGTCCAGAAGAGAACTACACCAGTAAGAATTTCATAAGTCTTCCACAAAGCAAGGAAAGGGCTTCAAGGTCTTCAAGGTCTCAGAGACCTTGTGTGTGAAAGGGGAAAATGCCCATCTAATTTAGAGGAAAGTGTTTATATATCAACTATCCTTACAATATCTTCTTAGTAAAGTTTTTATCTAAAGGCTAATTTTCTGACTGATAATCAATGGGGATTTACCTGGTGGGATCTTTTAGGCAATACTAGGAAACAAGTTATCCCTATGTCTCTGAGGATAGGAGGAAGAAGAAGATAGGGAGGTGGCACACCTCTAGGGACTCAATCTATCAGGACCAGGAGGAATTGGAGAAATTAGAGAAGATGGGGAAAGGGGTATATACTCAATTTTTTCATCATTGCTTATGATGCAGCAAAATACCTAAGAGTTATTCATGGATAGTAAAAAGAATGAAAAACTTAAAATGCCTGAGAAGTGGTTTTGAATTTCAGTTCTGATATCACATAGCAGGTATGTAATTATCAGCAAATGATTTTACTTCTCTGGGACTTAGTTTTCTCATCTATAAAATGGGAAACATAATTATACTAACTACCTTACCAGGAAGTAGAAAATGCTAAGTTTTATAAAACATGAGTTGTCTGGGGAGTGAGATGAAAGATATTAAAATCATATCTAGGAATATGGCACCTGGGACAAACTGGGGAGAGGGGGAGAACAGAATCTGAGCAAAGGTCATGAGATTAATCTTGGGAAAGGAGAAGGGTAAGGAAAGACTAGGGAAGAACTCCCATAGGGTTCAAAAAAGACTTTGGGATCCCACTTGTGAGGTCCACTAGTCTTCACTTTCATTGTACTATGCATGACTTTTCTCTGAGTCCTTCATTGTTGAGTAAAATCACTCCAGGGGTGGGGCAGAATGGGGCACCCATTCTGATCCTCCACTATTCTGTATACACCAACCCTCCTGCTATTGATACTACCACCTCCCTTAGAAAAGGCATCATGAGTAACCTCCCTTAATCTAAGAAGACGCAGCAGACAGACCAAGAAGCAATAAAAGAGAGGACTAGGTAAGGTAGCAGCAACAACTGTTTCTGATATAGACCAATGGTTCAGGATAAGGGTAGCTGGGAAGTCAAGTAGCTCATTTGTGTCCAAAATCCTTAACTTTCCATCCCAAGATTTCAGACTCTTTTGAACCACCCCTTACCCCCTGGCTCCATATTACTGTGTTAATTCCCTCTATCTGAAGTGACTTGGACAATTCATTTTTTTGCAAACTCTTACCTTAATCTAACCTCAGCTGTTGAGAGAGAAGCCATAGAAAAGAAGCAATAGAAGAAATTTCCTGACCCAGAGTTCACCAAAACAAAGGATTGTTTTATTAAGATCCTAGCTTTTGTTCCTGGAATGATTCTTCTTTCCCACACACTTGATAGTCACTGGGGCTGTAAACTTTGGAACAGACTCTTCAGAGGAGTTATCTACAATGTTAATATGAATAACTTTTTAAAATTATTTTTCAATTTTCAACCTTTTATGTTTTCTTCCTTCCCATCCTAGCACTGAAAAAAAAGAAAAGAAAAACAAAATCTCTGTAACAAATAAGAATCATCAGGAAAAACAAATTCTCACATTGGCTACATTCAAAAATGTTTGTCTCATTCTGCATATTATTCTATCACCTTTCTGTAAAGAAATGGGTAGTTTTCCTCAGCCTTGGTCCTCTAGAATTATGACTGATCACTGAATTGAACTGAGTTCTTAATCACTTCAGAATTGTTTATTTTACAATGTTGGTGTTATTCTACAAGTTTTTCTATTACCATTCATTTCATTCTATGTCAGTTCATTCAAGTATTCCCAGGTTTTGGGCGGGGGGGGGTTTTAGGTTTTTGCAAGGCAGATGGGGTTAAGTGGCTTGCCCAAGGCCACACGGCTAGGTAATTATTAAGCGTCTGAGACCAGATTTGAACCCAGGTACTCCTGACTTCAGGGCCGGTGCTTTATCCACTGCACCACCTAGCCACCCTATTCCCAGGTTTTTCTGAAACTTTTTCATCAGTTGTTAGAGCATCATAGAATTCCATTTTATTCATGTGTCATAATTTATTTGGCTATTCTCCAACTGAAGAACAACTCCCCCTCCCCTCAGTTTCCAGTACTTAACCACTACCAAAAAAATCTTTAATAACTATTTTGTACATTATAGGACATTTTCTTATTCCTTTGAACTGTTCAGAGTATAGGCAAAAATTGTAATATCACTGTGTCAATGAATAGAAACTTTGGAGGCATAGTTCTAAATTGTTTTCCAGAATAGTTTGACCAATTTATGGTTCCAATAAGAGTGAATTTTTAAGACAGTTATGTGTTGCAGGGGGTAGTGTGCTGGGTCTGGAGTCAGAAAGATTCATCTTCCTGAGTTCAAATCCAGCCTCTAGCTGTGTGATGCTAGTCAAGTCACTTAATTCCATTTGCCACAATTTCCTCATATGTAAAATGAACTGGAAAAAAAAGAAACATTAAACCATTTCCAAAATCTTTGTCAAGAAAACCCCAAAAGGAGTCACAAAGAGTTGGACAAGACTAAATAAGAGTGTGCCTCCTTTTCCAACCCCCGTCCAACATTTCAGTTTCCTTTTTTGTCAACTTTGTTAATCCAATGAGTATAAGGTAAAATCTGGAGTAACTTTAATTTTTATTTCTCTAATTAGTGAGCTATACCATTTTTTCCATATGGCTATAGACTGCCTGTATTTCTTCTTTATAAAACTTTGTATGCTTTGATTATCCCTTTAATGTCCTTTAACTATATGAATCTCTATTACTAATTAAATTCACTTAATTTTTTTCTTTCAAAAAGATTTTCAGTGAAATTTGCAAGTAGATTGAGAGCATTTTATGAAATGTCTTCCTACAACAGAGGAGTTGAAAAAATTCATGTTAGAAGGTGGAATCAAGATGGTGGAGGGAATTGATCATATCTGCTGAGTTCTCCCAATCCAAACTTCGAAACAACATTATAAAAAATGACTCAAATAAAATTCTGATAAAAATAAATAAAATTCTGGGATAATAAAAAAAGTCACATTATTCTCATTTTTCTACAGGAAAATTGCCCTGATATCCTAGAAGCAGAAGACAAAGTAGAAATTGAGGGAATCCACTGATCTCCCCCAGAAAGAGATCCCAAAAAAAATCCCTCCAGGAATATTATAGCCAAGTTCCAGAACTCCCAAGTCAAAGAGAAAATATTACAAGCAGCCAGAAGGACACAACTCAAATATCATGGAGCTGCAGTCAGGATCACACAGGACTTAGCAGCAACTACATTAAAAGCTCGTAGAGCTTGGAATATAATACTCCGGAAGGCAAAAGAGCTTAGAATGCAACCGAGAATCAACTATCCAGAAAAACTGAATGTCCTCTTCCAGGGGGAAAAAGATGGACTTTCAATGAACCAGGGGAATTTCAAATGTTCCTGTTAAAATGGCCAGAGCTGAACAGAAAGTTTGATCTTCAAATACAGGCCTCAGGTGGAGCATAGAGAGTGGAGGAGAAGGGTAAAATATGAGGGACTTAATGATGATTAACTACATGTATTCCTGCATAGAAAAATGATACTGATAATATAAGAAACTTATCATTTAATAGAGCAGGTAGAAGGAGCTTTTATAAATGAAGCACAGGAGAGAGCTGAATTTGAAGATACAATGTATTGTAAAAATGGAGTCAATGGCTAAAAGGTAAATGTAATGGGAGTAAGAGAAAGGAGAGGTAGAATGGCTAAGATATTTCATATAATAAGTTTTTTTATTACAACGAGCTATTGCAATGATACGGAAGGCAGGAAGGTGAGGGGGAATTAGGGAACCTTCGCTCTCATCAGAGGTGGCTTGGAGAGAAAACAGCATATATATTCAATGGGGTATAGACAACTAGAATAAGGAGGGGGGGATGGGGAAGGGGGGGATGTGAGTGATGGAGGAGAGGGTGAACTGTGGGGGAGAGAGGTCAAATATAATACATTTTCTTTTTTTACTTCTTGCAAGGGGCTAGGATTGGATGGCCTGTCCCGGACCACAGGGCCCAGTGGTTGCTGGGCCTTGGGGTGGTATGGGGGCTCTTGGCCCCAGGGCCGGTGATCAGTCTGCTGTGCCACTCAGCTACCCTACAGTACATTTAAGAAGAGGGGAAGAGTGCATTTAAGAAGAGGGAAAGAGTGAAAGGAGAGAAAAAAATAGTAGTAGGGAAAAATGAATGGAGGGAGTTGCAATCAGCAATGGTAACAGTGGAAAAATATAGAAGTAGCTTTTGTGATGAACTTATCCTAAAGGATGTGACCCACCCGCGACAGAGCTGGTGGTGTTGGAACACAGACTGAAGCACATTTTTTTAATTATTATTACTATTTGGGGGGGGGGGTTTGCAGGACAGATGGGGTTGGGTGGCTTGCCTAGGGCTGCACAGCTGGATGATTGTTGGGTGTCTGAGGCCAGATTTGAACCCAGGTGCTCCTGACTCCAGGGCAGGTGCTCTGTCCATTGTGCCATCTAGCTGCCCCTATAATTATAATTATTATTATTATCATTATCATTATCATTATTATATTTTATTTTGGGGGGTTTTTTGGTTTTTGCAGGGCAATGGGGTTGGGGTGGTTTGCCCAGGGTCACACAACTGGGTTATTGTTGGGGCCGGATTTGAGCTCAGGTGCTCCTGACTCCAGGGCCAGTGCTCCATCCACTGTGCCACCTATTATTATTCTTTAATTTTGATTTTAATTTTTTATCTTTGTAACTGCAAAATAAAAGACTGTTCAAATGTGTATAGAAAAAAGGAAATCTATCTTTGCATATAATTTGGGTGGGGAGAAAAGAAAAGATGGAAAGACAAAAGAAGAAATAAGGTGGGAAAATGAGCAAACAACAAAAAGAGAACCTCACTATAAAAACTTTCTATGAATTGGAAATTGAGGGAATGCTCATCAATTGGGGAATAATTGAGCAAGATGAGGTATATAAATGTAATGGAATACTATTTTGCTATAAGAAATGATGACCAGGTGGATGTCAGAAAACCCTGAAAAGACTTATGTGAACTGATGCAGAGTGAAGTGAGCAGAAGAAAGAGAACTTTGTATAAAGTAACAACAACATTGTAAAATGATCAACTATGATTGTCTTGGCTCTTCTTATCACTACCAAAAGATTCATGACAGAAAATACTGTTCATATTCAGAGAAGAAACTATGAAGTCTCAATACAGATTGAGGCATGTTATTTTTCACTTGTTTTTTTGTTTTTGTTCTTCATGACTTTTCCCTTTGTTTCTGTTACTTTTTTCACAGCGTGACTAATGTGGAAATATGTTTAGCATGTTTGCAAATGTATAAGTTATGTGGCCTTCTATCTTGGGGAGGGAGGATGAGAGAGGAAGAAAATTTTAACTAGAAATCTTTCAAAAATGAATGTTGAAAATTATCTTTACATGTAATTGGAAAAGATAAAATACTAGTTACTAAAATAAAATAAAATAAATGAAAAGTTTCTATGGAACTAGGGCAGCTCAAAATACAAAATCAGAAGAACAATGACTTGGAAACATCTTCAACCAAAACCTCAGAAGGAAAAAGAAATCTAACCTGGATTCAAGCCAAATAAGAATTCCTAGAAAAGCAAAAGAAAAAAATTGAATAAAAGAGAAAAACAATTAAATCAAATGGAAGCAGTAGGGAAAAAAATTGGGAAAAGAAATTATAACAATTCAAGTAAATTATGAAAAAAGGATTAGCAACTTGGTAAAAGAGGTACAAAACCTTAATAAAGAAAATTATTATTTAAAAAGCAGAATTGGTCAAGTGGAGGGTAATGATCCATTAATAGATCAAGAAATAATTAAAGTCAGGGCAGCTAGTGGTGCAGTGGATACAGCACCAGTCCTAGAGTTAGGAGAACCTGAGTTCAAATTCGACCTTTTAATAATTCTTAAAAATTCAACACTTAATAATTACCTAGTTGTGGGGTAGCTAGGTGGCGCACTGGATAAAGCACCGGCCCTGGAGTCAGGAGTACCTGGGTTCAAATCTGGTCTCAGACACTTAATAATTACCTAGCTGTGTGGCCTTGGGCAAGCCACTTAACCCCATTTGCCTTGCAAAAAAAAAAAACCTAAAAAAAATAATAATTACCTAGTTATGTAATAATTACCTAGCTCTGCTTAGGCAAAGCCACTTAACCCCACTGCCTTGCAAAAACCTTAAAAAAAAAATTAAAGTCAATAGTTTGAAAAAATAGAAGAAAATGTGAACTATCTCATTAGGAAAATAAATTACCTGGAAAATATATTAAAGAAAGATAATTTAAGAATTATTGGACTAATTCAAACTCATGTTTTTAAAAAAATAACTCATGCAAAATATTTCAAGAAATTATAAAGGAAAACTTCCCAGATATCATAGAACAAGATGGCAAAGTAAAATTAAAAGAATTCGCTAATGACCTCCCATAATAACAACTCCCAGGAATAATAATATTCCAAACAACCAGAAAGAAATTATTCAAATATCATGAAGTAATAATCAGGATCACACAACTTTAATAGCTACCATTTTAAAGGAGTGAAGGGGTTAGAATATGATATTCTAGAAGGCAAAGAAGCTAAAACTTAAACCAAAAATAAACTGCCCAGCAAAACTGACTATAGTCCTACAAAGGAAAAAAATAAACAACAAAATGGAAAACTTTCAAGAATTTCTCATTTAAAGATCAGAGCTGAACAGAAAAGTTGACACTCAAGTACAAGACTCAAGAGAAACACGAAAAGGTAAACATGGAAGAGAAAGCATAAGAAACTTAACAAGGTTAAATTGTTTACATTTCTATATGGAGACATTAAACATATGATGAACAAGAATATTGTTATTTTTAGGGCAGTTATAGTCTACATATAGGTAGAAGGCCTGGATGGGTGTGAGTCTATTATGTAGGAATGAGCTTAAAAAAAAGGATGGAAGAGTGAAAAGGAGGAATGTATCAGGAGAAGGGAGAAAAGAGAGAAAAGAGAAAACATGGGAAAGTATCTCACATAAAAGAGCTTTTATTTTATTGTAAAGGGGAAAATGGAGGAGAAAGGGCAATGCTTGAACCTCACTCTCATCTGATCATCTGAACTGGTTCAAAGAGTAAAATACTGAGAGTGAGAGAGAGAGAGAGAGAGAGAGAGAAATTCATCTAACCCATCAGGGAACTAAGAGAGGAAGAAGCTAATAGAAAGGGCACAGGGAATGGTAAGGGGGAGGGCAGATTGTTTTATTAAATAAACGTGTCCTCTGAGAAACTGGATCATAACTAGAAAAATAATAGGTTATGTAGCCAAGGAGCCACTCTTTCTGCTAATGTAAATTCTACCTGAGAATCTCTTAGCTTCTAGGAAATATTTCCTGGACCTTAAGGAATGAACCTGCTTCCTCTAATCTCAAATTCATTTTGCAACCAATCTCTGTGGGTCCCACAAGAAGCATCTGCCTTTGCTTATCTCTTTGCATAGTTCACAGATTCACTGTTGCCTTTCTCTTTCTCATCCTCTGCGAAAAGACTTCTAAAATATTAGAGCTGGAAGGAGCCTGAAAGCATAAGAAGTCAAAGTTTAAGAGATCTTAGAAAATAGAATATGAGAGCTAAGAGACTTTAGAGCACAAAATGCTAGAATTGGAAAAGACCTTTAATGATAGTACCTAGCACAGTTCCTTGAATATAATTGATTGCCAAATTTAATCAAATTGAATGTTAGAACTGGATTTTGTATTAGAACAAGAAATGCAAGAGTTAAAAAAAACTTAGAGATCACAGAATCATAGGTGTAAAACTGGAAAACTTCACTGGTCATCTAGTACAACCCCACCACCACCATTTTTACAGATGAGAAAACTGAAACTCAAGTAGGTTAAGTGAATGATTTGCCCAAGTTCACAAAGGTAATGTCAACCGACTACAAATTTAGTGTTCTTGACACGATATGATATTGTCTCTCTCCTGTCCATCAAGTCTATTCTCCTTGTCTCTCAATGGAGAAACCTAAGCCCCAAAGAAGAGGAGTAATTTTCCCAAGGTCATAAAGCAACTGACAGAACCAGTGGATTAAACCCAAGCCTTTGACAGCCCTTGCATTTCCCCTTCCCCTCAAGTCTAGGTGACTCAGTGTATTGAGCCCTGGGACTTGAGTCAGGAAGTTCAAATCTGACTTTAATCACCTAGTAGCTATTTGAGCCGGGAAAGTCACTTGATCTTCATCATTGTCTCCAGAAAGTATGGTTGAAAGATTACATTAGCTCTGAAACTCATACCTCCTCATAGCCTTTCTAGTGAACTCCTCCCTCCTTTTGATTAGAGTGGGTGAAGAGTGAATTTAGGCATTCCTGCTCTTCTATTTAAGGAACAGGTCAGGGAAGCCTCATTATCATTTCCCTCCCAGTTGCAGGTAGAAAATGCAATTTATTATTTCCTCCACCCAGAATGCACCCCTTCTTTCCCACAATCCGATACCTTTCATCTTTTTTAAAATATTAAACTGCGAGCTTCTTGAGGGCAGGGATTATCTTTTGCCTTTCTTTGTATCACCAGTACTTAATACTGTGCTTGGAACATAATAGGCTTTCTTTTTTTCTTTCCATTCTATTACCACCACAGACTAAAGGTTTCTCTAAGCCTTGTTCAACTATGCAAATTCCCTGACATGGGAAAACAGGGATAAAAATCCATTTGAAGGGGTGGCTAGGTGGCGATAAAGCACCGGCCTTGGAGTCAGGAGTACCTGGGTTCAAATCTGGTCTCAGACACTTAATAATTACCTAGCTGTGTGGCCTTGGGCAAGCCACTTAACCCCATTTGCCTTGCAAAAACCTAAAAAAAAAAAATCCATTTTAAAGAAACCTGGAGCTGAGACCTTTCTGTAAAATCAAAATAACTCCTGAATTTATGTCCAATTTTCCTTAAATTCTCAGGGAAGGAGGAGAGTGGGGGAAGTGAATTTCCTTTGTGAGACATACAGAGACATATTCTCTCTACTCTCTGAGATACCAGACTCTATTTCCAACTTGTATCTACATTCCTAAATTTGTTCTGAGACAAATAATTGCCAGTGAAGATAATGCAGTCATTAATCCTGTAGGAGATGAGTTTGTCACAGTCAATTTCCCATCTGGGTAATTAAATCAGCTGGCAATTCCCTACTAGAGTCACCACTGTCTGGAGAGAATGAGAGTCTGAGCCCTCCATACACCAGCGATGGAGTACTGAGGTGAGGATCTATCCTGAGGGGACTTGAGGACACCACAAGCTTACACTGGATAGGTTTTCCAGGGTCCTGGGAAGGAGAGAAGGGAATCAAGGTTGGGGATTTTTCTGCCATCTCCCCTCTAACCACTATTACCCTTGATACTTTTGTAAAACTATACATAGATTTATTTTTAATGTTTCCAAGTTTGTTTTCTTGTATGTTTGCAATTTGTATTTGCCCCATCTCCTCCTGGCTGACTTCATTAAAAGCATTGTTTGTGGTCTCAACTTTCCTGATGATTCTTTATAGTCTACTTTAGAGCTCTATGAAGGGCTCTTCCTAAGAGCCCCAGCAACTCATGTTGTAGATCACTTTTCCCTCTTCCTCTTCTCCCTTACTTCTCCATGATATTAATAGAAAATCTGGCTAAAATGATTTCCCATCAAGAGTAGCCTTGAAATGGGAAAGCAGTCAAGTAAAGGCAGGGTTGTAAAGCATTTGAAAAAGAACAACACTTTGCTTTTCCTACTTCTCAGTGAAGAGAAGAAGATGATTTGAATTTATAGATCATCAGACCTGGGAAGACTTTTAGAACACAATGGCAGAGCTGGGAGGACCTTTAGAACATAGAATGTCAGAACTAAAAGGAGTGCCATCATTTTATGAGAAAACTGAGACTCAGTAAAAAAAAAAAATAATCATCTTCAAGATCTCACAAGAAGCTAGTGGCAGAGTCATTAGAACCTAGGTCTAATGATCATTAATCCTCTTCTTATTGGATCCCTCATCTTTTTTCCTACCCAACAGGAAAGCTGTCTACTTTCCTTCCCTGAGCCCCTTGCCCACCACCAAAATGTTGCTTTCCTCCAAGGAGTAAATCGCAAGCCCTAAGATTCAAATCTATCACAAACTGTTTTTCTGCATTCACTCTCTGAAAGCCCATCTTGATTTTTCTTCTTCAGTTCTCCCCATCCCATCTATCCGCTACCCACATCGAGCCCATAACAACAAACTTCATAAGATCAAACCTCTCATATCCTGGGTCCTCAGAACATAGAATAGATAATAATGAATGTTAATATGAGAAGGACCCCTTAGATAGAAGCTGCCCTGTCATACAATGGATCAGATTTCACTCCCAGGGAGGAAATCTATCACTAGAAATCACCACCTATTCTGCGATTTATCTTCTTAGAATGTTTCCTAAAGCAATAAGAAATTATGACTTGCCCAAGGTCACACAAACAAAGGTTTGTGTCAAAGATGAGACTTGAATTCAGGTCCTCCTGACTCTGAGACTGACTGTTTATTACTCCAAGTTTTCTCCTAGCTCTGCATATAGTGGGAGCTTAATATATAAGGCTGACTAACTGGGCTACCTGGTAAGAAGTGGAGAATGAGATACATTCTAATTGGCCCTAGAGGGTAAAGTTGGGATAATGGGTAAAAGTTTTGATGGGCATATTTTGGCTCATTGTGATAAAGAATGTCTAAGAAGCAAAACTATTCTACAATGGAATGGGGAGGATAATCAACTCCTTATTGGATGAAATAAGGTGGCAAAATGGATAAGATATCAGGAAGAGGGTGGCATAGTGGATAAAGCACCAGCCTTGGAGTCAGGAGTACCTGGGTTCAAATCCAGTCTCAGACACTTAATAATTACCTAGCTGTGTGGCTTTGGGCAAGCCACTAAACCCCATTTGCCTTGCAAAGACCTTAAAAAAAAAGACAACTTACATAAAGTACTAGAAAATCTTAAATGCTAGCTAATGATGATTATTTATCATTTATTACATAGCATAAAAACATGTGAAAGATGTTGTAGGAAGGGGACTGATATCCTATAGGGAGGGGATGTGGAGAATTGGACTAGCGGTTCCCTTCTCATTAATTCAAGGATCCCATTCCCCCCCTTTCTCCATTTCTTTCCTCTCCCTACTCTCCCTCCTCTCCCCCCACCCCACCCCCACAACCATCTATTCATTTGGAGTTCAATCCTTCTTTTAAGTGAGGTCTGAGGCCGGCCTTCTATCTGATCAGGTTTTCATTACCAAGCATTAATAATGAATGTGAAAATGATTAACCAAGCATTTGAGCTTAGAATTATTGGACATGCTTTTCAATCCATCCACAGAACTAATGGCCAGACCATGGAACTAGCAGTCAGGACTCCTGGGTCCAATTGTCTGCTCTGCCTCTTACCTATCTGGCATGGAGCCAGTTCCTTCCCTTCCTTGTACCTCAGTTTTCTCCTTAGGTGAAGTTAGAATAAGTCAAAGTCCCTGGCAGACTGCTCCATTTGCTCCATGTGCTCCATTTACAATTCTGACGGACAAATCTAGCAGAAGCTAATACATTTTTAAAACATAGCCCTAAGATCAAAGCATACTATTTTCACTTTTTTGTGGCTTTTTCCTTTTGTTCTCTTTCTTCTTTTATACCATGACTAATGTAGAAGTATATTTTACATAATTGCATATATTTAACCTATATCAGCTTATTAACTCTCTCAGAGAGGGGATAGGAGAGAGAGGGAGGGAGAAAAACTTGGAACTCAAAATCTTTCAAAAAATGAATGTTGTTATACCCTAACAGCAACATGGGAGTGATGATCAACCTTGAAGGACTCACTCATTCCAGCAATTTTGGGCTGTCTTCAAAGGAGAGTGCCATCTGTATCCAGATAAGGAGATGTGGAGTTTGAACAAAGTTCAAGGACTATTCCCTTTAATTTAGAAAAAAACAGATATATTATTGTCTGATCTTGTTACCTCTTAGAATTCTTGTCTCTTCTCTAAGGATATGATTTCTCTCTCATCACACCCAATTTGGATCAAGGTACAACATGGAAACAAAGTAAAGACTGACAGATTGCTTTCCATGAGGGAGTGGGGGGAGGGAAGTAAGATGGGGGGGGGGATTGTAAAACTCAAATAATATCTTTAATAAAAATTAAATAAAAAAAAGAAAGTAAAGACTATCCTGGAAGTAGCTGCAGGAAGTCTAGACAACTGGGACCATTAAATTATAATGCCATCCTGCCACTCCTTCTTTATGATAGTTTGCTATCCAATAAAATGTTAATTTTACCAAAAAAATGAATGTTGAAAATTGTCTTTACCTGTAAATGGGAAAAAAATTAAATACTATTTAAAAAAGAAAAAGCAAAATGCAACCTAAAGGCCTGCAACAAACATTTACTTCTTAAAAAGACCATTTCTGAGCATCCCCAAACCTGAACTGCAAAGTTGTTCAAATTACTTTTGCTCCTTAAAATTCCTTCAATGTTCAATAAACTAAATCTTACCCAGCAAGTGTTCCAACACCCATGTTCCTTTGGCTTCCTGTCCCTGTGAGGAAGCTGTGAAAAAGAAACCTTTAGTTCTTTACCCTCTCTACCAGCAAACAGTTAAGGTCCTTGGCACCAGGGTTTACTTAGCTTGCAGTGATCTCAACTCCTGCTCGATAGTTAGAGACCATGATGAAGCAAGTGCTACTGTTGAGCTCCCTGAGAGAGCTCCCATGTACCTGTTGTGAAGCATGCCTCAAAGAATGAATGTGTGTGTGTGTGTGTGTGTGTAGGTGTATGTTTATGTGTATGCCAAAGTGTATGAACTAGAACACAACCCAAAGTATTTTATTCAGCTTCCAATAACAAATGCCACGTGAGGTGCTTCTAGAAAGGTCAGAGAATTGGCAAAGAATGAAGATGAATGATATTAAATCATACTTTACCTTGTAACAGAAGGTTTTATACTGGGTAAAGGGATGGGAAGTCATTTTTTTGGAATCACAAAGCTGAAAAGGAACTTAATACAAGAGATGTCATATCAGAAGGAAACCTTAAAACAACATAAAATGTCAAAGCAGAAAGTGTTCCTAGAATATAAAATTTCAGACCAGAGAGAAGTCTTAGGCTTAGAACATCAAGTTTCAGAGTTCTGAGGGGCCATAGAACATGTCAGAACCAGAAAGGAGCTTAGAATGCAAAATTTCAGCTAAGGGAAGGGCTCTTAGAACATAGAGTATTAGAGCTGGGAAGCTGCATGTAAAATGAGTCAGGTTTATTGCAGAGTGTCTTGGGTAGCGTGTGTGTGTGTGTGTGTGTGTGTGTGTGTGTGTGTGTGTGTGTGTGTGAATAGCTGGGGAACCTGCTTCCAGAAGAACTGTGATGCTGTGAAGTGGAAATGTTTTTCAAAGATTCTGGGAAGTGGGGCAGCTAGATGGCACAGTGGATAGAGCACCAGCCCTGGAGTCAGAAGTACCTCAGTTCAAACCCAGCCTCAGACACTTAATAATTGCCTAACTATGTAACTTTGGTGAAGTCACTTAACCCCATTGCCTTAAATAAAAAAAAAAAAGATTCTGAGAAGCAAGAGAAGATAATCTGTTAACTTGTTCTAATAGGCTACAACTATGGAAACTGAATGGGAGGCTCTTTTTGATTGGCAGCAGAAGCATTCAAAACTTCTGATTCATCTTTGGCCTGCTCTCTTGCCTCAGGCCTTTCTAATACTCTGTGTGGGACCACTTCACTTTTGACTTCTGGTGAGAGACACTATTGTAAAAGAGAAACCTTAGGCCCTTCACCAAGGTCAATATGTGACCCCATGAGAAATAGGCCTCAGTCCTTGGCCTTTGTTCTTTGCATATTTGGGAGAAAGGATAAAAGGATAAGATTTTCAAAAGAAGGGTAGGAAGATTCAGCATCCTATAATTCTAGAGTCTACTTTTGAAGTCAGCACAGTATCAAGGAGCAAAAAAATGACTTTTAGAACCCAGCTCAATGTAGTTAAGGCAAGAATTCATCTGACAAGGGGCAGCTAGGTGGTGCAGTGAATAGAGCACCAGCCTTGGAATCAGGAGTACCTGGGTTCAAATCCAACCTCAGATACTTTGATAATTACCTAGCCATATGGCCTTGGGCAAGCCACTTAACCCCATTGCCTTGAAAAATTAAAAAAAAATTCATCTGGCAGCTATGCCACCTTTATACATGAACTAATGGGACCAATATTATGTTGGAACTGATCTGAGTGTTGTCCCAAGGAGTGGGGGAAAGTTTGTACTTTGTTCTTATATCTTCAAAGCAAATATTCCCTGTTAAAGTTAATTGGTGTTAAATGGCAAAATAGAACCAGGGAACTAATCACTGGAAGTTGGTTATTTTCCTTTATTCTCAAAGAGGACCAAAATGATATCACTCTGTTGGGGATCAAAATATAGAGTATCCAGATATGGCTGGTCAGATCAATATGAGCTCAGGAGATTCTACTACAGGTCAGGCATATATAATCTATATGAACATTTGAGATGGAGATATTTCTAAATTTCTACATCTCATATTTCCTTTGAGCCACTAAAATTCTACTTTGCTCCTAGAAGACAATGTCTTCCTTGATTCAGGCATGCCTTGCTGGGTAGTCCTGTGCCAGTGCCTTCCATGGCTCACAATTAATTCCATAGATCTTCAGAGAGTTCTTGAGAGTGTTCTTATATCACTTGCATGTGAGAACTTGCCTTGTATGAGTTTTCTGTAAAATAATCTTTTAGGTAATTGTATGTTTGGCATTCAAACAATGTGACAGCCCATTGGAATTGCGCTCTGTGGAGTAGGGTTTGAATGTTTGGCAATTCAGCTTGAAAAAGGACAACAGTGTCTGGTAACTTATCTTGCTGGGTGATCTTCAGAATCTTTTCATGACAATTCAAATGGAAGTGATTCAGTTTCCTGTCATGGTGTTGGTGGATTGTCCAGGTTTTGTAGGCCTATAGCAATGAGGTCAGCACAATTGTTAAGTAGGAAGTTTAAGACATCCTCTCTCCCATATTTTCCTTCAGAGCCTCCTAAACTAAAGTTCTGACAATGCAAGTGACAACTTCTTCATCTAAGAAAGTATACTGGAAAGTATACTGCCAAGATAAGAGAACTTAGCGATAGCATTCAAAAATCTCTCCACTTGCTAAAACCGATGGTTCCATGTATGGGATGGTGTGGTGCTGGCTGATAG
This sequence comes from Macrotis lagotis, assembly GCF_037893015.1. NCBI lineage: Eukaryota > Metazoa > Chordata > Mammalia > Peramelemorphia > Peramelidae > Macrotis > Macrotis lagotis. The sequence goes on along the minus strand of NC_133658.1, from coordinate 251,684,636 downwards.
AGAATCTCTGTTTTCTTGTTGTTAGACCAAAATTAGCACAAGCAAAAGAGAACTGATCCACTATGTGTTGCATCTCAGCCTCAGAGAGTGCACAATCATCAGCAAACAAAAAATCATGTACCAATTCTCCCTCTACTTTAATCTTGGCTTGTAGCTTTTTCAAGTTAAATGATTTACCATAAGTCCAAAAGCTGTCTTTGATGCTGTTTTCATGAAAATATCATGTCAATGATATCATCAAAATATCATGTCAAAAAACATGGAAACAAGCACACAGTCCTGCTTCATTTTACTGGTCACTGGGAAAGTTTAACAGCATTATCCACTATCTAGAACTAATGAAAATATGCCATCTTGAAACTGACATAAAATACTAATGAATTTTTCTGAGAAATCAAGTTTTGCCATAATTTTCCACAAGCCCTCATTACTGACAATGTCAAAGGCCTTGATCAGATCAACAAATGTGGTATACAGTCCCCTGTTCTGCTCCTGGCATTTTTCCTGGAGTTGTTGAGAAGCAAGGACCATATCAACCATTCTTCGGACCTTTCTGAAGTCACATGGGCTCTTAGATAGATAATAATCTTCCAGGTGAAGGATCACCTATTAAGGAATACTCTAGCAAGAATCTTGGCAACAATAACTAAGAGAGAAATCTGTGATTGCCTATTTCCTATTTCCCTTTCCTTTATAGAGATGGACAATGAAGGTGTCCTTGAACTCCTAGGGGATAACCAGCTCTTACCATATGACCTCAACAATTTCTTCCAGTTTTTATATGACCAATGGACTCCTTGTCTTGTAAATCTCAGTTGAAATAGAATAAGCATCAAGTGCTTTGTCACACAAGAAGAGTCTAACAATCTTCAAAGCTCTTCTTTAGTTAGAAGTTTGACTAGAGAAGGATTAACTTCAATCTGAGATATACAAAGACTTCAGCCCTGATTGATGATGGTCTGTTGAGAATACTTGGAAGTATTTGGTCCATCTCTCCAGGATCATGTCCTTATCACTAATCAATGTGCCTCCGTCAGTACTGAATAGGTGAGATATAACATAGGTCTTTAGTCTATTAATAGCCCTTAGGACATCATAAAAGTATTTTAGATTGTTACTATCAACATAAACCTGAATTTCATCTGCCTTCTTATTGAACCAAGAATGCTGCATTTCACTAAGTTTGAATTTCACTTTATTTTTTCCTAGGTTTTTTTTGCAAGGCAAACGGGGTTAAGTGGCTTCTTCAAGGCCACACGGCTAGGTAATTATTAAGTGTCTGAGACCGGATTTGACCCCAGGTACTCCTGACTCCAGGGCAGGTGCTTTATCCACTACGCCACCTAGCCATCCCTTTCATTTTACTTTTGATGGAGTCAAATGCTTCCTTCTCAGAGATGGATGAACTATCCTGCTAATAAATTGAGCTCTCCTTTTTCATTTAGCAGCTTTTGAATTTCCCCATCATTTTTCCTCAAACCAATATTGATGGGGAGCGGCTAGGTGGCAGGAGGTGGCTAAGTGGCACAGTGGATAAAGCACCGGCCCTGGAGTCAGGAGTACCTGGGTTCAAATCCGGTCTCAGACACTTAATAATTACCTAGCCGTGTGGCCTTGGGCAAGCCACTTAACCCCATTGCCTTACAAAAACCTAAAAGCCAAAAAAAAAAACCCAAAACCTTCTTTTAAAACAATATTGATGTTTGCCAGTGTTCTAGCCCAGATGAGTACATGCAATATTATATACCAGCTCTCTGAAAGTTGTACATTCCTTTTCTACTCCACTGTTGCCAAGCCCAAGCCAAGTGTTGGCTCAACTTTCCCTCCAAGTTGGCATCAAATCGTTCCTGCTTAGAGAAGCACTCTAATATATTAACATTATGTCTTCTAGTAGTTGGCTTGCCTTGGGGTCCCAGTTTTTGTTGAATGCAAATGCTTAACCTAGAGAGGATGAGTCTGTGATTGGTCTAGCACTCTGCACACCACTTCACCTTCATCGCTCATATTTCCTATCTATCTCTTCTATCAATCTATTAAATGTCAATGTTTGTTGCAAAGGTGCATCCAGCTTTATTGCCTTTAGGTAAATAGAAGGTAGTGTTGGTGATGAAGTCATGAGACTCATAATACTTAATACTTCAGTATTAAGTGACTATTGCTGTTTCTGTTTCTGACTCCATTCTTCCCAATGGCTCCCTGCTATTTCTGATAGTCTGGCATTAAAGTCACCCAGAATTACAAGCTTGACCTCTTTTGGCACATTGATGATGAGGATCTCCAGGTCTTCATAAAATTTTTCTTTGATCTCATCAGTGTTCACCACATCAGGAATATATACACTGATGATGGTCTATCCAGAACACAGAAGTGTTCAGTTCTTCTCTCCAGGATCATGTTCTTATCACTAATCAATTTGGCTCCATCATATGAACATGGCACTTTCCTGCAAGTGGCAATCTCATTGCCATGAGTCTCTCATTCACTCCTTTTGATAAAAATACAAGTTCATTAGCTAGATAAAATTTGATTACAAAACCAATGCCAGTTTCATGGCATCCTCATCACTATGGCCACTGCAGAAAAATGTGTATCCAGTTCCAGCTTTGGTAAACCCGCCTTCATTTGCCAGCTTTGAATTGCTCAGGGCTGCTATTTGGATGTAAAACCTTCTGAGTTCTCTTGTAACAAGAACTGTTCATCTTTCAAGTCTACTGGATTTATGATGTAAAGAAGTGTGCACATATTCCTTGTACTGATGATGAGTGGAATCATCCTAACAAACATTTTTGCATTTCAATCACAAGGTGAGATGCCACAGCAAGCAGGTCAGAACTGGGTAAAGCAGACAAATTTGAAGGCACATTTTCTAGCCCTTTCCTCATGCCAGGAAATGAGTAGTGCATTCCTTAAAAAAACTATTCAGACACCCAAGGGACTGTCAAATCCCATTGCTTCTCAGTTCAATGAGAAGGCAACCCTATGATTTTGGCTACCTATATTCAGTGTCAGTTCCCAGAGTATCTAGACTTGCTTCATCATTACCATCCTGTCACCACAAGACTTTCAGGTAGGTAAGGATGGTAAAATGGTATGGATAATGTCTTTTGGTTTAATTATAAATTAGATTTAAGGGAGGTAGAATTACATGAAATAGTCAGTCTCACTCTCTCTTCCAAAGTCACTGAAGTTCAGTGGTAGCTCAGGATGTAGTGGATGACTTTGGTGTCTTTGATGTCTAACCAAGCACTAAGAACTCCATAGTGCCTGCTTCAGTCACCTTCATGGCTATTGATATAAACTTTTCCCATCTGTCCATTTGGCCAGGGAAAGTCTTCATATGTTTTGGGTAGGCACTCTTCTAATTCACCAGCAAGTTTGAGACCCCTCATTTACCCTCAAGCTATTTTAGCCTTTATGCCAAAATGTTTTACCAGAAGTGGCCACTGTGTATGCTATAGTTCCTTAGAGCCACAGAAGTTGAGTAAGTGGATACCAAAGGTGATGTCCCCCCAAGAAGTACTAGTCTTCCCCAAATATCTTACACCTCTAATGACACCTAACAATATGCTGGAATATAGCTTTTGCTGATGAAATTATGAAGAAACACCCTAAACTCCCAAGTATATCCCTAGCACTTTGAGGGGCAAAAACTGCCTTGATTCTGGAAGAGTGCACCAGAGTGGTCTTGTTACATTTGGAACATAGAAAACAGAAAATATTGTTAATAGGGACTTGAAATATATCATATAGAATATTTGACCTGGAAGGAATTTTAGAGCTCATCTAGTCCAATTCTCTCATTTTATGATAAGGAAACTGAAATTCTAAGAAACTAATTCATAAGGTCAAATATGTCAAAAATCACCCACTATATTACAGTTCAAGCTGGGAAGGCCATTATCTTCTCTTGCATCCATTTAGTAATAATTTATTAAGAACTATACATTCAGCCCTAAGAGAGATGCAATAAAGGATAAAACATACTTCCTGCTTTCAAGGAACTTCAAGATTAGGAGGAGAGACAAGGCATGTGTATAATCTACCATAATACAGAATAGAATATCCATAAATGTGGGGCATAAGCAAAGGGAGTCTGAGGATTCACTTGAGAGGTATTAAGGAAGGCTTTATAGATGATTTTTGAACTGAGTATTGATGGATGAGTAGGATTTCAATAGGTAGAAATGGCAGAAATAGAACTTTATGCTCAATCTCATGTTTTGGTCCATAGTGCTGTATTCCTCACTCTGATTTTGGAGTTTCTAAAGTGAAGCCCCCCAAAAAGATAACTAATAGCCCTCATGATTGTCTTGAATTTTTCTATAAACTTGTTTCCTCCTCTAAAAAATGCCTATTTCACAGGACAATAGTGAGAAACCCATGATATCCTGCCTCCTCCAGTCTAAGTTTCTAGAGTAATAGATATGTGGTCATGAGTGAATGGATGAGAAGAAGAAAAAAAAAATCTAAATTATGAGACTTCAAGAAGACAATAAGAAAAGGCTAACTTGAATATTGACTGGAAAGAGACCATGGGTGATTAGACAGACTTGCTACAAAGATTCACCCCTTGTTGTAGCAAAGAATTAGAAATAAGTGGATACCCAAAAAGTTTGAGAACTACTAGGGTAGGGCTCTGGACAAGTTAGCAAGATCTCTAAGTTCAAATCCTGGCCCTAACATTTTTTTTTTAGGATTTGCAAGGCAAATGGGGTTAAGTAGCTTGCCCAAGGCCACACAGCTAGGTAATTATTGAGTGTCTGAGACCAGATTTGAACCCAGGTTCTCCTGACTCCAGGGCCAGTGCTCTATCCACTACTCCACCTAGCCACCCCCCTAACATTTATTAATTAGGGGTTTTAGGACAAATTACTTAACCTCTCTGGGTTTCAGTTGCATGTCAGGTGGCTATTATGATTATTACTGTTTATCTTTTGTTTAGAAGAGGAACAGGGGATATCACAGGGTGATATCTTGACTTGGCCTTGAATTGGATTTAAGGGATGCAGAGATGCACTAAGTCATCAACCTCACTCTGTTTTCAAGAGTCATCAAAGTTCAGTATCAAGATAAAAGTCAACATGCCTAGTGATGACCCAGGATGCTGTGGATGACCTTGGCATCTTCATTGTCTGACCAATCTGTAAGAACTCCACAGTGCCTGCATCAATCACTTTCATGGACTTTGGATCAAATTGCTCTCATCTGCCTATTCTGCTGGAAGAATAAAGTCTTCACATGCTTGTGGACATATACTATACATCCCATATCAGAGTACACAATGTATATAAAGCCTGTTGTATACCCTGAAAGCACTGAAGCAATATTAAAATTAATATTATTTACCTTATTACCTATCTCCCAGGGCTGTGGTTGGAGGGCTTTTTGTAAAACTAAAAGTATTGCAAAAATGAGTCATTTAGGAGTGGCTAGGTGGTACAGTGGATAGAGCACTGGCCCTGGAGTCAGGAGTACCTGGGTTCAAATCCGGCCTCAGACACTTAATAATTACCTAACTGTGTGGCCTTGGGCAAGCCACTTAACCCCATTTGCCTTGCAAAAACCTGAAGAAAACAAAGATTTACTAAAAATCATTCCCCAATTGATAAATGGTCAAAGAATAAGAACAGGCTGTTTTCAAATTAAGAAATTAAAGTTAACTATAGTCATATGAAAAAATACTCTAAATCATTATTGATTAGAGAAACACAAATTAAAACAACCTATCAGATTGGCCAATATAAAAATAGAAAAATTATCAATGTTGGAGAGAATGTGGGAAAACTGAGACACTAATGCACGTTGGTGGAACAGTGGTAAACTGATCCAATCATTCTGGAGAGCAATTTGAAATTATGCCCAAAGGGCATAAAACTGTGCATACCTTGAGTTTCAACAACACCACTCCTAGACCTGTATCCCAAAGAGTTCATAAAAAAGAGCTACATATTCAAAAATATTTATAGCAGTTTTTTGAAGTGGCGAAGAATTCGAAATTGAGGGAATGCCCATCAACTGAGGAATGGGTAAAACAAATTGTGGTATATGAATGTGAGGGAGTACTATTGTTCTGTAAGAAATCATGAATGGGAAGATTTCAGAAAAACCTGGACTTACAAAAACTGATGATGAAGTGAGTAGAAACAGGAGAACATTGTACAAATTGACAGAAACATTTTGTGATGATTAATTATGATAAACAGTTATCCTCAGCTTCTGATGTAAAATGTCATCCATATTCAGAGAAAGAACTATGGGATCTGAATGCAGACCAAAACATGCTATTTTCCTTTTTTTAGAATTTTTATTATACTTTATATATTTTTATTTTTTGTGCTTTTTCCCCTTTTGTTCTAATTCTTCTTTCATAACATGATTAATGTGAAATATGTATAACATAGTTATACATGTATAACCTCATCAAGGGAAGAGGGGTGGGAGGAAAAGGAGGAAGAAAAATGTGGAACTCAAAATCTTGCAAAAAATGAATATTGAAAACTATCTTTGCATATAGTTAGAAAAATAAATAATTTTTTTTAAAAACAAAGACAAAGAAAAAGTAAATATCTGTACTAGTTCCCTAGTCAAATGACTGTGGCTGCTAAGACCTGGGTACAAGGGTTTATGAATTGTTGAAGGAAGAAATTCACCTCTGGTAAACACCTCAACAGATGGACTAAACCAATTTGAGGGTAACCAACAGGTTTCAAACCGGGAGGGGGACAGATAATCCAAGTTGTGAAGATTTTCCCTAATGGAATGAATGGATGAGAACAATTTGTTCCAAAGGTCATGAAGGTGACTGAAGCAGGTTGTGTGGAGTAATTAGAATTTGCTTAGACTTTCAAGATGATAAGGTCATCCATTTTACTCAGTCATCCTAATTTTTGTCTTGTCACTGGACTTTGATGATTCTGGAAGAGTAAGACAGTCACCTTACTCAAATGCTCTTTGGATATCTAACTCAGTAAATAATATCAGCAAGTTACTTTCCAGTCAAGATCCGAATTTCTTCCTCTGTAGAGGGGCTTGGACTTGATTATCACTGAGAGCCCTTCTACCCAGCTTAGAGATCTAGAACTAGAAGAGACCTTAGCATTTCACTATCCCCCTCAGAAGTCCAAATTGGATAAATGTCTCACCAAATGTCACACAAGTAATAATGTATAGGGCTAAAATTTCATCACAGAGTCTCTCATTCCAAACCTAGTTCCTCTGACCCTAACTAGTGTGTCCTTTCAGTTCTAATGAACTCTATGAACACCCCAGGTCAAAAAAAGGGGGAAAGTTTTTCTGAGTTACTATCTCACAACCATCAGATTGGCTAATATATCAAAAAAAGGAAAATGATTAGTGCTGGAGCAGATATGGGAAAACTGGGACACTAATGTACTGGTGGTAAACTAATTCAAACATTCTGTAGAGAAATTTGGAACTATGTCCAAAGGGCTATACATCTCTGTATAATATCCTTTGACCCAGCAATGTTACTACTAGGTCTGTATCCCAAAGAGATTTTTAAAAAAAGGGGAAAAGTTTATTTATTATTATTTATTATTTGTTATTATTATTATTTATTTATTAAGTACAAAAATATTTAAAACAACTCCTTTTGTGGTATCTAAGAAGTGGAAATCAAGAAGATGCCCAACATTTGGGGAATGACTGAACAAATTGAGGTATGTGATTATAATGAAATAAGATTGTGTTATAAGAAATTATAATCAAGGGGCAGCTGGGTGGCGCAGTGGATAGAGCACAGGCCCTGAAGTCAGGAGGACCTGAGTTCAAATACAGCCTCAGACACTTGATAATTACCTAGCTATGTGACCTTCGGCAAGTCACTTAACCCCATTGCCTTGGGAAAAAAAAAGAAATTATAATCAAGAAGATTTCAAAAAAATCTGGAAAGACTTAAGTGAATTGATACAATGTGAAATGAGAAGAACTAGAAGACCTTTGGATACAGTAACAGTAATAACTACAAGGAACAACTATGAATGAGTTAGCCATTCTCATCAATACAATGATCTAAGACAATTCAAAGAACTTATGAGAAAGAACTAAAGTCATCTGAATACAGACTCAAGCACACTATTTTTCACTTTCTTTTTTTATTTGAGTTTTCTCCCACAAAATGACTAATATGGAAATGTTTTACATGATTGCACATATATAACCTAAATCTGATTGCTTACTGTCTCTGGGAAGAAGGAAGGTTAGAATTTGAACCCAAAAACTTTATTTAAAAAAAAGAAAAAAAATGTTAAAATTGTTTTTACGTATCATTGGGGAAAAATAAAATATTTTTTAATGGGGAAGGGTATGTTTTTCATAAGAGTCTCATTTTATCCTCCTCTACTTGCTGGCTGACTCTCTAACCCTAGACAGTCATGGGATGTTCTTACTTCATGTCCCTTTGCTCACTTGATCATTGTGTGATCTGTTACTACATTCCTTAAAAGGCAATACCACTCTGAACTCAAAAGCTTAGGACTGGAGCAAGGGAGGTCTACACTCTGGAAAAGTTTAGAGTTTTGATCTGTACAGTCACCTGTTCACAGGATAGCACATATTTATTAAGTGCCTACCAAGTATCCAGAATTGTGCTGGGTACTATAGAGGTTACAACAAAAGGAGAAGACATAAGCTTTGAGAAGCTTATACTTGAGCTCAGAAATATCATATATAGGAAATTATTAAAGGACAAAAGCAAATGACTATGTATATGCAATGGATGGCTAGTAGCCAGAATATGAGAGGATAATCCTAGCCTCTTCTGCCCTTGCCACACATTATTTATATTATGTCTCATTGTGGGTAACATATTTCCAGGGAAGTTACCAAGTGGGAAAAGGTACAGAAGTGGGAGACTAGGAAAATGAAGGAATTCAGAATTATAGCCCACAATGAACTGAAGATATTCGCCTAAAGAGTAGAAGGCTAGAAAGTTGGGAGGCAAGGAGACATTATGGTTATATTCATATATATGAAGGACAATTGCTTAAAAAAATAAGAGAGGGCAGCTAGGTGATACAGTGTGTAGCGCACCAGCCCTGGAAAGATCTGAATTCAAACCCAGCATAGACACTTGATGCTTAATAGCTATGTAACTTTTGGCAAGTCACTTAACCCCATTGCTTCACAAAAATAAATAAATAAACAAACAAACGAATGAATGAATGAATGAATAAGCAAGTAAATGAATGAATGAATGAATAAGCAAATGAATGAATTAATGAATAAACAAATAAATAAATAAAATTAAAACATTCAGCTTGCCCTAGGAAATAGAACTAGGAACAATCAGTGGCAGAATTTATTTTGTTTGTGTGTCTGTCTGTTTTATACTTTTGTGGACATGTGTTTGAATGTGTGTGCAAAAGTATACATTGTATTTGAATGTGTTAGTATATGATCCTTTACATTTCTGTTCGTATGCAATTGTGATTATGGTTTTGGTCTTCTGTGAGTCTGGTCAAAAGTCTCTAAGTTATAATTACAGTTCCCCTGATGCAAAAATCTCTGTTCAGTTTTCTATGCCTACATGCCAGCGCCTGGCAAAAAGGAATCCTGACCTTAACAAATACAAGGTACTTCAGAAGTGGACAGGTCAGTGAAGGGTAGGCTAGAGGGGTGCAAGAAGGGGTCTTTGACACCCAGAGTCCAAAGACAAAGGGAGTATTCTCCTTGGACACACCATGATCCTGCTGCAGGTCAGAGGTAATAGCCTTTACCCTCACCAGGCTCACCAAAGGAAAAAGGCCAAGAGGTTCAAATGTTTCTCTACCCAGCTTTGAGGTCTGGACCTCATCCAGTCACTGCAAGTGAGTCATATCCTAAAACTGCATTTCCTCTGTTCATCCCAGTCTGGTCACTTCCCTCAATGACAAAGTATCTGTTCAACTAAAAAAAATATAATAATTGTTTTTTGCTTGCCTTCTTCCCTTTGGAAAATCATTAATAAAGGAGTGGGAAATCATTAATAAGGGAGTGAAAAATCATTAATAAGAAAGTCAATAAAATTTCCTTCACCAGAGATCTCTAAGAATTATAACAAGACACATTTATGTAACACATGGTTATTCTACTTTGTCTGAGGCTCAGTTTCCTTATCTGCAAAATAAGGGAGTTGGATTAAATGATTCTATGATTCTCTGTGGGCCTAGTGTCCTATGTTTTACTTTGAAAGGCAAGGTAACATAGCGGATACTCAGGAAGACCTGAGTTCTAAATGTGCTTCTGATACTAGTTGTATGACCTAGAGACATCACTTAATCTCTCTTCCTTTGATTTTCCCATGTGTAAAATGGGAATAATAATAGGCTCTACCTTACATAATTATTGAAAGGATGAAATGAGACAGCTTCTATAAGATACTTTGAAAATCTTAAAACACTATAAAAAGGTAATAAAGTTAGTCCCTTCTAGATCTGCTATTCATTCCATTCTCTCTTCTAAGATTCCTTCCAACTTTGGCATTCTATGTTCTAATATTCTATGCCTTCAGGAGGGTGTTTCTGACACTCAACTGGCTCTTCTTAATAGCAACTTAGAGCAAGAGGGTTGGCACAATCATCTTTAGTTTCTAGAATTCATTCCATAGGCAAAGGACAATGAGAAATGGACTAGAATAGTCAATGTTTACATAGCACTTTTAGATTTGACATACCTACATTATCTCATTTAATCTTAACATCTACTCTGTGGGGCTACATTTTACAGATGAGGCTACATAAAAGAACTTTTTGTGTGTGTCATACTTTAATATTTTTCTTAGTTTGTTCTACTCACTTTTATTCTCTTACTTGTGACATCAACCCTGTGAGACTAGGCAGGACAGAGATGATTATCTCCATTTTCCAGGTGGAGAAACACAGAAATATTAAATGACTTCCCCCAATTCACTCAGGGAGGGAGCAGAGTATACAATCAGAGACAAAGGTCACCCTCTGCATCCTGGACCATCACCAGTCATCTTGACCTTTGTCTTGCTACTGGACTCCAATGACTCTGGAGGAAAATGAGGCTGATGGCTTTACACAACTCTGCCTCACTCATATCCAATTCACCACATCTTCATGATGTCATTGATCCTCTATGAGAATAAAGGACAGACAATAACAATAATAGCGGGGCATGTTGGAGCTAGATGGATGTTGCCAGAGGTAAGGAGAACCTAGAACACAAAAATAGACAATGTCCCAGTTGGAAGTGACTAAGATTAAGGAAAGTAAAATGATTTGCCCAAGGGGATTCAGCAAGAAAGACACAGAGTTAACTCTAGTTTTAAGGTTAAAATTACATTGTAGTGCACCTCCCTGCCTCCTATTGTAACATTCTGCCTCCAGTTGTTTATATGCCAAGCTTGAGGGAAGCTAGGTGGCACAGTGGATAGAGCATTGGTCCTAGAGTCAGGAAGAACTGAGTTCAAATGTAAACTCAGATACTTGACACTTAATATCTGGGTGACCTTGGAGAAGTCACTTAACCCTGACTGCCTGAAATCCATACCCATCACTAGTCATCCTGATTCATATCTGCCCACTGGATCCAGATGACTCTGGAGAAGAAAGTGAAACTATGACTTAGCACAGCACCCCTTCACTTAAATTTAATTCATTTACTTGTCATGGCATCACCTCCCAGATATCATGGTCTTCTTCTTCAAAAAAAAGGAAAAACAACATCATGTGCTGGTATTTAGGAAGACGAAGGAGGAAGGGTGATCTATGTATGTAATTTGATGGATATAACAAACCACCTCTACCAGTGTAGATCAGCAACTGGTTTGGAATGTGTAGTCTTAGCAAATACCTAAGGGTTCTGAGTACCTAAGTGACTTGCCCAATGGTACATCACAGACTGTATACTTTAACTTGAACCCCGGTCTCCCTCACTCCCAGAAAGGTTCTCTACTCATTATTCCAAGGTACTTCTCCTTTAATAATGTGGAGTAAAGTTTAAAGAGAATGAAACAATCATGAGAAATAAATTAGTTTTTTTCCCCTCCACTGCCTAGGGGGAAAAAATCTTCCCTTTGATAAAAGTCTGTAGTCCTTGGAGTTCTGCCAGGGGGCTGGTACTGGTGGAAATTTCCTAGCCTGTTTAGTAGAGGTAGATTGCTCAGTCCCAAATACTGGCATAAATATGTGGAATATAATTACACATAGAGAAAAACATGGTCAAATGCCTTATCTGTTTTCTTAGCATTTTGAAATTTTCCTGTAAATGTGTAACTGAATCCACTGATAGGATATTGAAATATAAAATTAGAAATTATATCTGATTTTCTCTCTTCTAGTCTATTTCACTAACAGAAGAAGGGAAACAAAAGCCCCATGCATCTTAGAATCCTAGCTAGTTAAAGCTAAAAAAGACCTTGGTACAAGAATTTAAAGAGACTACTGAATAAAGAACATGAAATATTACAACTAGAAGAAATTTCAGAGAACACAACAGTGATTGTCAGGGACTGGAGGGAGCAGTCCTTAGAATATAGAATGCTATAATGCTCAGTGTTTAAAAGGTTGTTAGAATTAGGGGCATACAAGACTGACTAGTCTCCCCCTAGACACTCTCCCTGCTCTCCTTCAGCCTAAAAATGATTAGTAGATGTTAATTCAACTCAGTAATAAGAAGGAAAGAAAGACAACTATGGTAAAAATCAAAACATGGTAGTAAAGTAGGAGATTTATCTAGGCTTGAAGGAAAGGACTGAAACCCACCTCAGGACAATATTGACTTCCCAGAGATTACTTAGGGCAGGAACCCAAACCAGAGAATCCCATGTCTCCCAAAGCAAAGAGATTGAGACAGCCTTAAAAACTAGTCCGGGGTCTGAGTTCAAATCCAGCCTCAGACACTTAATAATTACCTAGTTGTGTGACCTTGGACAAGACACTTAACCCCATAGCCTTGCAAAAAAAAAAACAGTCCAGGATAGAGGTGTTGTATCCTCAAGCAAAGGAAATGTATAAAGTGACAAAGCAATAGAAAAGAGAGAGAGCCTGAGAGATTGAAACAGAGACAGAGAGACTGAGACAGAGATGGGAGAGGCAGAGACAAAAAGACATATAGAGAGACAGAGACTGACAGAAAGACAGAGAAATTTCAAGGGAAAACCATCAATAAAGGACTGAACATGATAGAGAAGTCAAAGAGAAAATTCTTAAACCCAAATATTGAGTAGGAAATTATTCTGGATAAAATAGGAAATTACTAAGGATATCAAGAATACCTGTGGCTGAGAGATAGTTTCTTATGTCAGTCACTGGACTGAAGATTATGTGTCTGAGAGTAACATGTGAGAAGACCAGAAACATAGGAGGGGACTAGGTCATGAATGGGCTAAATGCCAAACAGCATTTTGTAGTTGATCCTAGGAAAAATAGGGAACCACTGTAGTTTATTTAGTAGATGGGTAACATGGTCAGACCTGTGCCTTAGGAAAATTACTTTGGTGGTCGAATGGAGGATGGATTGGAGTGGGGAGAGACTTGAATCAGACAGACCCACCAGGAGGCTATTTTGATAATCTAGGTATGGGATGATGAAGGTCTGCACTAGAATTCTGACAGTGTCAGAAAAGAGGAGGGCATGTTTGAGAAATATTGTAAAGGTGAAAATTGAGAGACCTTGACAATTGAGGGATGAACCTGGATATGGGGGTGGTGGAGTGGTGAAAGATCACAAGCAATTCAAAATGACTCCTAGGCTGTGAGCCTGAGGACCTGGAGGATAGTTGCCCTCTAGAGTAATAAGAAAGTGGGGTTGGGGGAGTTTCAAGAGAAAAAATGATGTGTTCTGCTTTGGACAGATTGAGTTTAAGATGTCTACTATTTGAGATGTCTGAAACAGGAGATTTGAGATTGAAAGGTAGCAAAGAGGGTAGAGCAGAATAAGTAGATTTGAAAATCATCAACATAGAGATGATAATTAAATTCTTGGGAGCTTAGAAGATTCCCTAAGTGAAGTAGTAGAGAGGGAGGAGAGTAAAGGCCCCAGGACAAAGCCCTGAAGGACACCAGTTCTCATTGGGCAGACAGATAGGTAGGAAGAGAACTAGGAAAGAGTAGAGTCCCAAAAACCTAGAAAAGTAGAGAAGAGAATGATGTTTAGTAAGGATAGAAAGATCAAGGGAGGGTTTTTTCAGGATGAGAGAGACATGAGGATGTTTGTAGGTAGCCAGGAATGAGTCAGCAAATAGGGAGAAAATGAAAATAAGTGAAAGAATGGAAATTACAGATGGTTGGAGGAGTTGGAATGGAATGAGATCACAAACAAGGAGAAGAGTTAACCATAGTATGAAGCATGCTACCTGTGGCACTCATTTCACAGAGTTTCTTTGAAGTTCATGTGTGTGTGTGTACAAATATATATGAATAGATAGATATATAGATAGAGATATATCAGGTTTTGTTTTTGATGATGATGATGATAATGCTTGTCCTTTGTTCCTGAAGAAGACAAGACATCAGAGTGGTGATGTCATGACAAGCACATGAATTGTATTTGAGTGAGAAAGTACTGTGCTAAATCATCAGCCTCATTTTCTCCTCTAGAGCCATCTGGGTCCAATGACCAGTATGGACTAGGACAGCTAGAGATGGCCCTGGATACAAGGCAATCAAGGTTAAGTGACTTGACCAAGGTTATACTAGTAAGTATCAAGTGTCTGAGGTCACATTTGAATTCAGGTCTTCCTGACTCCTATGCTAGTTCTCTATCCATTGTACCACCTAGGGGCGGCTAGGTGGCACAGTGGATAAAGCACCAGCCCTGGAGTCAGGAGTACCTGGGTTCAAATCTGGTCTCAGACACTTAATAATTACCTAGCTGTGTGGCCTTAGGCAAGCCACTTAACCCCATTGCCTTGCAAAAAAAAAAAAACCTAAAAAAAATTCAACTCTATTGTACCACCTAACTGCCTTATAGGACTTTGTAAACTCTAAGATATTATATAAATGTTAATTATTACTAATATTATTAGGAATATTCTCCTCATAGTTAATAGCCTTTCTTCAATAAGGAACTGAAGTTCATACAGCTAAAATTGTCCAAAATATTCATTATATATATATTGACTATACATTACTCCAATAGTATTTATTCCTAGGCACCATGTTCATTCCTTTAAACAGCCAACTCCCATAGCCATTGACTTGGTAAAAAACCTCAATTTATGATTTTATCTAAATCTTGGCAAACCATTCCAATCACAGGAGCTCTTTTAAAACACCATTCTTTTTTTTGTTGTTCTTTCTTTTCCCCTTAACACCAGGAAACCTCTAAGTTTTTAAGAACTTGGCAAGATACAGGAACTACTATTGGACAAAGGTCATCATTCTGAAAAAATAATGACACAATAACCACTTATAACTGTCTCAGCTAACAACTATCAACTGGCAAACTTCCACCAACAATCAGCAAAGTCAATAAATTTTGCCTCTGTTGACACTTCTCAATTTTATGGTATGTTTGTTTAATTAGATACTCTTGGCATGTTAAAGAACTGATTTTTTTAAAATGTCCTGGGGGACAAACACAATTAGTCATCTTTCTAGTCTCAATAAACACCATTCAAATGTAGTTAAGATGGAACTCTTAGTAAATAAGCAAATATCCAATGCTCACCAAGATTCTAGGATAGATTATTAAATTTGTGAAAGAAGTGATTATAAGGAACCAGTACAGGTTCAAGAAGAATTTATTGCATCCAACTATCCTTAATTCGTTTTATGTTAGGGGATATATTAGACTGTTAGAGCAGGGAAATAGAACATATATAATGCATTGTGAAATAAAAATGTTCAAGAGACAGTTTCTGAGTAATTTATTATTTTATTAATCATGGTAGAATGTAATTAATAAAAGGGGTCAGTGGCACTCTAAAATGCCAAAGACCCAAATGGAACCAATTCAACATTTATATGTCATTGAAAGAGTGGGTTTTCCTGAGGGTAGCAATCAACTCTGATTGGTTAACAATTAGTGAGAATGGTTACTATTATAATGAGAGGAGGGGTTATTCTATTGAGGGACTAGGGGAATATGATTCTGAACACTATTCCACCCAGATCATGCCCACCCCGCCACAATCTAGGTCTTCCTCTATTTAGACTTGGCTGAGTAGATGACAATGCACCAGAATTCACCTTAAAAATTAAATTATTGGGGCAGCTAGGTGGCACAGTGAATAGAGCACCAGCCCTGGAGTCAGGAGTATCTGAGTTCAAATCCAGCATCAGACACTTAATAATTACCTAGCTGTGTGTTGGGCAAGCCACTTAACCCCATTGCCTCGCAAAAAAATAAATAAATAAATAAAGTTCTTTGTAAGGTTTTCTAGTTGGGTAGTATAACAATTGAGAGATTTCATTTTATTACCTGTCCTGCCCTTCAGAGAACTAAGCTTTGATCTTATTTTCATAGGAGGTAGAGGAAAAAATCCTGGATCTTCCCAATATAAGCAGTTGGCTATTTAATAATCATTTTTCTCAATATCTTGATTTTTATCAGGGAGGAAACAAGGAAAAAGTAGGAAAAGCACTAATGTTGAGATCAGACGAGCTGAGTTCAGACTCTGCCTCTACTCAGTATTGGAATGACCTTGAACAAAGTTTTTAACTTTCCTGGGCTCAATTTCATCATCAATAAAGGAAAGGATTAGACCAGATGATCTCTGAAGCATCTTCTAGCTCTAAATCTATGCTCCTAAGTGCTCTAGAAATAACTTTGTAGGACAAGATGGAGAACTATGGGCTACATGAGTACAATGTAAGCAATGTATTTAGGAGACTCATTGGAAAACTTTCACTATGACAACTTTGACCACAATTTTGGAGAAGTCACCATGGACACTTTTAAATTAAAAGGTGAATATTACACTGTTGGTGGAGCTGTGAACTCATCCAACCCTTCTGGAGAGCTATTTGGAACTATGCCCAAAGGGCAACAAAAATTTGCATACTCTTTGACCCAGCAATACTACTAGTGGGTCTATACCCTGAAGAGATGATGAAAAAGGGTAAAAACATTACTTGTACAAAAATATTTATAGCAGCCCTGCTTGTGGTGGCAAAGAATTGGAAATCAAGTAAATGTCCTTCAATTGGGGAATGGCTTAGCAAACTGTGGTATATGTATGTCATGGAACACTATTGTTCTATTAGAAACCAGGAGGGATGGGAATTCAGGAAAGCCTGGAGGGATTTGCATGAACTGATGCTGAGGGAGATGAGCAGAACCAGAAAAACACTGTACACCCTAACAGCAACATGGGAGTGATGTTCAACCTTGAAGGACTTGCTCATGCCATCAGTGCAACAATAGGGAACAATTTTGGGCTGTCTGCAAAGGAGAGTGCCATCTGTATCCAGATAAGGAGATGTGGAGTTTGAACAAAGTTCAAGGACTATTCCCTTTAATTTAGAAAAAAAACAGATATCTTATTGTCTGATCTTGTTACCTCTTAGACTTCTCTTCTCTTCTTTAAGGATATGATTTCTCTCTCATCACACCCAATTTGGATCAAGGTACAACATGAAAACAAAGTAAAGACTGACAGAGTGCTTTCCATGGGGGCGGGGGGAGGGAAGCAAGATTGGGGGGAAATTGTAAAACTCAAATAATATCTTTAATAAAAACAAATTTAAAAAAATTAAAAATAAAAAAAATTAATTTAAAAAAATTAAAAGGTGAAGAGCTGAGGGGAGCACACTCACTATGGGCATAGAAAACTTTTCATCAATATACAGCCAGTTCATTCCCTAAAAGACCAAGGAGGAGCTTGGGAAGATTACTAGATTCCAAAGAGCACATATATTCAATTTTGTATTGGGGGAATAAAAGCTGTGACAACCTTGGCTACTCATATTCCAACCCAACCCCTCCAGACCCAAAAAGCAACACAGAGCAGCAGATCTATTTTAGCAAAATGAGCATTTGTTTAAATGAAGCTGCCAAGTCAACGAATCCAGATTTCTCTTTTTCTCCCTCTCTGAAAAGCCACAGATATAAATAAGTCCAAGATGATCTGTTTCTGCCACAACTAGATAAGATGAGGCAGACGCCTGCCAAACAAATCTGAATTTCTTTCAAGTTCCAAAAACAATGGGAGGGGGGAGACAAGCCCATTTGAACCTGGACACTAACTGAAGAATTCCTAACTATCCTTCACCAGGTCTGTCTAGGCAGAAGGAAGCAACCTGGACTAAGTGGGATGGAAGAAAGGTAGGAGAACTGCCATAGAGAACAAACTCCTCCATACCTATGAAATTCCAGTTTCCTGGAAACAGATCTCTCTAAACAAAGACACTCACAGGATAAGCACCAGACTTACATAAGGGACAGCTCAGACTATATCCTTATATGTCTTCCACCTGTTTTTCTTCAAGTTTCATAGATTAGCATATACTATCCAGTAATTAACTTAGTATCAGACTGTATTTTGAAGACCCAATAAGTTTATTTATAGCTGGCAGAATAATAGATCTGAAATCAGGAAGAAGAGCTCAAATTCAACATCAGACCTTTACTAATTTTGTTACCCTGGGCAAGACACTTAACTGTGTCTCCCTCACTTTCCTCGAATATAAAATAGGGATAATAA
This sequence comes from Macrotis lagotis, assembly GCF_037893015.1. Classification (NCBI taxonomy): domain Eukaryota; kingdom Metazoa; phylum Chordata; class Mammalia; order Peramelemorphia; family Peramelidae; genus Macrotis; species Macrotis lagotis. Next base: position 251,666,023 of record NC_133658.1, on the reverse strand, counting down.
TAGAGCCTGCTTCCCAGGATTACTGTATGGATTGAATGAGATATTTCTAAAGTGCTTAGAATAGAACCTAGAAAATAGTAGGAGCATAATAAATGCTTGTTTTCCTCCTCTTCCCTTGGAGGGGTTGGAAATGTGTATATTGTATGTATATATGTATATGAATAAGTGTATGTATAATGAAAAGAGCAGTGGACTTGGAGTTTGAGTTCAAAGTCTGCCATTGTGACCATGGACTTCCCTCCTATAAACCTCCATTTCCCAAAATAGGGGTATTACACTAAATGATTGCTAAAATTCCTTTCATCTCTGATATTCCTTGCTCTAAAGTCCCTTCTAGGTCTAAAACTCTTAAGTTTTATCTTCTAAGGCCCCTTGTGATTCTGATATTGTATATTTTAGGATTTACATTGCAAGATTTCTCCCAATTCTGATATTCTATGTCACTATGATTCTTTGCTAAGGTGAATGAGCCCAGGAAAAGGTTGGAAAGAAGTTGACAATAATGTATAATATGATATAATTAGATTGGTAGGGTGATGAATGACAGGAGGAGAACTATGTTATATTGATATTTTGTCCTTTGGTTGATGTCATACCCATAGAAGTATAGAATATTAGGTGAGATAAGTACAACTCCCTAATTATACCTTTGGGGAAAATGAGACCCATAGAGAAGAAAGTGAGCTAGCTCAAGGTTGTTTAGAAAATTAGTAACAGAGACAGTCCCTGAGCAGAAATTTTCTCTCTTTCTTTTGTTGTTTGTAAACAGCAGGTTCTCATACAGGTGGTCATTCTGTTCAAATAAAGGTTTAATCTTTCTTGGGCTAATACAACTTAACCCAGAAAGGGCCTGTGTTCTCTAGATTGAGATTTGTTGGTCCAGGTTCATGTTGGCAAATTGTGTTTCATTAACAATCTAGAAAAGTCACTAAATAATACCTTCAGTCTATCCTATTACATTTGATGAATGAGGAATGAGGCATTCCTGATTTAAGGAAGGATGGCCAAACTATACAGGCTCTGTCCTTAAGACCTTAGGCCTGGAAAGGCCTTCAGAGATCTTCTTATTCATTTTTCAAAAGAGGAAACAGGCCCAAGGAGTGGAAGGGATTTACCCAAAGTCACACAAAAAGTGAATATCAGAGATTGAAGCACCTCTCAGCCTACCGTTCTTTCCACTATACTAATTATGAGATGCTGGCAATATGTCAGAAATTATCTATTTCAAACTATCCCTTTGGGAATTATCTCAGGGGAGGTGTCAGTCAGTTACTGAGTCAACAGGTCAGGTACTGTGCTAAGCGCTGAAGACATCCAAAAAGGCAAAAGCATAATCCCTACTCTCAAGGAGTTTTCATTCTAATGGGGATGACAACTTGCCAAGAATGATACATGCTGCACAGGTGGATAGAGCACAGCCCTGGAATCAGGAGGACCTGAGTACAAATGTGACCTCAGACACTTAATAATTACCTGGCTGTGTGACCTTGAACAAGTCACTTAACCCCATTGCTTTGCAAAAAAAAAAAATGATACTTGCAAGATGTATATCATATAATTGGAAAGCTGACATCACTTTTTTAAATTAAATATTTCATTTATTTAGTTTTCCAACCCCATGTAATGGCAGTTTTTCAACAATCATTTTTTTGCAAGATTTTGAGTTTTATATTTTTCTCCCTTCCTCCTCATGACAGAAAGCAATTTAATATAGTCTATACATGTGTAATCATGCTAAACATAGATCCACATTAATCATGATGTTAAAGAAGAATCAAATTAAAACAGAAAAAAAGCATTAGAGAGGAAAAAAGACATAATAAATAAAACAACTTAAATATTGAAGATTGTAAGTAAACTTTGGTCTGCATTTAAACTCCATAGTTTCTTCTCTGGATATGAATGGTATTTTTTATCACAAATTCTTTAGAGTTGTCTTTGATTATATCATACTGCTGAAATGAGCAGGTCCATCATAGTTGATCATTTGATGTCACTTTAAAAAAAAACAATAATAGTCATCTACTGTTGGGAAACTTTTAAATTATTATCATCATCACCTGGTGTCTTTGAGCATCAGAAGGTTGTTTTCCTAAATACTATGGGAGTGGGAGAAGATTAGAGAGTGGAAAGGTATTTAGGCACTGTTGTTTTGGTGAATAAATAGAGCACTTAGAGATCTTGATGAGTACTTGTCCAGCACCTCCAACATTTGCCTGGGGAAGATTGAGGGAATCCAGGAAGTGGGACTCTACATATTGGCGCCCAAACAGAGACTAAACATATGCATGTTATCTGAGGAAAGTCTGGAAGAAGGACATAGCAAAGACAGCAAGAGAACCAGGCAATATCCCAGAGTGGAGAACTCTGGAGAAAGTAACAAGTTGATTTGTTACTTAAGAGGCTGATTTTGAAGGGGAAAGTGAGAAAACAATTAAGTAGTTAAAGTTAAGAAGTCAGGGGGAAGAGTCTCCTAGGCAGTGCCCCAGGGGATGAAGCTTCTTGCTCAGCAAGAGTTGGTACCAGCACCATGAATGGGATGCAGAGAACCTGCTTGCTGTTCTCAGCCGTGGCTGCCTGCCTGAGCTCTGGGTGCGACTGGGCCCTTGGACCTGCAACCGGCTGCAGAAACCTCTCTTTGCTGACACAGACCCTGATGCCTACAATGAGCGCTTCACTTTCTACAGCAGGACAGCAACTGGGCCGTTGCTTGGGCAGCAGAGGGCTATGAATTGCTTTTTCTCTCTGTTGAGAGCGAAAGTGTCACTTGCTGTTGGACAGTTTCTTATGGTGATGGCTACTGTTCGCAAGGTGCGGCAACTCCAGGTCGCACTGGTGTTAACCACTTAGGTGATTTCAAATTTCTTGGAACTTAAAACTCAAGCTTATGTCTCAAATGAAATGCAGGCTTTTGCTACAAGGACAAGACCCCCTCCAAAAACTTATTTTAGAAATCAAGGGACCCCCATGCCTTCTTCCTGGTTAGGGGAGGAAGAGGGAGTTGGGCAATGACTGTTTTTCAATAGGTTATTGACTGGGAAGCTTCGTGGTTCAAATTAGTTAAGAAAAAAAGGGGAAGGAGATTTTTTTTCCCCCTGGGACTGGGAAATTTGGATTTTGTCAAATGAAGTCTGTGCCTATGGTTTATATTTCTATTGACCGGTCTTGATTGTATATGTGTATATGTGTATTTAATCATCAATAGGATGTTTTTACATCTCTCCACTGGTCTGGAGAGGTAGGAAAATGTTTCTATATTTAGAGATTTTGGTGCTGGCCAGGGTGTACAATAATCTCACTTTGATGTTTGAAATACAAAAGAGTTGTTTTTCTGTGTTGAGAGTGTTAGTGTCTAAACTCTGAAATAGGTAAAGTTAAATGTTACTCCTTTTAGTTCGAATTTTGAATTTGATTGCTTTGAAAGGTTTTTTTTTCTGGCAGAAAAGAAAACATCTTTGTAAATTGGGAATAAAATGTATTTCAGGGAATTGAGAATATTTGGTTTTACTATTGTTTAATTGACATTTGCTCTATTTTTGAACTTTTGTTTTCAACTTGTGTAGTATTCATTATGTAATAATTTTCAAAAGCAAGAGTGGGGAGATATCGGGAACTACTGTAAATTATTATCATTACCTGATGCCTTTGAGCATCAGAAGGTTGTTTTCCTGAGTGGAAGTGGATTAGAGGCTGGAAAGGTATTTAGGCACTGTTTTGGTGAATAAATGAAGCACTTGATGGAGTACTTGTCTCCTTCGTAATCCTTGTCTCCCAAACTCCAAAGGCTTGCCTGGGGAAAGATTGAGAGTCCAGGAAGTGGGACTCTACAATCAAACATTTATTAAGCTCCAATTATGTGACAGGTATTGTGCTAGGGAGAGGCAAAAAAAAAATAGACCCTATTTCCAGGGAATAAATCGTCTAGTAATAATATCCATATCCATTACTTTAAAGTTTCTAAAGTGCTTTGTAACTAAGTTAACTACAAAGTAGATGGTACAAGGATTATTGTTCCCATTTTGCAGATGGGAAAACTGAGATTTATAAAGAAAATGATTTATTTCTAAGGGTTAAACTTCAAACTCACATTTCCTAACATTAGGTCTTAAAAATTCTTTGCAGTGAACTTCTTTTTATTTTTTATTTTTTTAGATTTTCCAAGGCAATGGGGTTAAGTGGCTTGCCCAAGGCCACACAGCTAGGTAATTATTAAGTGTATGAGGCCGGATTTGAAGTAGGGTACTCCTCACTCCAAGGCCAGTACTCTATCCACTGCGCCCCCTAGCCACCCCGTAACCTTCTTTTTATACAGACTAGAGGTGTCTAGTTTCTTATTTGGGCAGCTAGGTGACACAGTAGATAGTACCAGGTCTGGAATTGGGAACACTCATCTTCCTGAGTTTAAATCTAACCTCAGACACTTAGCAGCTGTGAGACCTTGAGTGAGTCACTTACCCCTGTTTACCTCAATTTCCTCATCGGTAAAATGAGCTGGAGAAGGAAATGGCAAACCCATTCCAGTCTCTTTGCCAAGAAAACCCCAAAGGGCTTATGAAGGGTCATGTACCACTGAAATGACAAACAAAAAAAAAATCTTATTTCATCTGGTGATCATGGGTGATCATTCCATGCTATTTAATATACTGATTATTTACCCAAGACCTGCAGGATTCCCACCATGACAAGAATGATCACTGAAGTAGCCTTTCTTTCAGTGGGAACCTAATCAATCATATGACCTTGCTGATACAGGGGCAGGACAGTTGGTTCTAAAATGAAGGAGAAAACTGAACAATACTAGAGCAAACTGTATTACCTGCTCTCTTGATATGCATTGGATCTTAGATTTGGAACTGGAAGAGATTTTGCTGTTCATTTATTCAAATACTCTTAATTTGCATAAGATGAAACTGAAGTCCAGAAAGATTAGATAAGTTGTTCAAGATCATCCAGGTAAGAAGGAATACCCAGCAGGATTCCAGTCTTGACTGATGCCACCTCTCTTTCCACTATAATCTTCTGGTGTTAGCTCCTTATTTGGATCTTATTGTCTCTATTCAAGTATGATTGGCAACATGGTGTAATGGAAATAATATAGTATAATGGAGATAACAACGGACTTGAAGTTAGAAGCCTAAGGTAAAGTCTTTGCACTTTCACTGATTACATGTATAACTATTGGCCATTCTGTTTGACTAACCAGTTGGATCTGGAGTCAGTAGCATCTGAATTCAAATCTTGGCCACTTACTCCCTGTGGATCCCTGGACAAATCTCTTTAACCTCTATTTGACTCAGTTTTCTCAACTATTAAAATAGAAATAATAATAGTCCCTACTTCCCAGGGTTGTTGTGAAGAATAAATGACGTGATATCTATAAAATGCTTAGTATGGTTCCCAGTATACAATAGATGCTAAATAAATACTTTTTTCTTCCTTAAAAAAAATTCTTTGCAGTGAACTGATGCTGAGCAAGATAAGCAGAACCAGAAAAACATTGTATATCATAACAGCAACATAGGGGTGATGATCACAATCAGGGACAATTTTGGGGTATCTGCAATGGAGAACACCATCTATATCCAGAGAAAGAATCATGGAGTTTGAACAAAGATGAAAGACTATTACCTTTAATTTAGGGGGGGAAAATTATCTTATTATATAATTCTGCTCTTATACTTCATTTTTTTTAAGGATACCATTTCTCTCTCATCACATTCAACTTAGATCAATGTATACCATGGAAACAATGTAAAGACTAACAGACTGCCTTCTTGGGGGGGGAGCCAGATTAGGGGAAGAATTGTAAAACTTAATCTTTCTAAAAACAAAAAATTTTCTTTTCAGGACACAAACATTTTATGATCACCTAACTTATCTAATTTTGTCACACAAATCCTCTGAGGAAGGGGTTTTTAACCTGGGGTACATGAACTTGCTTTTTTTTTTGTATTTTGATTACTTTATTTCTGTGCAAGTCTAAGTATTTTATTTTATGCATTTAAAAACAGTAGTCTGGCTGTGTGACCTTGAGCAAGTCACTTAACCCTATTGCCTTAAATAAAATTTAAAAAAAAAACAGTATTCTGAGAGGAATCCATAGGTTTAAATGGTCTTCTCTAAGGTAAGTCCTTTTTTACATCTAAATCAATTCAGAAGAGTTGAATCAAGGCCATCTTTGGCAAATAATGGAACTAGTACTTGACCCCAGGTCTCAAGATTATAAATGCAGTAATCTTTCTACTTCATTAAACTGTTATTCTTTTTTCTGATCTGGAAGCAGATTATTTAATTTATACTAATGGAGAGGGAAAAAAACAGAAATTAATATTGTTTGACAGCTTGGACTGGTTTGTCCCAAGTTTGGAAAACAAGAGACAATGGATTAATTGTGACTAAATCCAGACTATTTGAAACATGCACCCACAGTGCCGCCTGCAGGCAGAAGGCAACCTGTTTCCAAGCAGGCATGAATTTCATAGCCTGAAGGAAAATCAATAACCTGGTCACTTGAAAGCCACAAACTTTGAATTCAGAGGGAATGGATAAATAGGGAAATGAAGTTCAGTTAAATTAATTTCCACAACCAGTCCTTATTGGATACAAGACTCTTATTTAGCATTTGAGATTTAGTAGCAAAAGCCAAAATTCTTCCAGCTAATCCTACAAATTGTAAAGGACCTTAGAACATATAATGCCAGAGTTAGAAGGGACTTTAGACCTGGAAGGAAATTTATGATATATAATGTAATAGATATAGAAAAGATAACAACATCATTTACTCTAATCTTCATATAGAATTAAAAAAACCCAACAGAACTAGAAGGGAAAGTTGATTTGTTCAGGATCATGCAAAAGAAATTAAGCAATCCCGTGAGAATTAAGAACCCAAAGCTTCTTGGTTCCCAGAGCAGTGTTCTTCCCCAACACACTTCACTCTCTTTAATAATGTTTGTTACCTAATCTATCTGACAGCAAATTTACTTAGTAGGCACAAGAAAGGTACCCTTTCCACTAAAAGAGTTGGAATGAGACATGAGTGATGGTTAAGAAGTCATCTGTATGAATGGATCAGCTAGTTCCATTTCAATTGCTTGACCAGGCTGTTCCATAAGCCTTTGGTTGCTGTCCAAAGCTGCAACTACTCCAAAGAGAAGGGCTTCCTGGAGATGTGGCTTGATTTAATCGTCCTTCCTTCTGTCAGAGACTCTGAAAATCCTTGTTCTTGCCTTCCTACAGTGAGAACAAAATTAAAGCAGGGCACCAAAGTAAAAGAGCAGCCTCAATGGCTTTTTCCTTGGGAAAAGCAACTGGGGGGTACAAAGAACAACTATTCTCAAGAATCAAAGTTAAAAAGAATATCAGAATTGATGATTCAGCTCTCTTATTTTCTCAGAAGGCCTTGCCCCCCACATGTGTCCCACCCAGTCCTTGCTCCCAGGTGGGAGGATAATTCTCTCTATTAGCCTTCCTCACTAAATTATTAAGTCCCTCCTTAGAAGCACCACTTTAAGTACTCTTGGCAATAAGAATAATCCTAGATCATATTTAAAGGAACCTTTGGAATCATGACTCCTGCAAATGAGCAGATTTACTTTGGGGTTTTGAGAAATTGCTTTTTCCACCAATGGGACTCTTTTCTACCCTTATTGGTCTGAAACAAGAATCAAAAGGCAGTCATTTAGGCTGTGGGCCACCTGCCTACAAAAGCTTCAGGGCTCCAAGGAACCAGGGCTTTTAGGCTCCAGACACTTCCCATAAACAATTATCCATGCATTTTATTAATTGAGCTCATGCTATCAGGAAGAGGATTGATGAAAGCAAGAGAACTAGTGCAGAGATAGGTGGAAGAGATAGAGGAGGGGAAAAAGGTGGGGTTTAGTACATAATTCTCTCTGATGCCAGCTTGGGGAACATTAGCTTTAACTGATTTGATTGCGCCCTCAGTCTTTATCATGGGGCTGACTCAAGAAAAAAAGAACAGAACTCACTCCATTGGCTCAATGAGACTGAAGACAAATAACTGCCTAACTTGAGAATGTAGGTTCAGTACAATATTAGCAAATATTGAGGCACTTTCTTTCTTACTTCAAAGATATATACATATATATATATGTGTGTGTGTGTGTGTGTGAATGTGTGTGTATGTATATATATATATATATATATATATATATATGTATGTATGTATATGTATATATACTATCTTTCACCCTTTAGACCAAGGCAACAAAAGGGCATTGCATGTGTGCCAAAATCAACCCATTCATTTCTGTGTTAAGAGGGCTTAGCTAAAACAGTCATAGAATTAAAAGATTAAGAGCAAGAAGGGACCTTAGAGGATAATTCGATCCTCTTATTTTACAGGAAGAAATTAAGGCCCACACAACCGGTGTGGCCTGAGGCCAGGTCACTTATGTCTCTGACCTGACTGATTTTTTCTGCATTTATAAAATGAAGCAGTTGGACTAGATCAGGGGTTCTTAATTTGGTTCATAAACTTTTTAAAAAATATATTTTATAGTCATTTTAATATAATTGATGTATTTAAAAACATCCTTCTGAGAAGGGGTTCATAATGCTCTTGTCCTTCATTTTCAAAGACCATGACATCAGGGAGCTGATGCCATGACAAGCACATGAATTGGATTTGAGTACTGGAAGAGGTACTGTGCTTAAGTCACCAGCCTCACTTTCTCCTCCAGAGCCAAGGGAGTCCAATGGCCAGATATAAATCAGGACTGGAGAAGGGGTCCATAGGCTACACTAGACCTCCAACGACACAAGAAAAGATTAAGACCACCAAGACTAGATAAAATTAAATAAAGTTCTCTTTTTTTTATTTATTTCTAAGTTCTTGGGATAGTCCCAGTAAGAACAGTAAAGGAATGAAAGAAAAAATAAAAAGGAAGAACTGACAGTTTGGTGATGAATTAGCAAATTGCCCCCAGCACCATCCCCTCTCATTGTCCTTCTACCTAATTTTTTCTACTAGTTACTTCCCTATTTGCACATACCTGACTCATTTAAATCGCATTCATTTGCAAGTCATGGTATCACCTTCCAGAGGTCATGGAACCTCTTTAAGGACTAACAACTTCTATAAATATGCCTAAATCTCTCCATCTGTCAAAAAAAACAAAAACTTCTCTTTACAAAAGTTCTTTCTTTTCTCAGCTAAACCCTAAGCTAAATTACACTAGCTACTTTCACTCTTCTGAACTATCTCCAATCTGTTTTTTGACTTCACCATTCAAATGACATATTTCCCTTTAAAATTTTTTTCATTTGACAAGCTTTTATTTATTCCCCATTTCCTCCTTTCTCCAGAGGCAGGAGATGGGGGAGGGTGGGGGATACAGGTGGGTGAAACAGCAATCCTTTTTAATATATATAGTTAAAACAACCAAGTTCAAAATATTTCATATCTTAAAAACTGTCATGTGTCAGAAGATGAATAGGGCTCAAAATTAGTCCTCTAGAATTGTGAATGTTCATTGCATTGACCCATTCTCATCTTTCAAAAATGTTTTTTCTTTACGATGTTGTTTAAATTGGTTCTCCTGGTATTATATTCACTTCAGTCTGCAGCAATTCATGAGTTCTCCCAGATTTTCTGAAGTCATAACTTTCATCTTTTCCTATGATTCAATAATCTTACATTCATATACCATTTATTTAGCCATTTGCCAGTTGGACACCCTTAGTTTCTAGTTCTTCATGGTAATAAAAGGAACTGCTCTAAGTATTTTCATATATATTTTTTCCTTTTTCTTTGTTTTCTTCAAAGTTGAAATTATCTTACTACTAATAACCAATTACTAACTTGGAATCCATTTTTCCCCCTTTCTCATTTCAGGAAGTCTCTGAAGGACATGACCAAATTAGATTGTTCTAGCCCTCAAATACATGCTCTTATAAACTGAATAGCCTGGACTGCTTCTTCTCCAGAGGAAATGAGGCCATCCTTAGTTTAGTCCATGAAGGAGAAAAACGAACCAGATGGATTCCTCTGTCCAGAATGCTGGAGGTGGTAGTCACATTTAAAGTTTTCAGGCTCTTCATGTCTTTTGTCCTTGGTTGCCAAGGAAAAATCACCATACAATTTATTATTGACCAGACTAATTAATAATTAACCAGAATTTCTGTCTCTAGGGTTTTTTTCATTCATCACAAAGTGAGACTAGTAGAGCTTATCACTGGGTTAAAGAATGCAGTCTAGCCATGTAATTCCAAATTGTTCCTTTTCCAAAGATATCCCCATTACCAAATATAGTAACCTTTTCTCATTGTTTTCCCTTGATTTTTCTGCATTTGGCACCACTGGCAAAAAGCATTTCCTGGACATTTCTGACTGTACTTTTTCTTGGATCTGCTTCTGTGTCTTCTTTGCTAAATATTATCCATATTCTAATCACTATCTATAGGTGTCCCTCAAATTTGTTTATCTCCTTAATCACTGGTGACCTCATCATATCCCATAGATATAGCTATTTTACTATATATTCCTAGATCTATATCCAGCTAATTTCACTCCCATTTCAGTCCCATTATCACTCACGATTTAATATTTCTGATAGGCATCTCAAAATTAACATACCCAAAACTTTTCTCTAATACCAACCCATTTCTTGTTTTGTGAAGGGCATTAACATCTTTTCAGCCAACTAAGTCTTTTCTTGGTCCACCTAAATCAAACTTGTCTTGACATTCCTTTCAATTCATAAATTCCAACAATGTCAGGCTCTTATCCTTTATTTAGGTTTTTTTGCAAGGCAAACAGGGTTAAGTGGCTTGGCCGATGCCCCTCAGCTAGGTAATAATATTAAGTGTCTGGGAACAGATTTGACTCCAGGGCACTATCCACTATGCCACCCCTTGGCTCTTATCCTTTAATTCATCCTCCATACAACTTACATTATTACCTTAATATTGGTATTGCTGTACCTAGAACAAAATACAAACTAAATTTAGCATTGAAAGCCTATCACCATCTAACTCCCAAGCTGCCTCTTATTGTAATCCATAGTGGTCTAACCAGATTTTTTTTTAACCTTCCCAAGCTTTTTCACAGGACGCCCTCCATAACCTGAATTTTCTCTGCTCCTGGTTTTGAGGTTTCAGCACCAGTACCAGCCCTAAAACCTAACCAGATGATATTCCCAATAAAGCATCACCCTAAAGAATTTAACTTACTGTAGTCATTTCCTCCAACACATAAGCAATGTTAAGGGTAGGCTAGCTAGATGATGCAGTGGATAGATAACAAGACCCTAAAACCTATAAGTCTATTGAATAAACCATTATCAGACAATGTAATCTGAGCATTTAACTTGAAGGCAGAAGCCACATGAGTCCAGGCTACCCATCCTTTTAAAAACATCTTGATACAAAGGCACATGTGCTCAAAGTTTAAAACATTTATTTGCAAAATGTAAAACAAGACAATAACAGCTGGGATTTCAAGTATGCTTCAGTCACAAGAATGGGTTGCATAAAGAACAGGTTGTCTTTTCATCTTAGATTTTTCAAGTCTCCAAATTCCACCTAGTCATACCTATGAAAGAAAAAATAGCAATCCTTTGTTAAGAACTTAAAAATCACACAAACACTGTTTTTCCTAAGTTATATGCTCACTTTGAATTATGCTATTTTATTACTGAAAAGCATTCAGTATATTCTTACATTATGGCAATTGATCCCTTATAGTATAGTATAACCAACTCCAAGATCTAATGGCAATCAGACAAGTTTTGGCTTAAATGTTACTGATCAGCACTGTCGATAAGTTGGGGAAAAAAGTTTTAGTCATCATATACCACAGATATGGAGGTGATGGAGATTTTTTTTAAAAAATAAGCAATCTTGAAATATGAAAAGGCAGACACAGCTTCAACCATGATTTTACTCCTAAATGCTAGTCAACAGCCAGCAACATGAGTTTCGGAAAATTCACCCACCTTTAACAAAAGCTGGGTACTTGAAACACCATTTTCTTCTAGGTTGTATGGTATCAGACAGACATCATTGGCACACCAACTATTCTGCTCAGATAAGAGCTTGTCTACAAAACAAGTCACAAAGAAAAGAGAATGCTATTACAAAAAACAAGTAATTATTTATTTTGTTAAATATCTTGAAGCTGGTGTGTCAGAAAAAACTGGCAAAGAATGGTTAGGATCAACATGGTCGATCTGATGGGGAAAAAAGTTTTAATCATCATACACACCAAGTCTTAAAATCTTTATAACAAATACTAACACATACTTATTGATTTGATATAAATTGAGAAATTCTATTTTTAAAAAAAGTCAATTTAATAATTTGAGCCAACACCAATATAACTATTTAAAGATAAGCGAATGTTACTTACCATTCTTCCCAGAGGTTGTTAAGATTTCAACAACCTGATCTAAATCAAATCACCAGAATGTGCATCAAGTCTGAGAAATTACAAAACCAGAGAAAAGTTAGTAGTTCAATATTGAAAGCCCAACTGACAGAACATTTTTAGCTGGTATATCAGAAAAAACTGGCAAAGAAATAGTAGGATCAACATAGTCGATCTGATGGGGAAAAAAGTTCAGTCATCATATATACCAGCAGCAGAAGATTTAACTCTAGAAAGTAAGTGATCATCCACCAGTTAGTTTCTTCTAGAAGCATTATTGGGAAGGGAAATTAGGTAGGCTGTCTTTTGGTAGATAATGTGATTCTGGATAAATGCCTTAAGCTTTATCATCAGGTATCCTAGGAACTCCTAATTAAAGCAGTGTAAAAAGCAATTATTTTATATTCTGGCCAGAAATTTGAGTCTTCCCCATCCAGACTGGGTTTTTTTGGTAGTCAATTAGGCTGGTTTGTCTCAATTTCTACCTAACTCTTACTACTTATATAGGTGTTTCCCAAATAAACCTTAGGGAAAAACCTGAATTTAGAAAGCAAGTCAGGACATCACCCTCTAGATATCATTTGTAGTCTTCAAAAAGGAATAAACCTCACACATTTTTTTAAAGTTTCTGCAAAGCAATGGGGCCACACAGCTAGGTAATTAAGTGTCTGCAGCCGGCCAAATTTGAACTCAAATACTCCTGACTCCAGGGCTGCTGTGCTTTATCCACTATGCGACCTAGCCTCATACATCTTTTAATTTACCTGTAGCCCACATTCTTATCTGATGAACCCAGAAGGATTCAGCACCGGATGCCTAAAAACCACGGTCTCCAAAATCCCCATCTCTCCTTCCAGAGGTAATCCTGTAAAAAAAAAAAAAAAAAAGTCACAATCTTAACAAAGCCAGGTAGGTCATTTATGGCCCTGATTTTTTACTGGGCTGGTGCATCAGAATTAAACTGGCAAAAATTCAAAGAGATCAGCAAGGTCGATCTGATGGGGAAAAAAGTGAAGTCATCATTTACACCAGCTTGTCTTTTAGCTACCGTCCACTAAATCAAGAAAAATGCAACTTTTTGAATCCCTTTTCTGAGGCTAGAATTAATCAGTGAATGGGTCACTGAGTGTCCCAAAAGGCCTGAGCCTTTGGACAAGAATCCAACCCGCACCCCCTCCGCATTCAGTAAAAAAAAAAAAAAAAAAAAAAGAAACTTGGGGTACAGAGAAGTAGGGGGGACTCAACCCTGAACTTCCAGCCGCCCCGTAGGCTGCAAGCACGAGGCAGCCCAGGCCCGGCCCAGCACGCTTCGGGGAGCCAAGCGCATGCATGGAAGAGGCTGAGCCGCGGGGCACGTGGGCCACAGAGCTGTAGTGGAACCCTGGAAGACACAAGACAGGAGAGAAGATCGAACTCACCACCGAGGGGTATTCCAGGTCGAGGATGGCTGCGGATGGAGGACGATGCAAAAGTGGGTTGAAGAAAGCCGAGAGGAAAAAGAGGAAGAGAAGCCGCGGACCGCCCTTATATAAAGCAGAAATGCCCCTGCGCTTGCGCGTTACGTACATCCTGGCCCCGGCCCCGCGCGGCTCTCTGGGAAATGTAGTCTCCAGGCTCAAGGAAGCCGCAGGGTGGCATAAAAGGTCCGGCCGCGGTTGCTAAGGGTTGATGTCGGTTGCTAAGGCCTGATCCCGCCCCGGCCTGACCCTCTCCCAGGCCCGGCCGGAGTGGCGTCTCCGCCATGTTGCTCTCGTCTTTCCTTCTCCAACCCCAAAGCGAGCAGGGTCCCGGGCCCGCGGCTGCGCCCTCCCTCCGCCCCGCGCTCCCCCGCCCGCGGGGCCGCCCTCGGGCCGCGGGGCCGCCCTCGGGCCGCGCGGCCTCGGCCGGGCCCCGCGAGCGCCCTCCGCCTCGGAGGGGGGAGGCGGGCCCAGGCCCAGGGCCCCGGATCCTGGCCCGGCCCCGGCTCCTCCCTCCGGCCCTCCCTCGCTCCGCCCGCCCTGCCCCGGCTGTTGGGGAAAGGAAACTGAAAGTGGAGCCGGGGCCGGGCGGGGCCGGACCGAGCCGGGCCCCATCCGGAGCCGGAGCCCGCGCGGAGCAGGCGGCGCGGCCGAGGGAGCGCCCGCAGCCCCGGTGAGTGTGGGCCCCGCGGCCCGGCGCCGCGCCCCGCGGCCGTCCTCGAGCCCCGCGCCCGCCCCTCCCCCAGGCCCGCGGCCGGGCCCCCGCGGCCGGGCCCTCCCCGGGAAACAAAGCCGACGAGCCGGGGCCGCGGCGGGCACGCCCCCGCCCCCGCCCGGGGAGCCCTCCTCCCGGACCCCCGCGCCCGCCGGGTCCGCCCCCGGGCCGCGGGCCTGGCCGGAGGACGCCCCGCGGGACGCGGAGCCGGGGCTTGTGGGAGGGCCGCGGAGGGGGCGCCCCGGCTGCGGGGAGCCCCCCGCGGCTGCGTGCGCGCAGGGAGGGGCAGGCGGCGGTCCGGGATGCTGGGGTCCCGGCCAGGCCGAGGACTTCCCTCCCCAGAACCGGATCCTACCGCGCTGGACTAAGCTGTATACTCTTGCTTTCTGAAATACTGATTTTCTAGCTAATGTTTGTTGTGTAGCCGTGCTGCTGACACCGCTTGGGGTTTTCTAGGCAAAGCTGTTAGTTAGCCATTTCCTTCTCTGGCTCGTTTTACGGAGGGACCCAAGGCAGAGTTAAGTGATTTGCCCGGTCAGCTAGCAGATGTCTTCGGCTGCACTTGAACTCGGATCTTCTCACGCCAGGCCCTGTGTTCTATCAGCTGAATGACCTAGCTGCCCCTCGTCATATTTACAAGGCATTTATTCCTTTGAGAAAAATTTGCTTACAACATTTGGCACTTTAAAATATGAAGACTTAGCATGTTTTCTCTTTTAATTGATCTTTTATTTTTCCCAATTATATGTCATGAAAGTTTTTCAACAATCATCCCCATGTATAGCTGTGTTATACAATTTTCTTCCCCCCTTCCCACCCCATCCCCTTAACAAGTCTAATTAATTCACATTTTACATGTACATTTGTGTTTAACATGTTACATATTGGTCATTTTCTGAAATAGGACTAAGAGAAAAGAAAGAAAAAATGGGACAGGAAAGAAAAACAATAGAAATTTTTAAAAGTAAAGTGTTCATATTCTGTCATTTGATTTTTTTTGTTTTCTTAAAAATATCTTTCACAACATGATTAATATGGATTTATGTTTAACACAGTTATCCATATAGAACTAATATTAAATTGCTTTCTGTCAGGAGGAAGGAAAAGGGAAACACAGAGGGAGAAAAATGTGGAACTCAAAACCTTGCAAAAAAAATGCCTTGAGGAGTGGCTAGATGGCACAGTGGATAGAGCACCTGCCCAGGAGTCAGGAGTACCTGAGTTCAAAGCCAGCCTCAGACATTTCATAATTGCCTAGCTGTGTGACCTTGGACAAGCCACTTGACACCATTGCCTTAAAAAAAAGCTTAAAAAAATGCCTTGAAAACTACCACTACATACAGTGAGAAAAACAAATATGTTTAAAAATATGAAGAACATGAATGTAAAATGGTGCGATGAATCTATACTAGATAAAGGAATATAGCCCTTCTCTGCAAGAATCAACATTCCTTTGTAGGTAAAGACAATAAAGCATAGTAAATTGGTGCTGTTATTATGTGCAGTTAAAGTTTGAGATGAGAATTTAAGAGAATATTTGTAATTAACACTGAAAGAATGAAGAACATAGATCTGTTCAAATAATTTAATTATAAAGCATCACTCGAGGGGCAGCTATGTGGCACAGTGGATAGAGCACAGCCCAGGAATAAAGAGTACCTGAGTTCAAATGCAGCCTCAGACACTTAATGATTCTTAATAATTACCTAGTTTTGTGGCCTTGGGCAAGCCACTTAACCCCATTTGCCTTGCAAAACCCTAAAAAAAAAAGAATGTATAAAGCATCATTCCCTATTTAAGATTAAGAAACAAAGATTTTTTTTTGGTTTTTTTTAGGTTTTTGCAAGGCAGTGGGGTTAAGTGGCTTGCCCAAGGCCACACAGCTAGGTAACTGTTAAGTGTCTGAGGCCAGATTTGAACTCAGGTACTCCTGACTCCAGAGTCAGTGCTCAATCCACTGTGCCACTTAGCTGCCCCTTAAGAAACAAAGATTAACCACAGTCACACAATTAAGTATCAAGAGTCATCTCTTGCTGCTGGGCTCAGATGGCTCTCAAGGAGGAAGTAAGCCTGGTGACTTAGCACAACACCCCCTCACTTCAATCCAATTCACGTACATTTCATAGCATCAATTTCCTGATGTAATGGGAATGAAGGTCAAACAATAATCAATGTGAGTGTACCCCCAATTGGAACTGACCAGTTAGGCAACTCAGCTCCTTCCTTCCTTCTTCCTTTCCTTTCCTTTTTCCATGCTTTCTTCCTGCTCCCTCTGTCCACATAGGGTATCATACCCTTATCTGGGGGTGCTTTATAAATTCTGACCACTGAAACCTTGAAAGATATCTTGATGTTTATGAGCTAGATTTCTTTCTTAAGGACTAAAACCACTCTGGCTCTCATTTACTGGGCAACAATAGGACCAAGGCCAAGGGTTGTTGGGGTTTTTTTTTTACTTGTATATGTATGCTCTTGCTCTCTCTCTCTCTCAAATCCAATTCACTTGCACATAATGATCTTCTGCCAGAACTAAGGACAAACAACAATCATCTCTTGATTCCAAATCCAGTAGTACTCTTTTCCACTCCACTACACTGTTTATCTTTAGATTAGAAACCAAATACTGTTTAGTTACCTATAATTTGATATGCCCAAGTAATTCACCATAATTACAACTGAATTTTTCTTAATTTTATTCTGACAAATAAATTGAATCCTTCAGGAACTGAACTGGTTGAGACAAGACTTTGCTGCTTGGTGCTTAAAGCAGTACTGAGAGTTAACCTAAACTGATTTCTTTATAGCAAAAAGCTGATTGAACATCAGGTAACTGAAGACACTTTCTGAAATGGACAGCAGGAGACCTGGTCCAGACCCCCCACCAAGGCATTCTAATATCACCCACAGAGGTAAGGAGGGTCTCCCATTTTTAATAGGAAAACTATAATTAAAAATTGAAAATCTAAACAGAGGGCAGGCCAAAGTAGAACTATCCATAATTCCCTTTAAGTGAAAAGCAGTTTATTCCACAGGAATAGCAAAATTGCCCAGAAAACTGATAACCATTTCCCCCTTCCCAAAGGGATTACATGCCTGCTACATTCATTTAAAAAGAAAATATCATGGAGGAGTCAAAAATTGATTTGTATTGACCTAATCACAGTTATTCCCAGTTAAGAGAAGTACAGAGGTCTATTTTGCTTGCTTATAATTTCCTAAAACTAAACTTCTGCTTTACCCAAATATGTTATAGGTCACAGAAATTTTAGATGCAGTATGAATGAGGAACTGTAGTTTTTTTGGGTGGCAGGAGGCAGTAATAGAAACTTATTAGCACTGTGGAAATAAGGAAAAAATGAAACTTACCCACATTGCTACAAGAAAATTTTTGGTTATATGTCCTTTTAAGGCCACTCCAATCTATCTCATCCATCAAGCCTTCCCTGATTCCCCAAGTGAAAGCATTCTTAGTTGATACCAAAAGTTTCATTTCTTTTAGGCACTTATCACATTCTATTCTGTATTATATTTATCTATTTCATATCTTCTTATAAACCTCAGAAATTTTCTGGAATGTACATTTTTATGACATAATTCAGCACTATAAGGTTTCTGTTATGCTTAGTTGCATGTCACATTTTAGAATATTTTTTACCTTTAATTTCAAAATCCATTGCTACTCTGAACAATCATTCATTGTGCAATCAATGTGTACGTTTACTGTGCACTAAATCCTCAAGGGTAGGATGAAAGCTATCATTTGTTTCATAGAAGATAAAATAGAAAAGAGGATTAAGTCATTTCATGTATCAAATTCCATTTCAAGAATGTCACTCTTATTTCATTCTATTGGACCAGATGTGGTTCACGTATTGTCTCATATTGCAGCATTAGTGTTTTTAGACCTATACTTTGTGAGTAAACTACCGTTTACATGAGCCCAAGTCCTAGAGGTGCCTGGTTTTTTTAATTTGCAAACCAGCATTCCACTGATTCATATCTGTAAGTTTATTAAACCCTACCTTTTCCTTGCCTTTTAAAGTTCTCTCATTGATTCTGGGTTAAGTTCAATAAATTTCTCTCTTCAGTTTCATTGCATTTGATATCACTGTAGCCCATAAAAACAGCTATATTAATTTAGCTATGCTGGCTGAACTAAAAACCTTAGAAATAGGGTTTGGAGAAACCTCTCAGTCCTTTTTTTTTCTAACTGTAACTGAATAGGAATTTTTTCTAATATTAGCAACAAGTTGTCAGCAGTATCTGCTTGAAATCAGTGGGCAACATTAAAAACTGTTAATAATAGTGCACATATTTCCTGAACTATGCTAGTTTTTCTAATATTTATTAAATGGGCTTCTATATCTTATTTGTTTCTGTCACCATAAGAAAACTATTCTTTATTCCATTAAATAAAACAAATTTAAATAATTTAAAATAATTTTTAAAAACAGTTTGTTCTTTGTGGTTATGTTGGGTGCCTTGACCCTTTCTGTTATAAGGGCCTTATGCTTACTGAATGTTTCCTTTGTGTTTAGGCCACATAGATGAAGAATCACCACAAAGAACCAGAAATTGGGCAAATAACCCACCAGCTAACGTTCTAAGAGGAAGAACAGACTTACCCAGAAGAGATGCTAGAGCTAACAACAACACTGTTCCTCGATGGCAAAGGGAAGAAAGGTTTAGTGGTATGGGGAGGAATCCCCATCAGGGAAGGAGATACCAGGGTGGACAGGCTGATGATGAAGCTAGAGGACAAAGAAATGGTCAAGAAAATGAAGCCAGAAGAAGAAATGGGAACCAAGATGGGAGAGACAGAAGGCATCAACCTGCTGAAAATGTTCATTTTCGAAAAGATCCCATGAAATGGCGGAGTCCACATCAGAAGGCTGGGGAACAGTCTCAACAAAAGAGGATTGGCTTTGGATTCCTGGAAAGTCTTCTTCAGAAAGATCCTTCAGAGGTGGTCATCACACTTGCTGCTAACTCTGGATTTAAGGATCTTCTAGATCATACATTCGTGAAACCTGGCTTACTTCAGCTCATATGCCAAGTACTTAGGAAGGCATGTAGCTCTAAAATGGATCGACAAAGTGTTCTGCACCTCTTGGGTATTTTGAAGAACTCCAATTTCCTCAAAGTGTGCCTACCCAGTTATGTGGCAGGAATGATAACTGAGTCTGTCCCTGCTGTTCGACACCAGTACCCAGAGCATATTAATAACATCCTCTCACTTCTTCAAGACCTGGTAAGTGTATTCCCAGCCAGTTCTGTTCAAGAAACTTCCATGTTGATGTCCATTTTGCCAGCTTCTCTCAATGCTTTGAGAGCCTCTGGCATTGATATTGGAGAAGAGACAGAAAAAAACCTGGAAAAGGTTCAGACCATCATTGAACACTTGCAGGAGAAGAGACGTGAAGGCACTCTAAAGGTTGACACCTATACTCTGGTGAAACCTCAAACTGCAGAGTATGAGGATAACTATAGAACGATGACTATTTACCCTACATACAATGAGGTACACCTGGATGAAAAGCCCTTTCTTCGCCCAAACATCATTTCAGGGAGATATGAGAGCACTAGCATCTATTTGGACACTCACTTCCGACTCCTACGAGAAGATTTTGTTAGACCCCTGAGAGAAGGGATTTTGGAACTGCTTCAGAGCTTTGAAGATCAAGGTTTGAGGAAGAAAAAGTTCAATGACATCCGAATCTACTTTGACACACGGATTATCACACCTCTTTGTGCGTCATCTGGTATCGTATACAAGGTACAATTTGATACAAAGCCATTAAAATTTGTGCGATGGCAGAATTCTAAGCGTCTGCTCTATGGATCCCTGGTCTGCATGTCCAAGGATAATTTTGAGACATTTCTTTTCGCAACTGTATCTAACCGGGACCATGAAGACCTTTACCATGGAATTGTACAACTTTGCTTTAATGAACAGAGTCAACAACTATTAGAGGTTCAACCCTCAGACTCTTTTCTCATGGTGGAAACAACAGCATACTTTGAAGCTTACAGACATGTGCTAGAAGGGTTACAGGAGATTCAGGAGGAAGATGTTCCCTTTCAGAAGAACATTGTCGATTGTGAATCATATGTGCGAGAACCTAGTTACTTGTTAATGGGTGGCAGATACGATTTCACACCCCTAATAGATAATTGCTTAGCCAGTGAAATGGGGAAACCATCTCTAAGGAACATTCCAGACTACAGAAGACCAAGAGTTAATGTTTTAGACCCTAGCCAGTGGCCCTCAAAGGAAGCCCTGAAGCTAGATGAATCACAAATGGCAGCCTTGCAATTTGCTCTTACTAAGGAATTGGCTATTATTCAAGGACCTCCAGGGACAGGTGAAGTTCTGATATTTTGTCTTCAAATTTTATCACATTAATTATTGGCATGTGCAGGGGGAGTTTCCAATGCCCAAACCACCTAGGATTGCTTCCTAAGAACTAATAGAATAAGGCTGGAAATTATTGCTGGAAGTGAAGAGATATGTTCTAAATCAAATACCAATCATTAACATTTGCCATTTTTTACCAAGGGACACTAGATTATAAATTTGATTTGCTTTGTCAGTTTTTACTTGAGGAAAAATACCCATAGTAAATATTAACTATTACACTAGTAGAACTCCCAGATGTTTCGTAAGCATCTCAAAAGGATTTTTTAGACAACTTGATGTCCTCTTTGGTTGCACTACTGTTCCTCGACCCCCCCCCACACACACACACACACACTCCATTAGGGATAAGGACCTCGGGTCTACTAGAAATAATTTTCTTAAATGTTATTTTTGCTTATCTTATAGGGAAAACTTATGTGGGTCTGAAAATTGTCCAAGCTCTCCTGACTAATGAGCAAGTATGGCAGATTAACATGCGGAAGTTCCCCATCCTTGTTGTATGCTATACCAATCATGCCCTGGACCAATTTCTAGAAGGTAAATTTTGCAAGATAACTTGTCTCTACTAGAATATCAGTACTGACATTCCCATTTACATATCATGTACACACAGTATCTTATTCGTTAACACCTGCAAGTATCAATCTTTCTTCCAAATGACATAGAAAATGCCAAGATTCTGATTAAGTCAAAGCTACCCAATGTACTCTTTATCCAAAAGGAATGTTTTTGTGGTTCCTCTCACTTCTCATATTCACTTTTTTCCTCAGGAATATATAAATGTCATAAGACCAGCATCGTTCGAGTA
Organism: Macrotis lagotis; assembly: GCF_037893015.1. NCBI lineage: Eukaryota > Metazoa > Chordata > Mammalia > Peramelemorphia > Peramelidae > Macrotis > Macrotis lagotis. Next base: position 251,644,231 of record NC_133658.1, on the reverse strand, counting down.
GGTGGAAGGAGCAACAGTGAAATCTTGAAGCAATTCACCCTCAGAGAACTGCGAAACAAACGAGAATTCCGAAGGAACCTCCCTGTTCATCTCCGGAGGGCCTATATAAGTGTATGTTCCAAATTAAGACTACCTGGGGGGCAGCTAGGTGGCATAGTGGATAAAGCACTGGCCCTGGAGTCAGGAGTACCTGGTTCAAATCTAGTCTCAGACACTTAATAATTACCTAGCTGTGTGGCCTTGGGCAAACCACTTAACCCCATTTGCCTTGCAAAAACCTAAAAAAAAAAAAAACGAAAAAAAACACAAGAAACAAAAAACAAGACTACCTGGAAGATTGAAGGGAAACCACAAAAATGAGGCAATAGATATGAAAGCAGTTTGGAAAATTAAGTTCCAAAAGCAACCTGGGGGTGTAGTGGATAAAGCACTGGCCTTGGAGTCAGGAATACCTGGGTTCAAATCCGGTCTCAGACACTTAATAATTACCTGGCTGTGTGGCCTCGGGCAAGCCACTTAACCCCGTTTGCCTTGCAAAAAACAAAAGCAACCTGTATTTCTCCTATCTTCCAAAAGTGTGTTACATCAGAACTTGGGTTTGATTGAGTAGTTTCTAAACTTGGGCAAGATGAGGAGCAGAAGTGGGGCAGCCAGCCTGTGGGTTTTCAGTGCATGTTTTTTTTTCCCCATTGATATTTTTGATAAGCCTAACTGCTTCCTAGGAATACTTACAAATTGAAGTTCAAAATCCACGTATCCCTATAATTGCCTTGCTATAAGGAAATCTAAGTGAAGAAACTTCCTCTACCATCTAACAATGCAGATCTGGCAACTATTCTGGAACATATTAGGGCTTGTTTTTGTGCTCAAGTATTCAGTGACATACTCAAGGTCTTATAACCAATAAATGTCACAACCAAGATCAAGATGAAGGTCTAGCCTGCTTTCTGTCCACTATGTCTTTCTCTTCCCCTAATTTTATTATTGAATTCAATTTCCTTATTTTCAAATATTTGTTTGGGGGTGCTGGGGAAAAGGGAGTGGTATTTTTTTATTTTCACAGAACATCTCCTTTCTTGAGCAGATCATGACAGAAATGAAGCAGTCAGAACAAGAAATCCACAAGGGGGCTCATCATTTGGAATGTACCACCAAGGGTGTTGTACATGAACGACACCTGCAGAAATACATTGCCCCCCAACATTGGAACAGCCTGATGAATGGGCCGGTAAGCTGCCAAAGTCATTTTAAATTGATATTACTATCTGGGTTGCTTCCCCATAATTCTAGAGTATGGGTACACCAAGACAGCAAGGGGAGCTTTTATTAATCGTAATTTAAAGACAGAGAGAAGGGACTATTTTGAAATCCTTATATAGCGACTATAACCTATTTTCCTCCACTGGTCAACTGGCTCATAACTGCTCATTACTGCTTTTTCCCTTTATCAGGATGTTGAATGGCTTTACTCAGGGAAGGGCTGGAAGCAATCAATGATCCTGGAATGGCTGGGCCTGGGTTTTACTGCTTTCACTCAAAATGTATCTTCACCCCCTACTGAAGAGCCTGAGAATGCCGGTAAGAAGCAAATAACAATTTCTAAAAGTTGGTAATGAAATGGGGAGAAGTAGAGAACATGTACTTTCTAGGTTTTTTTATCAACATCCATTTTTCAAACAATATCCACTTGCATTTCACAATTCAAAGACTTCCTTTAATTCCTCATTCCCTAGAGTCTATTGTCTTTCTTTGTCAGAAATGTGTTTCACTTCCCCACCATCACTTCATTTCTTCTTTAGCTCGGCAGGAAGGAGGTGAAGAGGAAGAAGGTGAGGAGGAGGAAGCACTAATTGAGATTTCAGAAGAGGCTGACCTGATCCAAGCAGACCGAGTGATTGAGGAAGAAGAAGTTGTTAGGCCTCGACAGAGGAAAAAAGTAGATAATGGAGCTGTACAAGAACTGGCTAAAATGTTATTGGCTATGAGATTAGAAAACTATGGCCAAGTAGCACCTGAACAGGAGCAGGCAACTGGAGAATGGGAGGTAAATTTTTTTTTAATTGGCATCTAGATCTTCCCAAAAGTGGAACGAAGGAAAGGATTCACAATTGCAGAAATATACTTACTATAAAGAAAAGCCAAGGCTGGAATTCTGACCCTCACAGTACTTTCATTTCTTTGTGTTTGGTTTGGTTTTTGGGGGGGGGAGCAATTTTAAAACTCTTAAAACTATGTTTGCTTTTTTCTTGAATATATATTTTTAAAATAATGTGCAGAGGAGGGAAGGAGGGAAAAAAAGTTGTTGAAAAATATGGAAGCCTGTGATTCTGAACTTGTTGGTGCTTTTTTGCATGTAGACTCAGCACAGTCGGAAGAAAAAGATGAAGAGGAAAGTGAAAGCAGAACTCCGCAAGTTGAATGCAATGACTGAAACAGAAGCTAAGGAAGTAGAAGATGTGTGGCAACTGGATCTGAATACACGATGGCAACTCTATAGGTATCCTCTTCACTCTGCCCCGTCTGGTAGCACCAGTGATTTGTTTTTCCACTTTACCTTTTGTTTCCCTAGTCCTCATTTGGGACATTTTTCCAGTCTATTTTCACTTGCCTCTCCTCACTTCAGTCTGTTCCACTTACAGCAGCAAGAAGCATTTCCTCAACTGCAATTATGATCCTTTCATTATTGTAGAATCTTAGAATCCCAGTTGCCCCTTGCATTAAGATTATGGGCTTTAAAACTATCCTCACTTACCTTCTACTTACATTACTCACAATATCATTGTCACCTTATGATCTAGTCCTTAAGCTAATCTGCTTAGTTCATATACCCTATTCTTGGACATTTCCATCTCCTCCCATGTTTCCTGTTTATCATAGGTAATCTGTTTGACTCTCTTCCCATTAGATTTAGCTTCTTCAGGCAGGAATTTCCTAGTGTCATAACAATATACAGCCAAGTAAAGACTCAACAAATGTGTAGACTGAAACAGGAATAAACCCTTCTGCTTCATAACCAATCATACCAGCAAATTGCTTACTCTCATCTACTTTCCCTAGGATGTGGCTGCAGATGTACCAGGCAGACATCCGAAGAAGAATCCTGAACCATGAACGGCTATACCAGGCCTCAGCAGAAAGAATGGTAGAGCTGAAGCTACAAGAAGATCTCTGTATTCTCAAAGATGCCCAAATTGTAGGCATGACAACTACAGGTAAGTAAATATGAGGAAAATCAGCAGTTTAAGTCCATAACTATTTTTAAGAGTATAGCTGTTACCAAATTAGAACAGAAACAAATTCATCTTCATAAAGCTTTGTGACAGAAAACTCACTAGGCTGAGTTTTGCTTATCTCAAAAAAATGAGTTACTGACCCTATTTAAAGCTGACAGGCAAAAAGTCCAGTCAGTGGCACCTCATAAATTAATGTGTGTGCTGGGTGTATTGTTCACTTGTGTCTGACTCTTTGTGATCCCATTTGGGATCTTCTTGGAAAAGACACTGGAGTGGTTTGTTTTCTTCTACAGTTCATTTTACAGATGAAGAAAACTGAGGCAAACAGAATTTAAGTGGCTTGTCCAGGGTTACCCAGCTAGTAAGTGTTGGAGGTCCAGTTAGAACTCAGAAGACTGGCCTCTGCACCACCTAGCTTGGTGTATAGGTAGGTACAAAGGAGAGCTACCCTACTGGAGTAAGGGTTTCATGTTGTACAAGGAGTTTTTTCTTTCTCCCTATACTCGAGGTGCTGCCAAGTACCGCCAGATCCTACAGAAAGTTGAACCACGAATTGTCATAGTAGAAGAAGCAGCAGAGGTGCTAGAAGCTCACACTATTGCCACACTAAGTAAAGCCTGCCAGCATCTCATCCTCATTGGGGATCACCAGCAGGTAAGTTCAGGCCTACTTTTTACAAAGCCAAAAAAAGGAACTTCATATATGGAAAAAACTTGCCTGCATACTCCTACATTCCATGTCTAGTGATGTGCTTCATTTCCTTCTCTTGACTCCTAGTAGAATTGTTGTAAGGACCTTTTTTTATTTTATAATTTTTTTTAATAATTTCTTTTTATTGCCATTCTCTTGACAAAGTCTAACCTGAAAAATACTAATCAGGCACTTGATATAATCATCAATCAGATTTTGCACTTTCTTCTACCTTATTTTTTATAGAATGTCAAGTTGAATATGCTTTTCTCCACTCCCCACAGCTTCGCCCCAGTGCTAATGTATATGACCTGGCAAAGAACTTCAATCTAGAAGTCTCACTTTTTGAGCGTTTAGTAAACGTCAACCTTCCCTTTGTCCGTCTGAATTACCAGGTGAGAAACAATAGGCCCTGGCTAAGGATTTTACATATATTTCTTTCTTAATCCTGATATTAGGTAAACTGAGTGTTCTCTTCAGTTTTATTCCTCTAAAGGCGTAGCTGATTTGGCTAGTTGGGAGTCAGGGGCTCTCTCTTTCTCCCAATTTTTTCCACTAGCAAAAGTAGGATTGCCTTTGGAACATCTGCCCACTTTTCAGGTTTTAAAAGTGTTGTCTATTTGTTTCAGCACCGCATGCGTCCTGAAATTGCACGGCTGCTAACCCCACATATTTACCAAGATTTGGAAAATCATCCCTCTGTTCTCAAGTATGAAAAAATTAAGGTGAGTTTATTCAAACAGATGGTTCTATGGTTATTATTGACAGTTTAGGCAGAAATTGTTTAAGGAAAGAGAACCAACTTTAGAGTGATCCAAGCTCCTTCTGGCTTAATCAAGTGTATTCAGTAGAAAACATACTTAATCTTTGGTAACCCAGTTTTGTCTATCAACTTAGACGTAATTATGCAAAGGTCTCAGTCAAAAGCAAAGGATGGAATAAAAGTAGAATCCAAACTTTTATTGAAGGTTCTTCTATTGGAGTGAAGGAAACAAGGGAAGATATTTCGTTTGAGAAGTATTAGATGGGGGGGAGGGGAAGTCCTGGAAAATTATGTCAAATTTGAAGGGAAAGAAGCAAACTGGATCTTCACTTCAGAGTATGGGGAGAGTGGGTATCTTGGAAAACTTGAGCTTATGAGTAGCGACAATAAGAACCCAACTGTCTCAGTTGAACCAAATGAACATTATTTTTGTGGTGTCCACAGAACGCTTTTTCAAATTTTGGTGGGACTCCACAACATCCAATATTACTTCCAATTCAGAGTTTTCCTTAGTTTTGTTAACATATCCCTAGGATTAGAATACAAATATACAAATGGAAATAAATACTGTGAATGGAATTAATGAATGAGTAATTGTTGGGTTGTTGTGGTGAGGCTGAGGTGCTGTCATTAACAATGTGTTCTTTTTATTTTCATAGGGGGTCTCTTCCAACCTCTTTTTCATAGAGCATGACTTCCCTGAACAAGAGATCCTAGAAGGCAAAAGTCACCAAAATCAGCACGAGGCTCGCTTTGTGGTAGAACTGTGCAAGTACTTCCTGTGTCAGGAATATCTGCCATCCCAGATCACTATCCTTACAACCTATACTGGACAGCTGTTTTGTCTTCGCAAACTCATGCCAGCCAAAACATTTGCAGGTGTGAAAGTTCATGTCGTAGACAAATACCAAGGGGAAGAAAATGATATCATTCTGCTGTCTCTTGTGCGGAGCAACAAAGAGGAGAAAGTTGGGTTCCTCAAGATCAAAAACCGAATCTGTGTAGCTCTGTCCAGAGCCAAAAAGGGAATGTACTGCATTGGGAATATGGGGATGTTAGCCAAGGTTCCATTGTGGAGCAAGATCCTTCACACTCTGCGAGAAAATGGTCAGATTGGCAGTGCCCTGATGTTATGCTGTCAGAACCACCCTGACACACATACATTGGTGTCCAAAGCCACCGACTTTCACCAGGTGCCAGAAGGAGGCTGTAGTCTCCCCTGTGAATTTCGACTAGATTGTGGACATGTCTGCACTCGGGCCTGCCATCCCTATGACTCTAACCACAAAGAGTTCCAGTGTATGAAGCCCTGTCAGAAAATCCTCTGTGCTGATGGGCATCGTTGTCCATCAGTCTGCTTCCAGCCCTGCGGCCCTTGCCAAGTAAAGGTCCCTAAAACAATTCTCCTTTGTGGACACCAACAAATGGTCCCATGTTTCATGCCAGAGTCAGACTTCTGCTGCCAAGAACCTTGTCCCAAATTCCTGCCATGTGGGCACAGATGCAGCCACTCCTGTGGGGAAGAGTGTGTTCGTCTTTGTTCTGAGATGGTAACTGTCAACCTCAAGTGTGGACATACCCAGCAGGTGAAATGTGGCAATGTGGAAGACCTTCAATATGGCTTCCTTGTTAAGTGCACCACCAAGTGCAGCACTGTCTTAGACTGTGGGCACCCATGCCCAGGCTCTTGCCACGATTGCTATGAAGGACGATTTCACGAGCGCTGCCAGCGTCCCTGCAAGCGCTTACTCATCTGCTCCCATAAATGCCAGGAGCCTTGCATTGGTGAGTGTCCCCCCTGTCAAAGGACCTGCCAGAATCGCTGTGTTCACAGTCAGTGTAAAAAGAAGTGTGGAGAGCTGTGCAGTCCATGCGTGGAACCTTGTACTTGGCACTGCCAGCACTACCACTGCACCAAACTCTGCTGTGAGCCATGTGACCGACCCCCATGCTACGTGCCTTGTACCAAGCTGCTGGCCTGTAACCATCCTTGCATTGGCCTGTGTGGGGAACCATGCCCCAAAAAGTGTCGTGTGTGCCATCAAGATGAAGTTACCCAGATTTTCTTTGGTTTTGAGGATGAACCAGATGCCCGCTTTGTACAACTGGAGGACTGTAGCCACATCTTTGAGGTGCAGGCTCTGGACCGCTACATGAATGAACAAAAAGATGAAGAAGTCGCCATCAAGTTGAAAGTCTGTCCTATCTGTCAGGTTCCCATTCGCAAGAACCTTAGGTATGGTACTAGCATAAAACGTCGTCTGGAAGAGATTGAGAGAATCAAGGAGAAGATACAAGGGTCGGCTGGCGAAATCACTAGCAGGCAGGAAGAGCTTCAGGTCTTACTAGAAGCAAAGACCATTATCCAAAAGTTACTCCCTAATGATTATCTGATTCTAAAAGAAAAGCTCTCTCAGTCTAATCTTTCTGTGAAAGCCTTGGGTCTGGCTGAAAATCAAATCAGCTTCTATGAGCGCTTGGCCAACATACAGGAATCACTGAGCAAGATAGAAGTCAACGAGAGGGCTGGGGTAAGGATTCGGCTGGAACAAATCCACAAGTGGCTAGCAAAAGAGCGTTTGAGTTTTACCAGCCAGGAATTGGACGATCTCCAAAGTGAAGTACAGAGGATAACATACTTGGTGAACCTTCTGGTCCGGTGCAAGATGACAGGGGGAAAAATGAGCAGTTCAGTAGCAGAAGAGGTGGCCAGTCTTCGAGAGATCATGGAGGGCACTTTTAAATTCAGTAAAAACAATGAGGAACTGGTGGTGAAGAAATTGAAGGCTCTGGATGCTATCCTTCCTTGCTGTGGCTTGGGCATCTCAGACCAAGAGCGTGTACAGATAGTAAATGCTTTGGGCTATCCCAGAGGTCACTGGTTCAAATGTCCCAATGGCCATATCTATGTAATTGACAATTGTGGAGGAGCAATGCAGAGGAGTAAGTGTCCTGATTGTGATGCAGTAATTGGTGGTGAAAACCACACTCTGGAAAGCAACAACCAATTGGCTTCAGAGATGGATGGTGCCGAACATGCAGCTTGGTCTGAAACAGCCAACAACCTGTTGAACTTTGAGGACATCCGCAGGTTGATCTAGGAAGATGATTTCCTATTACCTTTCCTTTCCTTCAGCCATGGCCAGGCTGGGCTTGGCTCCCTGAAGAAAGGACTGCTATTTCTGACTTCCCTGAAATCTTGGCACTCTACTGATCCATTTTACGACTTTTCCAATGTTTGTTCCTAGAGTTAGTCCTGCGCTTAAGTGAGCACTTTACCTCTAATCGAGAATAAAATTAATAGACAAGATTTTCCCTTTTCTTTCTCCTGTAAGGTCAACCTCCCTGGTGCATGTTTTGGGCTTAAGTTGCCTAGTGATAATCTCCTGGCCCTATCTTCCTGCCTGTCTTAGCTAAATGTTCTTTGTACAGTGCTTATTATGGCACTAGGCACATGGTAGGAGCTTAATACTAATGACTGCATCTCAGGCCCCAGCTATGCAACCCAATTTTGTCCCAAAGGAGCTACATAGAAGACATTTGTTCTTGAAAGGAGCTCAACTGGAATATTTTGCATTCCTTTGGGGCCATCGTTATTCCAAAAGGCACAGAAGATGATACAGAAATTCAAAGTCTATGACAGAGTTTTACACCTAACTTGGGCCTTGCACATGTTCACGTTGACCAAGAAGTAACAACAGTAACACTTCCATTGGCTTGAATTCTGAGAAGACAAGAAGCTTTTTTTATCGAAGTTTAAACAGGTGTGGAAGCAAGGCTGTCTCATAGGACATGCCTCATTCATGCCTGACTGGAATAAATTGGACATTCAGTACCAGCAGCACCTACTTAGCAAAAATGTAACCCTTTCATCTATCATTCCTCTATCATGGCTTTTGCGCCTGGGTGGAGCTTTTAGCTTTTAGCATGCCTTCAATGTCTGCAGGCCCAGGCCATCCTCAGGCCCTCTGTCCTGCTTAGGTGTTGCCTCCATGGCATTTGTTCCATAAAAGACATAGATTTCTCAGGTCCTTTCTACTGTTTGCAAGCAAAATTCCCCTACCTTATGTATGCGTTCCCTTTTTGTCTTTACTATGCACTTTAGAATATGATGCCAATTAATAAAGCAATTATTGACAAAAATAAATGGTCCATATTTCCTTCCCAATAGTTGCTGTTAACTTAGCTCTATAATCTGCTTTTTTCAGCCGAAATCTAACCAAGAAACTAAGCTTCTCTAGGATAAGTCAGACTCCTCTGGTTCTGCTTTCCTTCATAAAGCTAATAACTTCATCTGTCCACAACCTTTATCACACAGAGCAAAAGAATATATTCCTTCTCAGGCAAGAATAGAATTCTCAAACCCCATCCCCTTCTTTTAGGAAAAATATGGTATAGGTAACTGTCACATTTCCAGTCCTACAAAAGAAATGCAATTACATTGTTTCAGTTGAGTTGATGCCCTGGCAAGGAAATATTAAGGCTGTTTCTTATCTGACTGAAAGGGTAACTTAGCAGACTAGGTTAAATATGTTTAAAGAAAGATTAGTTATTTTAAAATAAATGCAAACTACTGAGACTGTTTTAATAGACCTTTTTAAAGAGGATTTTTACAATCAAAAAGAACAATGGAATTACATTTCCCCTAGGAAAGGGATTAAAGATAAAGCTTTAAGTTTTTCTTCAGGTAGCATTTGCTACTTCCTCCTCTTGTATCTGTGGAAAGAAATCAGAATTATGGTCATTTTTCTACTTACTTGAAGAGAGTCAGGATCTTAATCAGCAAGCTGACCGCTTTTACCTGGATTTAGATTTGAAGTTTCCTCCTCTCTTGGGATGGAGTAATCCCATCTGTTTCCGTTCTTCAAAGGTGGGGCTGTGATCAACATAGTAAATCATGCAGAATGTTAGGACATGAACAATTTTCTTATCCCCACAACTGAATAGCCAAATAGCTAAAAAAGCAACCTTTGTGTTTTGACCAAAATAAGAAAACATGTCCTTTAGAAAAAGCTCCATCCAGATAAGCTTCTTTGCTTAGTCTGTCTTTGTAGTAGATCTATAGAGGGAAAATTTTCTTATCTACATAATTAATGTGGAGACATTATTAAAGTTTACAACTTGAATCTATAAACTTTTAGTTACTTCTATCTGTTGGATAGCATTGTGGAACTTTAAAGCTTACAAAAAGATGAATGTTGAAAACTTTTTGCATGTAATTGGAAAAAATAAAATAACATTCAAAAAAGTAAGCAAGGCTAACATTAAAAAAAAAGTCTGCTTTAAAGGAAAGATAACAATTCCCATCTGTTTCTCACATATGCCAGAAGAGAAATTAGAGCGGACTCAAAAAACATGACCACAACATTAAGTAGAGTGAAATTTAGAGTTCTAAAGGACTCCTGAACTTATTTGGCATCTGTCACTCTACATTTTTGTTAAATGCACCATTTTAATTATAAGGCAGTACTCATATACTGAATATAATTTTAGGTGATTTAAAATCTTACCCAGCACGATACTGTTTCAAAGCTTTCTTGCTAGTATTGGTAAGTTCCTCATCAAAGACAGATTTCTTCACCCTCTTTTGCTTCCTGCCTATAAAGGGAAAGATTAGTTAGAAATTCAGGCCCAGTAGGCACCTTCTTCACTAAGTTTCTAAATGCCCTTAGTTTAGATCAGTGTGGTGGCATACAGTTTGGGCATCAGGCAATGTTCTTGGCCTTATTTACCCAGTACCACAGAAGTAAATGGTAGTTTTTGCCTGATTAGATTCACTCCTTCACAGATTGTAACTCCCACCAAGACCTAAGGTTACAGAATTGCCTACCTGGGACTGGAGTTGGCTCCTCCTCAGGCATGGCTCTTGCTCTCTTAGCTCTCCGATTTCTTTTAGCCAATCGCTCAGCAAACATCTGGGACTTTAGAATCTCAAATTGAGACCTTTCTTCTGGCTATAGAGGAGGGTAGAATGTTAATAAGGTTCTGAATTGTAACCCACCAAGCTCCCCAAACCTTGATATCCAGACTCCAACTCACTGTCATTTCCCCTTTTTTCTTGGTGTCCTTCATAAACTTCTTTCTCTTTTTCTTTCCCCTCAAGGCCAAGTCAAACTCTTGTAGGGCCTTTGCAACTAAGAGAAGAGAACACAAAATTCAAGGACAGTTTCCTAAGCAATGAAATTTCTATCTTAAAGTTAGTCAAACAACCACAAAGTAAAAAGTTATGCTTCAAGAAAAGTCCCTGATTCCCATTTATAGATTCTTATTCTCCCTTATGAAGAGAGTGACTAAGAACCTAAAATATATCAAGAGAGCCTGATCATATGACTCACTCTTTTCCTTCTTCCTCTCTTCTTTACTCTGGAACCAGGTCCGCTCTGGCTCTTCATTACCTTTCTCTAGGAGTCGTTTGGCTGTATTTATCTAGGAGAAAGAAAAAGTGAAGCAGAGTATGCCTGCCCAAGACTGAACCATCAGCACTGAGCTACAGCTGGTTACTGATAAGGAATCTGTACAAACACATCCATTATTCCACAAAATATCATCAGTGAAGAGTCTGTCAGCTAAGATGATTTCTGATCCCAAAGCAGCTATCAATTTTCTAGATGGAAGACCAAATCAGGATCAACAAAAATAGGTTCCCTAAAATAAAGAAGTCATTTACCTGGGCTTCTGAGTGCTGCATCTCCTTCTCCTCAGCCTCTAGTCTCAGGACCGCATAAACATCTTTCTCCATCTTTTCAATCTTGTCTCGAAATTTTAGGATTACATCTAAATGAGAAATGAAATTGTATATAACTGTATATAATCCATATAAGAGCAACAAAAAAATCACGGATGAAGAGGAAATGACTATGATGTACAGAAATGGTATAAGACATCATTAAGGATAGAACTATGTGGGGCATCTAGGTGGTGTAGTGGATAAAGCACCGGCCCTGGAGTCAGGAGTACCTGGGTTCAAATCTGGTCTCTGACACTTAACAATTACCTAGCTGTGTGGCCTTGGGCAAGCCACTTTAACCCCATTTGCCTTGCAAAAACCTAAAAAAAAATTTAAAAGGATAGAACTAGGGGGAAAAAAAAGCTAAGCCACTCATGAAGAGTAAGGAATAGACAACTTCGTAGTACAAAGGTAAATATAACTTTCAAAAAAAAAAAGACCTCTAATAAAAGACAAAACCTTGTACAGGATAAGAAAGCATAGATGGTTTGTAATGTATTATCAGTGAAGGACTACCCATAATGATAAGCTCACAGATCCATGGAAGTAAATTTAAATCAAGAAAAAGACTAAAAGGAATTTAAAGAAAAAGATAGGTCCAAGTCTGTCTTCTCAATCAGAATGGCATAGTTTAGATTTTATCCTCAGAATAGACACATTAAGAATAAAGAGATATTCCTGTTGACAATTACAAATCAATTTTTTTGTTCCAATAGTCAAATTTCTAGTTTCTTCCAGAGAGTAACTACCTTGAGGAAGAATCCTGGCCTTCACAGGCGCTTTGGCTGATTTCACAATTTCCTTCAACATCTTACGTTCCTCTTCTCCTACCAGGGACACAGAGCGTCCAGCCCTGCCAGCACGTGCTGTTCGGCCTACTCGATGCACATAATGCTTGATGGTGTTGGGCATTGTAAAATTTATGACCTGGAAGGAAGAAATTGAGAGTAATAGAGGCAAAATAAGGTTTTTTTGATGACTGGGATTGAGGGATTAAGAAACAAGAAAAACAGGCCTCCCATTCAGTAATACAAGTTCATTCAGTAATATGTGAAGAATGATTAGTTGTCTCACTGTTTTGACACCTTCAATGTCTAGTCCTCGGGCTGCCACATCTGTGGCCACTAGGATGTCAATCTGCTCATCTTTGAAGCGCCTTAAATGAAAAGAAAGGATAAGGTGGCCCAGTAAACAGGGAACACTGAGTAGTGGAAACCATAAAGTTAGAAGAACTTAATTTTTATTTCTAATTCTGACACTAGGACTTTATACCTTAATGAGAAAGTTTGACTTTATCTAATTCCACCTCAGGAGACTTATGTGATTTTCGTGAAGTTCCTATATCCCTTCCCCATATCTTTACCTTAGGGCTTCCAGACGCTGTGTTTGAGAGAGATTCCCATGCAGCTCTCCCACCTGCAACCCCATTAGCCCTAGAAGGATGTGCATACGATGAGCCTGCTTCTTAGTTTGGGTGAATAGCATCACGTGGTCTGTAAAAGTTCGTGTCAAAAGAGCTAAGAGGAAGAAAGAGAAAGATCATGAGCAAAAGAAAAGTCAAAGTATCACCCACAACCCCAAGCTCAAAAAAACAGAAGGAAAGCCTTCCCGAATCTTTCACTCTAGTTCCTAAGGTCTCACCTGACACGATGGCTTCCCGGTCTCCTTCTCGATTAGGTCGGATTCGAATGAATTCCTGCCTTAGGAATGGAGCTACATCTGTGTTGCTATTCACAAAGATCCTTACAGGATTCTTTAATGAGACTGAAGCCAGATCTTTTACCTGCCAGGCAAGAAAAAAATTCTAACTCGTTTACAAAAGAAAGGGGGATTCCCTTGAGACAGATCTCTTTTCCTCAACCCTGGCACCAGATACTTCAGCATGCCAACCTGAGTTTACACATGCTTAGATGAACTGGAAAGGCCCACCTCATCTGTCATGGTGGCTGAGAAGAGCATGGTCTGGCGGTGGTGGGAACACAATTGAATTATTTCCTTCATCTGTTCCTCAAAATACTCATCTAGCATCCTGGGAAAAGAAGACCACCATGAGACAAGTACAGACTGGACTCAGTCTTCAAATAAAACACTAAATGCCCAAGACTTCAGAGGAAAACTGGAGCAGACGAAGACTCAGATACAAAAATCTGAGATACAAATGCTTAAATAACATTCAAAGCACAAGAGACAAGTAACAACCCCATAACTGGCTGTTTTCTAATAAGGGTCTTATAACAAGATAGTCTGACATGTCGAACTTATTTAGTTTTCTTTACCAATAATTTGGCTTTAGAGATAAAAAAAATGGTTACAATCATAGAGAGCAAAAAAGGAAGGATATTGTTTAAGAGGGCAGCTAGGTGGTGCAGTGGATAGAGTACTGGCCCTGGAGTCAGGAGTACCCAAGTTCAAATCCTGCCTCAGACACTTAATAATTACATAGTTGTGTGGCCTTGGGCAAGCTACTTAACCCCACTGCCTTGTAAAAAAACCCTAAAAAACAAACATTGCTAGGGAATATTGCAAAAGAAACATAATTTAGAATAGGGGTAGTAGTATCAGATAGATGAAGAGCTAGACTGCTAAATTGATGAGTTTAACTGGAGAAGAGGATGGGCATATAGTAATAACGCACAATTACATAGTGTTCTTTTTGTTTTGTTTTTATTTAAGGCAATGGGATTAAGTGACTTGCCCAAGGTCACAGAGCTAGGCAATTATTAAGTGTCTGAGGCCAAATTTGAACTGAGGTCCTCCTGACTCCAGGGCTAGTACTCTACTCACTGCATCACCTAGCTGCTCCTACATAGTGTTTTAAGGTGTAACAAAGCACTTTACATGTATCTTGGCTAGTTCACAAGTGTGTCGAAGTCTGAAAAAGGACAGAAAACACTCAAGACTTTTTAAGTGAACATGCCTAAATATTCTTTCTCAAAAATCATTATCTAGAAAGCAGTCTGGAAGTAAAGATACAAAAGTATACATCAGTGTCCACAATTGGAACTAAACCCCAGGTAGGATAATTAAAATTTTGCAAAAAAGACCAATTGCATATAAATAATCCTATCACTGTTATCTGTAGCAGCAAGACTGGAAACAATTATCAGTTTCCAATCACTGAAGAAGAGTCAAAAAAAATTATGGCATAAGAACATACTGTAATATTATTACATCATATGAAAAATTCAAAGGAATATGGGAAGATCTAAAATACAAAGTGATGCAAAACAGGAGAGAAAAGCAGAATCAAAAGCAACAAATTAGTTTGGTTTTTGGGGGTGGGGGGGGAGTTTGGTCAGCCCTGAGACTTATTGATATAAGGAATTTCTGGTATCGAAACTCCCTTTAATGACAGAGAGAATAATACCTGCTCTGCCATTACAAGTCATAAAAGATTTGCCTGGGACACTGAGTAATAAAGTAACAAACCCATAATCATAGCTGGTATATGCCTAATTCTAAAGTTGGCTCTTTATTCGGGATCATACTACCCCATAAAGGCAACAATAACAGTAAAAAAAATCAGTCAGCTATAAACAGAAAAAGTGAACAAAAAGAATTAGGACACAAACATGATATGGGTACTACTGCCATAAAAATTAATTTGAGGGCTGCGTTAACAGTTAATAATTCAAGGTTCATATGCCCAAAGGGCAACAAAAATGTGCATACCCTTTGACCCAGCAATACCACTACTGGGTCTATATCCTGAAGAGATGAGGAAAAAGGGTAAAAACATTACTTGTACAAAAATATTTATAGCAGCCCTGTTTGTGGTGGCAAAGAATTGGAAATCCAGTAAATGTCCTTCAATTGGGGAATGGTTTAGCAAACTGTGGTATATGTATGTCATGGAACACTACTGTTCTATTAGAAACCAGGAGGGACGGGATTTCAGGGAAACCTGGAGGGATTTGCATGAACTGATGCTGAGTGAGATGAGCAGAACCAGAAAAACACTGTACACCCTAACAGCAACATGGGGGTGATGTTCAACCTTGAAGGACTTGCTCATTCCATCAGCGCAACAATTGGGAACAATTTTAGGCTGTCTGCAAAGGAGAGTACCATCTGTATCCAGATAAGGAGCTGTGGAGTTTGAACAAAGTACAAGGACTATTTCCTTTAATTTGGGGAAAAAAAAAAACCAGATGTCTTATGGTTTGATCTGGTTACCTCTGAGAATTCTGTTCTCTTTAAGGATATGATTTCTCTCTCATCACACCCAATTTGGATCGAGGTACAACATGGAAACAAAGTAAAGACTGACGGAGTGCTATCTGTGGGGTGGGGGTGGGGGTGGGGGGAGGGAAGCAAGATTGGGGGAAAACTGTAAAACTCAAATAATATCTTTAATAAAAATTAAAAAAAATAATAATTCAAGGTTCAGAGACATCTACAATCATTATACCCTCTTATTTTTGTTGGGTTCCAAGTCTATTTGCTTTTTATATACTCTAATAAATTTGAGTATTTACACTTATTTTATTCTGAAAAATAAAATCAAAATAAAATTATATATTTCTTTAGAAGCACTATAGGGGGGCGGAGCCAAGATGGTGACAAGAGAGGACCACCTCCTAGGTACTCACAAACAAAACTTATAAGCTAAGGATTCTAACTACATTTTCGAGAGACAGAACCTACAGAGGGACCCAGTGAGGCAATTCTCCAACCCAAGATAACCTGGAAAAGAGCAGACAGGCTCAGCTCCATGGGGTTGGAGGGGTGGCCCACTAGAGGGGCAGCCCACCAGAGCAAAGGAACTTTAGCCTCCTGGAGGCAGCCCCAGGACATTGAGAGCTGGCTCACAGCAGCAGGGGCAGCTTCCTGACCCCAGGGTGAGCCAGGCACAACTTGGGGGATCAGTGGGGTACCTCTGCCAGAGTGAGCATGTGAAGCCCAGCCCTCAGGGCACACAGCGAACAGCATGACCAAGGCAGTCCAGATCCAGGAAACAGAAGCAGGCAGAGCCGGTAAGCAAGAGCCCCCAGGGCATGAATGCTAAGCCTAGGGAGGGGAGTGGAGAGAGACTGCCAAGCTCTGTCCTCTATCCCTGGAACAGGACTCTGGGGTTCTGACCACATTCAAATCCTGATCACTGTCTAGGCCCCCCATAGAACAGCAGGGGCCCCCCCCACATCAGCCCCGTAGCAGAGGGGTGCACTTATGGTCATTCACAGACCAGGAGGGAAGACTGAGCCTCACACACAGAAATGCTTGTGTGTGTGTGTGGGGGTGTCCTACTAATACTCAAAACCTGAGGAAGCACCCCAAAATCAGACACAGGCTGGAGAGATGAGTAAGCAGAGAAAAAAGAGGAACACCATTGAGAAATACTTTGCCTGTGATCCTAAGAAGGATCAAAACACTCTATCTGAAGATGAGGGAGCACAAGCTTCTACATCTAAAGACTCCAAAAAAAAAAACAGAAATTGGGATCAGGCCATGACAGAGCTCGAAAAAGACTTTGAAAATCAAGTGAGGGAGATAGAGGAAAAATTGGGAAAAGAAATGAGAGAGATGCAGGCAAAACATGAAAAAGAAGTCAGCAGCAAGGAGATCCAAAAAAATGCTGAAGAAAATAACATGTTAAAAACCAGGATAGGTCAAATGGATAAAAGAGCTCAAAAAGTTATTGAGGAGAAGAATGCTTTAAAAAGCAGAATTGGCCAGATGGAAAAAAGAGATAAGAAAGCTCTCTGAGGAAAACAAATCCTTCAAACAAAGAATAGAACTCAGGAGATTGCAGATTTTACGAGAAATCAGGACTCAATATTTCAAAACCAAAAGAATGAAAAATTAGAAGAAAATGTGAAACATCTCATTGAAAAAAATAACAAATATGGAAAACAGATTTAGAACCCCCAGAAATATTATAATCAAGTTCCAGAACTCCCAAGTCAAAGAGAAAATATTACAAGCAGCCAGAAGGATATAATTCAAATATCATGGAGCTGCAGTCAGGATCACACAGGACTTAGCAGCAACTACATTAAAAGCTCGTAGGGCTTGGAATATAATATTCTGGAAGGCAAAAGAGCTTAGAATGTAACTAAGAATCAACTACCCAGTAAAACTAAACGTCCTCTTCCAGGGAAAAAGAGGGACTTTCAATGAACCAGGGGAATTTCAAATGTTCCTGTTGGAATGGCCAGAGCTGAACAGAAGGTATGATCTTCAAATACAGGACTCAGGTGAAGCATAGAGAGTGGAGGAGAAGGGGAAAATATGAGGGACTTAATGATGATGAACTACATGTATTCCTGTATAGAAAAATGAACCTCATTTAACAAAGCAGGTAGAAAGAGCTTTTATAGATGAAGCACAGGAGAAAACTGAATATGAAGATATATTGTGGTGTAAAAATGTAAAAATGGAGTCAATAGATAAAAGGGAAATGTAATAGAAGAAAGAAAAAGGAGGAGAAATAGGCTAAGATATTTCATATAATAAGATTTTTCTTTATTACAATGAGCTATTGCAATGATATGGAAGGGGGGGAAGGCAAGGGGGAATGAGGGAATCTGCTCTCATCAGAGATAGCTAGGAGAGGAAACAGCATATGTACTCAATGGGGTATAGACATCTGGAGTAAGAAGGGGGGGACAGGGGGAAGGGGGAGGATATGAGTGATGGAGCAGAGGATGGACCATGGGGGGAGAGTGGTCAGATATAATGTTTTCTTTTTTACTTCTTACAAGGGGCTGGGAGTGGATGGCCTGTCCGGGACCATAGGGCCGGGTGGATGCTGGGCCTAAGGGGTAGTAGGTGGGTTCAGGGCCTCTTGGCCCCAGGCCCAGAGATCTGTCTGTTGCGCCACTCAGCTACCCTACAGCAGAGACAGAGTGAAAGGACAGAGAAAATACAGTTCACGGTAGTAAAGAAGTACAAATGGTGGGAGTTGGGATCAGCAATAGCAATGGTGGAAAAATATGGAAGTAACTTTTGTGATGGACTTATCACAAAGAGTGTGATCCACCTGCAACAGAGCTGGTGGTGTTGGAACACAGACTGAAGCATATTTTTTATTATTATTATTTTTTTTGGGGGGGGGGGTTGCAGGGCAAATGGGACTGGGTGGCCTGCCTGGGTCCGCACAGCTTGGTGATTGTTGGGTGTCTGAGGCTGGATTTAGACCTGGGTGCTCCTGGCTCAAGGGCCAGTGATCTGTCTGCCACCCAGCCACCCCTACTATTATTATTGCTATTTCATTTTAGTTCTTTTTTTTTTATTTTTGTAGGGCAATGGGTTTGGGGAGGCTTGTACGGGGTCACAGCTGGGTGATTGTTGGGTGTCTGGGGCCAGATTTGGGTTCGGATGCCCCTGGCTCCAGGGCCAGTGCTCCTTCCACTGTGCCACCTGGCCATACCTACAATTATTTTTTTAATTTTAATTTTTTTCTTTCCCCTTTATCGCTCATGCAGGTCTATATTTTGGGGGGAGGGGGGTATTATGTTTAATCTTAAACAAGAATATTTTAGTAATGTATAAAAAAACATTATTTGTACAAAATAAGAATAAATAAATAATTTTTAAAAAAAGGTAAGCACCATAACCTGGAAACTAGGGGAAATATGTTGCTATCAAGTTCTTGGGATCCCAAAGTCATCAGAACTGCAAGCTTTCTATTTACCTATCAGCTTCATCCAAAATGAGTACTTCAATACTACTTAAATGGAAGGAAGGGCAATTGTGGAGATGATCAATGAGCCTGCCAGGTGTAGCAATGAGAATATCCGGTCCAGCCCGAAGAGCTGCCTCCTGGGATTTCACATCCAAGCCACCTAAGGAAGAAAAGCCCAGTGATGTCATGACACTTTAGAATAGAAACAACAGAGAAAGAGCAGAGCATCTAAGATGTTAAAGAGAAAGTTCATAAATAATTGACAATCTATTGGACAATTAATCATTGAGAGATCTGCTCTATCACCCTTAATTCATTCTGGTTTATTAACTAATCATGACAAAAATATAAAAATTAAGAAACAGTATTGACAAGTAAGGAAATACTAACTAGAATAATTAATTAAGTTGGACCACAGCTGGTTAAGCCTATTGTTATTTGGAATCTGAGGTAGGATGAAGTTTAAAGAAGTCCAAACCTTGGGAAATGATGCCAAGTGTCCTGTAGCTAGAAAACCAAGCACTTTAATGGTATTGGCAAAAGAATAAGAATAAAAGGAAACAGAATTTCTTTGGAAGAAAAAGAACCACATCTTTTTTTGGAATTTTACTAAACGTCCCACCATATAGAGTACTTCTTCACTAACAAATACAGGAAAATTATTCCAGAATTTCACTTATTTTAATATGTGTTTAGATTTTAGCAGGCAACTTACCCACTGCAAGACAGGTGGTAACAGTGCTGAACTGGGCCAGCTGCTTAGTGACAGAGTGTACCTGGATGCCCAATTCTCGAGTGGGAACTAGCACAAGTACACGGGTTATGGGAGCCTGTCGAGGTTTGTAGATAAGACGCTCCAAGACAGGAAGGGCAAAAGCAGCTGTTTTACCTGGAAAGAAAGAAGATAATGGGAAGAAGAGAAAGAGTAGAACAAAAGCATAAACTGGTATGCATCTGAAAAAGGGAGCATTTCCTGATAAGGAGAAAGGGGATCTACTCTTGACAGTTCACAATAATGAAAAAGGAAAAACCTATAATACAAAATAATCTAAGATAATTAATACTTGGCCCCAAAATGCAGTTAGAAAACCCGCTTTTCTCCCCCATATATGACCTCTTAAATCATGGATTCATTCAATAGTCTTCTCAGTTTAATGCTGTTAGCAATCAGCTAGTAATGAATCAAGTACAGCAAATCAAGAAATGACTACAGTATATAAAACCACATAGGTTCAAGTAAAGATGATCTTTATATGAAATCTTAATACAATATAATATAAAATGCTCTAACAGTAATAATAAAAATAGACTGACATTTACACAGCACTGTACAATTTGCCAAATACTCTACAAACATTATTTCATTTGATCTTCATAAAAATCCTATGAAATGAATACTATTACCATCCCCATTTTTCACTTAAGCTTAGAATACTTATGCTTAAAATAAAACCACTACATTTGAACAAAACAAATATTTTTAAATTTTACATAAATATTTCTGTTGTTTTTTTCCTTTCAAAGAAAAATCATTATGGAGATATGGCCCACATTCAGATGAATGTGCTGTGTACTTATGAATTTTATTCTTAAAATCAGTATCATTAGTAACTACTAACAAGGCCACTAAATCAAACGTGTCAAATGAAGCTTTCAATTTTCATACCATGACATCATTCAAACTTACTTTCATCTCAAATTTCTTACCTGTCCCAGTGGCGGCACAAGCACAAATGTCCTTCCCTAAAAGCCCCACAGGTATGCAGGCCTTCTGGATAGGGGTAGGCTGCTTGAAACCCATAGCTGTTATAGCCTGAGGAGATATAACTAACTTAGACATAAGCAAATGAATATTCCTATTGCAAAAAACAAATACTTATGCCTAGCCCAAAGCAAACCCCCTCTAATTATGCCTACAGCACACCAAGCAGCTTTATACCTTCAAGATAGGTCGAGATAGATTCATGTCCTGGAATGTAAGGTTTTCATCATACTGAGAGGCATCTTCAAAAAAACCTGTTTCCTATAAAGAAAAAAACAGAAGGCTAACTGAAATCAGCAACTAATAAGGAATTATTTTCTTTTTTTTAAAAACATTTTAACATTTTGTTTTCCAATTATAGACCATAGTAATATGTACCCATCGTTTTTTGCAAGGCTCTGAATTCTACAGTTTCCCCCCTTCCTCACTTCATCCCCCCACAGAAGGCTGTCTGACAGTCTCTACATGGTTTCCATGCCATCACTTATGTAAATTGAATGTTATAAGAGTAAACATAAACCCCCTCCCCAAGAAGATGGGAAACCTCGAGAACAGAAAGAGAAAATTTTCTTCAATCTGTATTCAGATTTCAATGGCTGTCTCTGAGTGAGTTGCTTTCTTTATCATAAGTTCACCAAAGGAATTGCTTCAATATTTTTCCCTCAGTTGCTATTACTAGTTGTACTTCCACTCCCCCATTTCTCCCCATTCTCATTTATTCTGTTCTTTCTCTATAAGGAATTATTTTCATAAGAATGACAATATACATGAACCAGATAACCCCTTCACATCAAAAAGTGATCACCTTCTCTCCTTTCTTCTGTTTCTTTGTTTTCTTCACTTTCAGCGTATCTACAGAGGGAGGACAAAAATGATTATGTGGTAAAGTGCTGCTTGTCCCTGAACACTAAGTTCAGAGATGAAATTCAAGGACTTCTCACCCACAGTGAGACTCAGTCACTCGAAGAAAGTATTTTTATAGCTGGACAAAATTTAATAGTAGGGGAAAGGACAAAGTTTCAAGAAAAGTACTGAATGTAAAGCAGAAAGTACGATCCAGAAGAAAATATCTTAATACAACAAGGATCTAGAAGAAAATATCTTAATATGACAAGGAGCTAATTAGGGAAAAAAGTATATCAACAGGTCTCTTTTCAATTCATTTTTCAAGACTGTGCAACAAACATTTACCTGCTTTGGTGAGGATGTTTTCATCAGTTGATGAATACTCTGATTCTGATTCGTCTTCTTTTGTCTCTTCCTCATGTTCTCCTTCAGAGTCATCTTGAATTTCCTTCTCAGAACCCTCATTTCCTTCCTTCTCATCAACTGTTTTCCCAGACTTGGCTTCTTTTTCCTAAAAAAAGGAATCAAAACTTTGTATTCATAGGAAAATCTGAACTGGATGAAAATGAGTATTCAGAACAGTTGTTTTATTAGTTACATATGGGTTCTAAATAATTAGTAATACACATTAGAAGAAGTACGTTCTTCTCCTCAACCTACACACAAAAACCACCACACTAAAGCATTAAAAGAAAATTATGAATCTGAGTAGATAGCAAAGTTGAGGGTTTACAAATATGAAAAAAATCACATTGGCCTTTCTCACCTCATTCTTCCGTTTTTTTCGGACTTTCTCAATCTTCTCATCTAGTGTTGTAGCTGCTCTCTATTAAAAAAAAGAAAACTGAAGGAAAATATTTAAGACAGAACTGATTTATGTAAAAATACAATTACAAAATACTCAAGAGAAATAATAAAAATATTTTAAAGAATATTCACTTCTCATTATTGGGCAGTATGAATATTAAAAAAGATATATATGCACATATTTTTTAAAATGATAAAAATTACAGAAGATATGCCAATCAAATGACAAAGGAAGTATTTTATTGAGCTAGGGAAAAAAGTCATTTGAACAAACAAAAGGTCTAGGAATTTTAAGGAAAAAAATGAACAATAAAGCAGGAATCAATAAAATTATATATTATCAAAAAACCATTTGATACTATCTGAAAAATAGCGAAACAAACTAGATAAGCAAGAAGCAGAAACAATTAAATTTAATAACCCAAGTATTTGTTAAACAAAGAACATAAGACAGTTGGGGAAGAAAGTCCTTTATGAAAGGAAAGCAAGGAAGCAATTTAGTAGAAAATAGATTTTCAAAGGATACAGGCTATAATAAAACAGAATATTATGATTTTATGAAATTGGAAAGGGTTTTCATGAACAAAATCAATCGACTAATATAGGAAGGGCAATGTCCAAAAGGAAAAAATTATTTGCATCAAATAACAAATATATATAGAGAGAGAATTAATGCAAACATATAAGACAGAACAATTCTCCAATGGTAAAGTAATAGATATTTTTAAAAATAGTTCTCAAATTGTTTAGAGAAATGCAAATCCAAACAATTCTGAGGTACCACTTCAACCTATCAGATAGGGAAATACAACTAAAAAAGAAAATGATCAATGTTGGGAGGGCTGTGGGAAAACTGGGACACTAATGTGGTAGAATTATGAACTGATCTGGAGAGCAATTTGGAATTATGAGAAAGGGCAATAAAACAGTATAAAATCTTTGATCCAGGAATACTGCCATTAGATGTGTATCCCAAAGAGATCATAAAAAAGGGTAAAAACCCATGTACAAAAATATTTATAGAACCTCTTTTCGAAGTAGCAAAGAATAGAAGTTTGAGGGGATGCACATCAACTAGGGATTGGTTGAACAAAGTGTGATATATATGAATGAGATGGAACACTTTGTTCTATAAGAAATCATGAGGAATGGGATTTCAGAACAGACTGGAAAGACTTGCATGAACTGATGCTGAGTGAAGTGAGCAGAAGCAGAAGAATATGGTACACATTAAAAGCAACATTGGGTGACAATCAACTATGATGGATTTATTCATTTCAGCAGAACAATAATCAGAGATAATTCTAAAAGACTTGTGATGGGAAATACCATCCATATCCAGAGACATAACTATGGAGTTTAAATGCAGAACAAAGTTTACTATCTTCAATTTTTTAAAAGCAGTCTTATATATTTTTTCTGTTTTTGTCATTTCGATTTGATTCTTCTTTCACAACATGATTAATATGGATTTAAGTTTAATATAATTATACATGTATAACCTATATTAAATTACTTTCTATTAGGGAAATGAAGAGGGGAGGGAGAAAAATGCGAAAATCAAAACCTTGCTAAAAAAAAAAGATTGTTTTAAACTACTGTTGCATGGAAAAATAAGTATTTTTAAAAATTAGTTCTCAAAAGCATAAATTATTAATAAATACATGTAAAACTACTTTAAATCACTAACAGTAAGAAAAATGAAATCCAAACAACTCTGAGATTTTATCTCACACCAACAAATTAGCAAGGATGTAAAAAAAGATGGGAATAGTTAATAGTGGAATAATTATGGGAAGACCAGTACACTGGCAGCATCTGAATTGAAAAAACTTTTTTTTTATTTTTATTTTTTTGCAAAGCAATGGGGTTAAGTGTCTGAGGCCGGATTTGAACTCAGGTACTCCTGACTCCAAGGCCAGTGCTCTATCCACTGCGCCACCTAGCCGCCCCGACAAAACTTCTGAAAAGCTGTTATGACTCATGCAAAAGTAATTAAAATAGCTATCCTGCCCAATATCTCAATGCTAGGCAAGTACCCCAAAGAAAAAAGGCGGGAGAGGATAGATCATTCATTCAAACATTTATTTGTTTAAGTACTTTTAGTGAACAGCTTTCAAAGTAGCAAAGAATTAGAAACAAATCAAGTACACCAAATTTGGGTATTGTAAAACAATTCATGGTGTATAATAGTAATGGATTAATATTATATTGTAAGAAACAACAAACAGGAAGAATTCATAAAAGTTTAGGATGATTTTTAAGTGATGTAGAATAAAGTAAATAGAATCAGGGAAACAAAATAAAATATAAAAATAATATAAATGGAAAAGCCAAAAAAAGAAAGAAAATGAATGCTATTTAATGATGTCCTTGGAATCCAATTATGACTTGGTTGAGAATAGATGAGAAAAAGCACTTTCCTACCATCAATGAAGACGCTGAAGAATAGAAGTAAAGAATATTTTAACATATCATATTCATTTTATTGGATGGTTTTGCTAAATAGCCCTTTTCCCTTTCTTTTTTAATCCTTGTTTAAAAAATGGCTCTTATGTGAAACTCAGCCTAACTTCTTCTCTGACACCAATATGGTGCTAATACCTAAAACAGGAATAGTTAAAACAGAAAGAAAGCTATAGACCTATCTCCCTGATGAATATAGATGCAAAAATCTTAAATAAATCTTAGCATTAGATTACAACAGGGCAGCTAGGTGGCGCAGTGGATAGAGCACTGGCCTTGGAGTCAGGAGTACCTGAGTTCAAATCCGGCCTCAGACACTTAATAATTACCTAGCCGTGTGGCCTTGGGCAAGCCACTTAACCCCATTGCCTTGAAAAATCTAAAAAAAAAGATTACAACAAGTTATCACTAGGATCATACAGTATGACCAAGAAGGATTTATCCCAGGAATTGGAGGGTTGGTTCAATATTAGGAAAACTGTCAGTATAATTAATTCTATCAGTAACAAACCTATCAGAAATCATATGATTATATCAATACATGCTGAAAAAGCTTTTGACAAAATACAGCACCCATTCTACTAAAAACACTAGAGAACATAGGCATAGATTGTTCCTCAGAATAATAAGCAGTATCTAACTGAAACCATCAACAAGCATTATATGCAATATGGATAGGCTAGAGGCATTCCCACTAAGATCAGGGGTGAAACAAGGATGCCCATTGTCATCACTACCATTCAATATCATATTAGAAATGTTAGCTTCAGCAATAAGAGAAGAAAAAGAAATCAAAGAAATTAGAATAGGGAAGGAAGAGACAAAACTCTCACTCTTTGCAGATGACATGATGGTATATCTAGAGAATCCCAAAAAAATCACCTAAAAAACTACTAGAAATAAATAGTAACTTTAGCAAGGTCACAGGATATAAATTAAACTCTCATAAATAAATCCTCAATATGTCTATATGACTAGCAAGATGCAGCATAAAGAGCTAGAAAGAGAAATCCCATTCAAAGTAACTTCGGACAATATAAAGTACCTGGGAGTCTACCTGTCAGGGCAGACTTTGACAATTACAAAACAGTTCTCACACAAATAAAATCAGACTTAAATAACTGGGTAAATATCAACTGCTCAGGGATAGGCCAAACAAATATAATAAAAATGACAATTCTACCAAAATTAAACTACTTGTTTAGTGCCCTAACAATCAAAATTCCAAAAAATTACTTTAATGAGATAGAAAAAATTGGAGAAATAAAAAGTTGACAATCTCCAGGGATTTAATGAATAAAAAAAGTGCAAAAGAAGGTGGCATAGCTCTACCAGATCTAAAATTATATTATAAAGCATCAGTCATCAAAACTGTCTTGTATTACAATGTTGGTGGAGCTGTGAACTCATCCAACCTTTCTGGAGAGCAATTTAGAATTAAAATATTATAAACAAGTTAGGAGATCAAGGAATAGTTTACCTGTCTGATCTATGGAAACGGAAGCAGTTTATGACCAAGGAAGAGATAGGCAACACCATTAAAAATAAACTAGACAATTTTGATTACATTAAATTAAAAAGCTTTTGCACAGAGAAAACCACTGTAACCAAGATCAAAAGAAATGTAGTAAACTGGGAAATAATTTTTACAACTAATATTTCTGACAAAGGACTCATTTCTAAAATATATAGAGAACTGAGTCATTTTTTTAAAAAAAAGACAAGCCATTCCACAATTAACAAATGATCAAAGGATATGCAAAGACAATTTACAAGATGAGGAAATCAAAGTGATCCAGTCATATGAAAAATTGCTCTAAATCACTAATTATTAGAGAAATGCAAATTAAAACATCTCTGAGGTATCACCTCATACCTCTCAGACTGGTCAATATGATCAGAAAGGCTAATGATCAATGTTGGAAGGGATGTGGGAAATCTGGGACACTAACAAATTGTTGGTGGAGCTGTGATTTGCATGGAGTTTGGACAAAGACCAAAGACTATTACCTTCAATTAAAAAAAAAACTACAATATCTTATTATGTAATTCTGCTGTATCTCATACTTTATATTTCTTCCTTATGGATATGGATATGATTTCTCTCTCATCACATTCATCTTGAATCAATGCATACCATGTAAACAATGTAAAGACTAACAAACTGCCTTCTGAGGGAGGTAGGGGGGAAGGAAGCAAGATTAGGGAATAAATTATAAAATTCAAAATAAATAAAATCTTTCCCAAAAAATGGCAATTATGTAATAGAATGCAATATTATTGCTTTGTTAAGAAATGATGAAATATTTCAAAGAAACCTGGAAGAAATATATGAACTGATGCAAGGTGAAATGAGCAGGTTCAATCTTACCCAACAGGGAAGTAGGAGAGAACGAAGCAAAGAGAAGAACTCTGTTCTGAAGAGAACAAAAAGTAAAAGAGAAATAAAGAGAAAAAGAGAGAAGAGGAGGAAAAGCAGAATAGGAAGAAAAATACAGTAAATTTTAATTGTCAATGTGAATGGGATGAATTCACCCCAAAGTGGAAGCAGTTACAAAAATGATTGTACACCAGAAATCAACAACATACTATTTGCAAAAAACACTTGAAACACAAAGACATACAAAGTTACTATAAGAGACTAAAGTAGATTCTATTATGCTTAAGGAAATTACAAAAAAAAAAAAAGGCAGGGATAGCAAGCACCAAAACAGACAAAGCAAAAGCAGAAACAGACTTAATTCAAAAATAATCAAGGAAACTCCATTTTGCTAAATGCTATCATAGATAATGAAGTAATATCAATTTTCAACCAATTGGCAAAAGATCCAAATTCTTTATATTTTATTTTTTCCCAAAATATATTAGACAATTTTGAATATCCTTTAATTAAGTTCCAACTTCTTTTTTTCCCATCCCCCCTCACTAAGAAGGCAATTTTATTTAGGTTATACATGTGAAAGAAAACAAAAAAAAGTTTAAAAAAATACTTCAATCTAAATTCAGACTCCACTCTTCCTCTAAAACTTGATAACATTTTTCACGATAAATCCTTCAGAATTATCTTCAATCATTGTTGAGATCATGTGCAGAAAACAGCTAAGTCATTCATCTGTGTCCCCTGGTTCTGCTCATTTCACTTTGCATCAATTCATGCAAGTCTTTCCAGTTTTTGAGAGCATCCTGCTCATCATTTCTTGCAGTATATGATATCTGAAAACTGCCTGCTCTTTTGCTTTGACCATTTATCAACTGGGGAATGACTTAAAAAAATGAGGCTTTTCTGGAAAGATTTGCATGAACTGATGCTGAGAGAGATAAGCAAGAACCAGAAAAACATTGTACACCCTAACAGCAACATGGGGGTGATGATCAATCCTGATGGACTTGCTCATCCCTTCAATGCAACAACCAGGGACAATTTTGAGCAATGGAGAATACCATCTGTACCCAGAGAAAGAATTATAGACTTTGAACAAAGACAAAAGACTATGACCGTCAAATTTGAAAAAAAAAAACCATTATTATGTAATTTTACTATCTCATACTTTATTTTTCTTCCTTAAGGATATGATTTCTCTGTCATCATACTCAACTGAGGTCAATGTATAACAAGGAACCAATGTAAACACTAACAGAATGCCTTCTATGGGGGATGGGAGGAGGGAAGCAAGAATAGGGGGGGAAATTGTAAAACTCAAAATAAACAAAATATTTCTTAAAAAAAAAAAAGATGAGGCTTTTCCAGAGTAATTACCAGTAACATTTTTTCAGTTATGATTAAGAAATCTATTTCCCTCAAGATTTCCGTTTATCACCTCTCCTTTCATCCTATTAATCAACTGTTATGCTTATACCACTTCCCTCAATTCACCCTCCTTTTGATAGGTCACCACCCCAAATTCTTGAACCATCCCTCACCCCATTCCTTTTTTTATCTCCTTCCCCACCTACTTTCATGAAGGATAAGATAAAAATTTCTTTACCTAACTAAATATGTATATTACTTCTTCTTTGAGCCAATTCTCTTTTCCCTTTTGTCAATGAATTCCTTTTTTACCCATTAATTTTATTTTTTAAAGATATAATCATATTCAACTCACATTCATGTCTTCTATGTTTACTCCTTCTAAATCCCCTAATAATGAAAAATTTCTTATAAGTTATAGTATCTTCTTCCCATGTAAGAATAATGTAAACCTTACTGAATCCCTTGAATTTCTCTCTATTTACTTTTTATATTCATTTTGAGTCTTGTATTTGAAAGTCAGATTTTTATTCGGCTCTGGTCTTCTCATCAAAAATACTTGAAAATCTTCTATTTCATATATCCATTTTCTCCCCAGAAGAATTATACTCAGTTTTGCAGAATACATAATTTCTGGTTGTAATCCTAGCTCCTCTGGCCTCCAATATCATATTCCAAGCCTTCGTATGCTTTAACATGGAGGTTATTAAATCTTTGGTGAGCCTGTGGTTCCAGTGATATTTGAATTTTTTCCTTCTGACAGCTTTCAATATTTTCTCCTTGACCTGGGAGCTCTAGAAATAGGCTATAATAATCCTAGGGATTTCATTTTGGGATCTCTTTCAAAAGGTGAATTCTTTGACTTTTAACTTACTCCTTGGTTCTAGAACATCAGCTTAGTTTTCCTTAATAATTTCACAAAATATAATGTCTAAACTCTTTTTTTTTGATCATGACTTTCAGGTAGTACAGCGATTCTTAAATTATCTCTACTGCAGCTCATTTCCAGGTCAGTTGTTTTTCCAATGAGATATTTCACATTTTCTTCTAGTTTTTATTCTTATCTTATTATTTTTGATGTCTCACAGAATCAGGAATTACCATTTCCCCAATCCTAATTTTTTTTGCTTTACTTTTTATTGTTTTTTGAATTTTAAAATTTTCCACTGATCTCGCTTCCCTCCCCCTACTTCCAACAGAAAGCAATCTGATACTCTTTACATTGTTTCCATGCTATACATTGATCAAAATTGAATGTATTGAGAGAGAAATCATATCTTTCAGGAAAAAAATAAAATAAGAGAACAAACCCAATTCTAATTTCTAAGTAATTGCTTTCTTTGTTAAACTTTTTTCTCTCTTCTTTTGTATTTCTCCAATTCCACTTTTTAAGAAATTCTTTTCTTTATTGAATTTTTATATATCTTTTTCTGTTTGTCCAATTCTGGTTTTTTAAGGCATCCTCTTCAGTGAATTTTTGTGGCTTTTACCATTTTGCCTTATTTTAAGGTATTATTTTCAGAATTTTTTTCTGCCTTCTCTACCAAGTTACTGACTTCTTTTCATGGTTTTTCTTTTGCATCACTATTATTTATTTTGCCAGTTTTTCTTCTACCTCTTTTATTTAACTTTTAAAATTTTTTTTCGAGCTCTTCCAGGAATTCTTTTCGGGTCTGAGATCAATTCACATTTTTCTTTAAGGCTTTGAATAAATTAGTTTTAACTTTCTTGTCTTCTGAATTTGCATTTTGAAATTCCCTATAACCATAGTAACTTTCTATGGTAAGCATCTTTTTTTTTTGGTTGTTTGCTAATTTTACTAGCCTATTTCGTGACTTTTTTACTTTATATTAATTTTGGCTCTCCTAGGGTGGGGGGGAAACTGTCCCAAGTTTAAGGTTTCTTGTACTGTTATTTCCAGAGTTGGTTCAGAGAGGAGGGCAGGGCTAAGTGATGTAAGTTTTCAGTTCTTCCAAGGTAGTATGATCTAAGGACAGGTATGTTTACTACTTGGGCCTATGCTCTGTTTTGTAGTGCTCACAAGGAACTGTGAACTGTGATGAGGGTCCTCCACTTCCCTGAATCTATAAGCTCTGGTGTACTACTGCTTCTCCTCACCCTGGGACTTGAAAGTAGGACTGCGACCCAAATTCAATATAGAAAATGCAAGTTTTATACCCAGAACCAGCAAAGGGACTCTGTAGTCTCCTTCTGACCAGCTCTCATTCTCCCTTAATGCCTCTTTAAATTGAGAGCACTAGAAGCCACCAATGCTAGTGATGATGATTCATATTCCCAAGGTCTATGGCTCAATTTCTGTGGAACAATCTGCACCAGACAGTCTTTACTACACTGCATTTTATTTTTCACTTTGTACAACAGACCTTTAAAGTTGACCTAAATTGTTGTGGATTGAAAAATTGGCAATCCTGTCCTTTTGCATATGCTGCCAAAATCTGTTTTGAGGTGCTATTTAAAGTTGTTTGGAAGGGAACTAAGAAGAGTTCAGAAGTGTCCTTACCTTTCATCTACCATCCTGGCTCTGCCCCCTTTCCAAATTCTTAAAGGAAAAGTTAAATGAGCTACAAAAAGAAATAGACAATAAAACTATTCTAGTAAGGGACCTAAATTCACATTTCTCAAAACTAGATAAATCTGATCATAAAGAAGTTAAAAAATAATATTTGAAAAAAATCAGATATATTTAGATCTCTGGGAAAATCAGAAAGCAATCTGGCAGGAAATAGGCTTAAACCAATATCCCCCCATCACATTATCAACATAAGACCAAAATGCACACATGATTTAAGTATAATATAAACAAATTAGGAGAGAATAGACAATTTTACCTGTCAGATCCATGGATAAGGGAAAGAGCATAAAACCAAACAAAAGAAAAGTAAAATGGGTAATTTAGATTATGCAAAATTTTAAAAGATTTTGTACAAAAATAGTGAACCCAAAATTAGAAGGAAAGCAGGAAAATCTGACAAAGTTCTCATTTCTCAAATATATAGAGAATTAAGTCAAATTTATAAATGAGTCAACACTGAAAAATGGTTAAAAGCTGTAAACAAGCAGTTTTCCAAAGAAATCATAGGACAAATGAAAAAATGCTAAATATTACCTGACTAACGAAAGTATAGTAGCTCTTTGTGTTGACAAAGAATTAGAAATCAAGGGAAGGTTCATTCAATGGGGAATGGCTGAACATCTTATGGTATATGATTGTGGTGCAATACTATTATCGTTGTCTGACAAGAAATGTGGTCTAAGAAAAACCAAGAAGACTATTTATATGAATTGATGCAAAATGAAGTAAACAGAATGAGGAGAATAATATATATAGTAACATTAACTATTATCAATAAAATACAAAAGATTAGGCTTCTCTGACCAATACAAGAGTTCCAAAGGACCCATGATGAAAAATGCTATTGGCGTCTAAAAAGAACTGATGAACTCTGAGAGGATATTGAAGCATATTGTTTTTCACCTTTTTAATCTTGCTTTTTTTGGTGAATCTGGAAATATATTTTACAAGACTTCACATATCTAATGGTTATCAAATTGCTTGCTTTCTCAATGGTTGCAGGAGGGAAAATCATTTGGGACTCAGAGTAAAAAAAAAAAAAGGATTAAAAAAAAATAAGGGCACCTAGGTGGCACAGTGAATAGAGCACCGGTCCTGGAATCAGGAGGTCCTGAGTTCAAATCAGACCTCAGACAATTACTAATCACCTAGCTGTGTGGCCTTGGGAATGCCACTTAACCCCATTGCCTTGGGGGGAAAAAAAGAAAAGAAAAAAGTTATAGTACACAATAAGATATGATATATTCAGAAATGAGTGATGTTAATAATAAAAATCATCAACAAGCTCCTTTCATGACTCAACCAAGAAACATCAAAAATTTATAGCACATGTAAGGTATAAAAAAGAGTGATGGAATATAAAGAAGGAAAGGCGTATATAAAAAAGAAGCTAAACAGAAAGGAAAATAACATACATAATGTCTACATCAATGTAAACAGAAAGAACAACAATCAATACTGTAAAATTATACTGATCAAGTTTGGCCTCAGAAATGAGAAGGTAATTCTTCCTCATAGTTTCTATGCAGAGGTAGGGGACATAGAGTGTGGAACACTGCAAATATCAGACTTTCTTGATGTATTCGCTAATTTCTCTGAACTTCTTTTACCTTCTTATTTTTTGTTAATAGAGGATTTCTCTCTACAGGGAACGGAGGAGAGGGAAATAAGGGAGAGAGATATATTTGTAAATATAAGGAAAACAAAATATTAATGAAGTCTTATTTCTAAAAATTCACAGTATAATCTTGAATGGAGTTCCTGAAATAATGGATACATGAATAATAAATGGAAAATTAAGTAACTAATATTCTGGTCCTGGAATTCATTCTCTTAAATCAGAATCACTATTCTAAATTTCCTTATCACTTCAAAACCTACCTTCTTCTTGAGTTGACTCATAACATCAGCCATGGCCCAGTTTCCATCATATGCTCCCTCCTTTTCAGTAAAAACAAAGTCTGGATTGAAATCAACACTCCGATTCTTCCTTAGTGCATGTTTTTTTCTGTTCAGCACAATGGGTTCCTGAGGAAGAAGTGGTGCCAGAGTTGAGGACCAACAGAGTAGATATATGGAAAGACAAGAGGATGGAAGCAATCCACTCTCACTTGAAACCTTTATTTTTTTCTTAAATAAATTTTTATACCAATTTAAGAATTGGGATGAAATATATCTTAACTAAAAAAATTTGAAAAAAAAACATAATTAGGTGGAAACGGTCAAGAATTGTTTCAAAGTACTAGTCTGCTTTACCTTTCCCCAAACTTCCCTATGTCTGTGTCTTTGCTTATTGTTTCCTAAGACTGGAATGCCTTATTAATGTCTAAACTAACTGAGACCCCTTTGTTGTTCTTAATTGTTTCAAACTCTTCTTCACCTATTTGGGGTTTTGTTGGAAAAAGACACTGGAGTAGTTAGGCATTTCTTCCTTTTTTAGCTCATTTTACAGATAAGGAAACTGAGGCAAACAGGAGTTAAATGACTAGCCCAGGGTCACACGGCTGAACCTCAGGTCTGGCCTTCTATCCATTTACCACTGCAATTGTACCCAGCTTTCAAGGCTCAGTTAAGAAACCATTCCTTCTAAGACTAAAGACTCTCAATGAAAATGCTCTCTCCTTTCTCTGAAACCTCCAAAGCAACCAGTACCTTTTATTATGCCTTCATTGTTTGCCAACTTTTTAACCTAAGATTTTTTACTTTTTTAAAAAATTTTAAAGACTGTTTATTTTGAGTTTACAATCTCCGCCCTCCCCCCATACAGAAGGCAAGCTGCCAGGCTGTACACTGAGGAACAGGAGTTTTCATTCCCGACAGACAGAGAGGCGGCATCCACCAGGCCGCCACCCAAGATAAACCAGCCCCTCTGCAACGCGAGTCCACGGTGAAGGCCTCCCCATCCACTGACCGACGTTCCTCGAGCACGACCTGGGCGCCGGGCAGTGCGAGGCGCAGCAACAGGGAGCGAGGAAGGCGTCGCCGCCCTCGGGCGGGAGTCCCGCTCCAAGCCCGCTCCTTTCCCAACGGCCAGCACTGCTTCCCCCCGGCGCTGCCACCAACCTCCTCCTCGTCGCCTCCGCTGTCGGACTCCGGCTCCAGGGGTCCCTCATCGTCCTCCCCGATAGTGCGGATCAAGTCTAGATCCTGCAGCATGCTGACTCCCCAAACACCACCGTAGCGCGTGCAGATCCTCCGGCACTTCCGCCTTAGTCACCGCCCACTTCCTCCCTTCGTGCGCTGCTCATGCGCGGAAGAGAGGCCGGGCGGTGGCGTGAGCCGAGAGGAGGAGGGGCGGGTGGTAGTCTCTTTCCTTGGCTACGCAAGCTACGTCCTCGCTTCCAACTCTGCGCAGGCGCCCCTGAGGCGCTCAACGCTTCCAACTCTGCGCAGGCGCCGCAGCGGCACGTAATTCCGAGCAGGTCTTCACCTTAGCGGGGGGAGGGGGTGGGGCCTCCTGGAAAACGTAGCCTGTTAAAGGGACCGCGGCCGCCTCTTGAGAAGGCGAGAGGCTGTGGATTTTTATACAAAATTGTGTATTGTATCCCGATGGACCTGAGAGATGGTCAAGCCATGTCCTTATTCTAACAGACCAGAAGGGAGAACCAGCTGAAAGGAGGACGTGGGCCCTAGGTGGACAGTGAGCAGGTACTGGGACAGAGTCAGGCAAGAAAGTAAGGCCTCAACTTGTCAATAACAGGAATTGTTGAAAGGTATAAAAAAGGGAGGCTGGGTGGCGCAGTGGATCAGGCACCGTCCCTGGACTCGGAGTTCTGAGTTCAAATCCACTTCAGGCACTTGATACTTAATAGTTGTGTGAGATCTTGGGCAACTCACTTAAGCCCACTGCCCCACAAAAAAAAAAATAAAAGAAAGATAGTGACAGAAAAGGGGCAGCTAGGTGGTGCAGAGGATAGAGCACCAACCCTGGAGTCCGGAGTACCTGAGTTCAAATTCGCCCTCAGACACTTAATAATTACCTAGCTGTGTGGCCTTGGGCAAGCCGCTTAACCCCATTGCCTTGCAAAAAAAAAAAAACCTAAAAAAAGTACTCAAGATAGTGACAGAAAAAATACTTTTTGTAGATAGATAGTTCTCACTTTACAAAAATGTACATTAAACAAATTCAACTTTAAAAGAATAATAAAAAAGACTGAGGAAAATATTGCTTGCTATCATTAGATATATGAGGGATTAAAAAAAAAGTCTCTGCCCAAACATCGCTGGATAGTTACATTAAAAACATTGCATAATTAAAGCATCTCTGAGGTACTCATCTCTGAGGTACCGCTTCACACCTCTGAGACTGGCCAACGTGACAAAAAGGACAATGATCAACGTTGGAAGAGATGTGCGAAATCTGGGACACTAATACATTGTTGGTGGAGCTATGAACTCATCCAACCTTTCTGGAGAGCAATTTGGAATTATGACAAAAGAGCAACAAAAATGTGCATATCCTTTGATCCAGCAATACTATTACTGGGTCTATACCCTGAAGAGATGATGAAAAAGGGTTAAAAACATCACTTGTACAAAATATTCATAGCAGCCCTGTTGGTGGTGACAAAGAATTGGAAATTAAGTGAATGTCCTTCAATTGGGGAATGGCTTAACAAACTGTCGTACATGTCTGTCATGGAACACTATTGTTCTATTACAAACCAAGAGGGATGGGAATTCAGGGAAGCCTGGAAGGATTTGCATGAACTGATGCTGAGCAAGATGAGCAGAATCAGAAGAACATTGTACACCCTAACAGCAACATGGGGGTGATGATCAACCTTGACAGACTTGCTCATTCCATCAGTGCAACAATCAGGGACAATTTTGGGCTATCTTCAATGGAGATTACCATCTGTAGCCAGAGAAAGAATTGTGGAGTTTGAACAAAAACCAAAGACTTTACTTTCAATTTCAGAAGAAAAAAAAAACAACAAACGTTATCTTATATAATTTTACTATTTTTTTATACTTTATTTTTCTTCCTTAAGGATATGATTTCTCTCATCACATTCAACTTAGATCAATGTATATCATAGAAACAATGTAAAGACTAACAAACTACCTTCTGTGGGGGGGGGGGAGCAATGATAGGGGAAAAATTGTAAAACTCTAAATAAATAAAATCCTTCTTAAAAAAACACTGCATTAGGGGTGGCTAGGTGGTACAGTGAATAAAGCACCAGCCCTGGAGTCAGGAGTACCTGGGTTCAAATCCAGACTTAGACACTTAATAATTACCTAACTGTGTGGCCTTGGGCAAGCCACTTAACCCCGTTTGTCTTGCAAAAATCTAAAAAAAAAAAAAAAAAACACTGCATAATATAAAGGCTAGATGCAGTGCATGGGGAACAGGGAACATATCACATATCTATTTACTGTACAATGCTATGCCTACTTTGTCATTAACTTTTTCATTTCATAATTCTGTTTATTATGGTATAGAATTTAATGTCTGTATTTCAGTACATTTTATAATGTGTAAAGCTATTATTTTCTGTAAGCCTTTATTATATAGATGCTGTGAAGTGTGTGGGTAGGGCCAAGTTTGCATTACATAAAAAGCACTTTATGTAGAAACAATCCATTTACACAAAGAAAAAACTAAGAGCAAAAGATAGTATAGAGTCCCACTTCTGGACTCCCTTATCTTTCCCAGGTGAGCATTGGAGGGGCGGGAGACAGGGGACACAGGGGCCCCCATCAAGATCTCCAAGTGCTTCATTTATTCACCAAAATACCAGTGCCTAAATACCTTTCCAGTCTCTAATCCACTCCCACTCCCATGGCATTTAGCAAGACAAGACTCTGGTGTTCAAGGACACCAGGTGAAGATAATTCACAATGGTTCTCAACAAGATAGAAGTAAAAATATTTGGTAATTGTCAATTTTCTTTATTGACCTCATCTGTCAAGTGGAAGCAATCGATATTGCTCAATACCTTTTTTGTCTGTCAAGAATAAGACATTTAAAAAGAAAGAAAGAAAATAAGACCTCAGAAATCCCCTCTGAGAAGAGAGGAGAAATCATGAAAAAATGTAGTGTAGGGAATTTGCCAAGAGGAAGACTGTCCCATTGGATGATTGGAGAATTACAACATCTCTTCCATTTACCTCTTCAGCCTATTCACATGACTTTGCCCTAATTCAGGCCTTCATCACTTGCTATAATATTTCATTAACTTCCTATTGTTTTCCTTGCTTCAAGTCTTTCCCCTCAAAAGAAAATAGAAAAAAAAATAGAGAACTGGTAAAGAAAAAATTGATTGCCTGCTGTGATTGAGCCTTCCTCCCTTACAAACCTTCCACCCTTAGATTCATCCAGACCAGCCCCAGAGCTTGTCTTTGAGAAACAGGTCACCTCCAAGCCACATTAAAGT
Organism: Macrotis lagotis; assembly: GCF_037893015.1. Lineage (NCBI taxonomy): Eukaryota > Metazoa > Chordata > Mammalia > Peramelemorphia > Peramelidae > Macrotis > Macrotis lagotis. The sequence goes on along the minus strand of NC_133658.1, from coordinate 251,606,586 downwards.
TTAAAAAGTGTTAGAGTCATAGGAGGCAGGTAGGCCACAAGCAATATATGCCAACTTCTGAGCTAAACCCACTACAAATACAATAAAAAGACATTTCCTTCCCTCAAGGAGCTTACAGTCTAACAAGGGAAAGACAGATTCGTAAAAGTGGATAATTTCTCTGCTTCAGTGGAAAGTAGAATTTCTGATGTTTCCACTAAAAATCAAGTGTACAAGGAGGCAATGAAGCAACAGACTCAGTTAATGGCCAGAATGGATGGTACCGCCACTTTTATTTAGTTCAATCTCTCTTAATTTTATAGAATAGAAAACTGAGGCCCAGAGAAGAGAAAGTACTTGTTTCCAAGGTTACAGAGCAAATTAGTAGCTGATCAAGTCTTTAGACTCCTAAACTAGTGTTTTAGTTTTTTTTTTTAACTATGCAAGGCTACTTCCTCTTCCCTAAGCCAGATGTCACATTGCCAATTTCCAAATTTAGTTGTAAAGACAATTTTTGGTGGATAACCATAAATCATGGTCTTTTAGCAAGCTGAGCTATAAAACTGAAAAAGAACCATCACAGTGATGTCTGTGTAGGAGCTTATTTTTAAATTTACTTGTCCTAGGGGGACTGTATTTTCCAAAACCAAAATTGGAGCACATGGTTTGACAGGATATTTCTTCTTGTTAAAATTTATTTATTTTTAATTTTTCCCCCCAACACCATGAAAAAACAAGCTTCAACATTTATTTCCAAAACCTTAAGTTCCAAATTCTCTACCTTCCTCCCCACCCTGCTCCCCCTCATTGAAAAAGCAAGTTACAATTATTTTATAAAGCATCAGTCATCAAAACGATCTGGTATTGGCTAAGAAATAGAATGATGGATCAGTGGAATAGACTAGGTGCAATAGCAGGAAATGATCATAGTAATCTGCTGTTTGATAAACCCCAAGAGTCCAGCTATTGGGATAAAAACTCTCTCTTTGATAAAAACTGTTGGGAAAATTGGAAGTTAGTATGGAAGAAACTTGGATTAGACCAACACCTCACACCCTATACCAAGATAAGATCAAAATGGATACAGGATTTAGACATAAAAAATATTATAAGCAAATTAGAAGATCAAGGAGTAGTGTACCTGTCAGATCTATGGAAAGGGAAGCAGTTTATGACCAAGGAAAAGTTGAGAACATCATTAAAAACAAAACGATAATTTTGATTACATTAAATTAAAAAGCTTTGGCACAGACAAAACCACTGTAACCAAGAGCAAAAGAAATGTAATAAATTGGGAAACAATTTTTACAACTAGTATTTCTGACAAAGAACTCATTTCTAAAATATACAGAGAATTGAGTCAAATTTAAAAAAAAATAATTGACAAATGGTCAAAGATATGCAAAGGCAATTTACAGATTAGGAAATCAAAGCCATCCAGAGTCATATAAAAATTGCCTTAAATCACTAATTATTAGAGAAATGCAAATTAAAGCATCTCTGAGGTACCACCTCACACCTCTCAGACTGTTCAATATTACCAGAAAGGACAATGATCAATGTTGGAAGGGATGTAGCAAATCTGAGACACTAATGCATTGTTGGTGGAGCTGTGAACTCATCCAAACTTTCTGGAGAGCAATTTGGAATTATGCCCAAATGGCAACAAAAATGTGCATACCTTTGATCCAGCAATACCACTACTGGGTCTATACCTTGAAGAGATTATGAAAATATGTGGTGTGGGGAGTTTGCCAAGAGGAAGACTGGCCTGTTGGATGGTTGAAGAATTACAACATCTCTTCCATATGAAAAAATATACAAAAATATTCATATCAGCCCTTTATGTGGTGGCAAAGAATTGGAAGTTAAGTGAATGTCCTTCAATTGGGGAATGGCTTGACAAACTGTGATATATGTATGTGATGGAACACTATTGTTCTGTTACAAACCAGGAGGGATAGAAATACAGGGAAGCTTGGAAGGATTTGCATGAACTGATGCTGAGTGAGATTAGCAGAACCACAAAAACATTGTACACCCTAACAGCAATATGGGGGTGATGATCAATATTGATGGATTTGCTCATTCCATTAGTGCAACAATCAGGGACAATTCTGGGCTATCTTCAATAGAGAATACCATCTACTTCCAGAGAAAGAATTGTGGAGTTTGAACAAAGACCAAAGACTATTACCTTTAATTTAGGAAAAAACTGTTATCTTATTATGTAATTTTGCTATCTCTTAGACTTTATTCTTATTCCTTAAGGATATGATTTCTCTCTCATCACATTCAACTTAGATCAATGTATACCATGGAAACAATGTAAAGACTAACAGACTGCCTTCTGTGGGGGATGGGGGGAGGGAAGCAAGAATAGGGGAAAAGTTGTTAAACTCAAAATAAATAAAATCTTTCTTTAAAAAAAAAGAGTTTAGGGGTGGCTAGGTGGCGCAGTGGAGAGAGCACTGACCCTAGAGTCCCGAGTACCCGAGTTCGAATCCAGCCTCAGACAATTAATAATTACCTTGCTGTGTGGCCTTGGGCAAGCCACTTAACCCCATTGCCTTGCAAAAACTTAAAAAAAAAGTTTAGGTAGAACATTGTCTCCTCTCTGTTGCCAGATACTGGAATCTCTCAGTTCCAACTAACTTGATGGTTTTGTGCAATCTCCAAATAGTATGACAAAAACCTTCATTCAATTCAAACAAACTTCTCATCTCACACAGGTTGACTATACCTCATTCAAATATTGAATAAACTGAGATGTTTTCTCACAAGAAAAGGTATCTGGGCTAAAAGGGAAGGGGTTGTTTTGACCTCACCCTTAAAAGAAGCATTATTTCCTAGAGTTGTGATCGGTCACTATAGCCCCTCCATCAAGTAGAACACATTGTTCTTTGTAGTCTTGGTCATTCTTGCTAAAAAATAAATAAATAGATGCATTAAAAAGCAAGTTACTTGATATAAGTTAAAAATGAGTAGCCATGAAAAACATTATTGTAAGTCATGTTGTCAAAGTAAACATAACCCCTCCACACACACACATAAAAAAGAGAAATCTCAAGAAAAATAGTTTCTAAAAAAGGGTAATTCAGACTGTATTCAGACACCATCAGCTCTGTCTTTGGTATGGATAGCATTCTTTTTTTTTGTAAGTCCTTCAGAATTCTCTTGGTTCACAACATTACTAAGAAAAGGTAGACCAGGGACAGCTAGGTGGCAGTGGCGTAGTGGATAAAGCACCGGCCCTGGAGTCAGGAGTACTTGGGTTCAAATCCGGTCTCAGAGACTTAATAATTACCTAGCTGTGTGGCCTTGGGCAAGCTACTTGACCCCATTTGCCTTGAAAAACCCTGAAAAAAAAAAAGGTAGGCCATTCACAGTTGATTATTCTTATATGTTGCTGTTACTTTGTTTAAGGTCCATTTTCTATTTCATCTCCTCATGTAAGTTTTTTTTACTGAGAGCATCCTGTTCATCATTTCCCATAACAGAACAGCATTTCATCTCTATCATATACCACAATTTGTTCAGCCATTACCCAATTGATGGACATCCCCTCAATCTTCAGCTCCCCACCACTAAAAAAGAGCTGCTATAAATATCCCTAAAAATATAGATTCTTTTCCTCTCATATTTCATCTCTTCTGGAATATATACCTAGTAGTGGCACTGTTAATGGTTTTATAGACCTTTGGGGATAGCTCCAAATTGCTCTACAGAATTGATGAATCATTTCACAGCTCTTCCAACAATGCATCAGTGCCTCAATTTCCCTATCTCCCTAAATTCTGATTTTCTAAGAAAAATAGAAATAGATATTCCTTTCTTGAAATTAGGAGTCTCTTAGAAAATACAGGATATGTTGACACCATATAAGCATTAAACTTTAAACTAAAGACTGTTGTAAGGAACCTAGCATATGTTCAACAATGATAAACAATTGGGTGGTACCATTAAATGAATGGCAAATAAATTTTTAAAAAGAATAAATAACAAAGAGATCAAAGAAATTAAGTACAAACCTATTTAATCCTTGTGCTCTGTTTGATACCTATATAATGTGACATTTAAAAAAGTTTCAAGAAACATAATTTCTAGGGAATTTAATAATTTTAGTTATAATGCCAGCATGTTTATTAATAAAAGGATAATAGTTCAGAGTCTTTTAGTTCAAGGACAAACACAGTAGCGAACACATGGCTTACAAGTCCATTGGAAGAGGGTTATTCCAGAGTGCCAAATCAACTCTGATTGGTTTACAATTAATGAGAGAATATAAATTTTCTCTCTGTTCTATGATTTCTCTAGGTGACATCAGCTTTCCTACAAGTGTGAATCGATCCTTTCAGTAACCTTTTGAACAATTCAAATTAATGTCCTGCAGATTTCTTAAACTCAACATTTGTCCAAGAAAGAATTCATTATCTTTCCCCAAATGTACTCAGCTTTTTGTCAAATGGTATCACCATCCTCCCTGTCAACCAGGTTGACAACTTCAGAAGAAACCCCAACTCTTTATTATTCAATCCCACCCCCACCCCATATCCAGTAAATTACCCAGTCTTGTCAAATTTATTTCCACCATATCTGTCCCCTTTGCCCCTTTAGTCTATTTACATGACTCTAGTTCAGGCCCTCATCATTTCTTGCTGTAATATTTCATTAACTTCTTATTGGTCTTCTTGTTTTAATCTCTCCCCCTCTATAATCTATCCATGCAGTGATCTAAGTAATATTCCTAAAGCTCAGATCTGACCATATCGTTCCCCTGATCAATTAACTTCAGAGGCTCCCTTTTAACTCTATAATAAAATGTAAATTCCTCATTGTTATTTAAAGCCTGTCCATCTCTGAGCTCCAACATATCTTTCTAGGGCTCTTTATTACTCCCCTTGTTTACTCTTCAATCTAACCAAATTAATTTTCTTACTGATACACAACATTCAATCTTTGGGGTTTGGCCTAGCCTCCTTCTTGAAATGTAATAAACCTTATTTTCTTTTTTTCCTTTTTTTTTGGGGGGGGGGGTTTGCAAGGCAAATGGGGTTAAGTAGCTTGCCCAAGGCCACATAGCTAGGTAATTATTAAGTGTCTGAGACCAGATTTGAACCCAGGTACTCCTGACTCCAGGGCCGATGCTTTATCCACTATGTCACCTAGCTGCCCCTGACCTTTCTTGATTCCATCCCACCAACCTCCAGTTACTGGCTCCCCACAATTACCTTGCCTTTATTTCTAATGTATTTATGTATATTGTCTCTTCCTATAGAATATAAAGTCTTTGAGGTCAGGAATTATTTCATTTTTTTTTCCTTTGTATTCTCAGTTCCCTGTGCAATTATCTGCCACATTATAGGCACATGAATTTGAGACTTAGTCATGTTCTTAGCAGGAAAGACTGAGGGCTTTCAGTCCACCATCTCATTTGAAAGCCCACCCTCACATAAACTGCTCATCAATCAAAGCTGATTTTTTCACCTGTCAGGGGCACCCTCTTTTCTAAAAGTATATTAAGGTATTCAGTATCTCCTTTAGGTGTCTTTGGTTGCCAAGAGAAACCATTAACCATCACTTGTTTCAAGCTAACCTAAGTAAAAAAAATGATTATTAATTACATAGAAACACCATTTCTTGTGTTTTTCATCTATCTCAATGTAAAACATTTCAATGATATTCATCTTGTGTAATAAGAAAGAGAGTTGGGGAGGGAGGGTGGAAGGAAGGAAGGAAGGAAGGAAGGAAAGAAGGAAAAATAGATGCCATCAGTTCTTTTTCTAAAGGCAAAATTGTATTTTTCATCATGAATCCTTTGGAATTGTTTTGACCTTCAGAGATTGGATGAATGACCTATAGAAACTTGACCCTGAATGAGGAACTAGAAAGAAAAAAAAATCTCAATCCTAATCTATAATTAGTTACTAATATAATAATTTATCATCAACATGCCTAGAGGATAATTTTATAATTCTGGGTGATTTTAATGCTAAAGTAGGCTTAGACTACTAGGCATGGCAGGGAATCCTTTGGAGAAATGGAATTGGAAACAGCAACAGCAATAGTCATCTAGTACTAAAGACTTATGCATTTTATGACCTTCCCATCGGGGCAGCTAGGTGGCATAGTGGATAAAGGACCAGCCCTGGAGTCAGGAGTACCTGGGTTCAAATCTGGTCTCAGACACTTAATAATTACCTAGCTGTGTGGCCTTGGACAAGCCACTTAACCCCATTTGCCTTGCAAAAAAAAAAGATTCTGGATGACCTTCCCATCACCAACAGTCTTCTGTTTACCTAAATGCATTAAAACTTTGTGGAGGCACCCTCACAGCAAACTTTGGCATTTAATGAAGTGATTGTAAGGAGAAGAGACAGACAGGATGTAAGTGATGAAAGTAATGTCTGGTCACAGAGTGCTGGACTAATCAAAGATTATCCTTTGCAAGCTAAATATTCACATTCATTGACTGAGAAACTTTGAAATGCATGACAACTCCAGGAGAAATACCAGGAGGAAAACAGAGGTCAGCATGTTTGTGGATCTGACCCAAGACTTTGATACTGTCAGTCATGAAGACTTATGGAAAATTATATCAAAATTTCGTTGCCAAGAGAAGTTCATCAGTAATGTATGCATGAAGGCATGATTGCACAGGTTCTGGATAATGCTTTCCCAGTCACCAACAGAATGAGGCAGGACTGTGTGCTCACTTCCATGCTATTTAGCATCATATTTCAGCAATGCTGTTGGATGCCTTCAAAGAGGACAAAAACAACATTAAGATCAACAAACGCAGTAATTGTAATTTAACTTAAAAAGGCTACAAGTCAAGACTAGAGGGAGAGTTGGTGCATGATTTTTTGTTTGTTTGCAGATAATTGTGCACTCAATGGAGCTTCTGAAGCTGAGATTACAACAGAGTATGGATCAACTCTCTGCTTCTTGTGCAAATTTTGACCTGATAATTATCACAAAGACAACAGAAGTACTTCACTGGCCAGTACCTTCCATATGTGGAACTATCAATTATAGCAAATGGAGAAAATTTGAAGTACAGGTAAGTCTACTTACCTTGGCAATATACTTTCCAGGGATTACACATAGATGATGAGATTGATACATATATTGCTAGAGCTAGCTTAGTGTTTGGGAAATTCTGAAGGAAAGTGTGGGAGAGAAGTGTTAGATTACCTATCAAACTGAAGTTCTACTAATATCATTGTTATGCTTATGAAAACTGGACAGTATGCCAGCACAATGCCAGGAAATTGAATCTCTTCCATTTGAATTATTTTAGGAAGATTCTGAAGGTTACCTGGCAGAATAAGATACCAGACACTGAGGTCCTTTTTTGAATTAGAAAGTCGAACATTCAAACTCTACCACAAAAAATACAGCTCCAATGGGTTAGCCATGTTGTTTGAATGTCAAATGAACACTGGTCAAAAAGAGTATTTTATGGGCTATTCACACTGTGCTCAGAAAAAGCAAAAAAAGGACAATCTCAAGGTCTCTCTTAAGAACTTTGGATTTGTTGTGTGACATGAGAGATGCTGGCACAGAGTACCCAACATGAGGTTTCCTAATCAGAGAAGGTGCTGTGCTCTATGAGCAAAGCAGAATTGTAGTGGCTCAAAAGAAATACAAGATGTGCAAATTTAGAGAATCTACCCTAAATGTTCACATGGAATTTGTGACTGATGTGGGGTGCTAATATTGGGCTAATCTGTCACAGTTGGATACATTGTAACTTGACACTAAATTATTGATGTCATTTAGGTCTCCAAGAATAAAGAACAAGAACTAACCAAACAGATATATGATACATCCATTCTCATTCACTTTTTCTCTAATATAATTATAATTTGTGTGTACTCCATTCTTTTGTTCATTCTTCATTTTGAAAAGAACAAACAATATCACAAGGTGATAGCTGACTCATGAATGAATTATACTTAAATGAGACAGAGTTGCATAGAATCATTCAAATTCAGTGGAAAGACAAAAAGTCAGAATGACTGGTGAGATGGCTGGGAATGCAGTGAATGACCTTGGGATCTTCAATGTTTGACTAAGCTCTTTGTATTCCACGGTGCCTGCTTTCATCAGTTTCAAGGCTTTTGAAGCAAATTGTTCTCATGTACAAGAGGAGGGAAAATCATTTCATGCTTAGGGTAGACAGCTCCCATTAACTATTGGTTACCCTCAATCTGGTTTAACCCTTCTCCTGAGACAGTTTGCCAGAGAATGGATGCTGCACATATTACAGCTTCTTAAAGCCACAGATGAGTTGAGTGCCAGGTAGTTATCAAAGGTTGATGAAGGAGGAATAAACCCACATGGACAAAAATATTTACAGGAGCTCTTTTTGTGATGGCAAAGAATAGGACTGTGTGGCCTTGGGCAAGCCACTTAACCCCATTGCCTGGAAAAATCTAAAACCAAACAAACAAAACAAAGAATAGAAAATTGAGGGAATGCTATCAATTGGGGAATGGCTGAACAAGTTGTGCTATATGAACATTATGGAGACTGTTCTATAAGAAACTATAAATGGTCAGACTCTAGAGAAGCATGGAATGAATTACAGGAACTAATGCTTAACTAAGAGAGCGGAACCAGGAGAACATTGTACATATTAGCAACAACATTGTAAGTTGAACAGACTTGATGGATGCAGCTCCTCTCAGCAGTTCAAAGATCAAAGACAATCCTGAGAGACCTGTTGTGGAAAATCACATCCACATTCAGAAAAAAAAAGAAAAAATAATAAAACTATGGAATCTGGATGTAGAGCAAAGCATATTATGTTCACTTTTTAAAATTTCTTTTGTTTTTTCTTTCTTTCCCATGATTTTTTTCTCTCAGTTCTAATTCCTCTTTCACAATATGAAATATATTAAACATGATTATACATATACAACTTATATCAAATTGTTCACTGCCATGGGAAAGAAGGGAAGGTACTTGCAAATGGATGAATGTTGAAAACCTTTGCATGCAATTGAAAAAATAAAATAAAGTATAAAACAAACAAACTCTGAAAAGGACTCTTCAACCTTCACACCAGAGGAGCTACTATTCTTTAAATACCCATATACCCATTCTGGTTCTATTTTGCATGAAACACTTTTCAGTACAGAGTAATATCATATTTCTTCTTATGCTTCTTCTTGGATATTATCTATTTACCCTACTAAGAATTTACCAAGCAGATGGTAAAAGATGAGAGGATTTTTTTCATCCTCCTTTTTTCATTTTTCCTTTTGCCATTTGCTTCCTTTTGTTGTAGTGAAAGCGTACAAAAGTATTATAGCAGCTCTTCTTTGTAGTGGCAAAGCATTGGAAATTGAGGGGATGCCCATCAATTGGAGAATGGCTGAATAAATTGTGGTATATGTATGTGATGGAACACTATTGTTCTATAAGAAATCATGAGGGACAGGATTTCAGAAAAAGCCTGAAAAGACTTAGATGAATTGATGCTGAGTGAAATGAGCAGAACCAGAAGAACATTTTACATACTAATAACAATATTGGATAATGATCAACTATGATGGATTTGTTCATTTTAACATCAAAGACAGTTTTAAAAGACTTGTGATGGAAAAATATCATTCACATCCAGAGAAGAAATTGTAAAGGTTAAATGAAGATCAAAGCTTACTACTTTCAATTTTTAAAAGCTGTCTTATGTATTATGTAATTTTGTTAAGTCTTGCAAAAAAAGATTGGTAAAAACTACCATTGTATGTAGTTGGAAAAATAAATAAAATATTTATTAATTTTTTAAAGTTTTTTTCTTAGTATTTCTTTTAGAAGACTGAGTTTATTCAAGAAGATAACTATCAACTTTCCTTAAAACACTTTTTTTTCTGAAATAATAATTTTTAGTACACTAAGGGGCATAATCAACAAATATTAAGTGCCTACTAGGTGGTAGGCACATAGATACTAGGTATACAAATTGTTGTTGTTTGTCCATTATTCTTGAGGATGATCAATTCCATTAAGAGGGTGATCTCTTGATTTTCAAGTGAATTAGATTTAAGTGAACAGAACTCAGCAAACTTTTTTTTCTTTCTTCTCTAGAGTCATCTGAGTCAAATGGCAGATGACTGGTAATGGTAATGTCTCAGTAAGTCTGAGGCAATACCCATTCTGTGATTTAAGTAAGAATTAAGACAAAAGATGGTCTAGTTTACTATCACAAAAGAATAAATCTGTGAGAAGAAGACTTTCAGAATTTCTGACCAGAACAGAAAACAATTGCTATTTATACTCACTCTGAGCCATCAAAAGCCAAACAATAAACAAGAAAGGCCCAAGTTGGACCATCTATTATTGGTGAATCAATGAAAGTCAGAGTGATTTTAGGTCTAAAGGCATAGTCAGTTTCAGTGAAACAGGGGACTTTCAAACTTTCCTATTGAAACAACCAGAGCTGAACAGAAAGTATGATCTCCAAGCACAGGACTCTGGTAAACCATAGAGGGGATGGAAGAGAAGGATTAATTATGAGGAACTTAATGTTGTTAAACTCTTTGTATTCCTGCATGGGAAGAAGTTATTGATAACTCATATGAACTTTCTCATTTATAAGTGCTGTTAGAAGGAGCATATATAGACAGGACATAGGAAAGAGTGGAATATAATGGTATAAAATAGTGAAAAGATGGAGTCAATAGGTGATAAAGGAAAGTACTGGGAGGAAGGGAAAGGAGACGAAGAAGAAGCTAAGAAATTTCACGTAAGAATCAAGAAAAAGTTTTTTCAATGGATTGGAAAGAGGGAAGGCAAGGGGGAATGAGTGAGCCTTCATTCTCATCAGAAATGGCTCAAAAAGGAAATAACACACACACTTAATAAGGTATAAAAATCTATCTTACCCTAGAGAAAAATGGGAAGAAAGGGATGGGATAAGGAGGAATGGGGGAGGGAAGAGGTGAATAGGTGAAAGAAGAGAGGGAAGATCGAGGGAGAGGGTACTCAGATTCAATACACTTTTGGACAGGGCCAGGATGAAAGGAGAGAGAGAGAGAATAGAATAAATGAGAGTGGGGAGGAATAGAGTGGAGTACAGCTAGTAATAGCAACTGTGGGTAAAATATTGAAGCAACTTCTCTGGTGGATTTATGATAAAGAAAGCAACTCATCCCAGAGACAGTCATTGGAATCTGAACATAGACTGAAGTACATTTTTTTTCTCTCTCTATTCTTGAGGTCTCGCATCTTCTTGGCGGGGAGGGAGTTTATGTTTATTCTTATGTTTACTCTTATAACACATTCAATTTACATCAATGTATAGCATGGAAACAATGTAAAGACTATCAGACTGCCTTCTGTGGCGGGGGGAAGGAGGGAATTGTAAAATTAAAAACCTTACAAAAATGATAGGTAGATACTACTACTGTATATAATTGGAAAACAAATAAAATATTAACAAATGGAAAAATAAAAAAGTACACTTGGGGCAGCTAGGTGGAGCAGTAGATAGAGCACCAGCCCTGGAGTCAGGAGTACCTGAGTTCAAATATGGCCTCAGACACTTAATAATTACCTAACTGTGTGGCCTTGGGCAAGCCACTTAGCCCCATTTGCCTTACAAAATCCTAAAAAAAAAAAAGTACACTCAAAAAAATAAATATAATGCCAAAAAAATTCCAAAGGCTTCAAAAAAGTAAAAAAACAAAGACATAGTCAAGTAGCTCTATTTGAAGCACAACAGACCTATTCAAAGCCTATTTTTTCAGAGCTACATTTCAAGAAATTGTAAATGAAATATAATAAAACAAAAGAGTTAATTATCCCAGCTTTTTGGAAAAGGAATGATTAAATAGGGAGAAAAATCTAGGCCCCCCAGACCTCAAGAAACCTTGCAAAGTATAAGTCATCAAAAATTATATTCCTCTGGACAAAGCACACCCATGTAAGGGTATGATTCCCATATGAACAAAGGGAAAAAAAACAAAGGAGAAGAAGAAAAAATAGCAAGATAGTTCAACTGGAACTGGTTGATTGGGTCCCCTGGCAGTAGTTACTGCTATTCACAGATTGTTATTTATTCTTTGTTCTTGAAGAAGACTTAGAACATCAGGAGAGTTAATGTCTTGACTTTGGAGTGAATTGGATTTAAGTGGGACAGAGCTGAGCAAAGTCTGTCAGTCTCACTCTCTCCTCCAAAGAGATCAGAGTACAGTGTAAAACATAAGTCAAGATGACTGGCAATGACCCAGAGGAATACAAATAGAAGATTGAAACAATCCCTTTTCCCAATAAGATTACAATACTGTTATAAATGGCTCCTAATTATAAACAATTAGCATGGAGTGATTGAATTAACTTTTATTAACTTTTCTGCAGAAAAGGGCCATTTCCCCCTAGTAGAAAAAAGTCCTGAATTGTGACAATGTTCAGTTTTATATACAATTTGAAAGGTTTTCTCCTCCCCTCCAAACCAATCACAGGTCTGATCAGGTTGGAAGACCTTTCCCAGTTTGGTGATTGGTGGGATCAATTCCTTTATCTCCGCCTTTGTCTTACTTTTACATAACTGCAGATAGGCTGGTGTCTTTCCTATTCAGTAGTCATCAATAGACCCCATACATCCAGTTTTACCCTTGAAGGGTATGTGAACCCAGGTCCTTCCCCATAAATGACATCTGTATTAGTACTTTAAAGAATATAGGGTATTTGGTTTCCACAGAGTGTATGAGGAGACTGTTAGTTAAAATATATATATATATTACAAAGTCTAGGGTCTATTAATAGCATAAAAAAATAACTACCAGGGGCAGCCAGGTGGTGCAGTGAATAGAACACTGGCCCTGGAAGTAAGGGGGGCCTGAGTTCAAATTTGAACTCAGACACTTAATTACCTCACCGTATGACTTTGGGCAAGTCAGTTAACCCTTCCTCTACACTGCCTTGTAAAAACAAACAAACAAAAAAACTACCAAAGAAAACTATCTTTGCTTGTAACTGAAAAAAAATTATATAATATTTTAAAAAAAACGGGCAGCTAAGTAGCACAGTAGATAGAGCACCACCCCTGGAGTCAGGAATACCCGAGTTTAAATCCAGCCTCAGACACTTGCAAAAAATAATAATAATAATAAAAAAATAAAACTACCTAGGTTGGAAATTCCTAAGTCCATTTCTCAGACTCATTAGTCACTGATTTATGCTCAGAAAAAGAAAAAGAGGCAAAAGACAACTGCCAGAAATTGGAGGTCCAAAAAATTCCAGACTCAAGCTTACAGAGGAAAACATGTGACTCACTGCTATCTGTTTTTACTAGGAGGAGTAGTGGCTAGGGAGTAAGAAGTGAGAGAAATCCCCTCACTTTGCATCTACTGTAAAAGTAGATGGCATATAAAAATTTATTGCATCATCCCTTTGAAGTCAAGGGGGGGGCTTAGGGTAATTAGAAAAATGTCTCAGGAAGTCATTTCTTCTCACCATAATAGTCTTGGGAGGGGAAAGAGGGTAATAGTTGAGGGCTAATCAGAAGAGTTCAGTATATTCTTCCAGTAAGAGATCAATGTACATGCCCCTAAGCAAGAGACTAGGATAAATATCTACTTTTTTTTTTTGCAAGGCAAATGGGGTTAAGTGGCTTGCCCAAGGCCATACAGCTAGGTAATTATCAAGTGTCTGAAACTGGATTTGAACCCAGGTACTCCTGACTACAGGGCTGCGCCACCTAGCAACCCCTTAGTATAACTTTTAACCAAAATAGGACCAATAGTAGAAATTCAAGGTGAATTTTACTTGAAAAATATGATCAAAAAATAAATTGATCAAACTTGACAAATATAAAATTCCCAAATCTTCAACTGATTATTATAAACCAAATTTCATCACATGTTCACATCTCTAAATGCTACTTGATGTTCCAATGGGAAGAAAAAAATACATAATTTCAATAGCTTGTTCAAGTGTTCAACAATCTTTACTATATCTATTAGCTGTACTTATATCTAACCTAAATTGAGTTACAGTCCATCTCCTTTTCTCTTAAGTAAAGAATAATAATTAACTACTATTCCCTATTATACTGCCGTCAATAATTCTCCATCTAAACATTCAGGGTACTTACAGAAATTTGCCAAGTAGACACACTACTTGTAAGAACTGTTCCCTTTAATGAAGCCCCCCAAAAACATTTTTTTAACTTACATACTTTGCCCTGTGCTATGTTATTTATTTTAAGGATGGAAGATAGCTAGTCTAAATAACACTGCCTGCCATCTTTGATCCTGTTTGACCAGAGCAATTGCTAGTTAATCTTTTTTCCATTATGTAATATCTACACTCTTGCTCAGTATTATCTCCCAATAAGGCATCTTACCAGAGACCCATTCTGCATCATGCAACTTCTAAAGGGAGCTGTAATTGAAATCTAATGAAAATTTGAATAAATAATACAAAACCCTCCCTGTTCCAAATGTTTGTTTGTTCATTCTATTTTGTCACTTGGAAGAACAATAAGAGGGAAAGATATAGAAAATAATGTATTTCCCAGAATCAAATAGTGTAGTTAGAAAATATGGGGGCAGCTAGGTGACTCAGTGGATAGAGCACCGGCCCTGGAGTCAGGAGTACCTGAGTTCAAATCAGGCCTCAGACACTTAATAATTATCTAGCTGTGTGGCCTTGGGCAAGCCACTTGACCCCATTGCCTAGCAAAAAAAACAAAAAACAAAAAACAAAAGCTCAGAATCCCATCCCATAACTAAATAAGAATCTCCTCTTATAATGTATTCTAGGAGTGGATTCTCCTTCCCTTAAAAATCTGTGACCAAAGGTTGGATTATAAGGGAAGGAGAATCCACTCTTTGACAGGTCTATTCAACTTTGAGATTATTCTTATTGTTAGAATAGTTTTCCTTGTGCTAAATCTAAATGTTCCTTTTTGCAAGTCCTACTAATTTCTCTTTAGGTCTTCCCTGCTTGGATCAAAAAGAACAAATCCAAAATCTCTTCTACTATTTTAAATATACGGTATTATGTAATCGCATCTCTTTAAAGAAAACCTTTTCCAAACCCTTTTAATTATAGGATTTTCCTATTTATTATATATGTATAGCTTGTTTTTATATATTTGTTTACATAGTGTCTCCAATATCAGATTGTGAGTTCCTTGAGGGCACTATTTTTTTAAATTAATCTTAATAGTGATTTCCTCAATTATATATAAAAGTATATTTCAACATTCATTTTTTTTTATCTTGAGTTCCAAATTCTTGAAGGCACTTTAACATAGAGTCAGGAAACTGATTCAAATTCTGACTCTAACATAATAATTATGTGACCAAGAAGAAATCATACAGCTGCTTTGAACCTCGGTTTTCCCATCTATAACACAGAGATAATTGTATTTGTACCTCCTACCACCCAGGAAGGTTGGAATACAAAAAAAAACCCTTAAAGTACTATTAAATAGCAATTATTATTGTTTATTTGAAACTATAATTGTTAAGCTATAAAAATGTCTACTTAATATAGTATTCATTTCAAAATACTACCTTTTTTCTTTTTTTTTTAGGTTTTTGCAAGGCAAATGGGGTCAAGTGACTTGACCAAGGCCACACAGCTAGGTAATTATTAAGTGTCTGAGCCTGGATTTGAACTCAGGTACTCCTGACTCCAGGGCCTGTGCTTTATCCACTGTGCCACCTAGCCGCCCCAAAATACTACCGTTCTTAAACATTTTATTTTTATCTTTTGATTTTTAAATCCAATTCTCCCATTAAATTGAAGCAAATATAATGAGTGCTCCAATTTTTTGAGATCTACAATTTATTTTTCTTTTTTTAATTATTATTTCCAATTGCATATATACTTTTAAAAATCCATTTTTGTCACATTTTGAGTTCCACATTTTTCTCCTTCCCTCTCCCCTTGACTACAAGTAATTTGATGTATTATACAAATTAATAGCTATGATAAACATATTTCCAAATAAATCATGTAATAAAAAAGAATCAGAACAAAAGGGAAAAAAAAACCACAAGAGGGAAAAAGCATAAAACTGAAAATAGTATTCTTTTATCTGCATTCAGACTCTATAGTTCTTTCTCTGGATGTGAATGGTATTTTCCATCACAGGTCTTTTAGAATTGAGACCTATAATTTAAATGTTCAGATTTTGAAAATTTTTTAGATAGTAATAACAACTCACATTTATATAATTTTTATACTTTTCAAAGTGATTAGTTTTGAGTGACTGTGGAAAAAGCAACAAATACTTTTTCTGTTATCACTTTTATTTCCTTTGTAGGCTTCAGTTTCCTAATATAAAAAGCAAGGAAGTTCAACTAACTAATCTCTAAAGCATAATCTATTATGTTATAATTTCATTGAGGAGACCCAATAATGATTGAGGACATTTGTAGAAACTCTCAAAACAAAGGAAATCTTTTTTCAAATTATCTTATAACAGCCATCATACAATTGACTAATATGATTCCAGAGATATCAAACCCCATGGCTTAGAGGCCACAAGATCCTTGCAAAACTACGAAATCAGATTAAAATGTAACTGTAAATGTTTAACAAAATAAAAAAATAAGATACAATATAGATATATTAATGTGTAATTTTCTAAGTCAATATCCTGTCTCCAGGGATATGTTTCTACTTGAGTTTGATGTCTATTGTTGCTTAAAGTTAAATGTGTTAACTAATTTTTATGAATTCTGTCCATCACCATTTTTTTCTAAATATGAACTTTTCCTGAAACAGGTAAATAATGTTTTGGAAGTAACTTCATGCAATGGTCCTGCTACGTTTTCAAAATAAGTTTCTGTATTTAATGAGTGGCAAATTTAGCAAAGAAGATCTCAAGAATTTATGTGAGGAGAAATGTGTGTTGGAACAATTCTGTGGTATTTACCTTATACCTATTGGATTCACTAATAGGACAGAGAAAATGACAAATGATGGAAGGGATCTAGGATTACTGCATTGTTGGAGTTGTGAAATGATTCAACAATTCTATAGAGTAATTTGGAACTATTCCCAAAGGGCTATAAAACTATGCCTACCCCTTGACATAGCATGTCACTACCAGGTCAATATTCTAGAAGAGATGAAAAATGGAAGGAAAAGGACCTATATGTATTAGGATATTTACAGCAACACTTTTCTGGTGGCAAGGAGCTAGAGATTGAGGGGATGCCCATTGGTTGGGAAATGGCTAAATAAATTGTGGTATATGATTAAGATAAGATGGTATTCTTCTAAAAGAAATGACAAACAGGATGCTCTCAGTAAAAAAAAAACCTCACACAAATAGATGCAATGGGAAATGGACTATATATACAGTAACAGCAATATTAACAGCAATGTCAGTCTTGAATGACCTATCTTTTCTCAGTAGTGCTGTGACCCAACAGGACTCTGAAGGATTTATGATAAAAATGCTATCTATCCCAAAGACAGAATTGATGATGTCAATACATATTGAAGCATACTTTTAAAAAAATTTTATTTTTCTTGAGGTTTCCCTTTTTTTTTTTCTTGAGGGGGTTATGTTTACTTTTACAACATGATTATTGTGGAAGCTGTAGTCACAGCCATGCACACAAGCGACTCAGGTCATTGGGTCATTTCCCCACTGAAAGCAGCAGTGAGATTTGGCAGCCCCCTAGGTGATGCAACCTTTTTAAGGCTCACACTGCTCACCTCCTGATGTGAGGAAGGGGGCTAGAAAAAGTGCCTTAAAAACTGTCTGCTTACCAATATCTGACTTGAAGTGGCAGGTGGAGAATCTAACTGTGGTTGAGACACACAAAAATCTACAAAATCTTCTTCAAAGAAGATTCCATTCACCATCCATGCATGGAACATATGCACAGTCATAGACAATACAAGATCCAATACATCTTGTTGCGAGAGAACTCAACAGGTATCACATCCAAATAGCAGCCCTGAGTGAAACAAGACTGGTAAATGAAGGTCAGCTTATTGAAGTTGGAGCTGGATACACCTTTTTCTGGAGTAGTTGCAGTGAAAAGGAAGGCTGTGAAACTGGGGTAGGTTTTTCAATCAAAACTAACCTAGTCAGAATTCTTGATTCTACCAAAAGGAGTGAATGACAGGCTCATAACAATGACATTGCCATTTCCAGGAAAATGCCTTGCCACCATCATCAGTGCCTATGCTCCCCCCATGATGAACACTGATGAAATTAAAGAAAATTTTTATGAAGCCCTGGAGACCTTTATCATCAATGAACCAAAAGAAGACAAGTTTATAATTCTGGGTGACTTTAATGCTAGGTTAGGCTCAGATTACCAGACATGACAGAGTCCTTGGGAAGAATGGAGTTGGAAACAGCAACAGCAATGGTCACCTTCTACTGAAGACTTGTGCATCTCATGATCTTCTCATCACAAACACTGTCTTCCATTTACCTAAACACAATAAAACTTTCTGGATTCAAGCCTACAGCAAACAGAGGCATCTATTAGACTGTGTGATTGTAAGGAGGAGACAGAATGTGAGAGTGACAAAGGCAATATGTGTGGTACAGAGTGCTGGACTGATCACAGACTCATTCTCTCTAAGCTAAATATGCACACTCAACCAAAGTGGTGACCCTACGGTAAAATGACTACTGGAAGAATTAATATCAAGAGATTAGAGTGTCTCTCTGAGGGGAACAATTGGTTGCTAACTTGGAGGGAAAACTGAGCCAATGCACAGTTGGCAAGTGGAGCAGAAAAAGAGGAGGAGGCAGCTTTCAGAGATCTGGTCTACAGCACTGCATTTGCACATCTGGGCCAGAACACTTATAAGCACCAACTGGTTAGTAGTTACTAAATGAAAAATGAGAATTCCACAGGGGTTTACAAGCAGGATAGTTCATTCATTTCTAAGAAAAGAGCATTTAATTCTATCAAAAGTAAAATATAAGTGAAGTTTAGAGAAATGCAGGACTCTTGGCTCAGTAAGGAGGCAGATGAAATTCAATTTTATGTAGACAATAACAAACTAATATGCTTTTATGATGCCCCGAAGGTTATTTATGGGTCAAAGATATACAGTCATCTCAACTATTCAGTGTTGATGGATCCACATTGATTAATGTTAGGGACATGATCCTAAAACACTTTCATAGTGTCCTTAACAGAACATCATCAATCAATGCAGAAGCCATTGACCTTTTACCTAAAGTTGAAGTCAATCAGTCTTAAGCTCCTTTCAAGAGACAAAGCACCTGGTGCTGAGATCTAAAAGGTGAGGGGTCCATTTCTCATCCAGAAACTGAATGAAATTTCCTAGGTTATATGACATGAAGAGGTTATCCCCCAAGAATTC
This sequence comes from Macrotis lagotis, assembly GCF_037893015.1. Classification (NCBI taxonomy): domain Eukaryota; kingdom Metazoa; phylum Chordata; class Mammalia; order Peramelemorphia; family Peramelidae; genus Macrotis; species Macrotis lagotis. The sequence continues at coordinate 251,587,272 of NC_133658.1, read as the reverse complement.
AAGAATGCCTCCATTGTCCAACTCTATAAAGGTAAAGGGAGTAGATTGGCCTATGACAATCACAGGGCTATTTCTCTTTTAGTCACTTCTCAATAGGCTGATCCTTCACCTGGAAGATGGTCACTTCCCTGAGAGCCAGTATTTGCTGCTCCACAACTCCAGGAAAAATACCAGGAACAGAACAGAGATCTGTATATGATATTTGTAGATCTGAACAAAGTCTTCTCAATAGGCTGATCCTTCACCTGGAAGATGGTCACTTCCCTGAGAGCCAGTATTTGCTGCTCCACAACTGCAGGAACAGAACAGAGATCTGTATATGATATTTGTACATCTGAACAAAGTCTTTGATATCAATCATGAGGGTTTATGGAAAATTATGTCAAAATTTGGTTGCCTGGAGAAGTTCATCAGTATTATACAGGTTCTGGATAGTAGACAATGCTCTTGAGATTTTCCAGTCACTAATGGAGTGAAACAAGGATGTATCTGTGCTCCCATACTTTTTAGCATGATATTTGCAGTCAAGTTATCAAATACATTCTCTGAGGATGAACATGGCCTCAAAGTCAGCTAATGCATTGATGGCAAATTCTTCAATTTGAAAAGGCCACAAGCCAAGACCAAAGAAGAGGAAGTGCTATTGCATGATCTTCAGTTTGCAGATGATTGTGTACTCAATGCAGTCTCTGAAGCTGAGATGCAACAAAGTATGGATTGATTCTCTGTTGCTTATGCTCATTTTAGTCTAACAACATCAAGAAAATATAGGTGCTCCATCAGCCAGCACTCCAGCATCCAAATGTGGAACTATTGATTGCAGCAAATGGAGAAGTTTTGAGTACTGTGGACAAGTTCACTTACCTCGGCAGTGAGTACTGTGGACAAGTTCACTTACCTCGGCAGTGTCCTTTCTGAAGAGGTACACATTGACAATGAAGTAGACACATGCATTGCTAGAGATAGGTCAGTATTTGGGAGACTCCAAAATAAAATGTGGAAGAGAAGAGGTATTAGATTGCTTACCAAACTGAAAGTCTACAGAGCCATTGTGTTGACTTCATTGCTATATGCCTTTGAAACCTGGAGAGTCTACCAGTTCCATGTCAGGAAATTGAATAGCTTTCATTTAAATTATCTTAGGAAGGGGGTGGCTAAGTGGCTCAGTGGATAAAGCACTGGCCCTGGAGTCAGGAGTACCTGGGTTCAAATCCGGTCTCAGACACTTAATAATTACCTAGCTGTGTGGCCTTGGGCAAGCCACTTAACCCCACTTGCCTTGCAAAAAAAAAAATTATCTTAGGAAGATTCTGAAAATCACCTGGCAGAAGATACCAGACACTGAGGTCCTTTCTTGAGCTAAAATGCCGAGCATTCCAACATTACTACAGAGAGTACAACTATGATGGACTGAACATGTTGTTCAAATGCCAGATGTAAGCTTGCCAAAAAACAGTTTTATGGAGAACTCACACAGGGCAGGTTCTCACAAGGGGGTCAGAAGAAGTGATATCAAGACACTCTGAAGGTCTCATTGAAGAACTTTAGAACTGATTGTACAGCATGGGAGATACTGGCACAGGACCACGCAGCATGGTGTGCCCTCATCAATGAAGGTGCTGCACTCTATGAGGAAGGCAGAATTGAATCAGCTCAAAGGACATGTGAGATATGGAAGTTTAGAGTACCATGCATTATTGGTGCCCAACCTGTGGTAGAGCATTCCAAGCTCATACTGGTACGATTAGGCACAGTTGAACATACTGTAAATTATCTCAAACATAGCGATGCCATTTTGATCTTCTTCTATAGCAATGGACAATACCCAACGAACAAATTGTGGTAATTTTTTTTATGACTACACATTTTTAACCTATATTGAATAATTTACTTTCTCAACAAGGTGGACTGGTGTGGGAAGAAAGGTGAGAATTCAGAACTCAAGATTTTAAAAGTTAATGTTGAGACTTGTTTTTGCATGTAACCTGAGGAAAAATGAAATAAAACAATATGCAAAAATAAATATAAAAAAGAATTTGAGATATTTAATACACCTATAAAAATGAAAAACAATTTTAAAGTATAAAAATTCAGACAACTAACTTATTTGTAGATTGTTTTTAAAAATTTTAAATTTCATAAGTTGAAAAACCAAAAAATTAATTCCAATTCTAATGAATTTGTTGGGGTTTTGGGGTTTTTTTTGCAAGGCAATGGGGTTTAAGTGGCTTGCCCAAGGCCACACAGCTAGGTAATTATTAAGTGTCTGAGGATGGATTTGAACTCAGGTACTCCTAACTCCACGGCTAGTGCTCTATCCACTGTGCCACCTAGCTACCCTATTCTAATGAATTTGAATAAAAAGTTACTTTAATAATTTAAAAGGTGATGATGTAGATTATTTATAACATGATTACAAGATAGTTTTATTTTTTAATTATATCAAAACATTTACCTGGAATTGAGGCTGTTGTTTTTTTTTTACTTTTATAAGGAAATGAGATTAAGTGAATTGCCCAAGTCACACAGCTAGTAAGTATGAAGTGTGTAAGGCCAAATTTGGACTCAGGTCTTCATGACTCCAAGGCCAATGCCTCTAGCTACTGCACCACCTAGCTGCTTTCTGGGGATTGAGTATAGATTACTCGAAAATCACTTTGAGACTCAGAATCTTCACTTCACTAATTTTGCCACTGTACAAAAACTTTTGGAATTTTGTTGGAACTTTCCTTTAAATTCTACTTCCTTTTAAATATCTTTAAAGATAATTGCCTTTTAAAAAAATTTAACTTATTAATTCCAAACAAAAACAGACATTCAAATAGAATGTTCTATTCTCCTATCTAATCTTTCTGTTTCATTTGTTAGATCTTCCTCCATGTCCTGCCTTCTTTTTTTTTTTTTAAATATACTTCAGGTTTCTGTCTTGGACTTTCTTTTTTGCTTTCTCTATGAGTGATCTAATCAACCCCCCTGGAATCCATGATCATTTCTGCAGAGGACTTCTAAATCTACATCTTTAGCTGTCATCTTTCTCCTCATCTATATTCCCACATTCCCAAGAACCTGTTAGACATCCCCAAAACCCCTTTCCTAAGATCTGTTTCAGTTGAAGGCACTACCCATTTTCCAGTCACCCAGGTTCATAATATCCATGGTATCCTCAATTCTTCACTCTAACTCACCTCCATTGACCTCCATATTACCAAAACTAGTTAATTCTACCTCTATAATATATCTCATATTCTCTACAGTCACATGACCACCAATCTAGTTTCCTGTGTTAATACTCTCTCTACTTCTAATTGTTCTCCCAGCCTTTGGTCTAGTCTTTCTCTAATGTGTCCTCCTTTTTGTTACCAAAATACCCCAAAATCTGACTGGGTCACTTTCCTGTTAAAGGAATTAGAATTTCCTAATGCCTCTGGGATTAAAATGCAAATACAAATTCTTCTGTCTGGTGTTTAAAACCCTTCATTCTTTCTAGATATCCCTGTTACTTTCCCTCCTCCACCAGCATAAATGCCATAATGCCCTGGGAACCTCATATAAAATTGCGAAATCTCACCATCTTGCAAAATCAAATTAGGTTTTGTATTCATCTCTCATCAGGGCTTTCTGTCCTTTTGATTGGACTCTCTGACTAGAGGATGGAAGTATAAACTACAAAAACACTCTTTTAAAAGGTTCCAGGGCAATCAATTCCTCATTTCCTAGAAGTAGCTCTGCTGTTGGATTTCTCTGATCTTCATTATGGCCCAGAGCTGAGCTAGATACCTTTTTTCACCCTTTCTCCTACCACCTTTGAGCTTCATTTTGTGTATTTTTCTCTCCTTAAGCATTCAGCATTTAGAACAATACTAGCTCATGGTAGGTGTTTAATATATTTATTTACTGACACTACTTTTTTTTTCATTCTTTTTACCCAGCTACATGCAAAAGTAAATTTCATCATTTATTTCTAAAACCTTGAGTTTCAAATCTTCTCCCTTTCCCCCACTGAGAAATCAAGTTACTTGGTAAAGGTTAAAAATGTGTAGCTATGAAACACATTGCTACAGTATTCATGTTGTAAAAGTAAACGTAATCCCCCCCATCAAAAAAGAAAAAGAAATGTCAAAAAAAAATAAAGTGAGAAAAAAATGTGTGCTTCAATCTGTATTCAGACATTATCACCTCTTTCTTTGGGATGGATAGAATTCCTATATCATAAGTCTATCAGAGAAATTTTTAAAATATTTTTTCCCACAGTTGCTATTGCTAGCTGTAATTTCCCTCCATCTTTTTCCTCCCCCAAACCCCATTTACTCTATTCTCTCTCTCCTTTCACCCTGTTCCTCCTCAAAGGTGTGTTGTATCTGACTATCCTCTCTAATCCTCACTCTCTTGTATCAACTATGCCCCCTCCCCTCCCCATCTCCTTTTTTTCCCTAATCCTTTCCTTTCCTATTTTCCTCTAGCAAAGAGAGATTTCTATACCCAATTGAATGTGTATGAAAAATGAAGTCTAGGGCCTATTTTTGGTCATGACTTTCTGGTAGCCCAATAATTTTTAAATGATCTCTCCTGAATCTATTTTCTAGGTCAATTATTTTTTCAATGAGACAGTTCACATTTTCTTCTAGTTTTTCATTTTTTGGTTTTGTTATATTATTTCTTGATTTCTCACAAAGTCATCAGCTTCCCTTGGTTCCATTCTGCATTATAAGGAATTATTTTCTTGAGAGCTTTTTTATCTTCTTTTCTGTCTGACCAATTCTATTTTTTAAGGCATTCTTGTCCTCATTGACTTTTTGGACTGCTTTTTCCATTCGACCCAAACTGGTTTTTAAGATGCTGTTTTTATTTTCTTCAGTATTTTTGGTAATTCCTTTACCTGGCTACTAACTTGATTTTCATGATTTTCCCACATTGCTCTCATTTCTCTTCCCAACTTTTCCTCTACCTCCCTTACCTGATTTTCAAAATCTTTTTTGAGCTCTACCATAGCCTGAGACCAATTTATAATTTTATTGGAGGTATTAGATACAGAAACTTTGACCTTGTTATCTTCTGAGTGTGTATTTTGATCTTCTATAGGACCAAAATAATTGTCTATAGTCAGATTTTTTTTTCTTCTGTTGTTTTCTCATTTCCCTAGCCTAAGACTTGATTTTAACTCTTTGTTAGGGTGGAAATCTGCTTTCAGAGCTTTCAGGGTGAAGTTCACACTATTCCAAGCTTTTGAGGGTTTTTTGCAGTTGTTTCCAGGTACACTCCCTCCTCCCCCTTTTCCCAGGGACTACAATTGCTCCAAAGTCTTAATGAGAGGCCCTGACTGCTTTCCTGACTAGTGATCTGGTCTGTAGGTGACCACAAGCATTCCCTTCTACCTTGAAACCATGAGGAGAGTCTCTGCTTTATTATGGCAGTTAAACTTCTTTTCCTGAGTCTGAGTCCCCAGACTGCTACCTGGATGTGAGGATGGACAAAGCAAGAGTCCTGCCTCAGTAATAGCAAAGAGACCTCGGCAATTTCCCCTATCCTCCTTATGGTTGGTGAGCTGAGTGCTCTGGATGCAGATACCAGTGGCTCCCAGGTCTGCTCCTGGTCTCCAGGGTGGATCTGCATTGAGGCCTGTGTTAGATTGGGCTCTACAAGCACTCTGGTGTGGCAGAGTTTTCCTGCTGACCTTCCAGGCTGTCCTTGGCAATCCCTGGGCTGAGAGGTCTGAAAATTGCCCACCCACTGCCAGGGACACAGGCACCCCACTGGGCTCTTCCTGTATGGCTGTAGTTGGTTAGCTCTGGTATGGCCCCATACTATGGTCTGGTGCAACAGACCCTTCCCTCAGATCTTCCATGTTCCACAATTCTAGAATTTGACTAGGTATTTAAAGGTATTTGGAGTGGTCTGGGGGAGAGCTTGTGGGATTCCTGCCTTCACTCTGTCATCTTGGCTCTGCTCCCCAACCCCCCCACTCAACATTACTTTTAAGCCACATTGGCATATTGGATGGTCTTTTTTTTGGACATTCTATCTCCTATGTCTCTGCCTCTGTGCAAGTGACCCTTGTCCCCACATTGCCTGGAATGCTTTCTTTTCTCATCTCTCTTCCTTTTCCTTTAGTTCAAACACTACCTCTAGCAGGAGGTTTTTTTCTTAAACACTCATTTATTTGTCTCTTATACTTCACAGCTGCCCTTCCAGATCTGTCCAGGAAGGTTAGTTTTTTTTTTATTTGTTTTTGGTTTTGTTTTTTGAAATGTAATAGGGTTAAGTAACTTGCCCAAGGTCACACAGCTAAGTAATTATTAAGTATCTGAGGCATATTTAAACTCAGGTCCTCCTGACTCCAGGGCTAGTGCTCTATCCACTTTGCCACCTAGCTGCCCCTGCCCCCTGGTAAGTTAGTTTTTATGTTATTTAACTTTTGTCTTGCTCAACTTTCTCATCTGGAAAATGGAAATAATAGCACCTACCTTCCAAGGTTGTTATAAGAATAAAATTAGGTATTGGTAGAGGACTTTATAAACCTTAAAGGACTAAATAAGGTGTTTTTTTTTTTAGGATTTTGCAAGGCAAATGGAATTAAGTGGCTTGCCCAAGGCCACGCAGCTAGGTAATTATTAAGTGTCTGAAGTTGGATTTGAACTGAGGTACTCCTGACTCTAGGGCAGGTGCTCTATCCACTGTGCCACCTAGCTGCCCCTTAAAAGAGTAAATAACTTTTAACTATTATTATGTATCTTTTGCCCTTTTAGTCACCTGCAAATCTGATTCCTCAAAGATTGTGGTGTACCAAGATTCATGATCATTAGCATTTCCTGAAGAAACTTACCATTTCTTATGGAGTAATGTTATATTATATTTATATATGCCCTTGTTTAGGAAAGGTTTTTTTTTTTGCAAGGCAATGGGGTTAAGTGGCTTGCCCAAGACCACGCAGCTAGGTAATTATTAAGTGTCTGAGGCCAGACTTGAACCAAGGTTCTCCTGACTTCAGGGCCAGTGCTCTATCCACTTGCCACCTAGCCACCCCTGAAAGGTTCATCTTTTGAAAGTAGAGGATGTATGTAGAATAAAGTAGAAAATCAAATTTATTAATATCATTTTAAATGATAAATGAGTTATCATTATAATATGACTGCTTTCCTTATGTGGAAATTACAAGTTTCCAAGTGTTTTGATAAGTATTAATGGGTTAAGTATAAAGCTTTCCAAAAATGACTATCTGGAAAGATGACATTCATTTAGATATTCTGATCTGCTTATTAAAAAACAAAACAAAACAGGGGCGGCTAGGTGGCGAAGTGGATAAACCACCGGCCCTGGAGTCAGGAGTACCTGGGTTCAAATTCGGTCTCAGACACTTAATAATTACCTAGCTGCGTGGCCTTGGGCAAGCCATTTAACCCCATTTGCCTTGTAAAAAACAGAAAAAAACACAAACAAAAAAACAACATGTTTACAAATGCTTTGAAAGTAAATAAATCTAATACTTTCCTATTACTATAGATGATGCGGTAATCTTTTTTATGTAAATGCTTTATTATTCTACTTTCTTTTTTGAATTGTTTTTAATGTCACTTTCATTTTCAAACACATCCTTCCCCTCTGAGCTCTCCAAAGAGCTATCCCTTTTAGCATAGAATAAGATAGAAAAAAAAACATTGTAACAAAACTAAACAACAAAGACCAAGAGCTGCCAAAATTATTTTCCTAAAGAGTAAGCTCCATCATGTTATTCGGTTATTCAGTTGCCTCAATTCTTCATATGGGATCCTATTTGGGATTTTCTTGGCAAAGATAGTGCTTTGCCCTTTCTTCTCTAGTTTATTTTACAGATAAGGAAATGAGGCAAACAGGGTTAAGTGACTTGCCCAGGTTCTCATGTCTGAGGGCCCATTTGCATTCAGGTCTTCTTGACTCCAGGCCCAGCACTCTATCCACTTTACTATCTAATTGTCAAATTTCAGGGGTTTCCTATTGCATCTAAGATGAAATAAACTACTTTTTGGCCAATCTAGCCCCAATCTATTTTTCCTGGCTTATTCTACATTTACTACATTTCATAAACTCTGTGGTGCAATTAAACTGGTCTTCTTACTACTCTCCTACACAAAACTTCAACACTAGTTGTTGTCTTTCTTTTAGTACTTGCTCTCCCTTATATCCAGAAGGTTCTTTTTCATCACAAGTTAGAATCGTTCCCTCAATCTCTGAATGCCTAGAATTCCTCTACCCTTTGTAGCTTTCCCTGAAATTACTTTTATCTATCTATATATTTAGCTATTGTGTTTCCCCCTTTCTAAGACCAAGTTCCTTGGAGGCAAAGGCTGTTTCACTTTTTTCTTTATATATCTACCTATCTCTAGTACATAGAAGACAATGTTGGTAGATTGACAGCATATGAAGTGTTCCACATCCACAATTCCCCACCTCTACAAAAGAAGGAACTGAAGTACATTTTCTCATCTCTTCTTCTGGTCCAAGCTTGGTCATTAAAATTAGTTTTAAAATTGGAACTTTGTTTTTTGTTCTTTCCATTTACAATATTGAGGTCATTGTATTACATTATTTTCCTCATGCTGTTTACTTCATTTTGTACCAGTTCATTTGCCTTTCCATTCTTATCTGTAATCATCATATTTATTTTATGGTGCAAAATGTTCCATTACATTCATGTTTCTCAATTTCCCAAATGATAAGCAATTATTTTGCTTCCAGTTCTTAACTCCTGCAAAAAAAGTGTTGTCATTGATATTTTGAGATATAGAGGACCTTTCTTCCTATCTTACCCTAGCAGTGGAATGAATCTCTGGGTAAAAGGCAATGAACATTTTAGACACTTTCATTGCATAATTCAAATTACTCTGCTTTAATAGCAATATGCAAAACAATATATAATTTAGGTCCCATAAAATCACCTTAAGTATCAACTGTTTCTTTTTTTAAAAAAATATTTATTTAAGGCAATGGGGTTAAGCTAGGCAATTATTAAGTGTACGAGCTCACATTTGAACTCAGGTCCTCCTGATTCCAGGGCCAGTACTCTATCCACTGAGCCACCTAGTTGCCCCTCAACTTTTTTTTTTTCAACACAAACAAAAGGTTTTTGTGGGGTGGTACTCAAGGGAAGGACACTGTACTTTTGATACAACTGAAGTCTGAAAACCCAAAAATCAAACAAAACTAAAAATGTGTCATTGCAGAGGTACCAGAAGTGAACCTGGGTTCTCAAAGAGACATCAAAGTACTGCTTTTATCAGTCTGAGTGCCAGTCAGGTCAGCTAGTTCAAAGTAGGATCTATATCACTGAATTTGAACATGACTTGACTGTTTAATTACATTAAATAAAATTAACATTGATTTACTGAGGACCTGCCACAGCATTATGCTCAGTGTAGAGGTCTTTCCTAGTCACTCAGATATTTTTATCTTTTCCCTCATGATTACCTTGAAGCTGTTTTGTATGTGTTTTATACACATAAAATGTTTAGTTTTGAATATATGTTCATGTTTTCTCCAGGTTAAAATATAAGCTCCTTGAGGGAAGAGATGTTTTAATGCTTTTGGATCCCTAGTACCTGACATACTGCCTGCTACACAGTTGATACTTCATGAATGTTTGTTGATTGATTGCTGTGATGATTTTTTGCAAGGCAATGCGTTAAGTGACTTGCCCAAGGTTACACAGTTAAATAAGCATTAAATATCTGAGGTCAAATTTAAATTCAGGTCCTCCTGACTCCAGGGCTGGTACCCTATCTTCTGTGCCACCTAACTGCCCAATAAATGATATTTTTATACTAATGTGTCTAATTATTAGCACATGAAAATCATGAGGTAAAACTAGTTATGCATCTAGAGTTGCTCTAGAATCATGAAATATAAAAATGACAAACACAAAAGAAAGGCATTGGATAAATCTTTTAGGGAGGAATTATGGGAAGACATGCCCAAAACTCATGTAGAAGAATAAGAATGGTTATCCTCTAGATGAAATGATCTATCAACCCCACCCCCCCATGAGAATGTATGAAAAAAGATAAGTATAAATAGAGAGGTGTTGGAGAATAATTTCAGGATGTGCTGCTAGAAATTCTTGATTAAATACAGACTAGGTTAAGGCTGGTCCAAATTACACATTCTATTTATTTAGTTTGTTTTTTCTTGGAGACCTAGAAGATGCTGGAAATAAAGTCATCTATCATCTTAACTTCTGTTTCTCTACTTGGAGAAAAGAGGGAGGAAGGAGGAAGGAAGGAAGAAGGAAGAAAGGGAGGGAGGGAGGAAGGAAGGAAGGGAGTGAGGGAGGGAGTTAGGAAGGAGGGCAGGGAGGAAGGAGGAAGGAAGAAAGGAATGGAGAGAGAGAGGAAGGAAGGGAGTGAGGGAGGGAGTTAGGAAGGAAGGAGGGCAGGAAGGAAGGAAGGAAGGGAGGGAGGGAGGAAGAAGGAAGAAAGGAATGGATGGAAGGAGGAAGGAAGGCGGGAGGGAGGGTGAAGGAAGAGGAGGAGGGAGGAAGGGAGGGAGGAAGGGAGGAAGAAGGAAGAAAGGAATGAATGGAGGGAGGGAGGAAGGGAGAAGGGAGGAAGAAGGAAGGAGGAAGGAGGAAGGGTTGCAGGCCAGGAAACAAAGCCAAAGTAAATGGGCCCCTTGGGGTTCTAGAGGCTGCAGGGTTACCTCGGGAGGTGTGAGAGTGTGCGCCACTGAAAACCAGGAGGATGGTTCTACCCATGCGTGTTTGCGGAAGCCTAAGTGAATGACACCAACCTGTTCCAGGACCTCCTCCTGCCTATGCCTTTAAAGGGTGCCTGCCACTTCCTGCCAACTCTCCAGGATCTGGGCCTGGGCCTCTTAAGGGAACTACAGCTCCCATCAGTCTCGCGTGACAAGCGACCAGGGCGCCGGCGTGTCCTGCGAAGTGCCACTCTTCAGTTTGCTCCCGACACGCCGGATTCCCGGGGGGGGCGCCCACGGGGAGGACTTCGCACGCTGCCTGCCGGGAACTGTAGTCTCCCCGGCTGGAGCGGCGCTGCGCCCGCCGGGAGGTGTAGTTTCCGAGTGGGGGAGGGGAGCGGGGAAGGAGGGGGTCGGGCCCTGTCCCTCCCCCCGTCACTTCCTGCTTGGCTGCGGGAGCCCGAGCGGCTCATTCTCTTTAGTGTTTGCCCTGTGGCCGCAGCGTCTGGCTCGGCTCCCCCCTCCCTCCCTCCCCGACCCCCGGCGCCCGCCCCCCCGCAGGCCACTCCGCGCCCCCTCCCCTCTTCACCAACACCGCCCAACCGATCCTTCGGCGGGGGACAGGTCCGGGAATCCAGGTGAGGCGCTTCGGCCCAGCCCGTTGCAACTTGGGGGAAGGGCCTGGGATGGCGGGTGGGTGAGGGCGAGCCGCCCCCCCCCCCCCCCCCCCGGCCTTCCCGGCCTAGCTCGGCCCGAGCGGGCGAGGCCACCCCGCGCCCGGCCTGCCGCCTCCCCTCCCCCCAGGAGGGCCTCGGTCCCTCCGCCCTCCCGGGGCGGGGATCGGGCCTGCTGTGGGAGCGCGGCCCTGGGCCCCGGCCTCGCCTGCCCGCCGGCCGCCCCTCCGCCGGGCCCGCGGGGCGCGCAACAGCCCGCTTAACCTCCTCCCCGCCGCGGAGGGGCGGCCCGCGGGAAGCCCCCGCGCCCCTGGGCCAGGTTTCGGCCCCCGGCCCAGTTCCGAGGCTGGCGGATTTAATCCCCGAATCACGGGTCTGGACGAATTCATTCTGGCCTTTTGGCTCCGCTGTTACCGGATCGGCCACGGACCGAGCGTTCCTTGAATTAGATTGTTGAAGCTCCGGCAGTTTTTTATTGTTCTGTGTCCGGATAGCATTATCCTGAAGGAGAGGATAGACTCCCCCCCCCCCCCCCCCCTTCGAGCTTTTTTATACCAAAATTGCCTTTCGTATTACGGATGAAGTTCTGTTTAGTTGTGGTTCTTGGGAAGGAAAGAAGCTGCGGTGATCTCCAAGTTCTGACTGCCGCCCTCATACACCTGTGCATGGGGGGTGACTTCTCCAGGAGGCGGTTGTATGAGGAAAAAAGGATTTCAGTCGATACCGGTCCATAGCAGCTGATGCAGATGGGAGATGTTCAGTGCCCCTTCGGTATAAAGCGTGCGGAACCAGCGAATTCACTTATCTGTCATCTGGGGCCACAACCGGCTTAGTATTGGCATCCCGTATTGAGTAAATAGATGTATTCAGTAGATTTTTTTCTGCCTTTGTCGCTCACTCCAAATTGCTGGGTCTCTGTTATAGTCGAAACCTCATGCTCCTCTGCCCCCATTTACTGATCCCCATTATAAATCCATGCACTTACCCATGTTGCAATATCAGTCGTATGTAAGAGGATCTCTCCTCTAAGGCCAAATGTGTATGGCAGCTCAGTCATCTAGCTGGGTCTTCTTTTTTTTTTTTTGGCAAAGGGAAAAGCCTTCAGGTCTCAGGGACTTCTTTGTTCTTTTTCATTATGTTGTCAAATTGTCTTTAATTGTGAGCGTGCGGGAGAAAGCTGATTTTTAAATTGCTTGGATTATCTTTAGGTAATCAAAATGAGATAAAATATATTGAGTCATTAGTTTAAAAATTAAAGTAGTTGGATTGCAGAGAGAGTAATTTTAGTGTTGACAAGTGAGATATTAGTGTGGCAGGTTCATTTGTGCATGCTGAGTTTATTTTTAATTCAGAAGTTAAGTATATTGGTGTGGCTTGTACTAAAATCCTGATTTACCAAAAAGATTAGGGGACACTCCATGTTTAACAAAAAAGTTCTTTCATATCACTTTAAATTATTTAAATTGATTCCTTTAGTAAAAATATTTGATTTACAAACGAGTCTTGAAAACATCCTTTGCCTAATTTTATGAAGTACTCACATTGGACACTTGCCTATTGTAGTTTGATACACTTTTAAGGTCTTATTGTCCACTTCGGTCTAACATAAAATTACCTGTAAGTTTATTAAAGGTTTAAGCTATGAGTCAAACAAATTACCTGTTGCCTTTTATATAGTGCATTGCTGTCACAAACAACAGTATTTTAAAATTGACTTAGAATTTAATTAATTTTTCCCAACCAGCCATTCTCTCAAGTTAGTTATTTTTCTAATGAGTATATAAAGTTATCTTTCACTTAGCAGTTTACAGATGATAATTATTTTATTTTGTGAGGAAGAAATTGTTGTAATATACACTTTATAGCTAAAATAGAGGTTTTGGTGAATTAGCTGTGGAGCAGGAATAGAAGTTTTTACTGATTACAAGCTATATTATTATTAGTATGTTATTTGTATATGAAACAGCAGTTGTTTTTTGATACTAATTTTTTAAAAAATCAAATTGTTCTTGGATTATTCTTCCTAGTCTGATGGACATTTGTTAAATTGTCTTTAATGGAAAATAACTTTTTGTGTCAAAGTTAAACTATAGTTAATAAGTTATGTGATGAAAACTCCAAAAGGTTCTTTACAGTGGTTGTGCAAATATGCTGATGTAATTTTAAGTTAAGAATTAAGCAAAGAATATTCTGATTAGAAACTTTCTATTATGGGGGGATTTTTTTTTCTGAAGCTTCATGGCCCACCACATATTTTAATGGTAAATTTAGTAATTTGGAAAGCTTCTTGATTTTAGTTAACACATAAAACTAACAACTGTAGGTGGCAAACAAATATTATCTTCTGTAGTTTTAAAAGATATTTCTGTCACTTCAGGAAGTTGTTAACAAGAATACTTAATTTGTGGCAATTACTACAGTTATTAAATGTATAGCCATAGGGGCAGCTAGGTGGTGCAGTAGATAGAGCACCCGCCCAGGAGTCAGGAGGACCTGAATTCAAATGTGGCCTCAGACACTTAATAATTGTCTAGCTGTGTGACCTTGGGCAAGTCACTTAACCTCATTATTTTACATAAATAAAATTTTAAAAAAAATATATAGTTAAAAATATTGCTTCCAAAATTGCTCTGTTGCAGACATGTAGTATTAGTATTCTACTTGTCTATCTTTCGTGGCAGTGGAAATTTTATATGTTTTGTTTTGGTCACCGAAACATGACAAATTAGAAAGATTGCAGTTTTTGAGTGTTTGCTTAGTACCTAGAAAAGGAAAAGGTTATATTTTATTTTGAAAAATGCTTTTTCAGAAGTATTTTTCAGTTATACTTTTTTTTTTAGTATTTATTGTTATAAACAGACTTCTAAAGAATCAATTTTGACTCTTTCCAGGATACAACATTTGTATATATACATGTCACGTTATGGAACAAACAAAAACTTTTAGAACTATTTTGGGGGCAAGATTGCATTTCTAAACTGGAACTAGTAATGGAAAATGAAAATATGGGCCTTAGCAACTAGGACATAGTCACATTAGGCCAAAAATTCTTAATACATTGAAATACAAAGTAAATGGACCTTGTAGATTTCTGTGGGTTTCTTCTCCTAAATTCTTTGATAAGAATATTCTTATTCCTTATTTGGAATTAAATCCACTAGCACTAATGTAACTTTTCAGTTTTGCAAAGAATTATTGTTTTTACTAAGTATGTAGTGTGACTTACTGGATAGTTTAGCAGCAAATCTGAGGAGTCAATGCCTGAGGCCTTGTTAATGTTCTCAGGTGAATCTCTAAATTGGATTATATCATATAGTTTTTGATGTCATAGGATGTAGTAGAATGATAAAGTATTGCTTAAACTGGATAGTAAAAATTACATTAAATAAAGGAATTACTTTAACTGATTAAGGAATCTGAGTGAATTTGGGTGGTGCTAGTAATGCTCCTTAAACTATGAGGAAATTTTACTGTTTTAGGGATTTCTCATCTCCCCCTTCCCTGCCCCCCCCCCCAGTAGAATTAAACTTTGAAGGGCCCAAATTTTTTTGTATGTGTCATTCTGTTAAAAGCATCTAGCTTGGAGCCTTCCTTACAAATAATAGTCATTAAAAGATTTTTAAAAATTTTATAGAATAGATATATATTTCTTGAATTGAGTTTCTTGGTGACAGGAGACTTTTAAAATAAAAATAGTTTTCTGTTCTTAATTTTCTCCTGACCTCTTTAAATAAATCTTCTATTATGGTTCAGGTCATAGCACTAGGGCAGTTTTAAAAAAAAAGATGAAATTGCAGACTAAAGTTTCAACTCTCTTAGAAGATGTGCTAGTTATGAAAGTTAATTTTTAGCTAAATTGGATTTTCATTTTAGTGTTGAGTTTGATTAGTTATACAAATAGAAGAGTAAGAACCAAGTTGTGTTTTTTATACCAAGATTATTGTTTATTGTATATCTTTGACAAATGCTTAATTAACATCTATAAATATCTGTTGAATTGAATCTCATCTAATCAAACTTTAAGGAAGGGTATTATGAAGCTTAATTAAGTTAATGCCGACCATATCCTTTGTAGTCATAATCATGTCCTATGAGGCTGGAATTTTTTTTATCCTTATTTTACAGACGAGGAAATTGAGACTTAGAGAGGTTAAGTTGAGGATGCTCCTAGTGCTGGTTACTGGGTCAGGACAGATTTTGTGAAGCTAGCATACTAGTGCTAACTTTTTTGTTGTATTTTATAGTTGAATTATCAGTTTATCCTAAAGATACAATTTGGACCAGCAAACCATATTTTCAAGAAAACATTGTGTGTCTAAGGTTATTTTTTAATGTCATTCAGTACAAGAGGTTTGCAAAGATGTCTCAGATGGTCAACTTTACTGAATGTTGTGAGCCAAAAACATCACCACCACCAAAGCAAAACTTAGAGCAAGTAGTTTAATTCACTTTGTAAATATTAAAGTTATAGCACTATTTAAAAAGATCATCATATAGATAATATTGCTGTAGATCTACAAAATCACCAGAGATCTTATCTTCTCATGAATCAGCACATTCAGTTTATTCATTTGGTTTCTTTAAGTTTTGTTCAATATGTTTGTACAAGATATAATTTTTAAAAACTGGGATAAAAAATAGAGGAAAGTGTTTATTTTTGACTAGATGTCTTAAACTCAAATGTAATGCAAAATTTGTTTAATCAAAGTACTAATTTTATAGATGTAATAAATGTCAATTTAGAGTTTTTCACAATAATAATTAAATTGCTTTGTTTTTAGCCTTATATAAAATCAGTTGTCCAAGGAATTTTGGACTCACTGAACTGGATTATAAAGATTAAAAAAATTTATTAGGCTAATATATTTTGTTTTTGTTTTTAAAACATGATTGGAGATTACTGATGAACTTAGGACTTTTTCTGGGATCTGGTTACAGATGTAGGAATGATGTCAATTGTGTTACCTGGGTTAAGGGCATCATACTTTCCATGTTTGCATATTTTTCTGTTGTATTTTGATGTAGACTGATATATGAGACTTTTAAAAAATATTAAAGTTTAATGATTTTTCCTTTAGATTTAAAATTATTGAGTATTTTTAGATAAAGAAAAGGAGGCAGCATTGAGTTATGAATTAGGGAGTTAGTATTCGTTTCTTTATCTGTTACAAAACTTTTTGTTGTAGTGTAATTAGAGAGTTGGCCTTACAACCAGATACCTGGTTCAAGACCTGCCTCTGATATATACCTGTTTTGTGACCAGCAAGATTAATCCCTGTTCTAGCCTCAGGGTTTTGAACTGCATTAGTAAGAGGATATTGGAGTTCCCAGTGAGTTTACAAATTCTGACCCTATTCCAATTGCTTTTTTTTAATCTGTAAAATTAGAGAGTTGAGGACACTTCCAACTCAAAGACTTTAAAATAGGAGTTGTTAAGGTCAAACTGTATCATCATCTAATTATGTTTTTGACTATAGAATTATAAAGTCTTGTTGGAAGGTTCTTCAGAAATCAACTAGTCTAAATCATTTCTGAACAAGAATACTTCTACAATGGAAGTGTCAAATTCTTAGAGGTTATAAGGAGCCAGAAAAACTCCTGAATTTTTGCTTGAACCATAACAAAATTAATAAAAATTGAATTCAATCTGAATAATGTTGGTTTGTGTTTTTCTAAGTCAATATACAGCCTGCAGATATTTCAGGGATTGCTTTTCTATTTTAGTTTTACAGCACTATGGGGGCAGCTAGGTGTCCAGTGGGGGGTAGAGCACTGGCCCTGGAGTCAGGAGGTCCTGAGTTCAAATATGGCCTCAGACACTTAATAATTACCTAGCTGTGTGACCTTGGGCAAGTCACTTAACCCCACTGTCTTTCAAAAACCAAAAGAAAAGAAAATAGTTTGACAGCACTACTCTATGTTATCTTTAACAAGTGATCATCCCACTCTCTGGTTGAGGTAGCCCATTCCCCTTTGGAGCAGCTTTAAGTGCTAGGAAATTTTTCTGGAGATAAATTATCTCTTATCTTTTTGTAATTGCTACCCATCAGGTCCTAGCTCTGTGTTCTTGGAGTAAAGTAGAACAAGCATAATCCCTCTTCAACCTGAAAACTAATAAGCAAAATACTGTTACCCTTTTCTCCTCAAATTTTCTCCTAATTGTCAATATTCTTCTAGTCCAATATAGTACCAAGAATTAAATATAATACTCTAGCTGTAGCCTGAACAGGGCAGAATGCAGTGGAACTATTATAACCTCTTTCATTCTGGCATTATACCTCTATTCATACAGCCTAGTATGTCATTTATTTTTTTTTTTTGGTTGCCATGTCACAAAATTGACTCATTGACCTTGTAGTACATTTAAAACTCCAGACCTTTTTTTCTCATAAATTGTCTAGCCATGTCTCCTATTCTGTACTTGATTTTTTTGAACCTGCACCTTAGACTTTTACATTTAACTCTATTACATGCCAGTGATTCTTTCCATTGTGCCTTCTTGTTGACATCTTTTTGGACTCAAAAACATCTGACACCTTAGCCCTCCTTCCTAGCTTTGTGTCAACTGCAGATGTAACAAGTGTGAAATCAGTGCTTTCATAATGGAATCTGCTTGTCTTTTTTTTTCTTCTGTCACCAGAATTTGTTTTTAATGAGATAGCAGGCATTTAAAAAATCTTTTTATTGATTAGTAATTTGATCAATCATTCAAATATTTTAGAATGTGTTGATAAATATCTCCCTATGTGTTTTTTTTTTTATTTTTGGAGGCAAAGTTAAGTGATTTGTTCAGGGTCACGCAGTTAGAAAGAATCTAAGGCCATATTTGAACTCCAGTCCTCCCGACTCCAGGGACGGTGCTTTATCCACTGAGCCACTTAGCTTCCCCACTATGTTGGCTTTTTTAATTTAAATATATATAATGTTTTATTATACAATTACATGTTAAAACAAGTCTTAAACACTTTTTTTAAGTTTTGGGTTCCAAATTCTATTCTTACCTTCCTTCCCCCATTCCTGTAATAAGCAATCATCTATAGGTTATATATGTGCAAGCATGTAAAATATTTCCATAGTTGTCATTTTGTACAAGAAGACTTCAATTTAAAAAATGAAATAAGTGAAAAATAGCATGCTTCAGTCTGTATTCAGACAATGTCAATTCTTTCCCTGGAGGTGGATAATATGCTTCATCATTAACCCTTTGGGATTGTTTTGGATTATTGTATTGCTAAGAATATCCAAGTCATTCACAGTTCTTCATTGTATAATATTGCTAATACTATGTACAATGTTCTCTTTTCACTTTGCATCTTTCCACATTTTTCTAAGAGCATCCTGTTCATCATTTCTTATAGGCACAATGGCATTCCATCACAATCATATAACCACAACTTGTTTAACCATTGTCCAAATGATGGGCACACCCTCAATTTCTAACTTTTTCCACCACAAAAAAAGCTGCTATAAATATTTTTGTGCATAGAGTATTTTTTCCTTTTCTTTCCTTTCTTGTGAATTCCTTTGTGAAGAGACCTTGTTGTGGTATTGCCTGGGTCAAAAGGTGTGTGTGTTTGTGTGTGTGTGTGTGTGTGTGTGTGTATGTATATATGTATATATGTGTATATATATATTATATATATACATATATATAATATATATATATACACACACAGTTTTATAATCCTTTGAGCATAGTTTCAAATTGCTCTCCAGAATGATTGGTTCACTGCTTTAGTGTTCCAGTTTTTCCACAACCCCTCCAACATTTGTCATTTTTCCTTTTCTGTCATATTAGTTGATCTGATAAGTGTGAAATAGTACCTCAAAGTTGTTTTAATTTGCTTTTTCTAATCAGTATTGATTAGACCTTTTTTTATATGACCATAGATAGTTTTTTGGTGAGGCAATTGGAGTTAAGTGACTTGCCCAGGGTTACACAACCAGTAAGTATCAAGTATATGAGTGGATTTGAACTCAGGTCCTGACTTCAGAGCCAGGGCTCTATCGTATCACCTAGCTACCCCTATAGATAGTTTGATTTCCTCAACTGAAAATGGCCTATTCATATCCATTAACTATGTATTAATTGGAGAATGACTTGTATTCTAAAAAAAAATTGATGCAATTTTCTATATATTTTAGAATATATATTAGATATGGCTATTAAATTTTTTTCTCCAGTTTTCTAATTTCCTTCTTAATATTGTGACTGCATTGATTTTTTTTTCTTGTAAGGCAGTGGGGTTAAGTGACTTGCCTTGCCCAAGATCATACAGCTAAGTAATCATTAAGTGCCTTCTGAGGCCAGATTTGAGCTCAGTCCCTAATGACTGGTGGTGCAGTGGATAGACTGGGTAATCAAAATTACCCATTTTACAACCACTAATGTTCCTTATCTCTTGTTTGGTCATAAATTCTTCCCTTATCCATATATCTGACAAGTAAACTATTCCATACTTCTCTAATCTCTCTATGTTTTAAACTTTACTCTCTTAAAGATTTTGTATGAAATGCAAAAAGGCCAAAATTAATATGTTAATAGTACTTTTGTTTGGACTTCTTATTTTTGCTCAAATACCATCTTTTCTAAGAAGTATAACTTACTTTCTTTGTCTTTCCCAGCAAGGAATGTTCTCTCCTAATACTCATGATAATTTTTGTCTTTTACTGCACTTTAACTTTGTATCTTGAGTTATAGTTATTTATGTGCATTCCATTTTTCAACTACTAAACTGTAAGCCACATAAAGGTAAGACCCATGTTCTAGTCTTGTTTGGATCCTTACAGCATCTAACATAGAGTCATGCTTAGACTAGGTGGTTACTGTTTTAGTGATTAGATTTTTGTTAGAAAGTCCCACTAAAGTGAACTTAGGTTTTGTTTTGTTTTTTGGTTTTTTGGGTTTTTTTTTTTAGGTTTTTGCAAGGCAAGCAGGGTTAAGTGGCTTGCCTAAGGCCACACAGCTAGGTAATTATTCAGTGTCTGAGGTCGGATTTGAATCCAGGTACTCCTGACTCCAGGGCCCGTGCTTTATCCACTGCACCACCTAGCCGCCCCTAAAGTGAACTTATGAACTAAATTTTTTTAAATCTAATTTTTTTCAACAATCCAAAGCCTATCTTTTCTTCCTCTCATCCCTTTCTCTTTGAAAAATGAATAGAAAAGCAAAATTCTTATAACAAATATATTTAGTCAAGTAAAATAAACACCCCTCATTAGTCATGTCCAATAGAAATGTTTTTAATCTGTACCCTGAGCCCATCATCTCATTGGGAAATGGTTAGTATTAAGCTCTAATTTTGTGTTCTGTCAAAGAAAAAGCAAAATTTCCAGTTTCAGGTCTTGGCTCATAATCGACTGTACAGTATTTGCTACTGATTGCCCTTTGTTCTTCCTATTCATTCTTTAATAATATTCTAATTTATTTTCCCTCTTCTGTCCTTATTTTTCAATTTGTGCCATTTCTTTATGACCAGAAAAAATGTGTTATTTGGGTATTCAGGTGCCTCTGAATCAGTTCTTCCTAATTTGATCTGAGAGTATTCAAGAAAGAGGTTTACATAATACTCCAAATGATTGATGCCAGTCAGTTTATAATAATACTTTGGCCAAATGAATTAAATATATTTATATTTTTAATTTCAGTGAAATTGCATATGCATATGAGATTTATTCTGTCTGTACTTCCAGGATAACCTGTGTAGTCTATAGTGACACAAATTTATCTCATTCATTAGAAAGGATGTTGAAAGTTTTAATTTTCTAAAGGAAATAGATTATCCCATGTTGCTTGACCACTATGGAGTTATCTTTATGATTTTAACAGGTTTTATCTCTCCATATGCTTATAAATTAAAATCACCCAACCTATGAATTTTTTATCTTATTTATACAGTATTTCATTTGTCATTGCTATTATGATTTTACTTAGAATGACTAACTCTATAAAATATGGTAAAGTCTACTATGCTTTCTTAGACAATTGAGGTAACTGATTCCATCTTTGAATTTCTATGACTTTTTCCTATATGTCATTTGAATGCCTTTCATTTAGGACCTACCTCAATCCTTTGGTGTCTTCAGGCACTTTTTTTTTTTTTTTTTTTTTTTTTTTTTTTTTTAGATTTTGCAAGGCAAATGGGGTTAAGTGGCTTGCCCAAGGCCACACGGCTAGGTAATTATTAAGTGTCTGGGGTCGGATTTGAACCCAGGTACTCCTGACTCCAAGGCCGGTGCTCTATCCACTGCGCCACCTAGCTGCCCCCTAAAATGTAGTAATATGTACTCCGGGAGAAAGGGAACAATCATCACTTTACATCACATTACTTTTTTGGGTCATCATTATTTTAACTTGCTTTACTTAAATTTCTTTTCCTCCCAAGCCTGTAATTTTATTTTATTTATTTTTAGGGGTTTTTTTTGCAAGGCAAATGGGGTTAAGTGGCTTTCCCAAGGCCACACAGCTAGCTAATTACTAAGTGTCTGAGACCTGATTTGAACCCAGGTACTCCTGACTCCAGGGCCGGTGCTTTAGCCACTGCGCCACCCAGCCACCACTGCTCCACCCAGCCGCCCCCAAGCCTTCAGGCACCTTTCTAAATAACTTTCTAAATAACTGAGTTTCCTGGATAGCTGAAAATTGACACCTTGGAAGGGACTACATTTCTTTATAAAATTTTAAATTTTTTCCAAAAAATCCTGTTCAAATGTATGTTTTTTTATTAATAGTATTTTATTTCTTTTTAAATTATATGTAAAGATAGTTTTCAACATTAATTTTTGTAAGATTTTTGAGTTCCAAATTTTTTTCCTCCTCAAGACAACAAGCAGTCTGATTTAGGTTATATATATATGATCATGTTAAACATTTCCACATTAGTCATGTTGTGAAAGAAGAATCAGAACAAAAGGGGAAAGCCAAGAGAGAAAAAAACTATCAAAAAAAAGTGAAAATAGTTTGCTTTATTCTTCATTCAGATACCATAACTCTTTCTCTGGAAACCATGAGAGAGGAGAAAATAACAAAAAAGTGAAGAGAATGTTTTGATCTGCATTTAGGCTCTGCAGTTCTTTCTCCGGGTGTGATTATGAGTCTGTTGGAGTTGTATTTGATCTTTGTATTGCTGAGAACGTTAAGTGTATCAGAGTTGATCATCACAGTATTGCTCTTAATATATTCAATATTTTCTTGGTTCTGCTCACTTCCCTAATCAGTTCAAGCAGGGAAGCTAGGGGTGCAGTGGATAGAGCACCGGCCCTGGAGTCAGCGGGACCTGGGTTCAAATCTGGCCTCAGACACTTAATGATTACTTAGCTGTGTGGCCTTGGGGAAGCCACTTAACCCCATTGCCTTGCAAAACAAAAAAAAATTATCAGTTCTGAAATCTGCCTGCTCATCATTTTTTTTTTTAGGTTTTTGCAAGGCAAATGGGGTTAAGTGGCTTGCCCAAGGCCACACAGCTAGGTAATCATTAAGTGTCTGAGGTCTGATTTGAACCCAGGTCCCGCTGACTCCAGGGCCGGTGCTCTATCCACTGCACCACCTAGCCGCCCCATCATTTTTTATAGAACAATAATATTGTAGTACATTTATATACCATAACAAGTTCAGCCATTTTGCAAATGATGAGCAGCCCTTCAATTTCCAAATCTTTGCCAACACAAAAAGAACAGCTGTATATGTTTTTCTTCATGTGGGTCCAATTTCTTTTATTTAATGATGCCTTTGGGATACAGATATAGTAGTGATATTGCTAAATCAAAGGGTATGTCCAGTTTTATATTCCTTTGGGTATAATTCCAAATTGTGCTCCATAATGATTGGATCAATTTGGAACTTCATCAGCTATGTATTGTTTCAATTTTTCCATATCTTCTCCAATATTTGTAATTTTCATTTTCTATCATATTAGCTAATTTGATAGATATGAGGAGGTACCTCAGAGTTGTTTTTTAAAAATTTTTATTTATTTATTTTGAATTCCATAACCTTTCACCCAATCTTGCTTCCCATCCCCCTCCAAAGGCAGTCCTAGTCTTTACATTGTTTCCATGGTATACATTGATCTAAGTTGAATGTGATAAGAGAGAAATCATATCCTAAAGGTAATAGTCTTTGGTCTCTGTTCAAACTCCACATTTCTTTATACACTGCTAAAATATTCTTGTTTAAGAGCAAACATAATACCCCCTTCCCCACAAAAATATAAAACCTCATGAAAAATAAAGTAAAAGAGAGAGAAAAAATGTGTTTCAGTCTGTGTTCTGATACCATCAGCTCTGTCTTGGGTGGATCTCATTCTTCCTCATAAGTCCATCAAAGAAGCCACCTGCATACTTTTCCACAGTTGCCACCACTGACTGTAACTCCCTCTATCCATTCCTCCCCACTATCATATACTATGTTCTTTCTCTCCCTTCACTCCAATCTCTTCTAAAATGTACCATAGGACAGCAGAGTGGTGTAGTAGACAAAGCACTGGCCCTGGGGCAAAGGGGCCCCCCAAGCCCACATACCACCCCAGAGACCCAGCAAACACCCGGACCATGGTCCAGGACAGGCCACCCAATCCCAGCACCTTGCAAAAAGTAAAAAAGATAGTGTGTTATATATGAATATTCTCTCCCATGATCTGCCCTCTCTGTCATCCACATCTCCCCCTCTTCCCCCATCCCCCTTCTCTCCTCCGTACTGCAGATGTCTATACCCTATATTGAGTGTGTATATTGTTTCCTTTCTGAGCCAGTTGTGATAAGAGTGAAGGTTCCCTCATTCCCTCTCGTCTGCCCCCCTTGCCTTCCATATCATTGCATCATCTGCCCCCCTTCCATATCACTGCAAAAGCTTGTTGCAAAAAAAAAATATCTTTTATATGAAGTATCTTACTCCCAGTGTATTTCCCTTTTAGCCATTGACTCCATTTTTATTCTTTTTTTTTTTTAAGGTTTTTGCAAGGCAGTGGGGTTAAGTGTCTACACAGCTGGGTAATTATTAAGTGTCTCAGGTCAGATTTGAACTCAGATCCTCCCAACTCCAGGGCTGGTATTCTATCTACTGCGCCACCTAGCCACCCCCATTGATTCCATTTTTTCAAAATCTTATATCTTCAAATTCAGCTCTCTCCCTATGCTTCATCTATAAAAGCTCCTTCTACCTGCTCTACCAAATGAGGAGGCTCATGAGCATCATCAGCTTCATTTTTCTATGCAGGAATATATGCAGTTCATCATCAAGTCCCTCATAATTTACCCTTCTCCACTCTTTATGCTCTACTTGAGCCCTGTATTTGAAGGTCAAACTTTCTGTTCAGCTCTGGTCATTTCAACAGGAACATTTCAAATTTCCCTGTTTCATTGAAAGTCCATCTTTTCCCCTGGAAGAAGATGTTCAGTTTTGCTGGGTAGCAGATTCTCGGTTGTGTTAACAAGCTCATTTGCCTTCCGGAATATTATATTCCAAGCCCTACCAGCCCTTAATGTAGTTGCTGCTAAATCCTGTGTGATCCTGACTGCAGCACCATGATATTTGAATTGTGTCCTTCTGACTGCTTGTAATATTTTCTCTTTGACTTGGGAGTTCTGGAACTTGGCTATAATATTCCTGGGGGTTGTTCTTTTTGGATCTCTTTCCAGGGGAGATTGGTGGATTCTCTCAATTTCTATTTTGTTCTCTGCTTCTAGGATATCAGGGCAATTTTTCTTTAGAAATTCTTTAAAAATGAGATCAGGGCTCTTTTCCTGATCATGACTTTCAGGTATCCCAATAATTTTTAAGTTATCTTTCCTGAATCTGTTTTCCAGTTTAGTTGTTTTTTTCAGTGAGATGTTTCATATTTTCTTCTAATTTTTCATTCTTTTTGTGTTGAAGTATTGTGACTTGATTTCTCATAAAGTCATCAGCTTCTTTTAGCTCCATTCTACATTTGAAGGATTTGTTTTCCTCAGAGAGCTTTCTTGTCTCCTTTTCCATCTGGCCAATTCTGCTTTTTAAAGCCTTCTCAATAATTTTTTGAACTGTTTTATCCATTTGACCTAAGCTTTTTTTTTTAATAGGTTATTTTCTTCAGTATTTTTTCGGATCTCCTTGACTAAGTTGCTGACTTTGTTTTCATGTTTTTCCTGCATCTCTCTCATTTCTTTTCCCAATTTTTCTTCTCTCTCTTGCTGGATTTTCAAAATCTATTTTGAGCTCTGTCATAGCCTGAGCCCAACTTCCATTTTTCTTGGAGTCTTTAGATGCAGAATCTTGTGCTTCCTCATCTTCAGATTGAGTATTTTGATCTTCCTTGGGATCATAGACAAAGTATTTGTTGATTGTCCGGTTCCTCTTTTTCCTCTGTTTACTCATTTCTCCAGCCTGTGCCTGGTTTTGGGGTACTTTTTGAGCTTTTGAGTTTTATTGGGACACCCTCTCACAAGGACCTCTGTGAATGACCACAAGTGTACCCTTCTGCCATGGGGCTGTGGGGTTCTATGGGGGAGCCTAGAGTGTGGTCAGGGCCCCAGAGTCCTGATCCAGGGACAGAGAACAGACTTTGGTGGGCTGAGCACTCAGGACGTAGTTGTCTGGAGGCTCCTACTTGCTGTCTCCTTCCATTTCCTGGATCTAGGTACACTGATACCCAACTGATGAGCTTGCTGATTACCTCAACTGCTCTGAGGGCCAGGGTTTTGGGCTTGCTCTGGCAGAGGCCTTCCTGCTGATCCTCCCAAGTTGTGCCTGGTGCTCCCCAGGGTGCAGCTCAGGAAACTGCTTCTTCTGCCAAGTGCTGTGGCTCCTAGGCACTCTGGGGTTGTTCCTGGGAGGCTGAAGTGTCTTCACTCTGGTGGGCCGCCCTTCTAACCCTGTGGTACGGAGTTTTTCCACTATTTTCCAGGTTACCTTGGGCTGGAGAATTGCCTCACTGGATTTTTCTGTGGGTTCTATCTCTCAGAAATTTAGAGTGATAATTTTAAGATTTTTTGAAATATTTTGGAGAGAGCACCTAAGAGAGGCTCTGCTTCTGCTGCCATCTTGGCTCCGCCCCTCAGAGTTGTTTTAATTTGCCTAGTCAATAGTGATTTAGAGCATTTTTTCATAACTGTAGATCTAATTTCTTCCTCTGAAAATTGCCTGTTCATATAAAATGTATCTTCCCCAAAGGACACACATCAACCTGAACTTGATCTTTTTTTTTATGACAAAAGTTATCATTTTGAAACTCAGTTATTATAATACCCTATGAGCTTATTGAATTGTTTCGGGTTATTTGTTCACATTAAATAAAATGGTCTCAGAGTTCCTTTGTCTGCTCTTTGTAAATTTTTCAAACTCGTGTTATCAACTGTCTTTTCTCACTGGTCATCAGACCTACATTTAGCTCCCATCTGCTATTTCTTATCAACTGATTTTGAAATACAGATAACTAAACTAGTTAGATAGACTCTTTTTAAAATTTTTTTTATTTATTTAAAAACTATCAAAAAATGTACAGTCAAGACAAATAAATTCCCACATTATTCATATAAAAATATATAATTCATTCTGCATCCCAAGTGCCTCACCTCTTTGTCAGGAAATGAATAGTATGCTTTATCAATAGATAGACTCTTGAATCAGGGTTTGAAGGGATCCTTTTATGAGTAAAGTTTATGAATTGTGATGTCAGTGTTGGCTCTTCAGAGGTTTGTTTCCTTTCTGTTTTTCAGCTGATTTACCTGTAAGATATTGCTTTAGTACTCTTAGGTGATCATATACTTGGAAAACATTCAATAAAAATATTCATCCATGAGTTACAGAAGAAAAATCCAGGCAATTTGTCTGGTCATTTTGCTGAATTTATAGGGAGACGGAAGTTTAATTGTATTTTCTTGTGGAGGATGTGGATTTTCCCCTTGGCTCACCTGGAGGACATGTTTCTCAGTGATAGATGATAATAAATTGGTTGCCTCACTCTCCTATACAATAGACACTGTGGACTTGTATTTGTTTGCTTGTAAAAGGAGTCCTTTTTTTTTAACTTTTTTTGTTTTGTTTTTTGTTTTTAGGTTTTTGCAAGGCAACTGGGGTTAAGTGGCTTGCCCAAGGCCACACAGCTAGGTAATTATTAAGTGTCTGAGGTTGGATTTGAACTCAGGTACTCCTGATTCCAGGGCCAGTGCTCTATCCACTGAGCCACCTAGCTGCCCCAAAAGGAGTCTTTATACTAGGAAGGTAGGGGATTAGACCAGGATTCCGATGGATTTCTGCACCATTATGTTCCTTCTATTAATGATTGCCTTGAGACACGACTCATGAGAGACACACATGGTCAATTACCCCAGAGATGATGCCCTCTTAGCCCAAAAGACAGCAGCAGTTGGGCAATGGTTGAGTGTTGAGTGCCTGAATTGAGCCCTGGAGGATTAGTTGCAGAGGAACATAGGGTATCAACTATGTAGCAGCTATGGAAAGAGAAATCATATGTTTGAAATGATGGGAGTTCTTCATCCCATTTATGGGGTAGTATTGTGGGGTAGTGTTGTGAGAGTTCTTGCTCAGAAGATCCTTCTTTAACCTCAAGTTTGAGAGTTACAGAAGCCAGCCTTATATCAAGGATTGTACATTTTTGAGGCTTCCTAGACATCCCCAATCAATACCTGATGTTAAACCTTCTAACAAAAGAATAATTTCCTAAGCAGTACCTGCCTTCTGGATTGCTTTACCAGCTAACCCACTTTCAAAAATCTTAAGGTCTGCCCTATGGAGAAAAAGGGATTTTTGTGTGCAAAAATACTCTTTTGGAGAGAGAAGGGATTTAGATACCTGGTCCAAAAGCTGGAAGAGCAACAAATGGCTAAATACTGTAATATGAGGAAGCAAAAATCTGTTTTTGTATTTTTATATTGCCATTAAATATTCAGATGGTGTGTGGGTAATCCGATGGGGAGATATGCTACATAACTAGCTAGCCTCAAGCTTGTTTCCCTTCTGGAAGAATCCAGGACCTTACAATAACATTTTTTTTTAATGTTTAAGTATATATTTCTGTAGGATGAAATTTCTAGTGTCTCCAAATTCACTTACTAAAAGTTGCAAGAAAAATTTTATTTCACTAGAAATAATTTTCCTACAGCATAAGGAAGTTCACATTTCTAGGTGGAACTTTTGAGTTGGAAGGACTTTGGGAATCTATGGAAAGAGGGAGGAACATTGATTATGAACTATGAACTTTGATCCTTTTATGAATTTTACTGCATTTTTTATAGGCTATTGAGTCTTTTAAAATAATTTCCTGCTTTGGGCGGCTAGATGGTGCAGTGGATAGAGCACCGGCCCTGGAGTCAGGAGTACTTGAGTTCAAATCCAGCCTCAGACACTTAGTAATTATCTAGCTGTGTGGCCTTGGGCAAGCCACTTAAACTCATTTGCCTTGCAAAAAAAAAATTCCTGTTTGGTGGAATAAATGTTTTATATATATATATATATATATATATATATATATATATATATATATACACACATATATATATATATATAATTATTATTTTGATGTTTATATGGGATATGAATAGGTCTATGTATTCAAAATTAAAGAGAGACCTAGATACGAGCTTAGTCAGAGATTTACCAGAGTAGACTTTGAGTGAGGACATAAATCAAAAAATTATTTTGGAAGAGGGAGGACCCTCAAGATTGAACTCAATCTTTGTAAAGAGTCTGAGGCACTAAATCATTGATTATACTAAAATCAGTAAATTGGATAGAAACTTCATTTTGTCTTATTATCAGGGCAAGAGAGAAATAAATATAGAAAGAATTATTTTAATAGAAGTTGTAAATAATGTAATAATGATCTTAATATGAGAAATTATTTTAGATATTAAGTATACCCATTAAAGCTGAATGGTGAAACTACCTACATAGAAATCCATTCCTGAAAATATGAGAATTTATATTCTCAACTGTCATTTCATCTGAGATACATACCATGATTCACTATTGGCAATCTGTTGTATGTAACCCTGCCCCCCCAAAAAAAATTGGGGGGCATGTTATAGAACATAAATAAGTACTTTGGCATTTTTATCCAATAATTACATTTGCATTTAGGAAATAGAAAGAACTTATGTAGAATTAAAACATTTGATTGTATTTTTTAAAATTATGTTTGACAATAAAGTTTTTATGATTGTATAGTATATGTGATATCTAGTTATTTTTTATAACTGTGTTTTTCAGTAAAAATTAATTTCCAATTTTCCTAAGCACTCTTTACCGGAAAAAAGTTGAGAACTGTAAAAAAAATCAGATATCTCTATAGAATTTGCATTTCCTTTAAGAAAGCACTATACAAAATTTCCAGGTAATTGGACCTTTTGGAGAGCCTTTTTTGCAGAAATTTTTATTTTTATTTTAATGTTTATTTTATTTTATTTTATTTTGAATGTTTTACAATTTTTCCCCCCAATCTTGCTTCCCTCCCTCTACCCCTCACAGATGGCAGTCTGTTAGTCTTTATAGTGTTTCCATGGTATACAGTGATCTAAGTTGAATGTGATGATAGAGAAATCATATCCTTAAGGAAGAAAAATATTGTGCTTGATTGTTGCACTAATGGAATGAACAAGTCCATCAAGGTTGGTCATCACCCCCATGTTGCTGCTAGGGTACACAATGTTGCTGTGGTTCTGCTCATTTTGCTCAGCATCAGTCCATGCAAATCTTTCTGGGTTTCACTGAATTCCCATCCCTCCTGGCTTCTAATAGAACAGTAGTGTTCCATCACATACATATACCACATTTTGATAAGCCATTCCCCACTTGAAGGACATTTACATTAATTTCCAGTTCTTTGCCACCACAGACAGAGCTGCTATGAATATTTTTGTGCAAGTGATTTTTTTTATACATTACTAAAATATTCTTGTTTAAGAGTAAACATAACCCCCGCCAAAATATAGATCCTCATGAGAAATACAGTAAAGGGGAAAAAAATGTGTTTCAGTCTGTGTTCTGATACCATCAGCTCTCAGGTGGATCATATTCTTTTATGATAAGTCCATCATAAAAGTTACTTCCATATTTTTGCACTGTTGCTGATTGTAATTTCCTCCATCCATTCCTCCCTACTACCATATATTATATTTTCTTTCTTCTTTCACTCCCTAACTCTTCTAAAATGTGCTGTAGGTAGCTGAGTGGTACAGCGGCCTGAGAACCGGCCCTGGGACCAAGAGACACTGAGCCCACACCACCCCTGAGACCCTGCAATCACCCAGCCCCATGGTCCTGGACAGGCCACCCAATCCCAGCCCCTTGCAAGAAGTAAAATAGAAAATGTGTTATATCTGACTATTCTTTCCTATGATCTACCCTCTCCTCTATTACCCACATCCCCCCCTTCCCCTTTTCTCCCTTCTCTTCTTTTTCTTCTGGATGTCTATACCCTATTGAGTGTATATGCTGTTTCCTCTCTGAGGCATTTCTGATAAGAGTGAAGGTTCCCTCACTCCCCCTTGTCTTCCTTCCATATCATTGCAAAAGCTCATTGTTAAAAAAAAATTTATATGAAATATCTTAGCCTATTCCACCTCTCTTTTCTCTTACTCCCAATGCATTTCCCTTTTTTGCCATTGACTCCATTTTTACAATATATTATATCTTCAAATTCAGCTCTCTGCTGTGCTTCATCTATAAAAGCTCCTTCTACCTGCTCTACCAAATGAGGAGGCTCTTATGAGCATTATCAGTATCATTTTTCTTTGCAGGAATACATGCAGTTCATCATCAATTCCCTTATATTTTACCCTTCTCTTCCACCCTCTATAGTTCACCTGAGTCCTATATTTAAAGATCATACTTTCTGTTCAGCTCTGGTCATTTCAGCAGGAACATCGAAATTCCCATTTCATTGAAAGTTCATTTTGTTCCCTGGAAGAGGACGTTCAGTTTTGCTGGGTAGCTGATTCTCAGTTGCATTACAAGCTCTTTTGACTTCCAGAATACTATATTCTAAGCCCTATGAAGCCCTTAATGAAGTTGCTGCTAAATCCTGTGTGATCCTGACTGCAGCTCCATGATATTTGAATTGTGTTCTTCTGGCTGTGTGTAATATTTTTCTCTTTGACTTGGGAGTTCTGGAATTTGGCTATAATATTCCTGGGTTTTTTTTTTTTTTTGAATTATCTCAATTTTTTTTTTTTTTTTGCCCTCTGCTTCTAGGATATCAGGCCAATTTTCCTGTAGGATTTCTTTAAAAATGAGGTCAAGGCTCTTTTCCTGATCATGACTTTGAGATAGGCCAATGATTTTCAGATTATCTTTCCTGAATCTGTTTTCCAGATCAGTTATTTTTTTCAGTGAGATGTTTCACATTTTCTTCTAATTTTTCATTCTTTTGGTGTTGAAGTATTGTGTCTTGACTTCTCATAAAGTCAGCAGCTTCCTTTAGCTCCATTCTACATCTGAAAGATTTGTTTTCCTCAGAGAGCTTTCTCTTATCTCCTTTTCCATCTGGCCAATTCTGCTTTTTAAAGCATTCTTCTCCTCAGTAACTTTTTGAGCTGTTTTATCCATTTGACCTAAGCTTTTTTTTTTTTTTTTTTTTTTAGTTTTTGCAAGGCAGTGGGGTTAAGTGGCTTGCCCAAGGCCACACGGCTCGGTAATTATTAAGTGTCTGAGGCCGGATTTGAACTTAGGTACTCCTGATTCCAAGGCCAGTGCTTCATCCACTGCGCCACCTAGCCGCCCCCAGCTTTTTTTTTAACAGCATTTTTTTTGGATCTCCTTGACTAAGTTGCTGACTTCGTTTTCATGTTTTTCCAGCATATCTCATTTCTTTTCCCAATTTTTCTTCTATCCCCCTTATTTGATTTTCAAAATCCTTTTTGAGTTCTGTCGTAGCCTGAGCCCAACTTTCATTTTCCATGGAGTCTTTCGATGTGGGAGCTTGTACTTATTACTTCCTCATCTTCAGATTGAGTATTTTGATCCTTCTGGTGATCATTGACAAAGAATTTTTCCACAGCGTTCCTTTTTTCTGTTTACTCATTTTTCTAGCCTGTGCCTGGTTTGGGGGTGCTTCCTTAGCTTTTGAGTATATTGGGATTCCTACATTGGGGTTTTTTTGTATACCCCACTGGGATCTTTATTCCTCCAAGGGCATATATGCTCTTAATGTCTGTGCTTTGATATGTAGTTGACCACAGGCACTCCCCTCTGCCCTGGAGCTGTGAGGAGGGTCCCTGCTATCTTAGTGTTGAAAGCCAAACTGTGACCTGGATCTGTGTGTGGGCAAACAGCAGTCCTGCCTCATGGAGATCAGAGAGAGTTCTGCAGTCTCCCCTGACCCCTTTATTGTTTGTGGGCTGTGTTGTGGAGGTGCAGGCTGATTCTCTCTGCAGGTTCTGTGGACAGTGCTCCTCACTCCATACTCATTCTGGTATAGCAGAATTCCCTCATAGTCCCTTCAAGCTGTTGCTGATGATCCCTGGGCTGGGCTGGGCTGCACTGCACTATGGCCATGACTTTTTTCCAGTCCCCGGTACTGGTGAAACACACCATTCCCATGGAACTTCTAAGATATCTTGGACTGGGAAAATGTATCACTCAGTCTTTCTGTGGGTTCTGCTCCTCTAAATTGGCTAGAGTCATAATTTGTTGACTTGCAGTTTTGGGGGAAGGAGTTCCTGGGAAATGCTGCCTTCATGCCACCATCTTGGCTCCGCCCCTGGATGTCTTTGCAGAGTTTTGCATTAAGAAATATCATGTTTTTAGAAAATTTCCCTTTTTCTGTATGTTTTTTGCCTCTCTCTTTGCATTTAGTTGTATTTTCCAGTTTTTAATGAGGGGAAAACATAGTCAAAAATTATTAATGTTATGTCTTTTTTGCCAGGCATCTCTAATCATAACATCACTGAACTGAAACCAAACTACCCCTGGAGCACCCTCTTTTCAAGGTACCAGACATTTACATTCCCTATGAAATTGTAACCTTATTCTTCATTGAAGGGATCACTCATTTTTCTAATGTTTGGTAAGCAGATATCTTAATTCTAATGGTGTTTTGTGATATAATAAATGCGGAGTAAATTTTATTAATGCAGTTATTTTTGTCTGAGGTAATATCTTGAAATTTAATTAAAAATTAATTGCTGGAAAAATTGATGACTAGGAGAACCTTTAACCAGTACTTCCACATACTTCTAACATAAAGACATGAAAATCTGGCCATTAATATTGCAATTAAGCAGTTTGTTTAATGAGCATATCTATTGATCAACTTGATTTAAGGATTTGGGTTTTTTTCCCCTATTTCAGTCTCTGATTCTACCTGTGGTTTGTAATAAGCTTGTTTTTCAAACAGAATTTGTTTTGACATGTAATTATAAATCAACACACATGGCAGTTTCTGATCATCTAAATAAAAGAAAGAAAAGAGTTTTGCAAGAATTTGCATGTCTTCTAAACAATACTTCATTTACATCATATCTCTTTTCTGTAGACCTAAAGCTCTTTATGTGCTTTGATTAACACAATGCTTTGTTAAAAAAGCTTCTTATTTTTTAAGCACTTTACTTCCAAGTGCTCAAAGGTCTTTCTCTTTTGCCTAACTAAATTTTGCAATTTAGTTTCCCTATGAGGAAAGTAGGGGATAAGTATCCTCCTTGAGGATGAGGAAATACTAATAGCTGACAGTAATATTACTGTAGAGCCTTATAGCTTAACAAACTGCTTTTCTCCAAACACATGGGGTAGTATTTATATTTTACTTATTATACAAATGAAAAGATAGGGGATCCAAGAGGTTAAGGGGCTTGCCCAGAGTCACATGCCTAATAAGTGACAAGAGTTGAGACTCAAATTTGGGTCTTCTACACTCTTAGGTCTAGGGCTCTTTCAACTTCATTGTGCTGCCTCTCCTAGAAAACTGAAAGACTGGTTAGGTAAATTGCACAGACTTTCCATTGTTTGGGGGTGGGAGGGAGGGAGGGCGGGAGTGAAGTATATATGTAAAATTTATACCTTGGATTTGTCTAATACCTTTCATCAAAAAATGCCTTTGTTATCTTAGCCTGCTACTCATATTTTAATTTACCAGGCTGCAGAAAACAATTGAAGCCTTTTGAAACTTTTGTCACAATATTATTGTGGCCATTTGGCAGTTGAAGGGAAATTGAGGCACAGAGAAGCTAATTGTCAGGAGTTGTTGAATTAATAGTTGAACTGGAGCTGATGGAGAGAAGATTGTTTCTTTGATTTGGCTTTTTTGATTACTACTTTGCACTCCAGCTGATTTCTTATAAAAAAATTTCCAGTACTTGCTCATATTGAATATGTGTCTAAGGCAGTAATGTTTTTGAATAGGAGGTATATTTTGTGATGCAAAATAGCTAACAATTGTTACATTGATCCAAGTCTCTTCTTGAGTAGAATACTATGTATACATATATGCTACTTTAGTATCTTGAGAAAAATCATAAATATTGTATAATGAAATGTGTATTATTGTAGGAGAGACAGTTTCTTTAAGTATTACTTTCTAAAGAGTTGAATTGGAAGAAGGTGAAAAGGAGAAACCTGAAAAAATGATTAGAAAAGAAACTTTTAGGTAAAAAAAGGTATGTTTTCTTTAAATTTAGTACAAAGTATTATATAGGTTGCTTTCTATATTGGCCTAAGTAAAATAAACCATGTATTAAAATGGTGATGGGTAGTTGTTTTTTCATGATTATCCAACAATGATTAAATAGAAAAGAAAATTTTATATCAAATATTTGGCATTAAGTTAGTTTTACATGAGAACTCATTTAGTTTGTTGGGTCTGATATAAAATCTCAAACCATGTGAATCACTTCGTTACTATTTTTGTTTATTTTCCTGTAAGTGATTACTTCTTTAGTACTGTTTTTTTCTGTGCCATTCATCATATATTACTTAAGGATCATGTTGGTGTATTTACCAAACATCTCCTAAATCTTGTGACTTTATCTTTAAGAGGAGGCAAATTTCTGATTGAAGAGTATTTAATTAGGTTTACTTCATTTTTTGGCCTTGGTATATTACCCTGTTGCTCAAAATTCTTTCCTTTGATGCTACAACTTTGATAGTAAATGCTTCAGGAATTGATTATGTTAGGTGGATCATGGTGGAATTCTTTTCTTCATTGCTGCTGATCTATCCATAAAGGCTAAGCTGATACTTGGGGTGGGCTCATCATTATTTCCATATCTGATGGATATGGAAATGGAGGGATAGCACTGATTTACAGTATTTTGGAAAAGGATTTCTTATAAAATTCCCAAAACTCTTAGAAAGAAATCTCAGAAATGTGGACAGAGAGTAGGGAAAATTAGGAAGTTAAATTTTTTTAAAGGGTTTTTTGCAAGGCAATGTGGCTTGTCCAAGGGCACACAGCTAGATAATTATTAAGTGTCTGAGGCCGGATTTGAACTCAGGTACTCCTGACTCCAGGGCCGGTGCTCTATCTACTGCGCCACCTAGCCTCCCCAGTTAAATTCTCATTTTAGAAATTGCCACAGAATTTTTTGGAGTTGTTATTAATCTATTCAACCAGCATTGATTATGGACAACTATGAGTTCAATACTCTTAGGTACTGTGAAATCTGCATTTTAAGGGAAATGCAAAAATTGTTTGGGGATATTTTAGATAGAAAGGAACCTTTTAAATAAAGTTTGCTACACTGTAAAGATCTCAATTGATGTGAACAGCAGTTCTTGGAGGTAGGTGCTATTATTAACTCCATTTTACAAATGAGGAAACTGAGGCTGAGAAATTAAGTATCTTGTCCAGGGTCACACAGTAAGTATCTGAGGTTACATTTGAGTCAGTTCTTCCTGACTCCAAATAGTGTTCTATCCACTGAACCACTTACCTTGTAGAGTGAAAATGGGAAATACAGAATCAGATTCTATATTGTGGGGAAGATTTTAGTTTATATATTTTATTGTTGTCATAGGTGGTTTTGTGGGAATTGGAATCTCCCAAAATCTAGGTAGGAAAAAATGCATGCATCTGAGCAATCACTCCCATAATAGGCTTTTGGAATTGGAAAGAAA
The DNA here is from genome assembly GCF_037893015.1 of Macrotis lagotis. Classification (NCBI taxonomy): domain Eukaryota; kingdom Metazoa; phylum Chordata; class Mammalia; order Peramelemorphia; family Peramelidae; genus Macrotis; species Macrotis lagotis. Next base: position 251,550,894 of record NC_133658.1, on the reverse strand, counting down.
CAGAAGTTATCTATCCTAACTACAGAAGTCATTCTCTGCTACATTTATAACTGGTGGTTATTTAGTTTTTCTTCAAAAGTTTCCTGTCATGACTAAATAAGAGTGAGTGGGATGATTCCCTCTTAAGAGTTACTATTCCTAGTGAAGTCCTCTCAGGGTTAAAAATCATTAAAACAGGGGCGGCTAGGTGGCGCAGTAGATAGAGCATCGGCCCTGGAGTCAGGAATACCTGAGTTCAAATTTGGCCTCAGGCACTTGATAATTTACCTAGCTGTGTAGCATTAAGCAAGTCACTTAACCCCGTTTGCCTTGCAAAACCCTAAATAAAATAAAATAAAATAAAATAAAATAAAATAAAATAAAATAAAATAAAATAATTAAAAAATCATTAAAACAAAAACAGACTATTACTCTTAGACTGTTCTTAGAAGAAAGAGGGAGAGAGACCTTGCATTCCAAGCTAGGCATCCTCCTGATTCTGTTCGGGGGGGGATAGTGGACTATTTCCAGAGAGAAATTGTTATTTTTTTACCTTGCATTTTAGCTTGCATTTATATTTAGTCACCTATTTGATGATAAAACTATCTTAATTGGGAGAACAGTAGACTGTTCCCATGAGAAAAACCTTGCATTCCCACGAAGCTCATAAGACTCCTCTTGTTTGATAATAAGTAGACTGTTATTTCAATAAGATGGTTATAATCCTGAAAGTTATTTTCACCATCTGGATGGTGAGGTAATATTTTATGAAAACTTTTCATTCTTTGTTGCTGGGGTAAATTTTCATAATTAGAATGTAATGCTTAAGACTAACCAATGAGTCGATAGAGAGGGACAATAGGAAGGAGGGGATTGCGTTAGGCCATATAATCTTGCTTGACTGTCAGTTCGGGGCAGTTCCTTGATCTTCACTACCTTTGTGAGACTTGGAGTGTCTTTCTAGAACCCCTTTTCTCAAGAAAAGCCAAATTAAACTTTTTTATATTTTTTTTAGGTATTTTTTTTTTTGCAAGGCAAATGGCATTAAGTGGCTTGCCCAAGGCCACACAGCTAGGTAATTATTAAGTGTCTGAGACCGGATTTGAACCCAGGTACTCCTGACTCCAGGGCTGGTGCTTTATCCACTGCGCCACCTAGCCGCCCCACTTTCTTATATTTTTAAGTGGATTTTTATCCCACACAATAGCTTCTCAAAGCAGTCCATTCCATTTTTATTTATGTCAAATTATTACCAAGACTGTACTTATATTGAGTCAAAATGTGCCTTCCAAAAATTTCCAGCTATTCCTAGAATATTGCTTTCTTCTACTTCAGACTAATAAATAATGTTCATTTAGTGCTTTAAGATTTCATTTATTCCTGATGTAATCTGTGCAATTTATCTTTAAGGAAAGGTATTTATGAGTATGTGAATATTTGAGTAGGTGAGTAATGTTTACACCAGATTGATTCTTCTAAAGTAAAGCAAGAACAATTTGTGTTTCTTATATGTCACAAGATGGATAACATTGTTAGTGTTCTACAGTGGAAATGATCCTTAATACTTCTTACCTTTGTATATCTAATGTATTCCTGGGTCAGATTCTTCTTAACACTTGGCTTCCCCATCAACACTACTATCTCCACAAAATCGCAGAGCATTCAAGAAGAGAAAAACTTGCTAAATTGTTGTGACTGATTCAGAGAATTAGCTTGACATAAATTCTGATCATTTTTCTTTTGGTACCGAGTCTGGAAAAATGTCATTTATTTTGTAAAGGATACTAGGATGGTATTATTGATGAGCTGTAGTTAACCATTTTTACAAGTGCTGGTCTTTGTGTTAATACAGTTTTTAAAATTAGATATTTTTCCTGTGTCTTCAAACTTATTCCTTTACTACAAAAATTGATATTGCTTTGACACTTGAAGGTGAATGAAACATTGTATTTGTGTGGATATGTCTAAGGATACTTCCGCAATCTCTTGAGAAAAGTTTACCTAATTTCTTATGTGTTCACAATTATTCATATGTGCATAATGACAGCAAAATACATTTGGTTCTTTTGATGTAGTGTTCTTTAGTCAATCAATATATCTCTATTTGGGAGCATATTGCATTTTTTATTTTAAAATAAAACTTTTGTGGAATTTATGAACTTTGACTTTCTTCTCCTTTCAACTAAAAACACTTGTAAAATTGAAGCAGCCAACTGTTATAATATTTTTTTTAAGAAAATTATGTGAAATTGAATTACTTTTAGGAGTTGGGAAACCTTGACTTAGAAGAGTTTTCAGGAGGAACCCTTTTATCAGTACAATGATTGCACAAAGATTGCTTTGAAATAACATCAGCCTTCTTTCCCTCAGTCATTAGGTGACTAAAGCTGTCTGAATAGGAAAAAAATCAAAAGGATATCATTACCCATAGGTTGGATGAGGTTTTTGTTATTTTTAATTAGAATGAAGTGTGTGTTCTATTCAGAGCATGTTAAAGGTTTTTACATATATGTCTTTACATAAAACCTTTAAAAATCTTACAGTTGCCAACTCTTCATTTTACTCTAGTCTCTCTAGGACCTGTTAAGCTGTCAGAAAACCCCAGGCTATTTGCATGTCTGCTGAGTCATTGTGCTGGTTGAAAATCATATGTTGTCAGGTAGCATGAGTCTTAACCATTTTGGGGGTTGGGGGGGAGGTTGAATCTAAATTTTGCATGAGAAGATTTAAGTTCCAGAACTGTCTAAATTTATCCTTGAATAACAAATGTAAAATTCCATAATACATATGGAATCTACTTATTAGTAAATTTGCATGGCATGAAAAAGTAATGGTAGATGATTTTATTTGTTTTTCATTTGAACATATTGGTAAGTTGTGGGGTCTGTCTGTCTGTTAGGGGAAGATTTTCACTCAAATACATGAAAATTTCCACTGATATGATTGTGTTTAAAAGACTGGTGGTAGCCTTTTATGGATGAAAAGGAAATAGTCTTTTCTGGAATTTATCAATTAAATTACTATAGATTGCTTTGTGAGGATTAGTGTTTTTCTATTAGGAAGTTCCACTTGGATAGACCAACATAACTTCAAAGTAGTTTAGGGTTAAATTTCTAGAACAGAAAACTTTTCCTTCATTTTATTTTAAGCATGTATTCTGTATGTGGTGCCAAGGACTCATTCTATCTGTGAGGTTGAGTTTTAGTTCCAAAAAAAAAGTACCTCAGGTTTTCCTGAGAATATAAAAGTTTTATTTTGGCAGATAAGGAAGAAAAACATTTTTAGAACTTAAGACCAATGTTTGAAACTATCAGGATGATGGTCTTTATCAGAGTCTGTGACTTAATTGCCTTTGTAACTTAAGGGTCCTTGGTATGTTATGATTTTATTTGTTTCTGTACGCAAATAAGGTCCTTCTTACTAGAAAGTTCACTCAGGTCATGTTTATACTTTTACTATAATTCATTTCAAAATATATATCTTTAATTTCTCAGTCTTGGATATGTTTGACTTGTGAGATATAATGAGTTGAAATACACAAGTATTTGGGAATTGCATCATATTTGATTAAAGACAGTATATTCCTGTCTTTAATTGGAAAACAGACTGAAGATTCTTTACATTTTTATTAAGTTAACACACATAATTTTATTCCTTGCTGTAGAACTATTCAGTTATTTTGCTAAAAGCAATTTCCTGTTTAGTTCCATACCCCAAATGTCCAAATTTGACCTTTAGCAATTTCTAAGCTGAACTAGCTGTCATTTCTTTAGGTTTTATTTTTGTTTTTTGACTGCTAGTTATTAGACCTGCTAAGTGCTTAAGTCATTATTTAGCTGGAAGGCCACAAAAAATGTCCTTTTTTAATGAATGAATTCTAATTTGATCAGAAATAGCATAACATTTTCAAAGTACTCTTTACTTATCACATGAAGATCTTTTCAATTCTAAACTACCCAGAAAACAACCAAACTCCAAAGCCTTCTATCTATTCTTGTTCTTCTCTTCTTCTCCAGCACCACTTTGCTTTTGATAATCTTCCCTTTGAATAATCTGTTCCAATCTATTTCTCATGAAATTGTACATTAAAATGTGCATAATACTTTGCTTGCAGTAAATAACCCAAACTAATCTTAGGGAACACGCTTATGAGTTCAGATTGTTGATACTTGTTCTGTTACCATCAAAGAAAAGAAATAACCTAAATTCAAACTCTGTGTCCTCTGTCAACTTACAGTGGTGAAAGGTTCGTATCTGAGCACAAGATTCTTCAAATTGAAAGTATTGACACACCTGTAATAAACTTGAAAACTCAATTTGCTCTTAATTTCTTACAAATCTTTAGAATAAAATTCTCTTCATATTGGTATATGAAAATAAAATTTCCAGTAATTTCAGTAATTGAAAGTTACATTGTAAAGTTTTAGGAAGTATGTGGACAGTTTATAATTCTCAAATAAACACCACTGCAAATTACTGTATTCCAATGAGTCTAATAGTGAAATGAGCAAAAATGAAACCTGTCATTGTAGAACATGTATACATAAAAAATATTTTATTTTTAAACTGTGAGAAAGTTGCAAATATAGGCAGTTTACTGTACATCTAGTAGAAATAAAACATCAGCCTATTAAATTGTTTAACACATATTTTTAATGAAGTGGCCCAGTCACAGGCTAAAATTGGGCTTTTTCCTTGTTGGGTAGGTAACACCAGTTTTATCTGGATATTGGCATTACATATCTCCTCTATAATTTATCTTTTTATTTTCTTTTCCTTGCAACTTTTAGGTAGAACTTTAGACTTCATAGCACTGAATTAACCTGCACTGAAAGCTGTTTACCTGCAGTTGTTCACTTTTGTTGAAAGTGAACATGTCTCAAGTTCAAGTTCAGAACCCATCAGCTGCTCTTTCAGGGAGCCAAATACTGAACAAGAACCAGTCTACTATCTCACAGCCTTTGATGAGTATTCCTTCTACTACTAGCTCTCTGCCCTCTGAAAATGCAGGTAGACCTATTCAAAACTCTGCTTTACCCTCTGCATCTATTACATCCACCAGTGCAGCTGCAGGTAAGCATATGAATCCAAGTATCTTCTATTTCAACTGTTTTCTTAGCCTGTTTTATGACCTGATAAGTAGTTTGAAGATATAGAGAGCAGTAGCAAAAGTTTACTTCAAGAAGCCAACTCCTGTCTTTTATCCTTGAAGTAAAATATTGACCAGATATTAGGTTGTTTAGACCCTTTTTAAAAGAAAAGATTTCAAAGTTGTTAAAAGAAATCAATGTCACCAGAAATTGTCCTTTATAAAAGGTTGGTTACTCGAAGGATTTGACCATACAGTTTTAGAGATTCATTAGTCAATAGAAAATCTTTTCTGCTTTTTTTAAAAAAAAAGGAAAGAAAGAAACAGGATCCTCAATATGTTTTTGGGAGAAATATCCCAATGTAAGGGTCTGTCTGGCACTTTATGAAAAAATATAAGAGAGACCCCATGACATTTGTGCATTTTGATTATGGACAAGCAAATTTAAGTGCAGAGGGTAGGTACTGAGATGTGCATTTCAGATCTGAGTGGCTAAGAAAAAAATTTACAAAGAATCCCCAAAGCCTTCAACTCTGTATTCTAGGAAAGCAAAAATATATGCTGAAGATAGTCATATAATGGTAAGGTAACATCTGAAACATTAAATCTTATGAAAATTCCCAAATATTTGGGCAGCAAATCTAACAAACTAGGTATCTCTAGATGACTCTGTACCAGAGCCAGTTTACCATGACAGAAGTCCCTTGAATTACATCTCTTAGATCCTGCATCCTCCTTACATTTCCTCCTTACTCTCTCTCTATTCCTTTGCTTTATCAGTCTATTCTCTGGGTGTTCCCTCTATTTCCTTCTCCCTCTCTCATCTGCATGGCTTCTTCTGTGTTAGCTCTAGCCTTCCTTGAGCTAGCTCACCAGATATTATTCTTGACTTTGTCACATTCCCCAAATGATTCATTTCCCACCAAATTTTGCCATGTAAGAGGGTCTTAAAAAAAGGAAAAGAAAAAGAATTTCATGCCTTTGGCATCTTTTGCTTTCTCTTCTGACATATTCTTGTATCTGAATCTCGTTAACTTCATAAACTCCTCATGTCCTGGCTGTGTCACTTAATATAATTTATAGCATTAGTTACTAAATCTGTGAAATAGCAGCCTCTAGAGGGGGAAAAACCAGGAGGTGCCCCTAGCATGATGACTTCTGGAAAATGGCGAACACAGTGCTGATTTAGAGGTGGCACTGGCATGTTGCTTGTCATGAAACAGCAGAATAGGTGATGCACTAAGCAGTGAGTCTGCTAAAAAAAGACTTCCTTATTCTTCCATTGTTTGGTTACAATGGCTGATCCTATGTCTTGCTTGCTGTGTGCCTTATTTATTCTACTAAAACTCCTATTCTCTCTCCTTTGAAGATACATCTTCTAGATCAACTATCTTTAACTGGTTCAGAAAAGACAACAGAGTTTGTCTCCTACTGTAGGGCTTATGGTTTCATCTATCTATAAATACTCAGAACTTCGATTTGCTTTCCCTTGATTTTCATATCCCTGGGAAAGCATCATTCTTACATACCAGCAGTTGACTTCAATGCTCTTACATTATTTTTCAGTTCCTTCTAACATGGCAAACCCCAAAGAGAAAACCCCAATGTGTCTTGTGAATGAGTTAGCCCGTTTCAACAAGATTCAGCCTGAGTATAAGCTTTTGAGTGAGCAAGGTCCAGCTCACTCTAAGGTAAATATTGTCCATACTGCTTGTGCATTTATAACCACCAGGAATGTTTTCTCTTACTGTTGTAAGTGGTGCTGTGATACAAGAGTATTTTCAAGCTATTAAGAGGGTGTCAGTGACACTGAAATAATAAAGCAATTTCTTAGATGGGTTTTTGACAAGTTTCTTTCTTTTTCATCCTTGCAGAGTTGGGCCAAAGGAAATGTATACTTGATTTAGGAATTGGAACCATTTGACTTTTTAAAGTTTCAGTTAATAAACTTTTTGTGGTTAGGATTCTGAGTATCCATTTTTACTTTTTTGTCTAAGGGCAATCAATGTTTCCAGTGTGGATTATCCAAGCCCTTGGTCTCTCCTCCTTTTGCAACTACTGTGCCTGCCTTTTGGTCATGTCATATCTCATTAGCTTGTACCATAGGCAGGGAAGGGTGAGGAGATGATGAAGAAAATAGTTTTGTTTAACAGGTGACACTTCTGGTAAAAGGTTTGAAGAAGAATGGTGAAATTAGTTGGAAAAATTAGTATTTGGATTATCTGTGGATTTTAGGTATCACTGTCATCCTATTTCCACAAATAATGTTAAGTTGACCATCTTTTTGAATGTTAATCATTTGTAATATCTATCTACCAGTATTTAATCCTTTAAACTTGATTAAGAGTTTGTATAAATTGTCGGATTTGAAACATGATGCACATCTAGGTATTTCCCTATTTCTGAGACCTTAGCATTTTAATATTTGGAGAGAATGAATAAGAGGGTAAAAGAAACTGAGACACTAGTTTTCTGCTATTAGCTTTTACAGCAAAGTTGACATAATTTAGGGCAAGTTATTTAACTTCTCTGTGCCTCATTTCCTTGACATGTAGAACCTCAAATAAAACCTTATATTATTGAAATTCGGCGGTTTTCTTGGTATTTGTCAACAACAGGTCAAAGAAATTTTACATTTAAGCAAAATGGAAAATTTATACTTCCTATAGAGTCAGTTATAACACTACATTTGGGCATAATTTTTTTTTTTAATCTTCAGTTTTGAAAGGCAGTTAGCTTATATAACCAATGTCTCTCCTACAGGATTTTTCTTTGCAGACTTTAACTTTGGGATTCCCTTTATTAACTACTTTGCTTATTTTGGGCAGGGTGGTGGGGAGGGGAGATATTATGTATGTTGTCAGGAAGACAGGAGTCCATTGTTAATGGGCAAAGACCTTTTGGGACATTCTTGGTTAAGAGATAAGACATATGGTTCTTTGGTCACCCAGTTTTTCAGGTCTGCTCTAACAGTTTGGTGTTTCGCCTTCGCCCTTAAGAGGGCCAGTGAGTTTTAGGTACTTTTAACTCTATCAAAAATGAGGTTTAAACTTCAGTTCACTACCAGCACTAGCTATGAAATACCACAAGGATGAAACTATCTCTATAATAACACAACAGAATCCAACAGAATGGAAGCAGCGCTGGATGGGGAAGTCCTGGAGAGAGATGAGACTGTTAATGAAATTAACTTTTCTTTTTAGTCCTTACCCCTTCAATGCCTTTCCATGCAAGGATCACCAAAATGACCCTGGGATTTCATAGCTGTTGCAGATTGGTGCTATTTGCCTTGCCAGGCCAGCCTGGATTATGAGTATATGCTGTTGGCACTTTAATGATTATTAACCTCAGGAACTGCAGCAAATATGTAGGAGACACCTGATGTTTCAAGGGGGGTGAAGGACTCTTTAATTTTTTTCCCCTGGTAGTGGAAGCTCTGCACTGAGGGAATCCTGAAGTTAAGACCTGCAAGAAAAATCAACAATGAAGGCAAGTTGCCCCTATCCCCTTAGGCCTACCAGTTTTTATGTTTTCAGCACAATAGAACTGGCATTGCCCCATAATGCTAGTTTTAGGCAAGAGGGTTTTTTGTTTTGTTTTATAGTTATGGGATGAAAACAAAATTTGAAAGTATTTTTCAATGTTATTGATAAATTCATTGATAAATTCTGAAGTATATATGAAGAGTTTTAACAAATGTAAAATTTAGTGATGAAATTAATAGCATCACCTTATTTAAAAGAGTGGGTATGCATGATGGGATCAGTTTTGTACTTAAAAAGGAGAAAGGAAGCTTGCTACCATGATAGCATGCAGAGGATAGGATGAGTTGTTTCAGTACCCACTTGTGATTAAAATTGTTATGGTCTTAAGAGAGAATTTTGCTGACGGTGCATCTGAATTTTTGTGAAAATCTAAACTACCTGTAGATGCTACCGTTTTGTTTTGGTTTTATGTGGAGTCTTTAAGGAAATTATTAGACAAAATTTATAATTTGTTCCCAGATTGGTTCAAACCCTGGTCCTGATGGAGTTGTATTTTCAGGCCAAGGTCTATGAACATTATAGAATCAAAACAGACATTTATTGTTTGAGACAACCGTGTCTAAATAAAGTTAAAAAATTCTGAGTCATGGTGGGTGGTTAGAAGAACTCATTCAAAAGATTAATGTCTTTTGAATGATGAGAGTTGGAGTTAAACCTTTGGGAGAATATTTTTATCCTTCCCCCCCCACCCCCACCCTTTACTTTCATCCAGCTTTCAAGAGCATAGTTCTTTTCCCATGGCATGTTTTACTCTTATGGCCATAGCCTTCCCCCCCCCCCCCAAGATATTAATGGGTTGGGGGAGAAGGATACATGGAAAAATTCAGGTCCTTTTGGCCAAGGCAGTAAAGTCCAGGTGATATATTCAAAATGATATCAGACATCAAGGACTGAGAACTCACCATTTTCATGTGTAGGTATTTACAGTACAGCTGACACTTGGAGACCAGCACTGGGAAGCTGAAGGAACTAGTATTAAAAAAGCCCAACACTCAGCTGCTGCCAAAGCTTTGGAAGGAACAAAATTTCCTAAACCAACAGCACGCCCTATTCGTAGCGAAGGAAGGAATCCAGGTATTATGCGTGGGCCAAGACAGGTTCCTTTCAAAAGTGTGTCTAGAGGTACCCATTTAGTATGTATATGAATATTGTTTAACTAATCATCTTGAAAGCACGGATTATACCCTATCAATGGCAAACTTCACTTTTAGAGGAAACCTTTATCTTAAATCTACAGGCCTCATATACAGTCCATGAGTATACGCCATTAGTAATATATAAACCTTGAGTTCATCAAAATAAATTCAGTCTCTTTGCACATAGAAATAAATTCAAGGAAGCTTGTCAGTATTTTTACTTTGAATCCTTAACTCTTAAAGCTAATTGGTTCTTTATATCAGTCTGTTTTAATGATTTGATACAAAGCTTGAATGAACTACAAAATAATCATTTTGGAGCACAGTAAAGAGGGGAGAGGAATGATAGTTAAATTTAAAATTTAGTGTAAAATTTGGATTTATGTTTAAATGCCTCTTACATTCAACAGTCCCATAATTTTCATTCTCATTCTCAAACTATTTAAAGAAGGTACATTTTGGATTTGAATTTTTTTTTTCTTTTAGAAAAGGAATGTTTGTCATTGATGGTATTTTCTGGGGCTGTTGTAAAATAGCTATTCTTAAACATGATTTAGACTCTGATTTTTTTTAATGTCTAAAGTTTATTTTCTTTGATAACTAATCAGAGGATTATAAACTTAGAAAAGGAAAAAAATTGTAGTTTAATTCTTTAAAAAAAATTATATGTAAAAATAATGCTTAACCTTTTTTTGTACAATTTTGAGTTCTAGATTCTCTCCACTCTTCCTCCCCTCCCTCTTGATAAAGATTATCCATGTGCTGTCATACAAAATATTTCCATAGTAGACATGATATAAAAGATAAATAGAAAAAACCCAAGAAAAATAAAGAAATCAAAATAACAGTATACTTTGATCTGCATTCAGATTCCATCAGTTCTTTCTCTAGCGGTTCATAACATTTTTCTTCATAGTTCTTCAGAATTGTCTTGGATCTTTGTTTGGCTGGGATCAACTAAATCATTGACAGTTGATCATTGTATAATATTGCTGTTACTGTGTATAAAGTTTTCCTGGTTTTGCTTATTTTACTTTGCATCAGTTCATGTAAATCTTTCCAGATTTTTCTGAAAGCATTCAACTTGTGTTTCTTATAGCACAATAATATTCCATCACAATCATATACCAAAATTTGTTCAACCATTGTCCAGTTATTGGGCATCCCTCAGTTTCCAATTCTTTACTAACATAAATAGAGCTTCTATAAATATTTTTGTACATATAGGTTCTTTCCCTTTTTATTCTTAAATCTCTTTGGAATACAGATATAGTAGTGGTATTTCTGAGTCATAGGATATATGCACATTTTTGATAGTCCTTTGGGCAAAGTTCCAGATTTGCTCTGCAGTGTGGTCAGATTACTTCACAACTCCACCAACAGTGCCTTAGTATCCCAATTTTCCTACATCTCTTCCAATATTTGTCATTTGGAAAAGGAAACCTTTTTGGAAAAGAATAGCATATATTTTTAAAGATAATTATGATTTTGACTAAAATTCTACTTAGCTCTTTTGTACAAAAAGTGATTGGAACTTCTTCTTTAAAAAGTATACTGCAAGTCAAATGTTCTGCTTCCAAGTCTCAAATGATTCCATTATTTTAAATAATATCAGCCATAATAGATTTCACAAAATAATTTAAACAGTTCTTGGAGATTAAAAAAATGAATTTAATCTCAGGCTTCACTAATAAACAACTAGTGTTAGAGCAAGAGAGATGATAGTCTTGGATTATGTACTACTTAGAACCACATCTGGAATAATGTGTCCTTTTTAAGATTCAGCATTTCAAGAGGAATCTGGACAAACTGGAATGTGTTCAGGGGAGGGTGACAGGATGGTATGGGAGCCTTGAAACTGCTCTCTGAGACTTAAGACACATGTAATTTTTAGTATTGAGACAAGAGAATTGGAGAAAATCTCATGACTCTTCTCAGATCTTTGAGGTGAGAGACTAAACTTAATGCCACTTGGTTCCAGAAGAAAATATGATTAATAGAAATTAGAGATTTTAGGTTATTATGAGGAAAAATTCTAAGATACTATTATACTTCGATAATGTGATTTGACTTGCAGTAGAACTTAAGCTTCCAATAGCTAGCACTGTGTATCTGTCATTAATTTCTGAAATTGATAAGCTACATACACTAAATTGCTAACATACTAATAGAGTTTTCTGATATTAACTCTCTGTGTGGTGGAGAAATCACAGTAAATTATTCTGTTTCCTGATTTGAGGTGACTACGGTTGAAATACTTGTACCTTATTTTAAGAATCTAATTAGCTTATAGCATGCCACTCTTGATGACTTAATAAACTGAAGTTATTCTAATGTGAGAAAAATAATTCTTCATGTTTTGTATTTCAGACAGTGTAACCCCAACAGTGGAACTAAATGCACTTTGCATGAAACTTGGGAAAAAACCAATGTACAAGCCTGTTGATCCCTACACAAGAATGCAGTCCACCTATAACTATAATATGAGAGGAGGTGCCTATCCCCCACGGTATGTTTCTCTAGATAAGACATTTATGCTGTATCCTTAAAATATAAATAAACCTTTAGATAAGATGGCATAGATAAGACAGGATTGCTTCAGGCCTTCCCAGGCTTTCCATGTTTTGAAATTCATTTTTTTGCATGCTTTTGAAAATGTCTTGAGACTCTTGCAAAAGCTGGCTTTGGAAAGAGCATGTGGACTCTTAAGTCTGGAAAGCTCACCTTTGTTGTGCCTGACTTCCATGACCATAAATCACATTTGAAGACTGTTTCAGTAAATACCAAAAGCTCTTAACATTTATTAAGTTCTTAATTATTATTTATTACTCACATTCCTTTTACAAATGGTGTGCTTCATGGTGCAGGGAATAACTTAAATGTTAATTAAACATGAAAATGACTTTAAATTGGATTTCCAGTTGTCAACAAAAAAGCAGTATCAGTTTCTACTTATCTCAGTCAATACCATTAAGTTTAAGCAGCAGCCAGTAGTCCATTTTTCTTTCAGGCCAGGCCATTTTAAAGGATGGTTCCTAAAACTAGTCATCTAGTAAAAAATAGAGTTACAGAATTTCAAGGAAATTACGACTTATATTTAACCATTTCTAAAACATATCATGTTAATTCTCACAGCATCTTGTAAGGTAAGTTTTTAGCTTAGCCCTATTTTAAAGAATTAATACTGTATGACCTCTTTTATCATATCCATATAAATCCTTATAATTTAACAGGTTGCACCTCTAGAGAAATTTTGAAGAATGAAATATTTTGAATTTCATTTTCTTAGATATCTTGGAAATGAAACTTCCTTTCCCCTTCTTCTCATAACCATTTCCTGATTTTTTTTTCCTTAGGTACTTTTATCCATTTCCTGTTCCACCTTTACTTTATCAAGTTGAACTTTCCATTGGAGGACAGCAATTTAATGGGAAAGGACGAACAAGACAAGCAGCAAAGCATGATGCAGCTGCAAAGGCACTGAAAATCTTGCAGAATGAGCCCCTGCCTGAGAAACCAGAGGTAAGGATCTCATTAACATTTTTGTCTATTTATCTTTCCTCATCTGCTTTTCTGTTATGCATTTACTCTCTGAAAAATGCTAATGATTTCTTAGTACTTATGGAAAGCTTTGAAATCTGGCCCTTTTTTTCATGCCATTTCTAGTATTTCCATGGAAGACCCTTAACCTTAAGGAATAATCTCTTGCTATGTGACACAATAGAGTTGTGAATGGTTAATATGTTCTAAGGTAGTAAATGTTATAGATATTCTTGTGACTTTGTGTTCTTCCATTTATTTACCGTGATGACAGAAGAAACCATAGAAAATTCTTTTTAGGTTGCTTTTTTTTTTTTTTGCAAGGCAAATGGGGTTAAGTGGCTTGCCCAAGACCGCACAGCTAGATAATTATTGAATGTCTGAGGCTGGATTTGAACTCAGGTACACCTGACTTCAGGGCCAGTGTTCTATCCATTGCACCACCCAGCTGCCCCCATGATTTTTTCCAGATATGTTTTGTACCTTCCCTTATAAACAAAGATAACATCAACTGGAAAATAGTTTTGTTGGAATTAGGTTTTGACCAGCATCTTTATCACATACACAGTATGTTCAAAATGGATTTGTGACCTTAATGTAAATATAAAAGGGTAATGCCATTTAAAGAATCAGAAGAGGAAAAAGATGTCTTTCATAGCTCTGACCAAGAGAAGAGTTCTTGACTAAAGAGTTCTTGCCTCCCTCTGCTTGCTTCTCTTTTTACAAAAGATATACTATAACATTTCTGTAATATGAATTATAAAATTTCATGAACAAAACCAGTGCAAATAAAATAAGGGAAGCTGTTGGTTGGGGGTGGTGTGTGGGGGCATCTTTGCATTTTCTATCTGAAAAGAATGTACTTTTTCAATTAAATCAATGTGCAGGAATAACCTATAATAAATGACCCCACAAAAGAGATATGAAAAGGCACTTTCCTTCTTTGCAGAAACAGGACTGTGGATATGGAACACTACCTACAGTATTAGATATTTCAAAATGTTGGTTTTGCTTTTTCATTTTTTGTTGTGAGGAATGGCTCTCATGGTGAAATAAAGGAGGAGAAAATTAGGAAATGCAGATGAAGGAAAAACTTATTTTTGTTTGTTTGTTTTTTTGTTTTTGCAAGGCAAATGGGGTTAAGTGGCTTGCCCAAGGCCACACAGCTAGGTAATCATTAAGTGTCTGAGACTGGATTTGAACCCAGGTACTCCTGACTCCAAGGACGGTGCTTTATCCACTACGCCACCTAGCCGCCCCAGGAAAAACTTATAATTAAAAATTTTTTATCAATAAAAAAATAAATGTCCATGCTCTTTGATGCAGAGATGTCATAGCTTAAGGACACTAAAGACAGAACAAAAGTTCTTATGAACCAAAACATAAATACAATATGACAGCTAGGTTGTGAAATGGATAAAGCATTCAACTGGGAGTCAGGAAGACCAGTATTCAAATCTGACTTCAGACATTTTACTAACTGTATGATGTTGAGTTAGTTACTTAACCATTGTTAGTCTGACTTTCCTTATCTGTAAAATGTGATACAACTTTTCCAGAGTTGTATTTAGGATCAATTAAGATTATATTTGTAAAGTGCTTAACATAGTGCCTAGCTCCTAATGGGGGCTATATAAATCTTATCACTTATGGTACACTGAATTAGCGAGAAAAATGGAAACCAAGAAGATGTCCATTGAATGTTTAAACAGATTGTGGTATACAGTTACATGAGATAATACAATGGATATGAAGAATACAGACAAAAAAAGACTTCTAGAATTGATGCCAAGTGAAGTAAGAAAAACCAAGAAAACAACATATAGAGTGATTTGCAACGGTGTAAATAGGAAAAACACCTCTAAAAATTGCAGTTATATCGACCAGGTTTGACCTCAAAAGAAGGCTTGAAAGAATATATCCCCCTCCTCTTTGGGAAACATTATTTATGCTGGCAGTCTTCCCCCTGCCCCCTAGCTACATATAAACAAAATTTTTTTAACATTTGTTTATTAAAATTTTCCATCTCTCCCTACCTCCCTCTGCTTGCCCTTCTCTAAAAAGCCAAGTAATTTGATATATATTACATATATACAGTTAAACAAAACTTTCCATATTCTTGTTACAAAAGAAAAAATACAATCCAAAAAATCAAGAATAATAAAATTTTTAAAAAAGTATGTTAATCTACATTCCAACTCCATCAGTTCTTCTCCAGAGCTGATAAACTTTTTTCATCATAAGTCCTTCAGAATTATTTTGGATCATTATTTTACTGAAAAAAGTTAGGTCATTCACAGTTGCTCATAGTACAACATTGTCATTACCATGTTCAGTATTTTCCTGGTTCTTGGATCAGTTCATAAAAGGCTTCCCACATTTTTCTGAAAGTATCCTCATCATTTCTTTAAGCACAATTAAGTGTTTCATCACAATCATAAACCACAACTTTTTCAGCAGTTCTACAATTGATGGGCATCCCCTGAATTTCCAATTCTTTGCCAGCTAAAATATTTTTGTACATATAGATTTCTTTCCTTTTTCTTTTCCTTTTTTAAAAATCTCTTTGGAATACAAACCCAGTAGTGGTATTGCTGCCTAAATGTGTAATTTTTTTATAACCCCTTGGGCATAGTTCTAAAATGCACTCCAGTATGATTGGATCAGTTTACAACTCTACCAAGAGTACATTGTTGTTCCAGTTTTTCCATAGCCTCTTCAATATTTGTCATTTTCCTTTTCTGTCATGTTAGCCCATCTGATAGATGTGAAATGGTATTTCAAAGTTGTTTTAATTTGCATTTTTTTAATCAGTAGTGATTTAGAACTTTTTTATATGACTTTAGTTACCTTTGATTTTTTTCATCCGAAAATTGCGTTTTTCACATATCCTTTGACCATTTAGCAACTGGGGAATGATTCATATCCTTATTAATTTGAATCAGTTCTCTATATATTCGAGAAATGAGAACTTTTTTTGTAAAACATTTCCCCAATGTCTTGTTTTTTCTTCAGTCTTTTTTTATCCTTTTTCTTTCTTTCTTTTTTTTTTTTGCAAGGCAATGGGGTTAAATGACTTCCCTAAGGTCACACAGCTAGGTAATTATTAAATATCTGAGGTCAAATTTGTACTCAGGTCCTCCTGACTCTAGGGTTGGTGCTCTATCCACTGCGCCACCTAGCTGCCGCCTTCCCCTCCAATCTTGATTGCATTGGTTTTGTTTGTGCAAAAACTTACTAATTTGATGAATCAAAATTATCCATTTTATGACTTCTAATACATTTTTGTGTCACCATAAGTTCTTCCATTATGCATAAGTCTAGAAGGTAAAATATTCCTTGCTCTCTTGATTTGCTTATGAGAATCATTTTTTATATCTAAATTACAGACCCATTTTGACCTTATTTTGGTATAAGGTATGAGATATTAGTTTATATTTAGTTTTTGCCAAACTGTTTATCATAAACTGACAATCTTAGTTAATATATTGGTTAGTTTTGCTGAACTAAGGTAGGTGGAAGGGATTTGAAGGTGAAGAAGCATAAAAAATAAAAAATAGTTCAGCAAAACCAAATGGCATGTCACCTGTTGTAAATGCAATATTTTCTTCTCACTTCTCCAATTGATGGAGTTAAGGTACATGTTCTCAACTTTTCCTGGATTAGACTTGGTCATCATTGTATCATATAATATTTTCAACTGTCTGTTTTCTACATTTATGTTGTTATAGTTGTATATGTGATATTCCTGGTTATGATTATTTCACTGTGTTGATTTACATAAACCTTTCCATGTTTCTTTTCTCATGGCACAATAATATTCCATTACATTCATGTACCACATACTGTTTAGCCAATTTTTCAATCAGTGGTATTCTCTTTTTGCTAGTTCTTTACTACCACAAAATTTTTTTTGATGGATATTTTGGTATTTCATATATACATAATACATACACACACACACACACACACACACCTAATTTCAAATTGCTTTCCATGATGGACATGGACCTGTATTAGTATACTTTCTTCCCAAAGCCCCTCCCATATTGATTGTTTATAGCTGTTTTTTTCCGAGTATAATTTTTTGAGTATGAGATGAAATCGAAGAGTTTTATTTTTCATTTTTCTTAGTGATTTACAGAAACATGGGATTTGTAATTTGTATGGTTTGATATATATTTTATATTTTCATTGATGTAGATGAAAGCATCTTCCAGAAGAGGGAACTCCTTTAACGAATACAGATCAGTCACTTCTGTGAAATTTAACAAGTTCTAGAGAATTGTTCAGAATACTGAGAAATTAAGTGACATGCCCAGGGCAACAAGAACCAGTTTGTGGATTCAAACTAACTCTGGAACCAGTTCTCAATTAACTGTCTTACTATCTGTTAGTAATTATGAAAGTTAGCACATTTCTGTTCATTTTACAAACTTAATCTATATCAAGGGATCATTTTAGTCATCAATATGACACATCTGTCTACTTATATCGTGGAATGAGGCTGATGTTTAGCTCTAAGGTACACTGACAAAAGGTTTAGAACAAAGTGGAGCAAATCCTGAGAAATTAGGTAGGTAGACTGTAGTTGACTTGGCAAAGGGCAAGAGTATTCACTTCCCATCTCATTTATTGTCATTAAAATTGTAATAATTGCCAGTAGCCATAAGCTTAGCTTTTCCTCTGTTAGTCAAAAAAAAAACCCTACTTATGCTGAATAATTATTCTTGCCTAAGATAACTTTTTTTTTTTGTGGGAAGATGATGTAACCAGAAATAAAAGCATAAAACAGAAAACTTTAGCCATGAATCAGTCTTTTATGGGATCATTGAATATAGGGTCATATATTTAGAGCTTGAAGGGGCTTTAGAAATCATTTAGTTCAGCTCCCTGAATTTATAGATGTGAAAACAAAATAACAGTGAGATAAAGTTCAGGTAAAATAGTCATTAAGTAGTATAGCTGAAATCTAAGCCCATTTCTCTTTTTTCTAAATCTAGCATTTTGTTCTATTTTACTATGCTGAATTCCCCCTAAGGGTAGTTCAACACCATTATTTTGAAATTGTAAGAAGTAAGATTCAGAAATTTTTGGATTTGCCAAGGGCTACACAGAAAATTCAAGATATAGGACTAAACTTGGGTTTCCTGACTAAAGCATGTGATTGGGTGGGATGTCCAGCTCACCTACCACTTCACCATGCTGTTTTTCATGTTGTCTAGTTTTCATCACTATTTCCATATTTCTCAAGGTATCCTTGACTTTAGGTCAAGAATGATTATTTTTGGTTTTTTTTTTTTTAATATATTCTAGGGGCAGCTAGGTGGTGCAGTGGATAGAGCACCGGCCCTGGAGTCAGGAGTACCTGAGTTCAAATCTGGCCTCAGACACTTAACAATTACCTAGCTGTGTGGCCTTGGGCAAGCCACTTAACCCTATTGCCTTGCAAAATATATTCAAAAATATATTCTATTGATGCTTTTTTGTCTGTATATTATAGTCATTTTCCATCCTCAATGAACTCTCCCTTTTGACAAAGAAAACAATTAAGACAAAACATCCAACATGTATCTTGTATCTGACAAAATATGCAGTATTGGACCCTGATCTTCCCCCTTTAGCTCTGCCATGGAGGAGGAGGTATACTTCTTTCTTTCTTCTCTGGGACCTTTATTGAGTTTTCCCTTTAGTTATAGTTCATCTTTTCTTTAACTTTATAATATTTGATATTCTTTTGCTTCTACTTCCTTTGCATCACTTTATGTGAATCACTTCCCACATTTCTCATATTTGTCATTTCTTACTGCAGAAAAATGTTACATTTTATTCATTTTTGGCCGTTCTTCTGGAGAAAGACATTGCTACCTCCAAGAGTGCTGCTATGAATATTTTACTAAGTAGTAGATCTTATTTCTATCTTTGACTCCCTTGAGGTATATAGTAGGAATGTTAGTAGTAGGAATGTTAACTAGATCAAGCAGAATTAACAATTTAGTTGCTTATCTTGCATAATTCCAAATTGAATTACAGCTTCATCAACTGTATATTATTGTGTTTAAGACTGGGTTACATTGTCAAGATGATAATAGCCAATATGTTCTCAGAGGGTAGTTACCCTGAGATTGTTAATATGTTATCTTAGTCAGCACTCTTACTTAACTGAAGAGTTTAGAAAAGGAATGGTCTACCTGGTTCTACTGCTGATATAGCAGTCTTTCAGATGCCCATCATAAAACCATCTTCTTGCTGGGGTAGACCAGTCTGTATAGGATTTAGTTCTAGATGAATGTTGAAGCAAGCTAATATTTCATTAGATAAGTTAATAAAGACTGCTTCTAACATTCAAAGACAATCTGGTTTAGTTCTTCCTTTTCAACCTTTTCTCTCACTGATTTCCTTTATTTAGTCCACATTCCAGCTAAACTGGATTATTCTCTGCCCCCCCATTTTCATCCTTTCCTCTTTAATCCTCTTCTCTTTGTTCACTCTAATGCCTGATCCTAGAACATACATCTCCCCTAAAAGTCCAGGATTATTCATCTTTTATGAAATCTTCCTTGACCTTTTTCTACCCTGTTACCCCAGATAAAAAGCAATCTCTATACTTTATCAACCTTTCTTTTATAGCCTTTCATACTCTTTCTCCTATCATGGGTGTGTGTGTGTGTGTGTGTGTGTGTGTGTGTGTGTGTATCATTGCTGAGCTAAATACAGTAATTGCCACCTAATAGAAGCTTAGCAAATGATACTTAACTTGACTTCCATCCCTAAGTTTGTGAACTCTTTTGAGTACAGATTTCTGTTCTACATGTATTTTTTGTTTGTTTTTGCAAGACAAAGGAGTTAAGTAATTTGCCCAGGGTCACTCAGCTAGTAAGTATTAAGTGTCTGATGCCGGATTTGAACTGAGGTCCTCTTGACTCCAGGGTCAGTGCTCCATCCACTGTACCACCTACTGTATTGTTTGGTTTTTTTTTGGTTTTTTTTTTTTTTTTTTAGTTTTTGCAAGGCAATGGGGTTAAAGTGGCTTGCCAAAGGTCACTCAGCTAGGTAATTATTAAGTATCTGAGGCCAGATTTGAACTCAGGTATTCCTGACTCCAAGGCTGGTGGTGCTCTATCCACTGTACCACCTAGCCGCTCCCCCTATTGTATTTTTAAGTTCCATAACCCAGCACTGATTCTTCAAAGTTGTAGATGATAGTATTGAGTTGAATTGAGTTAATTTTTTAAATTAAGGATAAAATTTAGGATTCAGTAAGTCTTTTTTATATCTAAGTCATTTGGTATAAATTTAGTGTATCTAGTGAAGAAAAAGAACTCAGAAGTCATCTAATACAGCCTCCACACCGTACAGATGAGGAAACTGAAACGCAGAGAAGCTAAATGGCTTGCCCAAGGTCACATGGCAAGTTAGTAGTCAGCATGGAACAGAGATTCATACTAAAATACTAATATTATTTGACTCCAGATCCATTTTCTCTTTTAATTGATTCACCTTTAAAGAACACAATAAAGAATAATTTCACTAACATTTCTCTAAAGCCCCCAAAAGATTTTGTAATTATTTCTTCTAGAAACTAAAATAATCTTATTACTAATACTTTTTCCCCCAGAATCCCTTTAGAATCCTTTGATTTAGAATTCATACTAAAAAACCTATCCAGGTAACTCTGTAAGAGATAAACTCTTCTCCCCCCAAATAGAAGTATGTGTTTAAGTTAATAAACTACCAAAAAATGTCATACAATATAATTTTGACTGGGCCAAAAGTATAGTGAAATCAGATGTGAATTAGAATCCGAGGAGGTTAATAACATTTATTTATCGACTCAGAACGTGATTAGGAACTTTGTGATGGTCTCAGCTGCAATAAACTGAGATTTTTCATTTTATCTAACTGTACAGTTAAAACTTTTTTTAGGGTAATATATAACTTATCCACTTGAGTTCTAATCTCAGCTTTGCTACTAGTTTGTTTGCTATTGGCAATGTGTTTTAAATTCTCTTGCCCTTAATTGTCTCATTGTTTACCTGATGGAAATAATGAAATGTATAGCCCATATAAAATATTGGGCAGCCTATGGAGATTTCCATATGATCTTATGGTGTCTATCCTCATTTAAAGGTCTGGGATTTTGGGTTCTAATCGAGTACTGCCTTGCTTTCAGAAACATTTCAAGAGAAGGAAAATGAACATAAAATATTTAAATTTTCCTGCCACTAAAATAATATATAACCTAGGGGCCGCTAGGTGGCGCAGTGCATAGAGCACTGGCCCTGGGAGTCAGGAGTACCTGAATTCAAATCTGGCCTCAGACACTTAATAATTACCTAGCTGTGTGGCCTTGGGCAAGCCACTTAACCCCATTTGCCTTGCAAAAACCTAAAAAAAACCCCAACCAAACAAAAGAATATATAACCTAGATGATCGAAAGTATCAGAGTTTAGAGAAGTCAAGAAGGAAGACACCTGCTAAAAAGGCCATTAGACTTGCTAATTAAGATTTAAAAAAAAGTAAATAACCATTTTATAGCCAAGTTTCTTTTGTTACATTTTTAGTCTTCAAAAGTCCCAATCATTTTCCAAATCTTTTGCTGAATGACTTTACAGGGTAAAGGTAACCATACATTTGTATTGTGATGGTGAACTTTTCCAAGTACATTGCTCTCTCAATCTCTTTTCCAATTTGAATAAATCTTCCATTTTCTTATGTCATTATTAAACTCTTAAAATGCATTAGTTTGCATTCCAAAGTTAGCTAATGGAACATTAATAAAAGAAGTCTTGTCAGCATCACATCACAGCCTCTGATTTGTTCACTGTTCTCTCCATGCCCACTTTTCAATTCTCTATGAGTACTTCAGATCCCCAAATCCTCTAAAACCCTAAAATTTCATTTCAGTCTTTCAATGGATTATAAGATTTAGTTTACTGTTGCCCATTGAAGATTTAGTGATCAGGCCATTGCCTTCATCAGGAGTGGCACATGTCTGCAGGGGAATTTAATTCCTAGAGTGTTCAAAGAGATCTACTTACACTTTTACCATAACCAGGTAGATTGCTGGTGGTAGATTTTTGAGACACAATACAACTTTGAGTTTAATAAATTGTGACTTAATTTACAAATACAATAGTAAATTGTTTATGCTTTATTTTGGCCAATTCAATGGTGATACTCATAAGACAAAAATTTCTTGAAGGCTTTTAATTTGTGGACTCATCAAACAAGTGTCTTGACAACTTTAATATGTGATTATTTTTAAATGACTAATCTTCTAGGTGAATGGAAGAGAACCAGATGATGAAAATCTCAATAAATCTGAAATAAGCCAAGTGTTTGAGATTGCACTTAAACGGAACTTGCCTGTGAATTTTGAGGTAAGCTTTAATAAGCAAGAATGAAGTTCATACTAAGAAATATTCAAATATTCATTTAGGGGAAGTGAAGATAGACTATAAACTTTGGTATAGTTTGAAATCCTTGATTTAACCTTGGAGTTTAATTATTTCTCAAGACTCTCTTGTGAAGTCTTTAAGAAGTTCCTCAAGATCCTTTTGAGAAATCATTTTTTAAAAAGCTACTTAACAGGCGGCTAGGTGGCACAGTGGATAGAGCACTGGCCTTGGAGTCAGGAGTACCTGGGTTCAAATCTGACCTAAGACACTTAATAATTACCTAGCTGTGTGGCCTTGGGCAAGCCACTTAACCCCATTGCCTTAAAAAAAAAAATCTAAAGAAAAAAAGAAAGAAAGAAAAAAAAGCTACTTATGTATTGCTTTTAAGAATTATACCTGGAGTGGCTGGGTGGTGCAGTGAATAGAGTACCAGCCTTGGAGTCAGGAGTACCTGGGTTCAAATCTGGCCTCAGACACTTAATAATTACCTAGCTGTGTGGCCTTGGGCAAGCCACTTAGCCCCATTGCCATTGCCTTGAAAAATCTAAAAAAAAAAAAAAAGGAATTATACCCTACCTTTCCAATTACATAAGCTTAAATTTCTTTGTAATAAATTCCAAATAGAAAGCAAACACATTCAATATTATACTTAAAATATACAGTAAATTCAGTTGATTTAGAAAGGTAGAGAGAAAGGGTTTTTATTTTCCAACGGTATTTACAATTCTTAGTTTTCATTTTTTTTTACTTTTTTTTTTTTGCAAGGCAAATGGGGTTAAGTGGCTTGCCCAAGGCCACACAGCTAGGTAATTATTAAGTGTCTGAGACCGGATTTGAACCCAGGTACTCCTGACTCCAAGGCCTGTGCGCTATCCACTATGCCACCTAGCTGCCCCTAGTTTTCATTTTCATATCTGAATATGCAAAGCATAATTTCTTTTTCTTCATTTGTCTCCTAATCTTAAAATGACGTTTCAGAGCTTTAATTTTTTTTAAAAATGTTCCTGAATACCTCCACATTTTTTTCCATTTTCACCTTTAAGATTGAAAATAGTTAATGTAGACTTTCAAAGAAATTCTCAACTTTGATCAAATACTGTACTATGAAGTAAAAAAAATTTAGATAAATGCTTGTCATTTTAATGATAAGGAAATGTACAGTTTCTGAATGTCTTTTTCCATCTTAAAAATAAGCTATACTTCACTCTCTTGCAAAATTCTTAGTTCTTACTAAAACAACATTTTTTTCAGCACACATGATTTGGTATTTTACCAAATGTAGCCCCAGCATCTAACTTTAATCCTACTTCTAACACTAACCTTATTTTATTTACATTTGTGAAATTGTAGGAACTCCCTTTGGAGTTTTAAATTTTTTTTTTTAACCATCAAACCCTTTTTTTAAAAAAACTCAAAACTGTACTGCTTTGAGTGCTTCAGTATAATTATTTAAAAGCTCACAATTCTTTTATACTCTTATCATATTTTAGTGCCTCATATTAACACATAACAGAAAATTAATACTTTGACAGTTTATTTTTCTAGCTAAATTAATTTTTGATCCAAATGCAGGCTAAATTAGAAAACTAGGCTAAATAAAATATTAATGTAGAAAAGGCTAGAGTGACCTAAATAATGTGATTCTTCAATAAAACTTATATAGAGCTTAAATGTTCATAGTACATTTGCAAATGTAGATAGCAGTGTGATACAATTGTCTACTAGGGTCACTAGAAGGCATTAGTATCGAGACATGTGTTCATAGCACTTAGTTGAGGAAATTTTTAAAAAGTAAAAGTTCAGAATGATGAAGCTGCATCTGATATTTGAGCAAAAAGTTGATTATATAATAAAGAATCACTGGAAAATTTTCCTGAGATATACAAATGGAGCCATGAATTTACAGTAGCATAATTGTGGAGCTAAGATGGGACATTGGAGACTGAATCCACTACCTCTTCATGTTACAGAGGTGAAGATGGAGGTCCTGAGAAGGGAATGAATTTTTCCAAGCTCATTTAACTACTACATGATAGGAGCTGGAACACAGAGCCAAACCTTCTGATTCTGAAGGCACTATTTGTCTGAGTATGCCACTCAGTTTTTATCATTTGGGGGAACATGATGAATTTGAGATAGAATTTTTGGGAAATACTTAGGCAACTAGAAATAGATAGGATGGAGAAGAAATATGGAAATGCATGCAGAAATTCAAAGAAGTTAATGATGAATTGCCTCCTCAATCTGTTGTAATATTCAGACATAATTTTTGTTACAAGTAATTGTAACATTAATCAATAAAATTGTATATACATTCTGTTATATCTTCCAATACATGTGCCATATTTGCAAAGCATAACCATACTAGGAAAGAATTAAATATCCAGTGTCCTCTTCAGGTACAGCTGCTTTGGCTCTAAGCCTTGTTATGAAATTATTTGTCTTTAGTGCCATAAGGCTTTCCTGTGGCTATCAAAACGTTATGATTTTACTTGATAATATTACTTATTTGTCCCTCCTTGTGTTTTGGGTTGGTTGATGTGTTCTAATATCAGGGGTACTTATATTTTAAAATGTGGTAGAGTGAGGAGTCTCATGCTTGGATTTTATTCCTGATTCTGTTATGAACCTACTATGTGACTGTGGAATTACCAAGAATGCTATTCTCTTTATATTGAATTCTAGTTCATAGAACCTAGAAGGGGCCCTAGAGGCCATCATGTCCAACCCTCTCATTCTACAGATGAAGATACTGTGGTTTTGAAATGTTAAAGTGACTCTCCCAATTGGAGGGATCCATGCTAAATTTGAACTCAGGTCTTCTGACTTCAAATCCATTATTGTTTTCATTGGACCAGCATGCTGTCCCACCACCATGTGACTTTGATTTGAGCAAGTTGTCACTTCTTTATTAGGGTTCAGTTGTTTTGTCTGCAAAAAGAGGAAATTCTCCACTGTTGTTGCATACTAACCTGTAAAGTGATACTAAGTTCTCTTGAGAGTTTTTAAAAGATGCAAGTATGAAAGGGGGAAAATAACATAATGGCCTCGAAAGATCAATGAGAAAAATGTTCTTTTTATATACATTTCCTTGAGATATCAGATATCTTATTTAGAAGTTCTGTCCTTTAAACTCCCAGTCTTTATTTCATGTTAATGAACTTTGCTATAACCAGAGTCCCCTACCATTTTTAATAAGTGTTTATCACGCTTTCACTCAGTTTTTCCCTCTGAAACAGGTCACCAGGGAGAGTGGCCCACCTCACATGAAGAGTTTTGTGACAAAGGTATCAGTTGGTGAATTCATGGGTGAAGGT
This sequence comes from Macrotis lagotis, assembly GCF_037893015.1. Lineage (NCBI taxonomy): Eukaryota > Metazoa > Chordata > Mammalia > Peramelemorphia > Peramelidae > Macrotis > Macrotis lagotis. Next base: position 251,524,887 of record NC_133658.1, on the reverse strand, counting down.
GAAGGGAAAAGTAAGAAGATTTCAAAGAAGAATGCTGCTATAGCTGTCCTTGAGGAACTAAAAAAATTACCCCCACTTCCTACAGTTGAGAAAATGAAACCACGAATCAAAAAGAAAACAAAATCAATAGTTAAGGTCAGAACACTTTTTTTTTGTCATTTGGTTTTATTGATATTTTTGTTACATACATTAACAGATTACTACCAAAGACTTATTGGGAGAGGTCTCTTGTGATGAAATTAAATAGTTAAGTTAAACTGAAATAAGATAGTGACACCCCCCCCCGAAAGTGCATATACCATTTCATATCTATTTTCTCATTCTCTATTTCTCTGTTAAAATTTTTTAAAAATAAACCTATTATATCTTCATCCTATTCTGTACTACATCAAAAAAAATCTGTCGACAAATATCCTTAATTGCCCGATGGCTATATACAGAAATATATCTCTCATAGTCTATGCCCCAAATTCAGCATTTCTCTATTATGGAGACCTTATTTTATCATCAGTACTTTGGCCTCATGAATGGTCATTGATAGTTAATGCTTTTTACAGCTTTCAGAGTTGTCTTTTTTTCTAACAGCATTGTTGTCATTTTATAAATTGTGCTCCTGGTTCTGTTTATTTCATTACTTATCAGTTTATAAAATTCCTCAGAATTGTTAATATTTTACAATATTGATGTTAAAAATTTAAATTATTTTTTTAGTTCTGCTCCCTTCACTCTGCATGCAATAGTTCATATATCATAACTTACTCAAAATTCTTTCTGGTGAAGAACACTTTTTTAAAAATATAAATTTTTTTGTTTTCCAATTATATAAAATAGTAGTTTCTACCTATCTTTTTTTGTAATGTTTTGAATTTTATAATATTTCCCTCAACCTCCCTTCCCCCTACACAGAAGGCATCTGATAATCTTCACATTGTTTCCATGCTATACATTGATCAAAATTGAATGTGTTGAGAGAAAAATCATATCCTTGAGGAAGAAAATAAAATATAAGAGATAGCAAAATTACCTAGTACACAAGACAACTTTTTTAAAAATTGAAGGTAATAGTCTTTGTTTCAACTCCACATTTCCTTCTTTGGATACAGATGTTATTCTCCATTGCAGATACCCTAACATTGTCAGTGAATATTGCACTGATGAAATGATCAAGTCCATTAAGGTTGACCATCACCCCCATGTTGCTGTTATGGTGTATAATGTTGTGGTTCTGCTCATGTTGCTCAGCATCAGTGAAGAACACTTTTAAGTTACAACTTGAATTAATTTTTTTAAATGTCATTTAAAAAAAATCTTTTCACATCACATTCATTTCTGAATATATCCCTCCCAACTCTGCTATGCAGCAAGTTTGTAACAAAACACAAAAAAGAAAGGAGTAAAAAAACAGATGAATGAAACTAGCCACTATATGATGTCTGTCTATTGCACTTCATCTAATATTTCCCATCAGTAGTCTCCCACTTCTATGATGAAAGAATTGAGGTATATTTTCTCAATTCTTCTGGGAGCAAATATTGTGTTATTATAATACAGCATTCAGTTTGATTCTGATGGTTTTTTCCCTTCATTTATGTATGCTTCCTGCAATCTTCAGTTCATATAAATCTTCTCATGCTTCTCTGATATCTTCATATTCATTATTTCCAAAAGTGCAATAATTTTCCATTATATTCATGTACTGCACTTTCTTTAGCCTACTTTGTTTCAGATTCTTTACTGTTGCTGCTGAAGAAAAAAAATATTGGGATACTTACAGGATATAGGACTTTTCTGTTTTTAACATCTTGAACTCACTGACTTTTTAAAAAAGAGTTTATTAATAGCTTTTCTTTTTTATGTTACCGACACTTTCAGTTATATCCCTATGTCATCCCTATCTCAGAATGCTATCCCCCCCCACATACGGAAAAAAAATTAGGAGGAAAAACCCCAATTCAGCAAAAAGATTGACTTTATATGTAGTCAATATTTCATATCCATGATCTCCTACCTGATAGTTTTATGATTGTTCTGTCTTTTTGCATTACCATAAAACATATTTTTATATAATTACATAAAATATATATATATATATATAACAGAATATCATTTTTCTAGTTCTGCTCTTCAACATAAAATCATAAATGTAGATCTAGATCTGGAAAGGAACCATTTTAATAATCTATTCTTATCCCTTGATTTTACAGATGAAGAAACAGAGGCCATGGTGGTATGACTTCCCCATGGTCACACAGGTAGTAAGGGGTAATGCCAGGTCATATGACTGCAGTTTTACTGTTTAATCAATTGTACCATATTTACTCCTACTAGTTCATAAAAATCTTCATTTACTTATCTGTAGTTATTATATTCGACATTTCTTACAACACATTCCATTATATTCATTTGCCACAATTTGTTTAGCAATTCCTTCATCAACAAGACTAGTTGATTTGCTGAATTTTAGAGTTGGAGGACATTTCTGAGGTAATGTAAGTTCAGTTTCTCAAAAATCTGAATCCCCAGGGGCAGCTAGGTGGTGTAGTGTATAAAGCACCAGCCCTGGAGTCAGGAGTGCCTGGGTTCAAATCCAGTCTCAGACACTTAATAATTACCTAGCTGTGTGGCCTTGGGCAAGCCACTTAACCCATTTGCCTTGCAAAAACCTAAAAAAAAAAAATCTGAATCCCCTCTACCATTTATAGAGTCCAAAAAATTTCAGAAGAATAATTGACCCATGGGGCAGCTAGGTGGTATAGTGGATGGGGCGGCTAGGTGGTGTAATGGATAAAGCACAGGCCTTGGAGTCAGGAGTACTTGGATTCAAATCCGGTCTCATACACTTAATAGTTACCTAGCTGTGTGGCCTTGGCAAGCCACTTAACCCCATTGCCTTGCCAAAAAAAACCCAAACCTAACAAGAATAATTGACCCAGCCTCCCTGGCCTTCTGTTTTGTGAACTATAAAATGAAATGGCAGTGGATGTGAAGGTTGCTTGCCCCTATTCCAGCTCTAAATCTATAATCAGGAAGTCAAACAATCCACAAACATTCATTAAACAACTATTGTGTGCCAGATAATTGAATTACAAAGACAAAAATAAAACAGTCCCTGCTCTTGAAGAGCTTATAAACAAAATAAATAAAAAGTAGTGAATCAGTAAATAAAAAGAAGAATCAGCAAAGGCACTGTGTGGAAGGTAGTGCTTGACTTATGCTTTGGAGGAAATTAGGGAGTCTTGGAGCAGAGATGAAGAGGAAAAATATACCAAGAATGGGGAATGACTATTGCAAAGGAACAGTGTTAAAACATGGAGAATTTTTATGTGGAGCATCAACAAGATCAGTTCAGGACACTGTGGAATGGAAGAAAGGAAATAATATTTATTGTACAGGGTACCAGCTTTAATATCTTAAAACTGCCCTAAAGCCTTTGATTTGTCTTGTATAATAAACCTGAAAAGGTGGGTTATGAAAAGTTTTAAATGACAGTGGTTAATATTATGTCCTAAAACCAAAAAAGCCATTGGAGTTTATTGAGTTTTGAAATGATAGTTGTGTTTAGAATAATCACTTTGGCACATGTGCAGAAGATAGATTGGAGAGGAAAGTTAGTGATTGTTTAGTTCTACTTCAGCCCTTCACTGACAGGGAATTCAGTACCTATTTTCTGATTACTCTGATTAATAATAGGTTCTTTCTTAAACTTCTCTGAAAACTGTTTTCTTATACTTTCTATCCATTTGTTCTGCCCTCTGGAACTAAGCAAATGTTAAATACAGAGTGCCTCATTGTATATTTTGAGAATGCTTTTGGTTCAGTGGTTTGCCTTTCCTATCTTTCCTTACTCCTCCTACTTTCACAAAAACAAAACAAAATAAAAAACAACCCACCATCAAATAAATACCACCTGGAGTTTCCTTCTAGAAAGAGTACTTACACTCTTCACCTCTGCTTCTCAGCTCTTAATTACTGTAGATTAAACCTCTTCCTTCTGATCATTCTCTTTCAGAGGTCACCAATGATTTTTAAAAATCGTATTGATGATGTCTTTTGTTTTTATATCACTTTCATTTCCTATTTTTTTGCTTTCTTTCCCAACAAACAATAAGATGATTTCTAAAACATTCAGCAACATTATGTCAACCTTGTAAATAACTGTGTCAAGTCAGTTTGTCGTTAATAAGTGTTTTACACTCTTATCACCCCAGCTCTGCAAAGAAAGTAGTGAGGTATGCCTTATCTGGTCTTTCCTTCAAACTTGGTCATTGTCATTATATAGCATTCACTTTTTTAAAATTGGTTTTTGAATTTTACAATATTTTCCCCAATCTCGCTTCCCTCCCTCTACCCCGCACAGAAGGCAGTCTAATAGTCTTTACATTGTTTCCCTGCTGTACATTGATCAAAATTGAATATGTTGAGAGGGAAATCATATCTTTAAGAAAAAAATAAAAGAGATAGCAAAATTACATAAGATACCTTTTTTTTTTTTTTTTAAAATTGAAGTTAATAGTCTTCGGTCTTTGTTTAAACTCTACAGTTCTTTCTTTGGATACAGATGGTATTCTCCGTAGCAGATACCTAAAATTGACCCTGATTGTTGCACTGATGAAATGAGCAAGACCATTAAGATTGATCATCACCCCCCCCATGTTGTATAGTATTCACTTTTAATTTTTTCTTATTGTTTCTTACAATAAATAACTCAATTACTAATTCTAAATTCTGCTACGTTGCTAAATCTACTAAATCCCATACCCTTTTCTCAGTCCTCATCCTCTGTAATCATTTGTGTAATATTCAATTCTTTTTTTTAATATATTTTCTCTTCCACCTGAATTCTTTCAGTGGCTTCCATTTCATTGTTTAGCTGGTTTTCCTCTTACTCATGACTATTCTTTCTTAATCCTTTCCAATTCATTATTATCTTCCTCTTGTACCTAAGCATGAGTGCTCCCAAAGTTTCCTTCCTAAACCCTGTAGTCTCTTCCTTTGGTGGTCTCATCTCCTCTCATGGGCTTCATGTTCCACCTTTGCGGAAATCACCTTTCATTTAGAGACAGCCTCCAAAGTTAGCTATTTCTAATTCCTAGTCTGTCTGTCTCTGTCTCTCTCTGTCTCTCTCTGTCTCTCTCTCTCTCTCTCTCTCTCTCTCTCTCTCTGTTTTCTTCACTTGAGGACCACACTAGGTAGCCGGGGGCATATAGTATGCTACACTGTCCCATCTGTAAAATGAGGATGAGAAGAATAGCACTTAATTCAGGTTATTTTGAGGCTCAAATAATATATGTAAAACATTTTGCAAACTTTAAAGCACTCTCTAAATGTTCCCTGTTATCCTGATTTACTTACTAGTCATCTCCATATAGATATCTGGCCAATACTTCAAATCCTCATATTGAACTAATCAGCTTCTCACTGCAAACAGACTGACATCTAACTCTTCTTGCTATCTCCCGGGACCACCATTCCTCAAGTCACCCAGGTTCAAAAGCCCTTGAGCAATCTCTTAACTTTTCCTTCTCCTTCATCCATTTAATTGCCAAGTTTTATCAATTCACTAGCTTCTAATTTACCTCTCTGCCTTAAGTCTCTCTACTTTTCTATTAATCCTCCACATATCCAAGTTCTGTTTTTAAAATACAGATCTGATTATATCAATTGAGCATATTCTAGTTTGTACTTACCTGCCAATAATATAGAAATTTATCTGTTCAGAAAGTTCATTTTATAATAGTTTGGGAATGTTATATTGATAAGATGTTCTGTATATGTCTCCTTGAACTTTGGCTTATTAAATTTCATTTCTATTTTATAAAAAACAGTTCACATTTTATACTTCATTGTTCCCTTGTGAACTATGTTTATGCAGCAGATAAAGAATTTGAGTAGAGAAGATATATCTTATCCATGTAGCTGCTGTCAAAGCTAAAATTTGAACCTGAGGCTCTTGTCTTTGATCTAAAATTTAGAACTTTTAGACTTTAAATGCTCTCTTAGCAAAACATATTGCCTCTTGGTGAAAGTCAGTGAATAGTCATTCAATGAAATCTTTTGATTTAGTTTCCTAAGATGATTATTTCTTTCAAGGCAGTAGTATTAATTTTTGAGGAGCAAATGTTTAATTCATATTTTCATAGTTGTAATATTCATAGATCTTCCTTCATGAAAAATTTTAAATTTTGAACTAACTTGTTAACTTGCAATCAGTATGCATTATGAAATTATTTCAAATAATAATGACAACCAATTTCTCTAACATTATTTCCACTTTAGCTACAGACAAGCCCAGAATATGGTCAGGGAATGAATCCGATTAGCCGACTTGCCCAGATCCAGCAGGCCAAAAAAGATAAGGAGCCTGAATACATGCTTCTCACTGAGCGAGGTCTTCCACGACGTAGGGAATTTGTTATGCAGGTAGGTAAAGAGAAGATTGGACTACCATAAGAATACCAATTTTAATACGTTGAAACAATTATAATGAAGAGGTGGGTTTCTTTATTCTTCTTCCTGGTGCTTTTCTTCTATCTCTCATCAGGTATTTAACATATAGATGACAACTTGGATCTGAATCTTTTTGTCCTTTACAGGTTTGCTGCCACTGCATCCTGACCCTTGAAAAAGGCCCTAATCTTTGTCTAGAGTTTGTTGACTAGAATTGTATTGCTTCCTTGTAGTTCTAATCCTGCTCCTGAAATTGATAGTATATAGGTGGGTTCCAATAGGCTTAGTGAAATTCTGCCATGTGGGCAACCTAATGTTACCTTATGTTTGGAGACTACACAGTCTTTGGGAGAAAATATTCTTTGATATGTTTACTCATTTTTGAAACATAATTTTTTATTGCCTTCTTGAATGTTGAGATACCTCTTGATACTCTTAAGTAATGTGATTTATTTAGTTGATGGTTCTAAACACTCTTTATTATTTGTTCAGGAGAGTTCCCAAACTTATCTTGTGCCTTTTGTCCATATCTGATTTCAGATCAGGTAAAATGGTGATGTCATTTCTTACATGACTGGAACAGCAAGACATCCAGGATGTTTTTATACCTAGGCATTTAGTAGACTTCAATGCCTCTGATTTAAACTAGGGCTAATAGGAGCCCATGAGATGAAATAAATCACTCTTTGAAGGTCAAAGGTAGAAGGGACTTTAGCACAGAATGTTTCAGCTAGAGCTAGAAAGAACCATGAAGTTTTATTTAACACAAATTCCTTCATTATCTTGATGTCAAGAGTTTGTGATTTTACACATGGAGAACAACTAGGATAAAACTAAAACCTGGTCAGCTTTCTTTGATTATTTGATTTGTTTCCTTGCAAATCAGCCGTGACTTGATTTTCTTTTTTTTGCACTATCTTTGCACACTTATCTATGGTTGTGTTGCTTAACTTTGTGCAGGTCAAAGTTGGTGGCCACACTGCTGAAGGAATGGGCACAAATAAAAAGGTGGCAAAGCGCAATGCAGCTGAAAATATGTTAGAGATCCTAGGTTTCAAAGTCCCCCAAGCCCAGCCCCCAAAACCAGCGCTAAAGACAGAAGAAAAGGTAATTGGCCATCTACATGTTGATTTCTTTTTCTGTCATCCACAGACAGACATAATCTTCATTTTTAAGGAGACTTATCAGTAGGGACCAACATCAAATATGGTCCTTGAGAAAGTTATAAAAATCATTTATTTAAAGAAACATGATCGAGCTTCAATACCTCAAGCATGAGAATGTGGTCAGAAGTAGGATGATATCTTTCAAGTAATTACAAACTGACTGTGGATATTGTTTATGAATTCTTATTCTTAATTAGTATCTTAAAGGCACTGAGCAGTTGTTTAAAAGAGATTCTTCTTCTCTACTTGTAAAATAGTGGGTGATGTGCTTGGAATTTGCGTGTGATTTGGCTTCTACTTAGCACGTAGAGGCAGAATGGCAAAAGGGATAAGGAACTGGCCTCAAAGTCAGGAAGACTGGGGTTCACATCCTACCTCTCAACACATTCTAGCTTTGTGATCTTAGTTAAGTCACTTAACCTCTAAAAGTTTTACGAATTTATCAAAGAATAAATTTGAGAGGTTGTTTCTTGCATTGATAAAGGGAGGTTTTTTTCATCTAGGAGTTCCCTCTATCAATGAAGTCTCAGGTCTAGTACATATCCTTTATCCCTTAAAGTGTACTTAGGAGACTGTTTAACTTAGGCTTAAATTTTCCAGAACACAGATACAGTGTGATGTTAGATTTGGAAAAGAAGGCACAGATTTCTCTTGGTTTTTATGTGGAAATTCTCCCCCCCCATATAGGTTGCCAGGTAAAAATAAATTAATGCTAGAAATTTATAGTTGACTGGGCCAACAGCACTTCTAGTAAAAACCTCTGGTTTTCTCCTTTAAATTTTTTGAATGGTTTTGTCAGGATAACCTTGAAAACACCACAATTGTTTGGTTTACTTATGTTCTGTTCATCTCTGAGAACAATTATCACCTGCTGTTTCACAACAGTAGGAGGCCTCAAAATGCCTTATAATATACCCAATCTTCTAAATGTTGGGCTTTGCTTTTAAGAATTTCCTGCCAAAACTTCTAAGAAATTGCTTTGTCCTTAATTATCAAGAAGGTAGAAACCCTTCCATTTGACTGAATTTAAAGCTGTATCTTTGACAATTCAGTCATAGAACATAAACTGTCAGAGCTGGAAGGGCCTCCTAAAAATCATCTAATGCAATCATTTCATTTTGTAGATGAGGAAGTTGAGACTCCCTATAAGGGAAATGACCTGTCCAGTCACATAGAAAATTATTGATAGCTAGAACTCGAACCCTGATGTCTAACCTTCCCCTCCAGTGCTGTTTCCACTACACCACACTGCCTTCGTTCTGTTTGAAAAAGTATCTTAACTTTCATCTCAGTTGAGATGGGGATGTTAGTCCCAGAATATTCTTTGATTTATAAATTAATGTTCAACCTAAAATTTTCCTTTGCATTAGTGTGATTTCACATTATTTGATCATCTTTTGGCTCCTTTGGATTAAGTTGTCCATTTTTTACTTCTCTTTGAATACCATTGTTTAGCATTTCAGGGTTAAGAGAAAACCACTTTATATATAGCTCTGATGACTGAAGACTCATTAAAAAGAAATTCAATGGCTTTGTATTAAAATAAGAAATAGAGCCTACCTTTAAAGGGTGTGTGGTCTTAACATTCTGTGGAAGAGTGAGGTATCTTGTCATGGGTTTTACTGAATCTGGTCTGGGGATCCTAAGCTCCTGCATAAGCTCTTGGTGGTGACAGAGAGCTGTTGAATTTAGAACTTCAGTTATGAGTCCAATGAGTAACCTTTGACATGTAAATACCAAAAATTAATTTTTCCTCTTTGCAGTCAAATTCTTTAGAGAAATGCTATTGGTTTGTGTTTCTGACTTTGTTTTTTTAAGACCCCAGTAAAGAAACCAGGTGATGGAAGAAAAGTTACCTTTTTTGAACCCAACTCTGGTGATGAAAATGTGACCAGTAAGTGTGAACTCATTGGAATTTTGAAATGGATTGACCTGATTATATGAATAATGTATTTTGTGGAGGGGGAAAAGGAAATATTAATATTACTACATAATCTATACTTAAGTTTGTTTGTTCCCCCCAACATTCTCACCACCTTATGCTTGCTTTATCATTGGGACATTTTGCTTCATTATACTTTGGCTAAGCATCAGTTTCAGTGGTCTCCTTTACCACTTTCTTTATTTTTCTCCTCATCTTCTCTTACATGCTATACCATATAGAACAATTTGAATACTTCTTGTTTCTTCTTGCCTTCTTTCTTTTCACCTCTTTTCCCCCTTGCATTAGAAATTTGAAGACCTGAGGTCTAGTCCTGGCTCTCCCATTAAAATTAAACTGTGACCTTGGGCAGGTCACTTCCTATTTCAAATGTCATTTTCCATAAATGAAAGGATTAGATGAGTGGATCTTTCCCCAACTATGCTATTATAAATTCTGTGTACTAAGGTCTCATCCAACTCTGACATGCTGTAACACGTCCTAGTATATCTCAGAGATGAAGAACTTGTTGCCTTCTCTTTCTTGAGTTCATTCCTATCATTCCTTTGTTTCTGTTACATCTCTCTTTGAGATTGTGAGCCAGTTTGGCAAGCAAGTAGCATTGCTGATCCTTGAGTTTGTGTAACATCTTAAATATTTACTGGTGCCCAATCTGCATATGACAACAAATATATACCTTTTATTCCATATGCTTTTGTGTGCATATTGCCACTTTGCCTATTGTTTTAATAACTGTCATGCATTCAAGTTTGATAGATGTTTTGAACATGTGTATGTTTCCTTAGGTAATAAGGAAGATGAATTTAGGATGCCTTATCTCAGTCATCAGCAACTTCCAGCAGGAATTCTTCCCATGGTGCCTGAAGTGGCACAGGCGGTAGGAGTCAATCAAGGACATCATACCAAAGAGTTTACTAGGGTAGCTCTGAATCCCGCCAAGGCTACGGTTACAGCCATGATTGCTAGAGAGCTGTTGTATGGGGGAACCTCCCCCACAGCAGAGACCATTTTAAAGAATAACATCTCCTCAGGCCATGTCCCCCATGGGCCACTTACTAGACCATCTGAGCAACTGGATTACCTTTCCAATGTCCAGGGAATCCAGGTAATTAATTTTTAACCAAATGTCATGTAATTATCTTTTCATATTTTCCTAGTTTGTTGGGGAAAGAACTTTTAAAAGTTAATGGAGGGGGCAACTAGGTGGCACATTGGATAGAGCACCAGCCCTGGAGTCAGGAGGACCTGAGTTCAAATCCAGCCTCAAGACACTCAATACCTACTTAGTCGTGTGACCTTTGGTCAGTCAACTTAACCCCATTGCCTTGCAAAACAATAAAAAAAAATTTTATGGAGTTATTTTGTGAAATTTACCATTTGCCACATGGACTAATTATAAAGATTACTTTCTTTAGGGGAAAGACTTGAGTTCACTTTTGCATTTTTCTAAACATTTAAGAATTTTTGCTCACCTTTTAGAGGACTTCATATATTGGTGAGAAAAAAAAGAAAATGTTTCATCACTTGATTGGTGAGAGGGTGTCTAGTACCTTTGAAAAAAATAGACAACCTTTCTGGAGAAACTTAGCCTTTAACTTATTGACCTTTTTAGAACTTAGCCTTTGAAAGGAGCAGTTTTATGATGTTGACATTCTTTGTAAATGATATTTTGTTAACAGAGGTGGAGAAGCCATTGCTTCTTTCAGACCTGGAGAAGTAAGCAGAGATTAGGATCCCTGAGAGGTATTTCTAGGCCCAGGATTGCTTATGTCTTTGAGGAAATCAGTTTCTCTTTCACAGTAGCTGCAGCAAAAATAGCCTTTGGGGAATTATTTGGGACTAATGGGAGTTGCAAGGGTTATGTGTGATGGTAGGTGAAAATAGTTGTCTCCAGGCCTTGACTTTTTCTTCCCGACCCAGATAGACTGACCCAAGGCAATTCTCTCATTTTTCCTTTGTTAGGACTAGCTAAGACTTACACTGGCAATTAATTGTCTTTAGGAATGACAGCAATTGTTGTTGTTGGCCTTCTTAGGTGGAGTACAAAGACTTCCCCAAAAACAACAAGAATGAATTTGTCTCTCTTATAAATTGCTCCTCTCAGCCACCACTGATCAGCCATGGAATTGGAAAGGATGTGGAATCCTGCCATGATATGGTATGTTAAATACTTAACTTAAATCTTAGGATGATCTTGACTGAAAATTAAGTAAGTGTAGAGCTGTGAATGAAAAAGCCTAGGTGCTATTTCATTTATTTCAGTTGGTAACTGACCTCATATTTCCTTGCAAAATCCATTCTCTTTTATAATTCCACCTCTTTGAAGAGTCCTAATTTATGCAGAATATTACCCCAAGGAAACTACATCCTATAACTACATCCTGAGTTGGTTGTTCAGATTTCTGATTCTGTTTCTCACAAAATAAATCCCCTTTTGATTTATCTATCTGAAAGTTGTCCTCCTTTGGTACAGCCTTGGTACACCCCACACACTGGTATGAGAACTATTTTTTCCTGTATCCTCCTTATCGCTTTTTCTATTAGGACTATAATGGTCCTAAACCAGTGGATAGCCCTTTGTTAGCAGTTGGGAATCTCTAAACTCTTCATCAGAATGAATCTCATCAGCAGTGGCATCAGCTGGAACACCTGGTGTTATGAAATCCCTCTTATACTTAACATTTATCTGAAGAATCTTTGGTTTCAAACCCCCCTCCCCCAAAAGCTGTGGTTTCTTCAAAGTGGATGTCCTTTCTGCCATGCTAATTAGTAGACAGTTTTCATGAGTTGACATGTCTGTAAAAAAAAAAAGAAAAAAATGAAAAAAATCCTGACAAAAATCCCTGGGGCTTCTTTGAACTCAGGGCTGGTCATGTCTGCAAAGTTAGACAAAGGATCCACCAGAGCTTGTGTTGCACTTTTGACAGCCCCAGGTCACCTCTTTAAATTAATTTTAAATGGTGCCATCCAACCTGACCAGTCACAGTCAAAGTGATCCTATTCCCCACTTTGTTATTGTTCAGTGATTAATGACAAGTGTCCTCTTCCTCTCTTCCCCTTTCCAGGCTGCACTGAACATTTTAAAGTTGCTGTCTGAGTTGGACCAACAAAGTACAGAGATGCCAAGAACAGGAAATGGACCAATGTCTGTGTGAGTGAATTGTTATTACGGGAAACAACCCTTTGCTCCCCTCAAACTAACTTCATCAGTTCTGTGAGCTTTATGATCGTCTCCCTTCCTTGAAGAGTGCTTTCCCATCTTAAGTAGAAAGTGCTACAATAAGCCTTTGCCATAAGCCAGGCCTTCCTGCTGTATGTTTTGAGTTTTTTGGTTCAAGGTCTAAATGCATCTTATTTCATAACTGCTGCCTCATGACTTTTCTTTTTCTTTAAAGGTGTGGGAGGTGCTGAACCTTTTCTGGCCACAAACCACTTAAAAAATTCAACATATATACTGAATATACTGAAACTGCTTTGCAATTTTGGAATTTCTGATGCCTCCAGTGGGCGGAGAGATGTGGTGAATGATGAAATGGAGAAGGCAATAGTGATGAAAATGGAGACAAACAGGAGGAGGCTGTGATTGTGAACTCTCATGGTTTCTTCTGGTGGGGCCAGACAGGTGGTGGCAGTGGGGGAATTCTGACAGCTTAAATCATGCACAAGCTACTGCTTGGATATGTTCATGGGGAAGGAGGATCAAGTGAAGAGAGATCAACTGTCTGGTCTCCTGTATTGAGTCCTCCTATCTCAACTTGGAAGTAATTGTTCATCATCCTGGAGTCACATGGTCTTCTTCAGTGCTTTGTCTTGTGTTTTTATAGATGTGTGAAACCAGAAAAGGAAAGCAATCCCCTTCTCAAACTGGCTAACTCAAACCTTTAGGGACAGACACTGGACAGCAGTGCCTGACAGACGTTAGACCTGACCCAAGTCTGAAAGCACCAGAGAAAATCAAATGCTTCCTATTCAGTGTAACCTGTTATAGAGTGAGTGCTGCAGCCCTTCCATCTTCCTTGTAGTTACTGAAACCATAACCATTGCTTTATCCTAAGACAGTGATACATTTTTAGTTTCCTTTTTTGTTTGATTGAAACGACACTATGCGTTTTTTTCATTTGAAAGTTTCTCAATTGTATCTAGTTATATAGCACAGTTTAGAAACTTGTCTGAGACTGACGTTCTCTGTAAACTAACCTGCAAAGATCATATCCATGTATGTGGCTATACATTGTTTTTATCGGAATAGCCAAGGACCATTCCGATGATGCCAATTGTGTGCCATCAAGTTTACTATCCCAGATATTTAGAGAGATGTGTGTATGTGTATATACACACATCTCTCTATATATTCCTCTATATATAGAACCTTGATGAAGTTGCCCAATGGTTGTATAAATTGGACATTTTAGGAATTTTAAGCTTTACATGATCACTTGGTTCATTTACTATTTTCCTTTTTTTTTTGTTAAACACAACAGAACTTAAAATAAATGAATTTTGATCTTTTTAAAGATTATTAAAAAAATAAATGTGTATATAGCTCTCTGTGGCACACAGCTTTCACAACACTACAGGATATGATCTCAGTGTAGTACATATAAAAACTGCAGATTGATTTTCCTTGAGTGCTTTATACTGTTGAATTACATCTCCATGTAGGGCTGAAAAAAAATTAACGATGTTTATATATAAAACTGTGTTGCTTTTGATGTTGTGTTATTGTGCACAGAAATGTGTACAGTAAGTTTTTGCATATGGTCCAGGTAAAAAAGCACGGTCGCCTTGCAAGTTAAGTACTGCTTCAGTTCATTGTTCACGCTGGAAATTTTTTCTCCCCATGGAATGTAAGTAAAACTGAGTGTTTGTCACCAATAAATGGTCATACTAAATTTTTTTGGTTAATTTATTCTTGTATACTGTTGTTGCTGGATTGCCTCCCCCTTCTTTTCCCTCAGAGGAGTGAAGGATTTGTAATGCTAATGTGATTCAGTCTGGCCAGTAATCAGAAGGTCTGAAATAACTTTATATAAAAACCATTGATCAATAAAATTGCAACTAATGAATCCTGGTAATCTTGATCAGTGACTAAAGAAAGGGCATGCAGAAACTTCTTGGGTCATTGGACTCTGATGTTAATAGATGTGTGGTTGCAAATGGGGCAGCACAAACTAGCAACTAGCTCCTTAGACTTCCCCTGAGGCCAAACTAATGCTCACAGACTTCCTTTTCCCTTTGCTGTAGCCTTCTGGGTTTTGGGAGCCTCAGGAGTATCAGAGAGGCAGAGCTCAGATTTACCATGGCATGGCAGCACTGAAATGGGTTCTCTCTTAACTGAACTTGTCCTGGAAACTACAACTGTGATTTGGAAACATTGCAAATTTGTAATTTGAAAATCAAATGTAGGTTCTTTGTATTTGGATGAACAGACTGGAAGAACAGACTGAGCCACTGAGGGAGCTATGACAGGCTGCCACTTTTCTACCCTAAGTCACCATATTTCCTTTAAGGGTACAGAACTACATTGGAAGCTCACAATCTGGAGAATTTCATCTCTTGACTCTCTAAGATGTAATCATATATTTGTATAGTGCTATCAGTTATGAAGTAGGTAGAAGATAACTATTTGATTCTTGTTCAAGGTGTTGGATTTATTTATTAGTTGTTGTGAGGCTACTGGGGTTAAATGACTTGCCCAGGATTACACATTAAGTGTCAGATATTTTAACTTCAGGTCCTCCTGACTTTAATGCCAGTGCTCTCTATCCACTGTATCAACCAGCTGTCCCTGTTGGATTTATTTCAAAAAGGAAATAAGCAACGATGACCTTGTTAATACTTGAATGAATATTAACATAACCTGGTTTTAGATCCTCTATAACAGAGCAATAGTAAAACAATGGTGCAGTAAGTATTCAAACTATAAATCAATCTCCAAATCACTTGGAACTCACCCACAGAGCAGGCTTGCTCTTTTTACATCTAGCATTGGACGATATCTATGATAAACCATTGAGCTTTGCTCTATTTCCTTGACTGTTTAGACACTTGTTTTGGTGACTGCAGAAACTATTAGAATGTACTAAATATTTTCTAAACTATTAAATTGATTTTGAGTATTATATGCAAAATGTATGGGCAAAGGTTTTTATTTAAAATGTTTTTTTTTGACAGAATCAGAATTGGGTAAAGCATGTTTTGCACATTATTTTCTAAGTTGAGACATTTTTTTTTCAACTGACTTGTAACCTTAGGCTAATTCTGTGATATAGAAAGGTCAAACTTCAAGAAGGGATAGTAGAAAGCAGACATTATGTATTTAACATGTAATAATAGCTCACATCAGTTTCTCAGTTTACAAAGTGCTGTAATCACCAGTATAAGTAGTGTGAAAGTATTCTATTTTACAGATGAGACTGAAAGTTCAGTGAGGGCTATTAAACTTGTTCAAGATCACACAATAAAGTGAAAGTAGAAATTGAACCCCAATCTCCTGACTCATAGTCCAGTTCTTTTACTAGTGCATTTATCTTTTTTAATAGGCATGGTAGGTGGAACTATCTCTAAGCTCTTGGTTTTTAATTTTTATTGATCGTTTTGTAAAATCACTTTCTTTTAAAATATACCTTGTTTCTTAGTCTATCCAACGGGCTTTTTAAATCACCAAGTTTGAGATGCTTCAATAAGTAAAAGTTCCTAGGTGTCCCCAAATATAAACTATATCGAACCTTTAGCTTCTGGACAAAACCATCTCTTTGTCAAAGTAAAGGGCTATGGTGATGTTAATAGAACCTTCCCAGGGCAGCTAGGTGATTAGAGCACTGCTTAGAGTCAGGAGGATAGGAGTTTTCAAATCCAGCATCAGACACTTTCTGACTGTGATCTTGGGCAAATCACTTGCATCCAGGGTCATCTCCAGTGGCTCTGATTCCTATTTGGCCACTATACCCCACATGGCTCTGGAAGAGAAAGTGAGTTTGGTGACTTACACTTCCCTTCTGTGATCTTCAAAAATGAAGGACAAACATTGTTTGAGACTCGGTTTATAATACTGTCTCACTACTACAGAATCTACATTTGACAACTCCAATAACTATATTCTGCCAACAAACATTAGCTCAACTGTGATATTATCTGTTACAGGTATGTAAAGTCAGGGCAAATCCTACCTGAAATGCTGCCTCTGGTCCCCTCAAGAAACACAACAGAGGTCAAGGAAAGGGCAACTATAAGGGTCAAGGGCAATGGGCGTGGAAGTTATCTAAAGTAAAGTAACCTCAGCAAGTAAATATACTTAAAATTTGTAATCCTGGTATAGTTAAATTAGATGTCTTTAGTACTTGAAAGAGCTAAGTGTATGACGAAGAAAATTTTTTTACGTGTGGCAATATTGAAAAGAGAAGGTTGGAACTTTAAAGGAGCTAGAAAGGTCCTATATAACCTTCCAGTAACATCCATATAGTTTATTTAGTGTCAGAGCTTACTTAACACTTGAAAATTTTATTTCATATTATGGCAAATAAGAGAGAGCTATCTAGTGAATGATCTCTAATGATTGATTAACTCTAGTAGAATACTACACCTCAGGAATCTCTGCTGTGCAATCTTATCAGTGACTTTTGTCAAGGCAGAGTTGGCATGCTCATTAAATTTTTAAGGCACATGAAGATGGTAGATTAGATGACTAACACTTTGTATACTAAGATTCAAAACGACCTAGAAGACTGAACTGAATATGATAAAAATTAATGGGGATGGGCAGCTAGGTGGCGCAGTGGATAAAGCACCAGCCTTGGAGTCAGGAGTACCTGGGTTCAAATCCAGTCTCAGACACTTAATAATTACCTAGCTGTGTGGCCTTGGGCAAGCCACTTAACCCCATTTGCCTTGCAAAAACCTAAAAAAAAAAATTAATGGAAATAAATATTCAAAATAAAAGATGAGCAGTTAAACAGAAAAAATTAAGTTCATAAATGAGGAGGCAGGGGTTGAGAGGGTAATAAAAGGCATAGTGTTCAGGGATAGGTGGTAGTCTGAGTGTGGTCTACCTTGGTTAGACGTATGAAATTTGGAGTGCTAAACTTTAGAAAAGGCATTGATAACCTGGATTCTCCAAAGTTGAATAACCAGGATCACGAAAGCCCTTCAAGATCCTGCAAAATTAAGATTAAAGAACTAGAGATGATTTTGTTACTCACTTGCTTTAGTAATGTCTGACTCTGATGCCATTTTGGATTCCCATCTCATTTTACACACAAATAACTTCGGCAAACTCAGCTAAGTGATTTGATCTAAGGCCAGAATGGAACTTGGGGAGATGAGTTTTCCTGTCTTCATCCATTGTGCCATTTAACTGCCTGGAGGACATAAAGTTTCTAGGGAATAGGGAAAGCAGTTTTCAAACAGTTAAATGACAGTATTTTAATACTTAAGAGAACAGAAAGGAAAAACAACGGACAAAATTTGCAAAAATGGGTTTAAAGTTGCTCTTAGGAAAGATTTCCTATAAATAAGAACTGTCTTAAAGTGAAATGGACTGCCTGCAGAGATAGTACATTTCCCTTCACTGGAAATCTTTCAGTCAAGACTGAAAGACACCTTTCAGATTTGAGTTAAGAGTGGTTGGGACAACCAGAACAAACTTTCTTTGCATATCATTTCAGATAGTTAATTTATCATGTCTCCTTTAAATCTTTTCAGGCTAAACATCTCCAGGGCCCAGAATACTGAGGCTGATGACCCATGAAACTAATACTGAAGTATTTATAGTCATCCAATTCATTTTCCTACAAGAAACCTTTAATGTATCCTACTTAAGGGTTATATGAACTGAATACTTGACTACAGCCTTGTGAATGGTTTTTCTGTTCCTCTTACAAGTTTTTCCTGTAGTCTTCCAATGCTTAATTGTTCTAGTCAAGGAAGAATACAAAATGGTGAGGATTTGGATTCCTAGGACCTCTGAAGGCCCCTTCAAGTGATGTAGACTTAAGATGGATGATCAAGACCCAGTATAATTTAAAAAACTCTAAATTTTAGAGTTCTCAAGTATGTGATATTTTATGGTTGAGGTTGATTATCTAGATAACCAGTTTTTGATGTCATCTTGGACTTTACCAATTTACCTATGTAGTATCTCTGCTTGCTATATGACTTGTAGGTGATATATATCAAAGGGCAGGAAATGTAAAATATTCTTCAGTTCTCTTGAATTCCAGTGCAGACTTGGCCTGGCTCATAAAACTATACCAATTTGTTACCTTCTCTAGACAAAATGAGGCTGTAAATAATATTCAACTCATCAATACCACTTTATATTTATATTGATGCCAAATATTAAATGGAAAGAGGTCAATGGAAGGGCCTTAGAATTTGAAAGTAGCAGATCATAAAAGATTTTTTGATTTAAACAAATTCCATGTTAAATTAATGTTCAATTTAATATAGTAACAAACTTCCCTCCTTGTCTATGCCCTTTTCCGGATTTACTTCAGCTCTTTTCTGTGTATTTTAAAAAAAACTTCCTTTATTGGACTTTAATTTCTCATCATCTGGTTGGCTTTGCTGTGTTGCTAGGAGAACCTGGGGGAAGGGACTGGAGAGAAAGGAGATTCCTGTCTCCTCCTGAGGCAAATAGCAAACATAAGCACCCTTGGTATGGAAAGTGGAGATGAACTGTTGATAACATTTAGAACTAGTCTCATACCTTTTTCTGTAGTAATAAATGTTTCCAATCCCTATCTGGGAAACATTGAACAACAAAACACCCAATAGATTTTTTTCTATATCATCAACAGATTACTAGCATTATATAAATAACACTCTTGGTCAAACATCCTCAGTTGTGAGCTTACAATTACAGAATCTTCATTTAGAAAAATTACACTATACAACTTAGATAATGTTAATTTGGGTTTTTCTAAGACAATGTATTTCTGTTTCAGTTTAATACAACTGTTCTAAATGTAGGAGACAGTAAATGAAATGTCTTACTCTCCACTAAACAAGTTTTTCTTTTATTTCCCCACTATCTAATCTTGAAGGCAGAGTTTATTAGTGCTTTCCAACATACCAACGTTTGCCATAGCTACCTAGTACTTACTAAAGTGAAAACTACCCTCCTAATCTAACACTTGCCAGTTCTGCAAATATGTACGTTAATAGTTATCAATGGGGCAGCTAGGTGGTGTAGTGGATAAAGCACCAGCCCTGGAGTCAGGAGTACCTGGGTTCAAATCCGGCCTCAGACACCTAGCTGTGTGGCCTTGGGCAAGCCACTTAACCCCATTTGCCTTGCAAAAAAAAATAACACAAAACAAGGGATGTCTAAAGATGAGAATTTCTGCACCAAAAAAGATTTAAGTCTATTAGTTAAAAATTTGAAAAGTACCTTTGGAATGAATCTTCACATTTACTCTTTGTTCATGAACCCGGGTTTTTAACCATAGAGCATTTGTAACCAATTTGCTGGTTGCTGCAACTGGGATATGAGCAATAAAAGAGCCATTAGAGGATGACTGGACCAAATATGGCTCTATCCCGGGCCATTTATATAAGGGTATTAAGAGATCCTATCTGCATATAACCTAAAGATGATGAACTTTTTTTTGGGGGGGGGGGAATTGGAGGGGTGTTTGCACCCAGTTAATTAAGTCTGAGGACACATTTGAACTCAGGTCCTACTCTATTTACTTCACCACATTTTTTGTTTTTAGTTTTTTTGCTAGGCAATGGGGTTAAGTGGCTTGCCCAAGGCCACACAGCTAGGTAATTATTAAGTGTCTGAGACCGGATTTGAACCCAGGTACTCCTGACTCCAGGGCTGGTGCTTTATCCACTGCACCACCTAGCCACCCCTACCACCATTTTTTAAAAAGCCTGAAAGTGAATGAACAGCAAATATATTCTTGCAATAACTAAGAATAAAAAAGAAATTCTAAAGTATAAAGGGAGATATTTGAGATGTCATATATACTAGAAATATGGGGATATCATAATTCTTGAATAAGGGGGTAGCTAGATGATTCAGTGGATAGAGCAGGGCCCACAGTCAGGAAAAACCCATCTTCCTGCAATACCTGGCCTCTGACACTATTTGTGTGACCTTGAGGAAGTCATTTCCACCTGCCTCAGTTTACTCAACTGCAAAATAAGCTGAAGAATTTTTGCAAGCCACCCCAGTATCTCTGCTAAGAAAACCCCAAATGGGGTCACAAAGTCAGACATGACTGAAAAGGATTAAGAGAATTCTAGACTTGGTTAAAGGATTCATGTTGGTGCTTTTTAAGTTCAGTCAATATAAGTGACTTTCCATATAATTTCTCAAACTCATTAGCTTAATTTTTTACCTATTTTGTCTAGGAGTAATCAATCACCTTACTATATAATTACATTCAACTAACAGGACAAAGTTATGTAAGCAAAGGTCCTGAGCATCTGTGCTCACAGAAAATACCATGCTTGTTTTAACTTAGTAGTAGACCTAAGTTAGAATTATAAAAGGCACCCTTTATTCTTGCCATTAAATTAAAATATTCTTTATATTCCTGAATGGGGGGGGGGGGGGGCTTTTTGCAAGTGACTTGCCCAAGGTCACACAACTAAGTGTCCGATTTGAATTCAGGTTCTCCTGAATTGCTCTATCCAGTACTCTATCCACTGCCAACATCTAGCAGCCTGTAGTGGTATCTCTGGGCAGTCAGGAAGGCATCAGTAGTTAGCTAGCTGTTTCTCCTCCCTTTAAAAACATTCTCTCAATTAGGATTAAGGTACCGACATGTTAATTGATGGTCCAGACTTGCTTTTCTCTTGGTATAACAAACATGGTCTGACAAATTTTTGTCAGGCCCTTAAATGATATTCCAGACTTGGTTCTTTTCTTAAGGATGTTTCTGTCACTTTTAGGGAACCACAAAAGGTCTTGTGTTTTCCTTCATTCAGATATCAGAACCTCATTTGATGAAGACACTCACAAACATTCCATGCTCATCTCAGGCAAGTCCTTTTTCCTGAAATCTTCCAGAGACTCTACCTAGCACAAAGAAATTTTAATTCATTTAAAAAAACCAAACATTTTGTGATTACTTGTCACACATTTGAGCTCTGCAGCTGTTCCACATTTGATATCTGGTTGTATTTAGATCTGACATAGATGAATTTCTTCAGATCACCTGCAGTTGCCTCACTTCAGCAGTCATTATTACTTCTTAATTTTCAACTATTTCCCAAATGTGGTCCAACACAGGGACATAAGATATGTACAGATGGTGTGTTAAATACCATTTTGTAATGATCAGTGGTGAGACTAGAAAGTAGCTATGTTTCAGGTTAGATATTAGGATACTACTGTATCACGTTAGGATGGTGTCCTTGCCCCTCAATTTAAAGACTTTTACATTTTCACTGACAAGTCACTTCACTGACAGAAGAACATTTGTAGCCTAAATAAAGACCAACACCCATTCAGATGGATTCAAGAAACCTTTTAAATCCAAAAACACTACATTGAAGAATTCACACTTCAGGTAGGGAAAAAACTTGAGAACAGCCACCAAGCAAATTAAGGAAGTTCTATGCAATGGATACATGGGGTCCATTATGACTGTAAATAGTTAACAAACTTCTATCTCTTATTTCCAAAGTGAAAAATTGGCCTTACTAATGCGTGATATTACCCCAAAACCACCATATTTAAGCAGGAAAAGAACTTTGTAGGCAGGAAAAAACTCCTGCATTTAGAAGTAGTTTTAAAAATCGCTAAGCTAAAAAGACTGGTAGACATTGGTCTATGATATAACTGATAGTAAATACAAACCTTAGAAATTGTGAAGTAAATTTCCTAAAATGTCTAGGTTTCTTATCTTAGTATTTTTTTTATAAATGCTTAGTTTGTTACTAGCCTCAAGTCAGAAAGATCTGTCTTAAAATTCCTCCCCTGACATTTTGTAACTTGAGGAAATGGTCCAAGATCATTAATTTATATTGGAAGAAGGAAGTCTATTTATTTCCTCTTCCTCCTTTGTCCCCCACTCAAAAGCACTCCAAATACGTATTCAACTACTAGTGATTTTAATACCCTGATAAAACAAAACCAAAAAATAAAGAAAAAAGTAAACTTTGGGATATGCTTAACAAAATTAGTACAAAGGAAAAGAAGGTAAATTGTTTATCTTAGGAAACCATTCTACCTACAAAATGGAATTGCACCATTAATATGAAACAAACAAATCAATTTGTTTGAAAAACTTCACCATTTCAGATTCTCAGCTTAAAATATGATAAATATGCTGTACACTATGAACAGTCTATTTACTTAATAGCTAACTATATAGCCTAACCAAAGAGTTTGTGGTTTTCTTTATTGCTATATCACTACCACATTCTTACTTTTCAGTCAGCAAATGTTCTGCATTTTTAGACAAATCATTTCTATACAATGTTTTACAAAATTATATAGCTTGACAAAAACTGAAAAATCACACGAATGAAGCTAAGTGCCTGCTTTACACCTCAATAATCATTAAAGTGTCTTGGCTGTCAGAGAACTTAGATTTTTATCTGATCCACTGCCTTTTACAGAAGAGGTAAGATGAGATTCCAAAATATCAAAGCAACCCTGATTACAGTAATTGTCAATGTTTGATTTAAGACTAGAGCCTTCTGATTTCCAATCCCATGCTTTTTTACATATTATCAAGCTGCCAAATTGAGTTCTATATGATTTTTATGTTCTACTTAAACACATCACAAAAAAATCTTTTTTACTTGGAATCTGCTGTCCTTTACACAGAATGTTATAACAAAACAGATAAATATGGGATCTGAAATATCACTATAATACAGCTTCTGCCATACATTTTAAAATGAGGTCAGTACTCAGATGTCGACTTGAATCAATGGAAGATGACAAAGCCACAGAAGCAGTCTTCTTAGACCTGGTGCGAATAATACTTAGGATGCATTAAATGTCTCATCCAGAACTATAAACCTATAAAAACAATTAGCATTATGAGCAGTATCAAGCATTTACAAGGTAGGTGTCTGAGGTCTGATGAAGGTGAAAGCATATCGTTGAATAATTTTCACTAAAAACTCAGTTTTATGGTCAGGTTTTACTGACAGGACCCTGAATATATAATTTTTGCATGAAGTAGATTCCAAACAATTCAGTTAAAAGGGCAAGTATTGAAACTATTTAAAGTTTTATGGTCAAGCTCAGAGAAGTTCAACTTTAAACACAGTTTTCATCTAATAAAAGTAAATAATGACAGCAGAGTTCAGTTCCTTTCTGGGCATGCCCATAAAAATCCTGAGTCAAATCTTGAGATAGATATAAAGGGCAATTTCCAAAGTGGAGTCAAAAAAAGAGGGAGAGATTCTCCTCTAAAATAATTCCAGAAAATTCTATTAGAGTAAAACTCAAGTTCATAAAAATCAAATTATGCCACTGATTTAAAACATAAGGCAGAAAAAGACCACAATTCCAATTTACTTCAGGTCCTAAAAATAAAGAAAAAGAACCACACCTTGTTTCTACACAGAGGGCATTTGAAGGAGTCTAAAGAAATTAACAGACATGGAGAAACTCTTATAACATCCTGGTGAGATTAGAATAGGAAAGTTTCGCCCCAATCTGAAAACAGGGAAAATGAGGAAAATGACCTCATCACCCAGCCAAGAGTACCATATCCTCTTCTTCAATGTGACTGTGGCAAAGGTACAAAAATGCTTGAAATAGCTCCACTGTTTTTCACAACGTTTAGACGGTCAATTCTTCTTTAGAGACAGAGAAAGAAGGTGAGAGGAATTTAAGTGACCTGATGATGAAACCCCAAAGGAAATCTATCCTTCAACTATTCTGTAATACAGAGTTTAGAGTTTCCTTTATTGCTGACTACACAATTAAAACCATTCACTTTGCACTGCCTGGCAATTTACACAAGCAATTTTGTATCCACATTTTAAATAAAAAAAAAAAAGCCAGAAGACACAGAAAGAAAATACAAAATGGCAAAAGCATCAAAAAGGAAAAGGCATTTAGTGACAGTATAAGTCTACAAGCAGTGCTCTCCAGAAAAGTTAAAAGGTTATCCAAACACAGCAAATGTGGATCTCAAAATCAATCCCAAATAATGAACTGCTACTAAGATTCCCTCTGAAAGTTGCAAATTGGGAATGGAAAAAGTCACCCACCTATGATCACATAAACCACCTAATTTGCTCAAGTTCTGCTTTAAGTAACATTTAATATCTTTTACAAGATGTATTCTGCGATAATTTCCAAAAGGAGACAGCTTGCATTGGTTTATCAAAGCTCTGCTTACAAGTCAATATCCTTTTATAGGAAACCACTATTGAATTGTTGCCCATCGAACAAATAAAGTTCAGAGTAGTGTTACACTTGCTGCTTGGAGATATCCCTGGAGATACTGTAATGCTTCTGCATTCAGACTAGTGCTCACCATTGAAGGAACCTTCAAATACAAAAAAAAGCAGAATTTCATTTCAGATATGATATTATTTCATATTAATGTCATTAATGAATAACATCAAGAAACTTTGTTGTAAAGTCACTCTTTTGACTATCAAAAGAAATGGAAAGTGGCAGGTCAGTTGATTAACTAGTAACTGAATGATAAGCATCAACTCCTGAATAGCAAGCATAATAAAGCCCTATGACTTCCACTTCCCATTAACCATATTGTTTTCTGATTATATATAAATATCATTCCAATGGAACGATTATATCCCCAATATATCATCATTTTGCCTAATGTTGTATTCTGTGGTATATACATATCTTGAAGTCTTGGAGTAATATGGTACTGGAGTAATGGAGTATGTTGTTAATAATATTATTATATAATCAATGAATAGTCAAGAAATCTGATAGCACAAACTATACTATAAATGCCCACAACAATGTATCCTGAACACAGCAACATGTTATACTATAGAATTAATAAATTCATTAATGAATAAAATGTAGTAAATGTGACTTGGTTATTAAAAAATCAAAGAATGTCTGGATAAGAACCAAGCTGAGATCTGGTTGCATCTGCACCAGTGCACACAATGTGCTACTTTGGTGGAAAGCCTTAATCACTTCCCAGATTCTTTGTCCTTAAGCATATTAAGAGATCACCAGGATTTAAAGCAAAAGCAAAAAAACAAGCCAAAAAAACCCACTTAAATTTTAAGAAAACTACAACCAAGGACAACTGAAATGGAATTCAAAATTCAAAGCTGAAGGCATTTTTCCCTGGTTCATAATATGTAAGAGTTGACAGAAATGTCTGTATTTCAGAAGGAAAGTTCAGAGTTTTTCTAACAACATCAAATAATTCAGAAATTTATCTCATTTATATCTCCTTTATACAATCATTCAAAATTACTTCACATTAAGAAAATAAATTTGTTATCATATACTTTTTTTTCCTTTTCACAAAAACAAGCAATACCTACCCTTCCTGGACATGCAGTAGATAATTTATGAAGAGACTGTGCCAGATGGATTTTAGGATTATTCACCAATTGACCTACAGGATCATGCTCTTTTTTGCCAGCAAAAGCAAGCTGAGAGAATGCAGTCTGATATCCTGGTGTATCTTCAATATCAATAAAATGTTCTTCATCAGGGATTGTGTCATCTTCAGGTAATTCAAAAAGACCAATCAAAGATTGCAATAAAGGTGTCCTAGAGGAGAAATTGGACAAAAAGAAAGGATCACCAAATAAAGGCATACTTAACAAAACAAATAACTGGAACATTTGAGTATTAGCAATTCCTCTGACAATCAGAATTAAGAAGGAAAGAACATAAGAAGAAAGATCCATGTAGGAAGAGATTACTTTAAGCAGCTAGGGGATACAATGGATATAGTACAGCATCTCAAATCAGAAAGTTCAAATGTGGTCTAAAGACACTTACTCATGGTGATCCTGGGCAAGTCATTTAAACCCTGTTTGCTTCAATTTCCTCATCTGTAAAATGAGCTATAGAAAGAAAAGAGCAAACCACTTTCTTTCAAATTCTCTTTGCCAAGAAAAAGCCCAAATAGGGTCACATTTGAACATTACTCAATACAACTATGGCTCTATTATCTCCTGTGTCTCATTACAACATGCAGAGTAGGCAAATCCAGAAATGATGGTTAAATTTTGACATCACTTTACAGATGATGAAACTAAAAACCCTGAGAAAAATCATTTCTAAGTGATAAAATAGGGATGTAGAAACTAGCTTAACTAAATTGGAATCTGAAGTTCTTTCCAAATCCTTTAGCTAAGCAATAAAATACATTTACATCTCTGGATTTACCAAAGCTTTGTGTACTCAGTATCCATCATTGGAGGACATTCTGTAAGTAATTTAGTTATGCCAACAGCACAGATCTTCTTTTCAACTTGTCCAGAAACTTTCTGTATTTCAGGAATAATAATTTTCTCCAAGACCATTCCAAACATTCTGTTAAAATAAAGATTGCATCTGCATTAGTACTAAAGAACACAATGATGAAAAAAAAAATAAAGCAAAATGCTTAAGCAAAATTTTTGTGCAAATGTTAAAAGAAAGAGAAACAAGCCCAAAGATTATTCTTTCTACCAGCAAGAAGAATAGAGCTTTTTTTTTACCTCCTGGGATCTGAACCATAAGTAGAAGATCAAAAGGTTGCCTTTGGCTAGTCAACACCAAAACCAATCATCAGTATTAATCAGACCTCCCCGACAAAGTAATCAATTGAAAGTGCAACACTGGCTATGTAGGGAATCAAATTGAAGATAAACATGAAATTCTAACAACAACCTCAACAAAAAGAGATGAAAAAACTGTAGCTCATCAAGAGAATTTCTTAAGAGTGACTATCTTCCATATCCATCACCAAGAACATGGTGGAAATCAAATTATGGCAGCCAAGGAGTCAAACAGGCAATTAAATGACATGATAGAAAATGTGTTTGCTAGTTTAAGAAAACTGCAAAGGCTAGTCTCCCATTCTTTAATTTCAGTTAAATGAAAACTCAGGAAAGCAGAAAAGGCAAAGAATCAAAGATAATAAGTATGGCACCAACTAAGAAGAAACTAGAATGCAAAAAGGTGGAATGGAATAGAAGAAAGGATAGATGTTTAGATGCAAAACCTATCTTGAACAACCTTAAAGCTTAACATTAGTACTTATGGCAGGAATAGGATTGTACCTCTCCCTCACTTCCCACCTTTATGAGCAAGTTGCTTTGAAGAATGGCATTTAAGGAGAGCTGGTAGAAAGAGGACATTATGCATGTGAACATCAAAGAAAAATACAAGAAGCCTTGTGCCAGGCAACCAATCAGAAGCATTTATTAAACGCAAACTGTTCCCAGAATTGTGTCGTGCTAGAGGTACAGTTAAGACCCTCTGGAAGATCTCTATTTGTGGTGGCAAAAAAATGGAAACTGAGGGAATGTCCATCAATTGGGGAATAGCTTAGCAAACTGTGGTATATGTATGTGATGGAACACTATGTTCTATTAGAAACCAGGAGGGATGGGAATTCAGGAGCGCCTGGAAGGACTTGCATGAACTGATCCTGAGCAAGATGAACAGAACTGATGCTGAGGAAAATGAGCAGAAGAACATTGTACACCCTAACAGCAACATGGGGGTGAAGGTCAACCTTAATGGACTTGCTCATACCAACAGGACAACAATCAGGCACAATTTTGGGATAGCTGCAATGGAGAATGCCATCTGTATCCTGAGAAAGAAATGTGAAATTTGAACAAAGACCAAAGATTATTACTTCTAATTTTTAAAAACAAATTATTATGTAATCCTGCTATAACTCATACTATATGATTCTTATTTAAGGATATGATTTCTCTCTCATTACATTCAAATTAGATTAATGCATACTATGGGAACAATGTAAAGACTAACAAACTGCCTTCTATGGGGTGGGGGGGAGGGAAGCAAGATTGGGGGGAAAAATTGTAAAACTCAAAACAAATCAAACCTTTCTAAAATAAAAAGACCCTCTGAAAGATCACATTCTGTTAGGGAAATAACATGCACAGCAAGAAAGCTGAGAAAGGTTCTGGCATTGTACTGAATTATGAAAGAATCTAGTGAAAATTAAGAAGAGAGTATGAGAGAATAAAGCATTCTGGGTCCAGTGAACAGTAAAGGAGAGGCAGGGTATGTATGAGAAGTAGTACAGATAACCCCTTACCTAGAATAAATAGAATGATGGTACAATTCAAGACCGAAAAGGGAAAGAGGATCAGACTATAAAGAGTTGCAGACTATACCAGAGGACTTCATGAGTGATATTTGATATTCAGGAGCCATTGGATGTAATGAATCAGAAATGGGAAGATCAGGGAAGAAACCTAGAGCCAGATCCACACTTCAGAAATATTACTTTGTCAGCGGAGCAGTAGATGGAGCGGAAAGGATCTGGGCAAGGAGGTCAATTAGCAATTGTGAAGGTGAAAGGGGAATGTGAGTCTCACCTATAATGGTAACTAGGTAAGAGGATGCATATGAGAAAATAAAACTTGGAAACAGATTGGAAATGTGGATGAATGAGTAAGGAAGGAGTGGATGAAAGAAGGTGAAAATCTTAATGACAGGGAGGAAGTGGTACCTCTTCAGAGCTAAACTTAACAGTTTAAAAGTCTTAACAGACTTTTTTTTAATGACAAATTTATGGGAAAAATCACTGAGTTCTGTTTTGGCGATGTTGAATTTGAGGTACCTACCATGAGAAACAATTCTAAATGTCCAAATGATAACTGGTGAAGCCTGAGCAGCTTAGCAGCGAACTAGGGCTATTTTTAACTTTTGGTATACCCTTAGTGCTTAGCACAGTCCCCTAGAACATATAGGTAACTTACTAAATCTTTCTGACAATTAGCTATATAGCATCTGTTGAAATGACAACTGAATCCATGGGGTTTGATGAAATAACCAAGAACTATAGAATAGAGTAGAAAGCAAAGGGGCCTTGGTCAGAGCTTTAGGGAATACTCATGAATAGTGTGAGATGAAAAACCAGTAAGGGAGATCAAGAAGAAGAAGCAATCAAAAAGACAGAAGAATAAAGAGAGAGGAGTGTCATGAAAAACCAGAAAGGATAAAGTGACATATGGTCAAAGTGAATGATAAACCCATGACAAGTGGCACTCCATGTTTTCAAGACTAAGCCTAGTCAATAACCCTTAGAGATAGGGGGTAGACCTGTGATTAAATTGATATAAGGAACTGCTTAAAATTCTAATTACTGTTATTTGTTAACAAATTTGTTAACAAATACTTTCCTTGATGGAAAGTAGAAGATAGTCCAGAACACTGCCTAAGGGTTAAAAAAAAATAAACATCACATATTGAATATTTTCCAGGTATTTAAAAAATTCAATGATTAGAAAGTTGAGGAGATAAAATTTTTAAAAACACTGAATCAAATACAAAGTAAATGAAGTAAAGTTATACTTACTTTGGCTGTATGCTGTCAAATATCTCTTGAAGTGCTAGTGCCCCGTATTTTATGCAGTATAAATTAATAAAGACTAAGAAACCTGTTAAGAAAAAATGTTAAATGGTAATGATTTTGGGTTTGCTTTCAGTGAGGGAAAGGGGAGTGAAGAATATTTGAGTATAGAAATACCTGAGTTATCTGAAATTTCAGTGACACCTTGACTTTAGTACTAACTGTTCACCTAATAATTAAATTTCATGCTGCAGTTGTCTGGTACTATCCAAATTCAGAACCTAATATAGATGGGTCATCCTTAATTTCTAATGTGACTAGGGGAATGCAAAGGGACAAAGGGCCTATCTAGTTAAACTCCATTTTATATATCAAGAAACTGAACCCTGGGGCAGCTAGGTGGCGCAGTGGATAGAGCACAGGACCTGGAGTCAGGAGTACCTGGGTTCAAATCCAGACTCAAACACTTAATAATTACCTAGCTGTGTAGCCTTGGGCAAGCCACTTAACCCCATTGCCCTGCAAAAAAACAAAAAACAAAAAATCTGAACCCTGAAAGGCGAAATAACTTTCCCTTGATCATTGAAGATTATACTTATTATGTTATAGTTCCCATACCTATTGAGGTAACCATCCGTTTCCTCTTTATCAGTTTCTAGGGAATGAAGGACCAGAGGTGATCTTCTCTTGTTCAATCACAGTGTTTCTGTTTCTAAGCCTTCTCCTAGGATTTTCAAAGAACTTAGAACTAGAAGACACCTTATCACATCAACTAATACAACCCTAGATTTTATAAACCAAAGAACCGAATCAGCTAGGTGGCTCAGTGAATACAGCACTGGCCCTGGAGTTAGGAGGACCTGAGTTCAAATACAGCCTCAGACAACTTAATAATAGCCTAGCTGTATGACCTTGGGCAAGTCACTTAACCCCATTGCCTTGCAAAACCAAAACCAAAAAAAAGGTACCTAAGGCCCACAATGGTTAAGCAGTTAAATAACAGGGAGTAAGGCCAGGCTCTGAATCTAGAGTCTCCTCCAAGAACCTCTATCATCTGGCTGCCTAATGCCACCATCATGGTCCCATATTCCAGTGCCCAGAGTTCACACTAGATTGTTTTCTCCCATGGATACAAATGCTACAAATAGTAGTCTGATACCATTGAAAAAATTCAGCCTATTATATTATAAAAAGGCTATGGCTCACTTGGTAAATGGACTACTCAATTTATTAATAATTGTATTGGAAAATTTACCAGTCCCAAACTACCAAAGATTCAGGTTAAACCTTTGAAATATGGTCAATGTGCAATCTGTTTTTCTTGATTATACTTGTTATAAAGAAGGGTTTTTGTTATAAAGTAGAGATTGAGTAATGATTTTGATGAGGAAGAAAAAAGTTAAGATCATCAAATGACAACAAAAATATACAGGAGAAAGCAGAGAGATGTTCAGAAGGCAACAACTCTGGCAGTGCTAATACTACACTGCTTAATATACACATTATAAAATGCAAAATGTATGTACTAGGACAGTTTCAAATTCTATCTTCTCTTTCTATAGTGAAGTATCAATGTCCGTCATTGTTAATTCTTTATGAAATTGTTTTAATCCTAATTAAGAAAAAATAATAAAACCCAAAGCTTTTTTTCCCCCTAGAACAATAAAATCTGTCCTACACTGGGATTCCCTTGCAAATATAAATAATTGAAGTCAAAATATTTTTAAAATATCCATTATAAGCCATCATTTCCCTAATTAATTTGTTCATGAAAAATTCTTGGGCTAAGCTCCAACAACTCCCAATTTGTTTTAAGGTTTTCAAATTACTTTTCTCCATGTGTTAACCATTAAATGGCTGAAGAAAATCTTTTAAATCTGAGGAAAATTGAGGTTTGGAAAGATAAAGGGATTTGCTCACTATTATAGAAATGTAGAGCTGGTAGCTGAAAACTGAAAGTAGTCCTTCTGATGTCTACACCAACACTATTCCTTTCATATGATATCAACAAATACAATTAAAATTGGGAAAGGAGTTTTTGAGACATGAATAAAGGGAGGCAGGAAAAAAATAAATGAAAATATTTTTTAAAAATTTAAATATAAATTTTGTAAACATTTGTGATTTTGTAAAGAATTCTTTTTCTGTTCTGATAAAATTTTTCCATGTTTGATTAAGTATAGAAACCCCAAAATAAAAAATTTTGATTAGAAAATTTTATATTTAAATAAATGAACAGCCAGAGTAACAATTTTCGCATAGACGCATATTCACAGGATTATTAGCTATCCAACAAGAAGGGATTCTTAATGATTATCTAAGAATTCACATCTCATGAAGCACAGGGCTAAGGAAATAAGATTATTTCTGATAAAGATTTCTAACAGTCTTTTTTACTTAGTAAATACAAAATAGCACAAAAATTCACACCAAAACACTTATTTCTCTTTTCACTTACTCTTGATAAACTTAGTGGTTTTGGAATTCTGAAGTCTTTGGAACAGTAAAATGAAGATTTGCTTTCTATACTGGTCAACTGACTCCCTAGAAAAAAAGAATAAAAGTAATAATATTATTGAAATAGCTTTATTATCTTTCTTAAAATCCAATAAAGAGTCAAACATAATCATACTCACGGAGGCATGTGTTCAATAATACTGTTGAGAAGAAAGAAACCCTGGTGATCATTTGCTTTAGAAGCAATAAGCTTCTGGAAAACACCTAGTAATCCAGGCTGTAAGGGGGGGAAGGTCATAAATAAATAAAACAGCTCAGGAAAAAACAAACAGAAAAATACTTTATTCTGCAGACAATAAAAACTTCATCAACATGTTAAAAAGATGATCAAGATTAAAAAAAACCAAATGCAATGAAAATAATGGAATGAAGATGAATTATGATACAGATGCTTATGATGTCATTTAAAAACAGTATCAAATGACACCATCTTTTATAATTAGAATCTTGTCATGAGGACTCAGACTAACAACATCAGAACAAATCTGTTCTCATTAGTTCCATCTTTGAGCTAGTAACTAGAATCCAAGCTACAATCTGTAAGTGTTCAAACTCCCAATAAGCAATTCTTTGTCACATCTCTTCATCAGAAGGTCCATCTTTAGCCTATGAATGCTGCATTGTAGAATGGTATAATCTACAAAGAAAATCAGTTAAATTCAAAAGCTTTCTTATTGCATACAAATTTTTCTTACTAACTCTTCATAATCAGTTACTGCCCTAACAATTAACAAACTTAAGATTTCTAAACTGATGATGATGATGAGGATGATGTTTTATCCATTTTTGAAGAAAACCATTACATCAGGGATGTGTGACAGCATGACAAGCAAGTGAACTAGATTTGACTATGGGGATTTCTCCTCTGGAAATGTCTGGGTCCAGTGGCCAGATCTGAATCAGAATGATTTTAGAGATGACCCAAAATCTGTGAGTTAATCAAGATTAAGTTGACATACCCAAGTGAACACAAATATGAAGTATCTTGAGGCTGAATTTGAATTCAGGTCCACATGACTCCAGAGCCAGTGCTCTAATTCCCTGTACCACCTAGTTCTTCTACTTAATTTATAATGACCCTGCAGATAAGTACATGGACTTTTATCCCGATTTCACCAATGTGGAAGCACTGGAACCATCATGCTACTATTAAGTACTTCTAACCTAGGTTGTCTAACTTCACATATTGTATTCTTTCCCCTACATAGTACTACTTCCATACCTAAACAGAATGGACAAGGGACAAAAAAGTTTAAGCCCTTTGGGGCAATTGGATTACAAATTTAGAGCGTTGAAGGGACTTTAGAGGTCCCCTATATATTAATAAACTGAAGCTTAAAGACATTAGTTATTCTTGCAAAGTCATTCAGTCAGTCTGTCAGTACATAGCAAAGCCAGGATTCAAAACTCAGTTCCTCTAACTGCAAGTGAATCTGCTGAGGCTATTATTTTAATGATCCCATTTCCCTAGTGGAGATTCCCACAGAACTAACTTTTCAGGTGTTAGAGATGTGTTATATTTTAACTCAAATACTATGCTTTAATTATTTACAATATTACAATTAAAATATTTAGTATATTACAAAATAGTATAAATACTACAATATTACACTTTTCTCAAAATCCTTGAAGTATCGAGATAATGCAAGTATTACTGAATTAATTTATACTACAATATTACACTTTTCTCAAAATCCTTGAAGTATCGAGATAATGCAAGTATTACTGAATTAATTTTAAAGAGGATCTACAATATATTATCTATTAAATGATTCAATGTAACATATCTTAAGGAAAAATTCGATTCAACTTACAATTTTATCTGCTGCTGCACTTGCTATTGTATTTGAACCTTTTTCCAAAAATGCCTGGAGGAGTCTCACCAGAGGAGGTATGTTTCCTGCTCTTTCCCATAACACTGGCTGAAGGAGGTGAGGAAACAAGGCCATGTAGGAAGATGGAATGCCATTTTTGTGTGTTTCCAGAAGCAAAGACATCACTTGAAACACATAGGGAATAAATTCTATTTGACAGAAGAAAAAATATTCATTTTAGAATCATTGTAACTAACAACCACATCATAGAGATGTTCACTTAGTTTTCCTGGAACAATTTCCAACCATCTCTATTTCCACTGTTCAGCAACAGAGGTTTTTCTCATTAGCTTACCTTGCACATCATTTTGTAGAATTTCTGTAAATACCATAAATAAAGCCTCCTCAAAGTTTACGACAGCAGCAGGGCTGGCCTTGCAAGTTATCCTTATGGATAAACATATTGCCTCAAACATATAATGATTAAAGTGAGGTTTGCTCGGGTTCTGAAATAGAAAAATAACCAATGCAAATTACTTTATATTTAGTACTTTTTTAGCTATCTTAAACTGCTGATAATATTTTGGGAAAAAATGCCTTGATTTCACTTTATAATATTAGACTAAATTATATGGTATTTATAGCAACAGTAATTCTAAATATTTTACAAGTAAGAAAACTGAGATTTGCAGGGAGGCAACCTTGTACACAGAACCAGAATTTAGACTCAGATTGAGAGCTGGATGTTCCAAAGACAAATCTGTCAACAATATTCCTGAGCCTTCACTTGAAAATTTCCTAAAGTAATTCTAACTGTGACAAAGTTATTCTTTATATTGAAATGAAATCCACTTCCCTACAACTTCCCCTCAATGTTTCTAGTTCTGCCCTCTGAAGTCAAGTTAAACAAGTATAACCCCTCTTTCACATAGCCATCCTCAAAATTCAATGTTCTATTATGTTCTCACTATCTTCAAATGATCTTTATGTGGATTGTGAATTGGCCATTGAAACTCTTGAGAAGAATGGTCAAAGTCAGACCTTGTGATTTTAGCAAAATGACATTGCAAAAGAGATAAAGAAAAAAAAAATCAAGTGACTACCTTTTCTATTAGATGTTAACTCCAAATTGTGTAATAAAGCTTTTTCATACTGTGAGATTTTTGTTGTTCAAAGTTTATATGTTATTTTAAAGTGTCCTGTGTTTAGAAGTGTCTGAGGACATGAGGGATGATTAAGAACATTCTTTTTCTTCAA
The DNA here is from genome assembly GCF_037893015.1 of Macrotis lagotis. Taxonomy (NCBI): domain Eukaryota; kingdom Metazoa; phylum Chordata; class Mammalia; order Peramelemorphia; family Peramelidae; genus Macrotis; species Macrotis lagotis. Next base: position 251,489,273 of record NC_133658.1, on the reverse strand, counting down.
GAAGAACATTTGGACTGGAATAATGAAAATTTTAAAAATTTCTGGGAGTGTTTTTGCATCTAGAATGCAGAGTATTATGTTAATATTCCCCTATACAAAAAAAAATTCAGGATACGTAGGAAAGTAGTTATATAATAAGTACATTTTTAGAGCAGGAAAAGACTTTAGAGATTATCAGGCAACTTAAATAACTTATGAAAAGACAGTGAATGATAAAGTATCTAAACAAACACCTGATTACAAAAGGAATTATAGCTTCTAAGCAGTTATCCACATATTTTCCCCAGAATCCAATTTCACACCCTCAAAATAACATCAAATTTTGAAAATCTTATTGGCCAAGAGACTGCCATTTAGCAGAATGCTAGTTTCAAAGACTACACCTCCCCATAATGTCAAATTTCTTACAATGGAATTTGTAGAGAACTAAAGTGTGATTTGTATATCAGAACTGTCTCTTCCTTACCTTACTAACGGCTAACAGCTTCTGGGTAAGCTGTGTGATGAGAGTGGGGATATATGGAATTATGGCTTCTTGCAGGAGAGAAAAGCTTCTCATAATAGCTGTAAAGAAAAAGGAAAAAAGAAATCAAATTTAGTCAAAATTCCAGAACAGAACAGTAATAGCTTAAGGGAAAAAAGCCTTTGATTCTGTTGTGAAATGGACTAAGTGGCATGACTAGAGGGCTGGGTATGGAATTGGAAGAGTTTGGTAGAAACATGACCTCAGATACTTATTAGACATATGAACCCCAATAAGTTATTTCAGTTATCTACCTCCTTTTCCATATCTCTAAAAAGGGGATAACAACCTATCAGGGTTGTTGTGAGTATTAAATAAAGTAATACTATTTGCAGGACAGAGCTCTGCAAACTTTAAAACGTGATATAAATGTTGGTTGCTATTTTCCTAACACAATTTTAAACATCTGTTTCCCATCTGACAAAACTTTACACAGTCATGCTATAATGTACATGGGTTGGATCCGCTTGTGTCGCCATCTTGGCCACCCTGCTTTTTGTGTCTATAGGTTCCTGTCTTAGGCGCTCTCTCAAAAATCTTCAAAACTAAGGACTTTAACTAAATTTTCGAGAGACAGAACCCACAGAGGGACCCAGTGAGGCAGTTCTCCTACTCAAGGTAACCTGGAAAAGAGCAGAAAGGCTCTGCTCCGCGGGGTTGGAGGGGCAGCTCACCAGAGCCAAAGAACTTCAGCTTCCTGGAGGCAGCCCCAGGGCACTGGGAGCTGCCACTCACAGCAGCAAGGGAGTTTCCTGACCTATGCCCCGGGGAGCACTGGGCACAAATTGGGGGAACAGCAGGGGGACCTCTGCCAGAGCGAGCACGTGAAGTCTAGCCCTCAGGGGAATTTTAAATGATCCTGTTGGAATGGCCAGAGATGAACAGAAGGTTTGATCTTCAGATACAGGACTCAGGTGAAGCATAGAGACTGGAGAAGGGGAAAATATGAGGGACCTGATGATGAACTGCATGTATTCCTGCATAGAAAAATGACACTGATAATACTCATAGGAACCTTCTCAGTTAATAGAGCAGGTAGAAGGAGCTTTTATAGTTGAAGCACAGGAGAAAGCTGAATTCGAAGATAAAATATGGTGTAAAAATGGAGTCAACAGAAAAAAGGGAAATGTAATGAGAGAAAGAAAAAGGAGAGGGGGGAATAGGCCAAGATATTTCATATAAGATTTTTCTTTATTACAATAAGCTATCGCAATGATATGGAAGGGGGGAAGGCAAGGGGAAATGAGGGAATCTTCTCTCTCATCAGACGTGGCTAGGAGAGCAAACAGCATATATACTCAATGGGGTATAGACAACTGGAGTAAGAAGGAGAGAGGGAGGGACAGGGGAAAGGGGGGATGTGAGTGATGGAGGAGAGGATGGACCATGGGGGGAGAGTGGTCAGATATAACACATTTTCCTTTTTACTTCTTGCAAGGGGCTGGGATTGGATGGCTGTCTGGGACCATAGGGCCAGGTGGATGCTAGGCCTAAGGGGTGGTAGGGGGGCTCAGGGCTTCTTGGCCCCAGGAGTAGGGATCTGTCTGCTGTGCCACTACCCTACAGGGGAGTCAGAGTGAAAGGAGAGAGAAAATATAGCACATGGTAGTGGAGAAATATGAAAGGAGGGAGTTGCGATCAGCAATGGCAACGGTGGAAAAATATGAAAGCAACTTTTGTGATGGACTTATCATAAAGAATGTGATCCACCTGCGACAGAGTTGTTGGTGTTGGAACAAAGACTGAAGCACATTTTTTATTATTATTATTTTGGGGGGGTGCAGGGTAAATGGGGCTGGGTGGTCTGCCTGGGGCCATATAGCAGGGTGATCCTTGGGTATCTGGGGCCGGATTTGGACCCGGGTGCTCAAGGGCCAGTGCTCTGTCTGCCACCCAGCCACCCCTACTATTATTACTATTTTATTTTATTTTGGGTCTTTTTACCCCCCTTTTTTTTTGGTTTTTGCAGGGTAGTGGGGTTGGGGTGGCTTGCATGTCACACAGCTGGGTGATTGTTGGGTGTATGGGGCCGGATATGGGCTCGGGTGCTCCTGGCTCCAGGGCTGATGCTCCGGTCCATTGCGCCACCTGGTCATACCTACAACTATTACTATTATTTTAATTTTAATTTTTTTCTCACCCCTTTATCACTCAAGTGAGTCTATATTTTTTTGGGGGGAGGGGGTATTTTGTTTACTTTTAAACAATGATATTTTATTAATGTATAAAAAACATTATTTGTACAAAATGAGAATAAATAAATATTAAAAAAAAGAATATGAGAGGCTCCCTTGGGGAATACAAAAAAATGCCACAATTTGATTAAAAAAAAAAAAGAAAGAAAACAATACCTACACAAGGCACATAGAACTACACTTTGGGTCAGAAGTGTCAAACAATCCACCACCATTGACCAGAACCATATTAATATGTAATTGTGTAATATTTAATAAAATAAAAAAATAGTATTTTAAAACTAAACAAGAATTACACAAATCCTGTTTACAGGAATCCTTATGCAATTTGAGTCTGATATCACCTTTAGGCAAATGTTAAGTAAATATTTGCAAATCCTTACAGAATGAGGACAAACATTTTTGTCAAGGCATAGAACATTTTGAAATTACTTTGTAATAAAATAAGGCAAGGACTTAGCCATTTCTTCAGCAAAAGCGTACTATTTCTGAAACTGCTATTATTCCTACAATACTAATAATTTGTATTGATAATGCCATTTTCTTATATTTTCTAAATACTGTAAAGATTATTTTAAACAAGGTTTTGGCAAATACATACAATTTTTAAGGCACATAACTAAGTAAAGTTCTAAGAAATTACTGTCAGGAATTTGAAATTAGATACTTAGGTATAGTCTCAAGACATTTTAGAAAAAGGTTACCTTTCATTATATACTCATTTTCAGAAGAGCCAGGAAGTGTGAGTGCTTTGAAAAGGTTTGTTAGGAGAATCTCTACGAAGGGTGCAATTTCTCCAGCTGTAATACTAAAGATAAACACAATTTTTAATTAATACTAACAGATATTTCACTGTGGATTACTCAAAAATAAAAATTTTAATCAGAAGCGAATTTCGACCATTCTGCAAGCCAACAAGATATTTCTCATCAGATGATGACTTATTGAAAATAATGATGGGACAAACCAGAGACAAATTTAATTAGAAAGGCAGAGGTGGAAATATGGGCCATTACACACAGTCAAACCAAATAGCCCCAAAGTCACTAAGAATTTTTTTTTTGGGTACTCACTGTTTTGTTATCATTCATACCATTAATCTACAGCTGAACATTTCCTCTATCTACTACAACAACATGAAGAGTAAGACTGGAGTGAGACAAATGGTTCAAGGGAGATGGGATTCACGAACTTCACTAAGTAAGGCTAACCAAAATTCTCCATGAACAACTTAAAACTATAGTTCTGATGTCAGAAAACTTACAGTATGGTGTTATTGGATCCTTTCATAGTAAACAGTCTTTCAAGAGCATGAGCTGCGTATGTATGCACCACAATACTTTCAGCTTGAAGATGATTGATCAGAAGAGGAATGGAAGCCAAAAGTTGTTCTTTAGGTACCTGAATAATTTAATAACATGCTTTTCATTCATAATAAAAATGTTCATCTACATAATCAAATATAAATCAAAGAAAACAGATTTTTACTCATATTTAGAACTTTAACTTAAAAGCTTAAGATGCATTTTTAAAAACACTGTGGACAGATGATTGTACCAAAACAGGGAAATTCTCACCCAAAGACTCAGATCCAATCCCTACCCCACCCACACAAGCAGGCAAAGTCCTCAAACTGCCCAAGGGCAAATGACTTAACCAAGACTGTCCCAGAGCCAGTATGTTTCAAAGATAGAATCCAATTCCCAGACTGCCTGACTTAGAAGCATTACTACTCCATTCACTATTCCCAGCTGTCCAATGACTTGCTATACTAATTTTTTTTAAATAAAAAATCAACCAGAGATCTTCACTGGAGCAAATGACATTAAACTCAATAAATAATAATAGCCATATATAAATGGCAAGAATCTTGTCAGGTACATGAGTAAATTGTAAATATGCCAAAAATCAGGAAAATGATTAACCTAGACTAAAAAGGGGAAATTATGAAAAACCAAAGTTTTAAAAATCTAATGCCAAGGGCTACCAAAAATACAGGTAAGTCTGTTCAGAAATGAATGTAACACTATTATTGCGCATTGCATACTAAATACTTCAGGTTAAAGACCATTCCCACCTTAAAAAAAAAAAGCAGGGCAGATATTTATCCTGACCTTAAAAGTTCTTTGAGAATAAAAAAGTAATCCAAAGGAATCTGTGCTTTTTAAATTTTATGAATCAAAGAGGAAACAATTAAAGTATTCACCATTACAGTGTTAAGAAAAATTAAAATAACTTCCAAAGAACTGAGAAATAGAAGAAAATAATCAAGAGCAAACCTATTTCACATATTAGCAAAATTTACCATTAAAGGAAAATAGATGATAAAACTCTTAGTAAAAGGGCAAGAAATATGATATATTAAAACATTAAGCGATTCAGGAGGTAAATAATTACAAAAAAAGAAAAACAACTTACTTGATTCCTAAAAATCATAATATATTTGATACCATCAGCTTTAAGCACAGGAAATTCATTCACTATTAAAGAAAAACAGAACACATGGTATCTCAAGATATAAGCACTAAATGACTAAAAGTGAACTAAAAGGACATCATTCCAAAACTTAAGACACCTGGGGATAAAAATTGGATTTACTTATGCTTTAATTCCTTTTCCAATTCTTTAGGAAAAGTCAGACTTTTTAATAGTTAATTAAAACTACTAGAAAAAGATTTTATCATCAGATATTTGCAATTCTGCTACATAAAAATTATTTGGAAAATCTGAATTTGTTCCACAGTAACTAATATATCAGGGAACATTTTGGGTATAATGTGAATTTCAGGGCTGCTTATGCACAACTTCTAAGAGAAACATTAAGAATGCAGAAAACTACATAATGCCACAATAATTCACTGTCTGCAATCCTTCTGACATCTACTACTTCCACATGAAAATTTCAGGTCTTTGTCAAGTTAAAGTGTCTTATTTACTATACACCTTCTGGTGCAGTAAGAGATGTGGGAGGGTCTAGAATTCTGACATGACCAATTTGTCTGAGGCTATACCAGCACAGATTAGAATCAGAACTAGAATAAGCAGCAGGCTTAAGACAACGACAATGCCACTATTTGTTATAATATCTATGTATTAACTATTAAACATGTATAAATTGTGCTAGCATTTTTACTATGTTATGCTGGGTTTTTTTAATACATTACTGGTGAAGTTTTTGAGCATTATCCTTTTAACTCCAGTTATAACCCATAAGTCACATTTTCTACTGCACAATTAAACAAGGTACAGTTGCTTTTGGGGAAAAGCATGTGTCATGTTATAGCATAACTAACTCTTAAGTATTTCTTTGAGAACAGGCTGGCCATGCAAATAAAGAAAGCCACTATATGAATTAAGTTAATGTCTATTAAATTTACATGGATTATCCAAAAATCTAATAGAAAGAAACCATGGTATAGTTCTAATGCATGACTAGACTTCAAATCCAAAAATATAAATCCACCCCTAAGCTCTTCAACATCACAGAAATAACTAATTGAAAGGAAGAGTAAATATCTCTAATTTAAAAATTCCTAATGGAAAAATGCCACACCAAAGGTGGATATTATGCAGGTAGGTACCATAATTATATAGCAGAGAAGAGGAGAGAGAGGGAAATTCAAATCTGAATTCAAATCTGGCCTCAGACGTGTAGTAAATTCTGTCTTATTTTCCTCATTTGTAAAATGGGCATAAAATTTGGCAAAATTTTGCCAAAGCTCTTCTAAGGTTAAAATTGTAAAATCCTTTTGCCAATCTTAAAGCACGGTATAGATGCTTATTGTTATTGTTATTATGTGGCATTAGGGTCCAGATAATTATAGGAATTTTATCTTCAAAACATAAATTTGAAAGGTGTTTCCCTTTTTAATTATAAATGTACTCTATGAAACAAAAATAAAAATTTCATTAAACTCTTTCACTTCAAATTAATAGTCTTTAATGATATCTTTTCCATCCGACTTAATCAGTAGTTAAGAGAGCACATAACAAAATATGGAGGAGAAAGTTAACAAAGTTTAACTTACCACTGGCTGATTTCAAATCAGGTTGAATGTGATTCACAAAGAACTCAGTAAGATTTACAAGTTCATTTGCTTGTGTAATTCCATGCTGAAAAATATATTTAAATCCAAATGGAATTAAAACCCTATACATTCTAACTTATATTAGAAATACAGGAACTTTAACAAATGCAAATTTTAAAATTAACACTAAGACTTCAAAACAAGAATAAAACAGTTTCATTACAAGAAATTATCAGTCAGGGCTTGAGAATGACAGCAGAATCCTGAACAAAGAACAACATGATTGCATCATAAATCAGTGAAATATGTCAATGTGAAAATATTCCTGATGTGGTTTAGAAACAAAAGACTCAGTTCAGGAACCATAATAATTATCTAGTAATTATTTTCACCCTCAACAGACATTAGGCCACTGATGTACACTCCCTGAGAGAGCTTAAGGAGAAAATTATGGCTGAGTAGTAGGAGAAAGAAAACTGTATTTAGAAAACCTGAATTCAAGTCCCAGTCCTGCCCATAATACCCTGGTAATTTGTCACAAGTTTGGCAACACTTAGAACTCCTGTAATGTATAATATGATCTAGTCCCTTTTTACAAAATGAGAAAAATGAAGTAAAAAAAAAATTTCAACAGTTTTCTTTCAAGTCACACAGGTAAGATAGAGCAGAATCAGTACTAGAACCCAGGACTCCTAATTTTCTACCTAGGGTTCCCTTTTACCACACTGTTCCTCCCCTGTGTAAGAATCAACAAAACTTCCAATAATTTCTTAAAATAAAAATCATAAATGAAAGGCATTACTCGTTGTGTCTGGGCTTTTGAAGCTAATGATGTTACTAGATAAATTGCTGCATCTTTGTGTTTCCAGTTCACAGCTGGGTTCTTGGCATATTCCTGTAGCATGGAATTGACATAACCAGAGAAAATTCCTGTCACAGGTCCTTCAAAAAACTTGCATAGGCCTCGTACTAGATCACAAGCAGCCCTGCGTCTGGTATCAATATCTATAAAATTAAAAAAGAAAAAAAAAATTAAGACAGTAAATAGAGGCATAAACTAGGATACACCAAACAGAAAAAGTAACAAAAAAAGGAAGAGATGATTGATGATAGAAAAACAAACAGAAATTAACTACTCGATGTGATGCTAGGAAATATCACTTTTGTAAAATCATCAATGAGAGGCTGAGAAATTATAAGATATGAGTTTTTAATGTTGCTGGAGATGCATTACAAGAGGGAATTTCAGATTAAAAGTTCTAAACTATTAACAAGTTCAAATTAGTAAAATAAGAAAGTGTCAACCAAGAATAAGATTCAGAGAGATTAAGTGTGTGTGTGTGTGTGTGTGTGTGTGTGTGTGTGTATATATATATATATATATATATATATATATATATATATAAAGAGAGAGAGAGAGAGAGAGAGAGAGAGAGAGAGAGAGAGAGAGAGAGAGAGAGAGAGAGCCACACAGCAAGTAAATGGGACCAGAAACCAGGATTCATTCATTCACTGTGATGCTGTGAAGAAGCTGCTGGTCGGTCATCTTTGGATCCTGATTGTCTCTAGATTCATCTTCTCATATGTAAAGGGGGGAGGAGGGGAGGAAATAGAAGGAGTGGGAAACTAAAGTCAGGGAACTAACCCTGCAGGGAGACCAAATCCATGCCAAATGAATTTCTGAAAGCTAAGAATGGATTTCATATTTTAAAATAAAGTTTTGTGCTTAGAAAGATAAAACACAAGAGACAGGTGGTGCAGTGGATAGAGCACCAGAACTGGAGTTAAGAGGACCTGAATTCAATTCCAAGCTCATTTAATAATAATTATCTAGTTGTGTGACCTTGGCAAGTCACTTAATCCCACTACCTTGCAAAAATGAAAAACATGAATAGAAAAGGGCAGCTAGGTAGGTCTATAGACAGACCAGCTCTGGAATCAAGAAGAGGAGTTCAAATCAGTCCTCAGGTACCCACCAGTTGTGTAATACTGGGCAAGTAATTTAGCCATGATGGATGGATGGATGGAAGAAAGGAAGGAAAGAAAGATAAAAATCATTTTTACTCTGGCGCCTAACTAAAATAGGACAGCCCTTGGTTGGAAAATCTTTAAGGACCCTTAATAGCTCAAAAATGCCTGGACTCTCTTATAAAGGGCAGATGTTTTTGACAGGTATCTTTTTTTTTAAAGGTTTTTTTTGTGAGGCAAATGGGTTTAATTGGCTTGCCTAAGGTCACACAGCTAGGTAATTATTAAGTGTCTGAGGCTGGATTTGAACCCAGGTACTCCTGACTCCAGGGCAAGTGCTCTAAACACTGCACCACCTAGACACCCCTTTGACAGGTATCTTAAAGGGTAAAGCCAAGGTAGCACACTATCATGCAATTATTCTAAAACTATTTAATCGATTATAGGAATTCAACCCCCTGAAAATTATTAAGGACCTCAATGACCTTTTGCTTATGAGGGCTAGATTAATGGTTATTGTATTAACAATTAAAACTGGTAAAGTTTTCATGTAGTTATTACTTCACTTACATCAAAATAAGCCTGTTACAATTTAACGTGACATTTTCATGAAAAATAAGTTTTAAAACAAAATTAAGTGACACTGTTTTACATATGTATTCAAATCCTTTTAATGTCTGATTTAAATGACAACAAATGGATTCTCATATCAACTTTTTCATTCAATCTTTTACAATATATTATTTTAGGTGAAGTTTATGAAAAATATTAGCCTCACAGGTATGTAGTTGGAAAAGAGTATTTTAATGCATATAATGCATTAGTATTTTTATTAAAATAATTTTGATCACACAGACCCATAAAAAGATATTAATAAGGGACATCAAGCAATCCAACATTCAACTTTGAGAATATTATAGTGAACAGAAAACAAACCATGCAGGAAATCACTAAATTTTATTTTGCTTTGTTTTATAAATGTGTATGTATCCTGTACATTACAGTAGATGTGAAGATATTATTTTAATATGGGTACAGTTTCATTGAATTTTACTGTTCTATGTAACTGTAGGTCTAAGTAATAATAAAAAAGTGGTTTTTCGATTGTTTCAACTTTTTCAAGGATCTCAAATAATTCTAAGACAATAAGGTACTGATGAGTACCCTATATAGAAATTAAAGACAGATGTTAAAAGAATTTTTATATCTAAAAAAGAAAGCATATTTCTTTTCCATAATTTTAAAATTATAAACAAAATTTTTAATATATATTTTAAAAAAATTTTGAATTCCAAATTCTCTCCCTCTCATTGAGAAGGCAAGCAGTTAGTTATAGATTATACTTGTGCTGTCATGCTAGGTTGCAAAACAGAACAAAAAACCCCAAGAATAATCAAGTAAAAAGATGGGATAGATAGCATTTTTTACAAGAACTTCAAATGTGTCTTGAATTATTGTACTAATGAATCAGAGCTAAGTCATTCACAGCTGATTATCATACAACATTGTGAATACTGGTTGTGCCCAGGAAACCACTCTTCTAACAATGAATGACCACTAACTACCAGTTGCTTCCTTACGGCTTCTAAATATGCCCATGTGTCCTCCCCACCATAAAAATACCTAACTCATCCATTATCTCTCCTCCCAATTATGGTTAAACTCCTCACTTGAGAAGGCCATCTACAATAGGTATCTCCATTTCTTATCCTCTCACTCAATTATACTTAACTCAAGACATTTTGGTTTATGACCTCACCATTCTAATTGAAACTATACTCTCCAAATGTATCAATGATCTCTTATTGCAAAATCTAATAGCCTTTTCTCAATCCTCATGCTTCTTGACTTCTTTGCAGTTTTTGACAGTCAACCAGTTTTCTCATAGATTTTCCTATGTGAAGGTTTGGTGACACTACTCTCTCCTGGTTCCCCTACCTGTCTGACTTCTCCCTCTTAAGTTTCCTTTGCTAGATATTCATCTAGGTCATGTCCACTAAAGGCGAGTATCCTTCAAGTCTCTCTATCCTGTCATTGTCCATCTAAATTAATTCACTTGATTCCATCATAGTTTCTATTAAATTCATTTCTGACCATTCACATGTCCATCTCAAAATGGATGTTCCATAGTCCTCTTAAATTCAGCTTGTCAAAAACTGATCTTGTGGTCTTTCCCCAAAAGTCTTCCTCCTCCTGAGTGTTCACATTATTGTTGGAGAGTACTAGCACCCTCCCAGTTACCCAGCCTCACAACCTAGGTGTCATGCTCTACTCTTTACTAGTAGTCTTTCAATAACTACATTCAAACTCATGTCAAGTCCTCTAATTTCTATCTTCCTAACATCCCTTCTTTGACACAATTCACGCCTGAACTATTCAAACATAGTGCTGTAGGTCAACCTACCTTGTGTCTCTCTTTTCTACTTTATCTTCCACTCGACAGTCAGAAATGCTAGAGTCCAGGTCTGAGCATTTCACCTCATACCTCTATATTCTTATAAAGATAAATATCCTGTTTAACATTCAAAGTCTTTTAAAATTGGCTTCCTTTTCCTTCTTCCATCTTCAAAGTACTCTGTAATTTACCAAAATAGGCCTCCTTCTTGTACGTCATACAAAGTACTTACTCTCCCCACATCTGTCCCCATGGCTGGAAAATACCCCCAATTTCAATTTCATCTCTCTCTCTAGCATCTATCTTTCAAATCCCATCTAATATTCTACCTTCTCCAGGAAAGTTCCTGCCCTGCCTCCACCCAATTCTCTTTAGCATTTCTGCCTTCCTTCTGTTGAATATCTGCAATTTATCTCATCTGTTCCTAATTGTTTTGCATGTTATCTCCTTGAAAGCAAGAACAGCCTTTTACTAGATACTTTTATTTTGTATCCCAGCACTTAACAGAGAACAGAGTAGGCACTTAATAAATGCTTTTTTGCTCACCATCCATTATAAATCTGATTTAATGCCTTTTTCAAGTAAGAAGAGAATTTCATCTCTTTATTTTTCCAATTAACATGGAAGAACATCAATTCAACAACTTCTAAGATCAGTTCAATAACTCTTGGGGGTTAAGAGATATATTAACAAAAACATATGAGATAAAACTCAAAGCTATAAAATTATTATTAGCCAAGTTTAGCCACAGAAAAGTTGAGAAAACTCATTGATCTCTCTTCAATATATATAGATAGCAAACTATGAATATGAAGTGTTTTATTTACTATCAGATGTAATCTACTGTGTATTTTTACTTAACTATTTTTTCCATCTTGAATATTATAAAGAAAAACTCCAACATAATCTGCTACTGAACTAAGAAATAGAATGAATGATCATTTGCATAGATGAAGCAAACATCATCCATTAGTAAACAACCACATGACCTAGTGTCTGATAAACTCAAAGGCCCAAGGTGGCAGAAATTCATTAGTCAACTGAATAAGAAAATGAAGTTTTCTTATAGGCAAGTTCTCTCCAGCCTGTATGAGGAAGTGTCTTCCTCACGAATTTACCTCCCCCCCACATGCCATAGGTGATTTGGCCACATTCCAAAGATTCCAGGAGCCAGCCACTCCTAGGAATACAGGTAGTACTGGGGAGAACTGGCTTTTCTCACAGTATTGACTTTATTCAGAGTAAAATCCTCTGGCCCCCTATGGCATTTCCTTGTAGATTTTTCCCATATTTCTCTTAAAGGAACTCAGGAATCCCTCCCAACTAAATTAGCAACTAGCCTTCTTTGTTCTCCACTGATAAATACTGTGAGGCTTCCCTTTCCCATCCTTTCCTTTCCTTTCCCTTCCCTTCCTTTCCTTACATTAATTCCATTACATTAATGCATTTACTGGTTCATTAATGAACTGAACTGGGCTATAAAACTGCATACATTTTGACCCAATTATATCACTACTAGGTCTAATTACTCCAAAGAAATCAAAGTAAAAGGAAAAAGACTAATATGTTCAAAAATATTTAATGGCAGTTCTTTAAGTGGTAGAAAAGAATTGTAAATCAAGGGGATGACTCATTAGTTGGGGAATGGCTGAACAAGTTTCAGTAGAGGACTGTGATGGAATACTACTATGCTAAAAGAGACTGGGGCGGCTAGGTGGTGTAGTGGATACAGCACCAGCCCTGGAGTCAGGAGTACTGGATTCAAATCCGATCTCAGACACTTAATAATTACCTAGCTGTGTGGCCTTGGGCAAGTCACTTACCCCGTTTGCCTTGGCAAAAAAACAAAAAACAAAACAAAACAAAAAGACAGAGAGACCTGTAGAAAATCCTGGTAAGATTTCTATGAAATGATACAAAATTAAAGGAGAAGAACCAGGAGGACAGTAATCTTAACAATATCAGAATGACAATCAACTGTGAAAGACTTAGCTATTTGGATTAAGTATAATGATTCCAAAATATTCACAATAAAAAATGCTATACATCTCCAGAGAGATAATCCATGAACTCAAGTGAAGATTGAAGCACATTTTCTTTGTCTTTTATAACTTTTCTTGCCTTTTATTTATTTTGTAGCACAGAAAATATATGTTTTGTATGACCCTCATTTTTTTTTTTTACTTTTGCAAGGCAATGGGTGAAGTGACTTGCCTAAGGTCACACAGTTGGGTAAGTATTAAGTGTTTGAGGCTGCATTTGAACTCAGGTGCTCCTGACTCTAAGGCCAACACTCTATCCATTGCATCATTTACCTAACCCATGACCCCATATTTTTAATGCTATCATATTACTTGTCTCCTCAAAGGGTGAAGAGATGACTGAGGGTAGTAGGGACAAAGAATTTTAAAACTCAAAAATAAAATGAATGCTACCAAATAAACAATTTGAAGCAATACTAAAAAGAATAGCTGAGAAGGTTGGGGAGACATATAATCATAAATAAATGAAATTCAATACAGAAGGCATCAACCAAAAAAAGAATTAACAAAAGATTACCAGATCCTTCCAAATCCCTCCTTATGTACTCTTCAGAATTATCTTCAAAGGCCTCTTCATCAGCAGCTGCAAAATATAAGTTGATAAGTGATACATGCAAAATTGAAATAATTTTATAAATCATATTTTGTTGCTAAGTACTTGTAACTTTAGTTTTAGTCTTATTCCAAAGAAATACCAAATCTGCATCAACTACACATAGGTATACTTTGAATATTACTAGTATCATGACAAATGAGACAGCAAACATATACTGTAGGAACCAGATGACTCAATCCATGTTTTATAGGAAACTTGAACCTTCTACCTTCACAAATTTGCTAAGTTATATAAGTTATATAAGACCTTAGAAGAAAGGATGTCTCTATGCTAGTCTGCATAGTAAAAAGCACAATTAAGGCAATCATAAGTAAAATTAACACGAATCAAAAACCAAGTAAGATTGCAATTTTATAATCTGAAAGTATATTGATCTACTACATGCAAGAAGCAAGAAATTCCCCACGATCCCAGAAAACTGAACCAAACTTTATTATTATTCCAACTAAGTTGACTGGTTAAATTATTCTTACTTTCTCTTAAATCCAACAACACTACAGAAAAGAATCTTAAGAGTTCTAAGGTTTTAAAACTTTGAAAATACCAGGACCCATTAAAAATTGTTTTTATTTCAAAGGTCAGAGCCTAGGTTCAATAAAGACTAAGAAAGGAAATAACAGTGAAATTATCAGATTTGTTCTCAAAACTAAAAACATGAATTGAATAAACAGAAAGTACATAAAACTGTCACTAGGATGTTTAAAAAAAACAACCCCATTCATTCAACAAGCTAAGTGAATAAATGATAATAGTTACCTCTGAATTCCATGTTAGGAACAATAACCTTTTCGCAGATACTTGTGAGTGTATTCTGATCTTCAAAGAGATTCTTATAATGAGGTCTCTCACAAACTGAAGCCAGAAATTGAATTGCATTACTTACCAACTAGAACAAAACACAAAAAGGAACACTTAAAAAATGTAACTAACCATTGTATTTGTAGAAAAATGAAGCTCTAAATGTCTTTTCTGACCATGTACTTACCAGATCATATTTGACTTCTTGACCAGTTGTTACTAATAAATTCCAAATTGCTGTGACGAATCGGGGCAAATATGGCTGGAATTCTTCATCATATTTTTGGGCATAGAGTGCAGCATTATCACAAATCTGGGATTTTAACAACTCCAATAAGCCCGCTTCCTCTTCATCCTCACATAAAAGAAAACTGAAAACTCAAATATACTACCGTGAATTTAGAAAACAAAACACAAGACTATAAATCTCAAGCTACTGAAGATGAAGTGTTCTCAATCGCACTATCAAAAAAGTTAGTGCAAAATAAGAAGATTCATTTGCTAACAAACATCACAGGGAGTAAATGATGAAATATTTTTAATTTTACATTTGTCTGAAATTATACTGAAGCATCATACTTTTGAAAAATTCTCTGCCCTGAAGCTTCAAATCATAAGTATTTGGAGATTACAATATAAGAGATTTTATAGAGAACCTGGAAACCAATGATTCAGCTTTATCAAGAAACAAACTATATTGTCTTTAAAACTGGTTGTTAAAATACACATCTTGAATGATTTTCGTTAAGTAGTCAAATATTTCACCGAATTTAATAAAGAAGTGTCTTCATGCTAATGTGAGAATAGTAATAATCTAAGAGCAAGTATCTGTCAGTATAGTGTGTGGTATGGAACTTCTTCCTGAATCAAGACCTTTGAACAGCTGGCTCAGAAAGGGCTTTGAAACTGACTAAGATCAAGGAAGTAAACTTGCCCAGGGTCAAATAGCTATTTAAGTGTCAGACCAGACCAATATGAGATCAGAATGAGCTACTACAGGTCAAGCACAAATAGTCCATGTGAACACCTGGGGTGGGTTCTCTAAACTTACAGATGGCATGTTTCCTTCAATTCTGCCTTCCTCATAGAGTGTAGCACCTACCCTGATGAGGGCACATCATGCTGGGCAGTACTGTGCCAGTGTCTCCCATACAATACAATCAATTCTAAAGTTCTTCAATGAGATCTGCAGAGTGTCTTGGCATCGGTTCTTCTGACCTCCTTGTGAGAGCTAGCCCTGTGTGAGTTCTTCATAATATAGCTTCTTGGAAAGCATATGTCTGGCATTTGAACAAGTGTGTCCAGCCCATCACAGTTGCAGACTCTGTAGTAATGCTGGAATGCTAGGCAGTTTACTTCAAGAAAGGACCCCAATGTCTGGTATCTTCTCCTGTCGGGTGATCTTCAGAATCTTTCTAAGACAATTTAAATGGAAGGGATTCAGTTTTCTGACATGGAACTGGGTTGTGAACCCTGTCCAGGGTTCACAGGCATATAAAAATGAAGTCAGCACAATGGTTCTTGTAGACCTTCAGTTTGATATTCAGTCTCATACTTCTTCTCTTCCACACTTTGTTTCGGGAATCTCCCAAATTGAACTCGCTCTGGCAATGTGAATAGTCACCCTCAGTGTTAATGTATACCTCCTTGGAAAGGACATTGCCTAGGTAAATGAACTTGTCTGCAGTACTCAAAACTTCTCCATTTGTTATAATCAATGGCTCCACATATGATGGTGTGGTGCTGGCTGATGGAGTACCTGAGTTTTCTTGATGTTAATTATTAGACCAAAATGAACACAAGTGGTAGAGAATCAATCCTTACTTTGTTGCATCTCAGCTTCAGAGGCTGCACCAAGTGTACAATTATCTGCAAATAGAAGATGATGCACCTACATTCTTCACTCCACTTTGGTCTGGGCTTGTATCCTTTACAAATTGAAGAATTTGCCATCAGTGCAATAGTGACCTTGAAGTCATGTTCATCCTCAGTGAAGATGCCTGAAAACATCATGCTAAAAAGTATGGGAGCAAGGACACATCCTTGTTTCACTCCATTAGTAACCAGGAACTCTCAAGAATATCATCCACTATCCAGAACCCAGGCATGCATACCATGGAACTGACATACAATATCAATGAACAAATTTTAACATAATTTTCCATAAACCCTCACAACTGATGGTTATCAAAGACCTTGGCCAGAGCTACAATTGATACATACAGAACTTTGTTCTGTTCCTGATATTTTTCGAGTTGTAAAGCAGCAAACACTGTATCATCTCTTCTTCAACCCTTTCTAAAGCCATACTGGCTCTCAGAGAGGTGCTCCATTTCCAGGTGAAGTATCAGGTCACTGAGAAAGACTCTGGCAAGAAGCTTACCAACAATGACTAAAAGAAAAACACCCCAGTGATTGTCACAGGACAATCTATTCCATTTACCTTTATAGAGATAAATGATGAAGGCATTCTTGAATTCTTGGGGTCAATATTTTCATGCTATATAACCTGGAAAATTTCAGTCAGTTTTTGGATGAGCAATGGAACCTCCACCTTGGGGATCTCAGCTGGAATAGAATCAGCACCAGGTGCTTTGCCACATGAAAGGAATCTAATGGCATTTAAAACTTCTTTGGTTGAAAATTCAGTTAAGGATTGACTGACTTCAACTTGCAGGAAATGGTCAATGGCAGCAGCCACTGGCTTCTGTATTGATTGAAGAGTGTCTAGTAAGAACACTATTGAAGTGGTCAGCCCATCTCTCTAGGGTCAGGTCCCTACTGTTGATCAATGTGGATCCATCAGCACAGAGCAGCACTGATGCACCATATCTCTTTGGCCCATAAATACCCTTCAGGGCATCACAAAAGCATTTTGTTTTGTTATTATCTGCATAAAATTGAATTTCATCTGCCAAGAGTCCTGCATCTCTAAGCTTAGGATGTACATTACTTTTGAGGAATTAAATGTTGCCTTCTTAGAAATGAACTGTCCTGCTAGTAAACACTGTGGAGTTCTCCCTTTTCATTTAGCAGCTTTGATATTTACTCCATCATTTTCAAAGAGATTGGGCCCCAAGACACACTGCTTTGAAGCCAATCCACAGATCATCCAAAAGCTTCAAAGCAGACACAAGTGAAGGGAATTCCAGTCCTGACACTGGCCTGTCGAACAAGATTCTAAGTACACACCCTGTTGAAAAAACATGCCCCAAAATGACCTCAGAAACTTCAGAGGCATTAACACTGGCGCTTTTTAGGACTTCTTTAATCACAATGGAGCACAGTTCATGGACAAGGGACAGTGGATAAAGCACCATTAAAGGATCCTATTGCAAAAAATATTACACAAAAAATATTACAGAAATGAAGACCACGGTTTTGAACCCACACTCATCCTGGTGTTGGGGGTGAGGGGCAGAAGCTGATAGCTGGAGCCACTTGACTGCAGGACTTCCCTCGAGTGCACTCAGGTCTTGTCTGTTCAAGGCAGAGTGGAGTGCTAGTATGGAACCCTGGGAGGAGGGTGTGTTCCGGAAGACTAGCACACTGATTTGAGGGCTGCCAAACCCGTTTTTGGGCTGCTTAACACATTTGACTTCTACGTAAGTCACCTAACTCTCACCTGTGTTTCCAAGAAGTTTGTAGCATGCACAGTGGCCATACCCCAGCAAACCATTTCGGGAGGTGAGCTAAACCAGGTTGAGGGTAACCAAGGGAATCTCAAACTCAACAGTGAGTAGTGGGAAGGTGTCTAGCCCAAGCATATGAAATTTTCCAATGATGGAATGGGCAAAAGACAATTCCTTCCATTGGCCACAAAGCCAGCTGAAGTAGGAACTGTGAAGTGCTTAGAGGTTGGTTCGACATCCAAGAATCCCAGGTCATCCACAGCATCTGGAACTACCACCAATTGTCTTGATACTGTCTTGTCATGCTGGATCATAATAACTTTGAAAGAGAGTGAGGTGGATAATTTCATGCAACTATACCTCACTTAAATCCAATTTATGCTAACAAAAAAAGACATCACTCATAACCATTATTCAAAGTCCTGTGGCGTCAGGAAAGTGACAAAGCAACAGATGTAGATAAAATGGGAGATACACAACACAGCATACAGTCAGTCCAATTCATAGGGTCATTTCTCCACTGAAAGCAGCAGTGGGATTCTGCAGCCCACTGGGTGATTGAACAGCCCTTTAAAGGATCACAGGGCTCATCACCTCCTGATGTTAGGAAGGGGCTAGAAAAGCTACTCTAAAATTGTCTGCTTCCCTGACCTGATTACTGTGGCAGATGAGGATAACAAAGCATGGTTGAGACACAAAAAAAATCTACAAAAACTTCTTCAAAGCAGATTCCATTTACCATAGGTTCATGGAACACATGAACACTCATAGACAACACAAGATCCAATAGAACTGAAAGACGGGGCGGCTAGGTGGCCAAGTGGATAAAGCACCGGCCCTGGAGTCAGGAGTATCTGGGTTCAAATCTGGTCTCTGACACTTAATAATACCTAGCTGTGTGGCCTTGGGCAAGCCAATTAACCCCATCTGCCTTGTAAAAAACCTTAAAAAACAAAACAAAAAAAAAACCTGATCTAGTCAATAATCTTGAATGCCTACCAAAAGAAGTTAACTACATGCTCATGACAATGATATTATCACTTTTAGGAAAATGCCATGCCACCATCATCAGTGCCTATGCTCCCATTAATGATGCACACTGATAAATAAAAGAAAAAATTTTGAAGATCTAGAAACCTTATCATCAATGTATCAAAAAAGAGGACAAGCTTATAATTCTGGGTGAACTTAATGCTAGAGTAGGCTCAGACTACCTACCAGACAAGGCAGGGAGTCCTTGGGAGAAATGGAGTTGAAAACAGCAATAGCAAGGGTCACCTACTACTTAAGACTTGTGCATCTTGTTACCTTCTCATATTCTATTTACCTAAATGCAATAAACCTTCCTGGATGCATCCTCATAGCAAACACTGGCTATGTTAAGACTATGTGATTGGAAGAAGAGATAGGATCTGAGAGTAACAAAGTAATGTGAGGTGTAGAGTGCTGGACTGATCACAGACTCACATTCTCTAAATTAAATATTCACATTCAACCAAAGTGGTGATCCCAAGACAAAATGAACAATAGAAAAATTAATAGCAAGGGTTTCTCTGAGTGGGGGAAAATTTGTTGTTAACTTGAAGGGGAAACTGAACCAACATAAAGTTGGCAACAGCGGAGCAAAACAAGAGTTGGCAACTTTCAGAGAGCTGGTGTACACCACTATATACTCATCTGGGTCAGAACACTAACAAACACCAAGACTGGTTTGATACTACAAAATATCAGTTTTTCAAATAACAAATTTCCACAGAGTGAAAAATTTAATCAGGGTCATAGGATATAGAATCAGAAATGACTTTAGAGATCATCAAAAATTCAGACCTCTTATTTTATTGAAGAGTGTCTAAGTCGGGCGGCTAGGTGGCGTAGTGGATAAAGCACCAGCCTTGGGAGTCAGAAGTGCCTGGGTTCAAATCTGGTCTCAGACACTTAATAATTGCCTAGCTGTGTGGCCTTGAACAAGCCACTTAACTCCCTTTGCCTTGCAAAAATCTAAAAAAACAAAAAATAAAAAAGTTGTTGAAACCTAACTTTGCATGGAGTTGGAAAAATAAAATGGTAAAAACGGTTTATCCAAAATCACCTAAGAAATAACAGAGTCAAGATTTGAATTTCAGATCTGACTATATATCATTAATTTTCTACTATACTATGCTATGCTATACTATACTGTACTGTACTGTACTATACAATACTATACTACTTTCAGGCTGTTAAATCAAGCAACTACAAAAATTCAGGGATGATGTTCTTGCCAATAACAGAAGATCAAATCTATCAATCAACAAACAAATATTAAATGAATATTATGAGTCAAGCACTAGGATTGAGACCAACACTTCCCCCATACATTATGGAGCACCTCTCACTCTGGGACAGCTCTCATTATTAGGAAGATTCTTTATTCAGTATAAATATGCCTCTTTGACTATGCTCCTCCCTAATATTTCTTCCCCCAAATCCACATATTTAGTTGATCTTTGGCTTTAGTGGGAAGAAGACTAAAGTTGAAATCTAGGTAACTTTGGGCAGATCATGATTTTTCTGAGTCTCCCCATTCACCACACCCAACCAACAGATTTTCCTAAAGCTTCAAGCTGATGCTAAGTGGATCTCTGGATAGAAGCAAGGTCTAGAGTCAGGGAAACTCAGTTTACCCCAAGTCCTATAGATGATTTTACAACTTTTGAGCAGAGGCAGATGGTAGCAGCACTGCACTAACTGGTATTAAGACCAAAGCGGGGGGGGCAGCTAGGTGGTGTAGTGGATGGAGCACCTGCCCTGGAGTCAGGAGTACATGAGTTCAAATCCGGCATCAGACACTTAATAATTACCTAGCTGTGTGACCTTGGACAAGCCACTTAACCCCACTGCCTTGCAAAAACTAAAAAAATAAACAAACAAACAAACAAATAAAGGACTAAAGGGATGCAATGAAAGAAATAGATCCTGCCCTCAAGCCTTGTAACATTCTGTTGGAAGAAACATCATGTATATCTATAAATATATGCAAAATAAATACAAAGCAAATTTTCTTTAGTGGGATAATGGGGAGGGATGGCAGTAGAGATCAGGAAAGAATTCATGGAGCACCTGAGCTTTCAAGGAAAATAGGGATTCTGAGAAACAGAAATTGAGGGATCTATAAATCTGTGAACTGAAATTAATTAAGGAGGATTATGATTAAAGAATTTTATGGGAAAATCACTTAAAACATATTAATGCCTGAATTGTCTGAATATAGCAATATTAAAGTGCACTGGTGGTAAAGTGAACCCCAGATATAATCAGTCACAATTTAAAGCATTTAAATGATCTGCATCAAGTCAGTCTCTTGGAAGAAAATCGATAAACAATCATTCAGAAAGATAAAATACCGGAGAAATAGTATGCTTTAGGGGCAATGAGAAGATAAGAATAGATAGAGCCCTAGGTCTGAAGTCAGGAAAACTCATCTTCCTGAGTTCAAATCTGGTCTCTCACAATTCTTAGCTACATGACCATGGGCAAGTCAATTAATCCTATTTACTTCCATTTTTCATTTATAAAATGAACTGGAGTAAGAAATGGCACCCCACTTTAGTATATTTGGCAAGAAAATGCCAAATGGGGTCACAAAAGGTCAGGCAAGACTGAAAAGACTGAACAATAACAACAATGTTTTATGTAATACTTACATCAGTTTGTAGCAGTTTATTATCCAAAGTTAAGAGGTTGTGGAAATTATTCATCCATGTTTCCATATTATCTTCAAAAAATTCTGGTAGATCCTAAAAAGTTAATAGATTATGACTAAAAAAAATTCATTAAAGTGAAGCATTAGGCTATTTTTTTAAGTCCTCCAATCTTTATGTTCCTTAGTTCCTACCTAATAAAAGTCAAACTCCTTAGTGTAGAATTCAAAGATCCCTAAGATCAAGTTCTTCCAATTTACCCTTTCTTGTACCAAAGCCTGGAGAATACTCTTATGATCAGAAAATTTGGAGTGTTTATAACTCAACATGCCTTTCTAACTGACATTTTCCCAAAGGAGAATATATATACTATTAATCATCTCTTAATCTGCTCAAATAAACCTATCCTTAAGGGGAAAGTTCAGTTCTATCACAAGATCTCTGAACCCGTTGGTACCTACAAAAAAAGCTAAACAGATTTTGTTCTCTAAGATCTTGTAGAACTTCTTACCTCTGTATTCATTATTAGTAATAAACTATTTTGTATACACAGCACTCATACAAATTAAGAGAGCTTAAAAAATTTTTCTTCTATCATTTTCAACATAAAGTACCTTCCACACACTGAACAATTAATAACAAGTTCTGAATTAGTGTTCAATAACTCCTGAATTAATGAGTAACAAGATCTTCCTAAATATATATCTTTCATAAAAGAAAAAGGTGTATATACATCAGAGGAAAAAGAATTGCACTCCTTCACTAATGTCTCATTGTGTTGTGGGGAGGAAAACTGAGGTTAGTTTTTGAAGGCTATGCGAATAAGCCTAAGCTGTAGAGGTCCTACCAAAATGGAAAAACTCCCAATATGACGCCAAAACTATTTATTACCTAACTACTGCAGAAGAGACTCATCACTTAAACTTTAGCCACCAAAAGATGAATACTTTGGCAAGAGAAATTAATGAAGCAATCTACTAAAGCAATCTGTCTTGGTGAAAGAAGACTCCAGAAATAAATAACACAAATTTTTAACATACTAAAAAGTTTTTCTTACAAAGAATTCTGTGACTACAATAATAACTAAATGGGAATGGTAAGGAAGTACTAAACTTCCCTAATAAAATAACACAGGAAAAGAATTAAGATGAAACTTACCTGAAAGTTTAAACTATAGAACAGTTTTGCAATCAAAATTAAAGAGGAAAAGAGAACTTTCAGAGCAGATGCATCATTTGCATGGGTGCTGCAGAGTTCAATTGTAGCCTTAAAACAAGAAAACATTTAGTTATATAATCAGTAAAGAACATATAGTCTCAGTAACAGATTCAAAGTTTTATAATATAAATAAAAGCTTATTTTATATAATGCAGGCAATTGACAGTCTAGATCTATCCATAAATCTTAATTTAGACAAAAAACAAAGAAAAGGGACAGCTAGGTGGCACAGTAAATAGAGCAATGGCCCTGGAGTCAGGAGGACCTGAGTTCAAATCCGGCCACAGACACTTAATTACCTAGTCACTTCTGCAACTCACTTAACCCCATTGCCTTGCAAAAACTAAAACAACCCAAAGGAAAGAAAACAAACTTGATATAATACATTGTCTTTTATGAATTAGCATCTCTTTTCTATAAATAGCTTGTAATCAAACAAAAATCAAATTACACCAGGAAAATGCTTTTGAGTTAAAAGAAAATTCTTAAATACTTTTTGTTTCAACAATCTTTCAAGGTAGTTCCTTAAATTTGATTTTAACAATTTAAATAAATTCATTTAAACTTGAAATTCTCACCCATACCTTGAAAAGATTTGTCAAAGGGAGTGCAAAGGCATCCAAAACAAGTTTAATTTCGGTCCATAACTCGTTTGACTTAAATTCATGGCGATATCTAGGATATAAATAAGAGGTCATTTAATTTAAACTGTTTTTATTAAAGAATTTAAATTCGGAGAGGCTAGGTGGCGCAGTGCATAGAGCACCGGCCCTGAAGTCAGGAGTACCTGGGTTCAAATCCGACCTCAGACACTTAATAATTACCTAGCCGTGTGGCCTTGGGCAAGCCACTTAACCCCATTGCCTTGCAAAAAAACCCCTAAAAATAAAAAAAAAAAAAAGAATTTAAATTCATGTATATTGTGAATCCTCAGGTATGGTTTTCAGGACACAATACCTTCTTGCCTTTTTGGACTGGCTCCTTTTCCTAATTCTTTCTTAGGCTATTATTATATTCTTCTTTTGTTTTGCTATTATTTTCTACACCCAAATATGGACTGTTGGATAATTATTATATTACAGATACTTTAAATACAGGAGACAGGGACAATTTATTTAAACTCTTTGAGATTGTTTCTTCATCTATAAACTGGAGTTTTTGTGAGGTTAAACTGAGTATTATAATGTATAGAAAATGCTTGTAAACTTTAAAGCACTAAATAAAATAAGAGATTAAATTATGAAATACTTTAGTAAATATGTTTTTATATATGTATGACTTTAGATTGCAAATTCCATAGGGAGACAGGTTCTTATAATTTTTGTCAATTCTTCAGCACTAATGTCTTTTTTTTTAATTTCATGCTTTCATCATCTCTAGTAAGGGGTTTGTTTATTTATGAAATTATAGGTTATATTTCTACAAAATAAATGAGACAAATTTTTCTCATTTTTCATAAATCAGGTCTGGGCCATTTATGCTAGGTCATTTTTTATCACAAAATAAGTAAGACTGAATTTAGTATGGAACTCATGAAAGAATTATCCAAATGGATCATTTTGAAAATGTTAAAGATAGCAAAATGTGGGAGAGTTTATGTTTTATGGAAAAAAACAACACATAATTGAAACAGGAACATTTAGGAAAGGAAATATGTATACATGGTGCAATACAACTAAGACACAAGTATATATAAATACATGCTTACCACAATAACTTAATATCTGATAAACCCCCAAATCTAATTTTAGACAAGAAATTCACAATATGTCAAAATTACCAGGAAAACTGGAGAGCAGTTATTTAGCAAAAACTAGGTATAGACAAACATCTCCACTAGGTATATCAAGAAAAGCTCCAAATGGGTACATGATTTTAAAAAGGTGAGAAATAGTCTATCTACAAAAATATTTATAGCAGCTCTTTTTATGGTATCAAAGAACTACAAACTAAGGTAGCAATCATCAACTGGAAAAAAAGACTGAACAAATAGTGGTATATGGATACAATGGAACACTATTGTGCTATAAAAAAATAATTAAAGGGACGATTTAAGAGAAATCTGGAAAGACTGAAAGAATTGATGCAAAGTGATTTGAACAGAACCAGGAAAAAAATTTAGACAATAAAAATAATTTAAGTCAAAAGATTCTGAAAGATTTAAGAACTCTAAAAACACAATAACTCTAGAAGACTCATGATGAAACTATCTCCAGAGTTAAGACTCGAGAGTGTAGATTGGGGCGGCTAGATGGCGCAGTGAATAGAGCACTGGCCCTGGAGTCAGGAGTACCTGAGTTCAAATCCAGCCTCAGACACTTAATAATTACCTAGCTATGTGGCCTTGGGCAAGCCACTTAACCCCATTTGCCTTACAAAATCCTAAAAAACAAAACAAAACCAAAAAAGGTGTAGATTGATGGATATATTTCTAGATACAGCTAATAAGGAAATCTATTGTACTTAACTATATGTTTGCATGGGATTGTTTTTCCTGACCTCAAGTGAGAAAAATGGGTGAGGAACAGAGAAGGGAGAAAGAGAACTGGAATCAAAAATATAACTGAATTTTTAAAAACTTGCTTGTTTTAACTAAAGAGTTGGTAATTGGGCTCTACCTATAATGCCAGTAATCACAAAAATAAAAGTTTCTGCAATTCAACCTGTATTTACTGAATATCTGTAAATACAATAAAGACCTAAGTATATTTGAATAGTAAAACTAAATAAACATATAGATTCTTTAAAATATCCGAATTTATGCTTTCTATAAAATATACACACACCCACAAATCCCATACCTTTTAAATAATGAATGTGCTGTGCGAAGAACCCCATTGATAACATGGAAGTCTCCACTCTGAAAACGATTGACCATCTCTGTCAGTAAGTCAGGCCATTTTTGAGGAAAATCTTCTCGTCCAATGATGCTAATTGCATCACTCAGCTAGAAATAAAATTAAAAAAAAAAAGAAACAATTCAATTGGGTGAAAACTCACAAAAACAAGTCTAAAAGAAAATAAAACATTTTACAATCCTATATTACCTGTTTCTGAATCTGTTCAGGACTGCTAAGCATCAAGTGCACTATATTGGCTTTAATGGCTATCCGATCTGCTTCACAGATTTTATTTGGTTCATCTTCAATCTAAAGGTAAAGTAATAATAATTAACACAAAATAATCAAACATTCTAAATTCGTGTATAAATTACAATTGAATTTTCTCTTCAAGATGGAGAAGTTTAAATTCTCCTTGTAACCATTACCTTTTCTAGATTTACCCTCTATCAGTATCATTCAATAATCTTTTTCTTTTGAGGGCCAGACAAGAACATTAACCACCATTAATTAAAGATCTTCTCTTCCTTTCTTCAGGGTTCTGTAACAGTTCAGTAGTTTTGTCTCTTCCAATTCCAGGCCTCATAATAGGAGACTTCAACATATAAACTTTATCAAGTATGTTTACACCTCTCACAGTCCATAGATTTACTTCAAATCTCCTACTCCTACTGATCTTGTCATCCTCATCACTCACAAATACACCACTTTCATGTTCATGAGTTCTAAAATTCCCTCATCTGATAATCCAATGTCGTTCTACCCCTTTCTACCTTGCAACCCCAAATCTTGTTCTGTCTTCATCAAAACCTTCAATCCCTGAATCCCCTTATTCTTTCCCATGTCATCACCTTTCTATTAGCTGTACTTTCCTTCCTTCCTCATCCTGACTCATTGGCAAAACAAGTTTATCTCTATACTTCCTCCTTGAGTTCCTGATTCCCTTATCAACTTGCCATTCTTGCCCCATTAATTCTCACCTTGGGATCAGATCACGCCCATCATCTTTGCTCCCATATATGTGCAGTTGAATAAAACTAGAGAAAAAAGTCAGAAAACCATGCTGACTGGGTCCACTACAAAATTTGTTGCATTACCTCAATAAGACCCCAATTATAGCAAGGCAATCTTTTTTTATAGCTTCCTATTTAACTCACAATTCTATTTATCAAATTTTATCATCCCTCCTCATCCACTCAACTAAGAACCTTAACTCAAATTTTAACAGGAAAAAAATGAAGTCATTTGACAAGAGATTCCTCTTCTCTCATCTTCCTCACCTGCCATCACTTTATGAGACTATCTCCTTTACCTCTCGCTCATATAATCAGGCATGGTTTTTATTATCATCTCTAAGCTCATGATTCTCAGATTCATTTATAGCACCAAATTTATTCCTGATCTTTCACACTTCCATCTATCTCAAAATGGATGTAATCTAGTCATTTTAAATTCAATATGTTCAAAATTGAACTTGTGATCTCCTCCCAAATGTTTTTCCCCCTTCTGAATTTCCTTATCACTATTGAGAGGACCTTGGTCCTCTTCCTCTTGGTCACCGAGGCTCACAAACTAGGTGTTATGCTTTATTGTTTTTGCAAAGTATTGGGGGTTAAGTGACTTACCCAAGGTCACACAGGCAATTATTAAATGTCTGAGAGCGTATGTAAACTCAGGTTCTACTGACGCAAGGGCAGGTGTTCTATCCACTGCACCATGCTTCACTCTATACTGTTTCAATCCCTATATCCAATCTGGTATATTCTCCCCCCCCCCCCCCATAGAGAATCTTATCAGCTTATGTCTGGTCTGTTACAACAGAGTAAAGATTGGTCTCCCTATCTTATCTTCCTTACCTCATTTTTCATTTATATCTTCCACTTTGCTGTTAAAAATTCCTAAGGCATACTTTTACCCATTTCACTCAATTCAGTAAACCTGGTGACTCCCTATACCTCCAGAATCAAATATAAAATCCATTTATCTGCCCCTTTCATATCTTCAGGTTTCTTATACCTTTGTCACCCCTCCCACAAACTCTGTGATTTAGTGATTAGCCATTTTCACTTGTTGAATTAAAATACCACCTCTTCACTTCCCTGGCTTCCTTCAAGTGCCATCTAAAATCCTATGTCATTTCTTGTTCCCTCTTAATTCTGGTACCTTCCCTCTAGTGACTAGTTCCAATTTATGTTATACGTATCTTGTCTGTAAGTAGTTATTTTTATGTTTGTCCTTTCAATAGACTGTGAGTCTTTTGCCTTAGCATAGTTCCTGGCATTAATAATGCTTACTGACTATGAAGCTACTAATTTCTGGCTACACATCCCAGAAGGGCCTGTCTACCTTTATTAATAATTTTATCAAAAAAATCTGGTCAAGATATTAGTATGTGTTTGCCTGCACATTTATTTACTTTTTCCTATTTCACTTAATGTGTGTGACCTAACTGAAATAAAGATAAAACTTTAGCATAGAAGAAGTTTCTTCATTTCAAACCACAATCCTATTCCAAAACAAATTAATGTTTCACTTTATGATCTAAGGTATCAAAGACTTTTTATAAGAGAAGTTCTTGGGATTCCAGACCCCAATAGAGCTGGATAACCTAGCTTTGTACAGCTAAATCTCTAATAAGTTCAAAACAAAGTATCTTATTGGAACCATAATGTCTCCAAAAGGTGATTGTGTTAGATTAAAGCAAAACAGAGGTTCTGGGGTGAGGAGGACTGATTATGTTCAGAGTGTCTGAAAAGCAGAAAGAGAAAGAAGGATAAAAGGAATTCATTAGTCTAGAAAGCAGATGAAGAGAGTATGAGAAGAGTATGGAGAAAGGGGTGGAGGAATGGGTAAATGAACTTCATTCTTATAAGAAAAGGATAAAGACTTGAAAATATAATTTGGTAAGAGAAATACCATCAAATGCAAGAGAAAAGTAAGATATGGGATTGGAGAGATCAAAAGGGAGGAATAATGCCAAGAAGGGGATAGCAGGAAACAAAACAAGCCTCCTTATTCTAAAGTGTTCATAAAAGCAAGAAAAAAAGGGTTGTTTTTTTAAAAACCAGAATATAAGGAGTTGCCTTACATTGTCTCAGAAGATAAATGGTTCAACAAATTTATGACTGTAACAACATTACTGAAACTACAGACAATTTCAAGGCAGTAGAAAATGAAATAAAGTAAAGTGAACAGAAAAGGAATAAGCAGCAATTTTATAAAGAAAAACACTTTGAAATACTTTAAAAGAGCTAATCAATGCTGTGGTCAACAAGCTAATCATGCACCCAGAGTATCTATGTATGATGAAGCATGTTACTATTTTCTGACGGAGAAGTGTAAGACACAAGGAACACAAAGAGCAATACATTTTGGACATGACCACTGTGACAATTTCTTTTCTTTAAATGTTCACAAAGGTATTTTTTTCTATCTTTTTTTAACATGGGGGAAGAGGAAATAAGGAGCGAAGGAGAGTTACGAACTGTGATGGCAAGAAAAATAGGGATGCTAAATATTTTTAATAATGCACATAAGAGAACACAGAAAAAATTCAGATGGCTGTACAGACAAAAACAGTTTTCAAAGTAACGTATACAAATTATTGGATTTTTTTTTAAATTCAGTTTCACAGAGAAACCAGATTTAGTATTCTTCTATAAAGAAATGATGGGAAAAAAAGAAATGATGGAGACTTTTGATATTTAAATACAAAAAATGTTTTCTTTCCACAAAAATTTTAACCATTAAGAAAAGAAATTCAGGGTCGGCTAGGTGGGGCAGTGGATAGAGCACTGGCCTTGGAATCAGGAGTACCTGGGTTCAAAACCAACCTCAGACACTTAATAATTAACTAGCTGTGTGGCCTTGGGCAAGCCACTTAACACCACTGCCTTGAAAAATCAAAAAGAAAAGAAATTCATCCTTGGCAAGAAAAGTTATGAAATTTTCTTTAATGACTGCATTAGGTACTTGTTTCTTGAATAGAAGTAGGAAGATGTGCTGTTGAATTTCTTTCTAATACAATACAATACAATACAATATTTCTTTCAATATTAGGAATGAATCACATCTATTAAAATGCATATGCACACACACACAGCTAATAAGATAACATTTTCTATTTTATTTATAATCTGGAAAATCAGCAGCTTGCTAATAACTACACACTAAATAGTATGTTTGTACATAGTCTTATGTATAAAATAAATCCATTTCTGATATCCAGTTTATTTGATCTGCATTATCACTGCAACTATCACTACAAAGAATTTGCTTTATCCCAACTCGAGGATGAAAAAAGAGAAAAATGTTAAATCAACTTCATAATTTAAGATTCTGTGATAGGATTAAAACTTGTAGGCATCAGCAACTAAATATATCTGAAATTGTGTCTAAATATAAAATATAGAGGTCCAGCTGTCATTATAAAGAACGCCTAGATAAAAACTCTTCGATAAAAACTTCTGGGAAAATTGGAAGTTAGTATGGAAGAAACTTAGATTAGACCAACACACCTCACACCCTATTCCAAGATAAGATCCAAATGGATACAAAATTTAGACATAAATAAAAACAATACTATAAGCAAATTAGAATATCAAGGACTAGTTTACCAGTCAGATCTATGGAAAGGTGAACAGTTTATGACTAAGGAAGACATGGAGAACATCACTAAAAACAAACTAGATGATTTCGATTACATTAAATTAAAAAGCTTTTGCACAGATAAAACCACTGCAACCAAGATCAAAAGAAATGTAGTAAATTGGGAAACAACCTTTACAACTAATGTTTCTGACAAAGAACTCATTTCTAAAATATACAGAGCACTGAGTCTTATTTAAAAAAAAAAAAGCCATTCCCCAGTTGACAAAGGGTCAAAGGATATGGAAAGGCAATTTACAGATGAGATCAAAGCAATCCATAGTTATATGAAAAGTTGCTCTAAATCATTACTTATTATAGAAATGCAAAATAAAGCTTCTCTGAGGTACCACCTCACACCTCTCAGATTGGCCAATATGACCAGAAAGGATGACGATCATTGTTGGAAGGGTTGTGGGAAATCTGGGACACTATTACATTGGTGGTGGAGTTGTGAAATCATCCAACCTTTCTGGAAAGAAATTTGGAACTATGCCCAAAGGGCAATAAAAATGTGCATACCCTTTGATCCAGCAATAGCACTGGGTCTATACCCTGAAGAGATGATGAAAAAGGGTAAAAGCATCACTTGTACAAAAAATATTCAAGGCAGTCCTGTTTGTGGTGGCAAAGAATTGGAAATCAAGTAAATGTCTTTCAATTGGGGAATGGCTTAGCAAACTGTGGTATATGTATGTCATAGAACACTATTGTTCTATTAGAAACCAAGAGGGATGGGAATTCAGGGAAGCCTGGAGGGATTTGCATGAACTGATGCTGAGTGAGATGAGAGGAATGAGAAAAACACTGTATACCCTAACAGCAACATGGGGGTGATGATCAACCTTGATGGACTTGCTCATTCCATTAGTGCAACAATCAGGGACAATTTTCAGCTTTCTGCAATGGAGAATACCATCTGTATCCAGATAAAAAACCGTGGAGTTTGAACAAAGTTCAAGGACCATTCCCTTTAATTTAGGAAAAAAACACAGATTATCTTAATCTTGTTATCTCTTATACTTTTTGTTTCTTCCTTTAAGAGTATGATTTCTCTCTCATCACATTCAATTTGGATCAACGTACAACGAGAAAACAATGTAAAGACTGACAAATTGCTTTCTGTGGGGGGGTTGGGGGGGGAGAAAGTAATATTGGGGGGGAAAATTGTGAAACTCAAATAAATAAAATCTTTAAAAAAAAGAACTCCTAGAAATAAAAATGTTTTTACTTTGCCATTATATAAAAAGTGTTTTCATTATAATGGAATTTATATTTCATTTGGATAGTTTTATCCCTTTTATGAACAATACAAGACACAAAAATAACTCTTACAGTATATTCAGGTTATTAAATTTAACAATTTTCCCTCAAAAGGAATCTTTTTCACATGATTAAATTTAAAAAATAATATTTCTTGAACAAAGTCATTGAAACATTTTTTAATGCAAAGACCAAAAGTTTAAAGGGAGATACAAAAAAAAAAAAAAAGAAGTTTTGAAGGTAACATGCAGAATTTATCTCCTTGAAAAAAACAAATATATCACTTAATTTAGAGGCAATAGAATTTAAATTAAGAAAATTGGATAAAACCAATAATATAAAATCTTGGTCATTACCAAGGCAAATTTATGAAAATTATTCAAATAATCAATGACAGAAATAAGGCTTTGAAATAGTTTTGTTCAAAAGTATCTATTTGTGTCAACCAATATTCTGCAAATATTGCTTATAAAGGTCCTATACATTTATAAGATAAAGTTTTAAAATTCTATTTACTAAAATACCTACAATTCTCCAGTTCCTCTTGATATAGTTCTTGAATGTTACTGAGGCACACACTTTGATGACATTATCTTGTGACTTCTCCAACAATGTTAAAAGTAACAGTGGGTAATTCTGATTTCCTTCAACAGACTCAAGAAATTTCTCAGCTGTAAAATAATATCAAAATGCTTTAATTTTAAGTATATGAGAATCACAGAGCCATAAAGACTTCAATTTCAAAGTTAAGAGTGGACAAATCTAAGCAAACCCATTTGAGATAAGATATTGTGTCTTGAGATATCCTAAAACTTCCCTATGTTAAGAGCATTATCCCAAGCATTCTAGTTTTCCTATGTAATTCAAGATAAATCTGTTAGGTTCCTTTTTTTCCTCATATAAAATGAAGGAAATTAACTACATGATACAACTACCTGATATATGTATGGTGATTTGCAGTTCTAAATGTACTTTATATATAAGCACCAAATTTCCTCCCTAAAACAACACAATGGGGTAGATTTCCAGATGAAAAAAATTAGATACAGAAAAGCAGAATGAATTTTGGAAAAAATCACAAGCAAATAAGTTGCAGAGCTAGAGTTGTTTCAATTGTGTCCAACTTTTGGAGGGGCTTTATTAGCAATGATAATGGAGGGATTTTGTCATTTCTTTTTCCAGTTCAATTTATAAATGAGGAAACTAGGGCAATAGGGCTAACTGATTTGCCTAGGGTCACACAGTTAGGATGTCTCTGAGGTCAGATTTCAACTCAAGGAGATGAGTCTTCCTGACTTCAGGTCTGGTGCTCTAACTAAAATAGTTACCTACCTGAAATACTATCCAATGTTATTTGCTTTCCAGATACAAAATACTGCATTTATGATCCATGAATATACCTAAATAAATCTTCATTTGAAGAGTTGATTAATTTTTTTTTAGAGCCAATCTTCGGCCATAAAGAAACAAGTTCTTTAATATTTTTCTCCCTCTTCTAAAATTCTAGGGTTTTCTCTTTTCATAATATTCTAAGATTTGTTTTTAGATGTCTGTATTTATTATGACCAAGCAAGAAATAGAGTACATTATAAATTGCAAAGTGGATGATTTTGACTATTAAATTATAAAGGTTTTTCACTAATAAAACCAATGCTGCCAAAATTAGAAGGAAAACAAAGCTGGGAAACAATTTTCACAGCTAGGGTTCTGATAAAGGTCTCATTTCTAAAATATATTAAATATATAAGGCTACAGTCATTCCCCAATTGATAAATGGTAAAAGTATATCAAGAGACAGTTTTGAAATGAAGAAATTAAAGCTATATATGCAAATAAAAAATGCAGCAAATCATAAATGATTAAAAAATTGCAAATCAAAATAACCATGATACCACCTCACATCTATCAGACTGGCTAAGATGACAAAAAGAGAAAATGATCAATGTTATGAAGGTTGTGGAAGAATTGGGACATTAATGCATTGCTGGTGGAGTGGTGAACTGATCCAACCATTCTGGAGAGCAATATGGAACTATACCCAAAAAAGCAATAAAACAGATGATGCCCTTTGACCCAGCAGTAGCAGTTCTTTTTGTAGTGGCAAAGAATTGGAAATTGAGGGGATGTCCACCCAGTGGAAAATGGCTGACCAATTAAAAATATATGAATGGGGCAGCTAGGTGGCACAGTGGATAGAGCACTGGCACTGGAGTAAGGAGTTCCTGAGTTCAAATCTGACCTCAGAAACTTAATAATTACCTAGTTGTATGGCAAGCCACTTAACCCCATTTCCTTGCAAAAACCTTTAAAAAAGGGCGAGGGATATATGAATAGTATGGGGTACTATCTATAAGAAATCATGTATGGTCAAACTCTAGAGAAGCATGAAATGAATTACAGGAACTGATCCTGAGCAAAGGAGTACAAGTAAGAGAAGACTGTTCGTATTAAAAACAAAGGTGAGTTAATCAACCTTGATGGATGCAGCTCCTCAAAGTTCAGAGAGTTAGGATAACTTCAGGAGACTTCCTATGGACAATGCTATTCACATCCCAGAGGAAGAAAAGCAAACAAAAAACCTACAGAATCTGAATAACACTACATTCACTTTTTAAAAAATTCTCCATGTTTTTCTTTCCTATCTCATGATTTTTTTCTTTTCCCTTAATCCTATTTCCTCATTCAAAAATGACTAATTTATAAACATGCTAAACACAAATGTATATGTACAATATTCACCAGACTATTCACTGCTAAGTGGAGGGGGGTGGGAAAGGGAGGGTAGAAGGAAATTATGTAACTTTAAAATATGCATATGCATGTGAATGAAGGTTGAAAAACTTTGATAACATATAATTGAAAAAAATAAAATTAAAAAAGTCAATTTTTAACTTTAGTTAGAATATTCAAGATCTTTTAGAACTGAATCAAACAGCCTCTCTGCATTGCTTTTTCTTTTTTTTTTCTTAGATTTTTCAAGGCAATGGGGTTAAATGGCTTGGCCAAGGCCACACAGCTAGGTAATTATTAAGTGTATGAGGTCGGATTTGAACCCAGGTACTCCTGACTCCAAGGCCGGTGCTCTATTCACTGCGCCATCTAGCCGCCCCTTCTGCATTCCTTTTTCAAGGTTTAAGAGTCTCAATTATTTCAGAGTTTATACAAATAGCAACCTTTCAACTATCCTTATATTCTTCACACAAATCTTCCCTCTGCTCATTTAAATAATCTTTCTATTCTCTCAATTTCCATGATCTTTTCTCTAGAGATAATGACCAAAAATAGGAAGAGTATACCAGATCAGATCATCCCACTATATGATGGCCTTCAAGTCATAGCAATTTTTTTACTCTTATAATGACAATTATTTCTTTTAATATACATTACCTTGAATATGCCCACAAAGTTATATATCTATTGCTACTTTCAATCTCCTTACACAGTCAAAAAAAGAGTCATGACTTATATTCCAATCAGTTTAGTATTTTACTACTTAAGAAGAGTTTAGAAACTTTGGAGACTTGGCTAAGTGCTTTCTCCTTCAAACTACTTACAAAAATGCTTGGTAAATTCAGTTCCTAGGAAATACTCTGAATAAATTCTCTACTTGGAGAAGCATTAGACTCCTATATTAAATTTTTCATAAGCTAATTCCCTAAGTAGGAAAAAATATTTCCAAACAAACTAACGACAGTCTGAAGGACTTTGTCAGATTTTCTGAAAATCTTAAAATATTGTATTCATATAAATATTTAACTTTTTAAAAAAAATACATGGGGGGGGGGTGGCGGCTAGGTGGCACAGTAGATAGATAGAGCACTGGCCTGGAGTTAGGTGTACCTGCCTCAGACACTTAATAATTACCTAAGTGTGTGGCCTTGGGCAAGCCACTTAACCCCATTTGCCTTGCAAAAAATCAAAACAAAACAAAACAAACGTCAGGTATGCTCCTCCTTTTAAAAACTATATAGTCATAACTGTTCAAATATCTTATGTTTTATTATATATGCAATCAACTAGTTAGTCTGTACTTCTAAGAATTCCCTTAGGAACCCAGGGACAACCTCAAAAAAGTAAGCTTAGTACTACATCACATGATGTACACTGGCTTATATTATTTTAACATCTTCATTTTTAATAGATATTAGACAAAATTTAGTAAGAAAAGGTTATTCATTATTTTTTTAAAATTTTAAGCCTCAAAAGAATTTTATTAGATTCAATATATTAGGAGTTAGGTATCTGATTCCCATACTTCATCAGAAATTTCACAACTTGCTTTTATAAGTGATTAATTATTAAAGTTAATGAAAATTAATTTTGTGACCTAGTTTCTCTCTTTTCCAAAATGGAAAAGTTTCAATCAAGGAATTAAAAAAAAATCAAGAACAAAATAAAGACTGTTTAAAGATATACTTTTAGATATAAGCTAACACCTTTTCAAAAACTCTTAAGATTCTACAAGCAAAAATTAACTACTGAAAAATGAAAATAAAAGTTAAAAAGTTTAAGAAGTATAGGTAGGGGACAGCTATGTGGCACAGTGGATAGAGCAACCAGCCTTGGAGTCAGGATGACCTGAGTTCAAATTTGACTTCTAATACTTAATAATTTCGTAGCTCTGTGAAACTGGGCAAGTCACTTAACCCCACTGCCTTGCAAAAAAGAAAACAAAAAAAAAAATCAGCATAGGTAGACTTTATTCAATAGTTAATGAAAGTAAAAGTTAATATTGGGTTGACATTAGTAAAGGAGACTGAATTAAACACTTCTTCATTTGTCCTTCAGGGGGGAAAAAACTCAGTATGTAACACTTTACCTGGGCGTCTGATAGCAGGATCAGGATCAAGTGTTTTCTTTAAATACTCTGTTAGAGTTTGCAAATTTGCATCACTTAGTTCCATTGTAGCAGAACCTAAAATACAGAAGAGGTTTGAGTAATTAATCAAGTGACTGTACTAAAATTTCATTTATGGGATTATAGATTCAGAATCAGAAATAATCTTAAAGGTCAAGTTCAAACCCTTCATCATATGATACAAATGGAGTCCAAAAACAGTAGGTGATTTAGGTCACAATGGCAAAAGTGTCAGATCCATGTTCAAAACCTGTCCTCTAAAAAATCTACTAAACCAGGTACCTGAGGCATGACATATCCCTTATCGTACAAATCAACCTGCTATGTTTGGGGTATAAATCTACTCAGAAAAGTTTCCTGGACTTTAAGGAAACCTTGGTAAATGAAAACAAAAGTATATCTTAGTAAAGGAAAACAGAAACAAGAGTAGAGGGAGAAAAGAGACCAAAAAAGAAATTTAAATCTTCAAAGGTGGAGAAGACAGCATGACAGCATGACTATGTTGATTTCATCAGACCTTGAGAACAATCATTAAGGAAATGTCATGTGGTAGATAAACATCAGATGAAAATTTTTCAAACTGGGATTCAATGAAAAAAATAGTTCTCAGTTTTGTTCCTAAAATTAACAGGATATAAAATATATTCATATAAATCATCAGCATTTCAGCTATTATCAACAAAACTTAGAAAGAATCAAAAGAAAAATTCCATAATTTGCAGAAAGAATACAGAAGTTAACTACAACTCAAAAATATTGGCTCATGGAAATACATTTCTAAATAATTGGAAAAATGTTAATTGCGAAAATCATAACATTAACTAAATTAATTTGATTATCCAGTGCCATACCAATCAAACTACTAAAGGATTACTTTTATAGAAGTAGAAGAAAAAAAAATCATCAAGAAATTCATTTAAAGGAAGAAAAATTCAAGAATTTCAAAGGAAATAAAGCAAACAAGGGGAAAGAAAGGGCATCTAGCAGTACCAGATTTCAAATTATATTACAAAGCAGTAATCAAAACAATTTGGTACAACTTACAATTAGGTCAATCAGTAAAGTTTATCAGGCACATTACATGTATAAGAGCAATAAACACAGCGGTATGGTGTTTGATAAACGTAAGGATGCAGGTTACTGGAGCAATCATTTTCTATTTGACAAAAACTGCTGGTTAAACTGGAAAGCAGTTGGGGAGAAATTTTACAATAAAAAGTTCCAGAGGAATACACAACTTAAAGGATATCACAAATGAACTGGATAAAGAAGACATTACCTTTCAGATCTATAGACAGATCTTCATAGCAAGTTTCTCTGACAATGGTCTGATTTGCAAAAATGAATGCAAATGACTAAAAAGTTGCCAGTCCCCAAATGAAAAATTGTTTTAAAAATCAAAATGACTTTTTTCAAATGAGATTCAAGTTATCAATAGTATTAGGAAAGAAATTCTCCAAATTACTTATAATTAGCAAAAATTGCAAATTAAAGAAACTGAGTTTCTACATCAAAACCACCAGATTTACAAGGTTAAGAAAAAAGGTAAATGACAAATAAAGGAGAGGATGTGGAAGAAATAGGTAGATAAATGTTGATAATAGCCATTCTGGAAAACAATTTGGAACTAATCTCCCAAAATCACTAGGATACCCTTTGACTCATAATATCTATGAGAGATGAAAGAAAGGGGGAAAGGACTGATTAAAAAAAAAAATAATGCGGAGGCAAGTAGGTGGAGCAGTAGATAAAGCACTGGCCCTGGAGTCAGGAGTACCAGAGTTCAAATGTGCCTCAGACACTTAATAATTACCTGGCTGTGTGGCCTTGGGCAAGCCACTTAACCCCATTTGCCTTGCAAAAAAAACTAAAAATAAATAATAAGGTCAATGCAGTTCTTTTTGTAGTGGCAAAGAACTGGGAAGTAAGGAGATACCCATCAATTGGGGAATGACTGTACAAATTTTGGTTTGAATATTAACGTATTCAACTGCACTCAGAAAACCTGAGGAAATTTGGGTGGTCTTTTTGCCATATCTTGCATCATTCAGTGATCTCTATAATATGGCACCTAATTTGCCATTTTGCTGTTTCTGGACAGTATGTAAATAAGAAACAAAGCTCACTGGAAAAAATATAGAGTAATCCTAAATATTAGTAAGTCATATGTACCTTTTAATCAGGAATAGAAATATTTGTAGAAGAAGTTTTTTGTGGTGTCTAGGAACAAGAAATAAAGAGGGTACCCACTGATGGGGAAATGACCAAACTGTTATATGTAGGTAATTGACTTTTAGTCAATCAATCAACTGCATCTATCACTATGTAACAGCATAGTGTTAATATGCAGGAGACACAAAGAAAAGCAATAACAGTTCTTACAATAGGGACCAACAGGGACTAACAGGGTAGGCATATAAATAATTAGGTACACACAATAGAGTACATGTAAGGTAATCACAAAGAAGGCAGTAATGACTAAGAGAACTAGAAGCAGCATTTTAACAAGGCAGACATGTAAATAATTAGGTATATACAATAAATATAGAGTAGATGTAAGGTAATCTCAAGGAGGACAGCACTAACTAGGGGGACTAGAAGATAAGAAAGGTTAGGGTAGGGAAGAAACAGAATATTCCAGACACAAAGGACAGCAAATACAATGGCACAAAGATGACAAATGGGTATCCAATTTGAAGTACAAGTAGACCAGATATAATTGAATTGTAAAGGGCATAGAGCAGAATCAAGTACATTAAACCTTACATGAACTGGTGCAGAGCACAGTAGCAACATGAGAACTATACACACACACACACACACACACACACACACACACACAATAATATATAATTCAGCATCATAAGGAAAAACAACTTTGAATAAGAACGTTTATCAATTCAAATATCTTGATGCTAGAAGAGATGGATTGCACATGCAGAATGAGAATTTCAGTCATGAACAATGCAAGATAAATATTATTTTTCTTGACTGTTATTTGTTACACAACAGCTTTCATTTGAGAAAGTCATTTCAGGGAAACATAAAGGGTCGTAATGATGCAAAAAAAAAAGTAACAAAACATTTTTACAGAACAGAAGAACACAAAACAGAAAGCCCCAAACAGAGCACAGTTGGCACTACCTTATTAAAATTAACATTCAAAAAAGGCAGACAAAGACACACACGCACGCACGCACACACACACACACACACACACACACACACACACACACACACACACACAAACACACCCCCCAATGAAAAGACAAATCATTGTCTCTCCAAATCCTTTCCCAGGGCATAAAGAACACATATCTCTATATTTGATATTTATGGTGCTTATAAAAAAATCCTCTGGTTTCAATAAAGAAAATAATTTTACTTGATCAGGCTGATTTCTTAGACTCAACTTCATTCACTTTGACTTAAGATATATATATATATTCAGTGTTTCTTCTTTTGTTTACATAATAAAATGGTTTGAAATCCCTTAATGTATATAGCAAAGAAAAATATTTTCTTTCTGATTTCTATTTTCCTTAGATCATTTCATATCCCAATTCAGTGCCTTTGCACAGAATGACCCCTATCCTAGAATATATTTGCTCATCTCCAGTTCTTATAATCCTTAATTTCTTTTTCAAATTGCAGCCCTTACAACTCCTCTTACAAGGATTTTCCTGACTTTCCCCAGTCCTGGATGATAATGCCTCTTAACAAAAAAAAAACAACAACAAAAAAAATCTTGCCTGTTCTTTAATACATTTTAAAAACCAGAAAATTGGGGAACTTGAGTTTCATTCACTTTTTGCTTATACAGTTTTTGGCTGATAAAGTGGCATATTAATTGTCTATCTTCTGGTGCACAAGGAGCTAAGACCAGAACAAGCTCATACATTTCACTTCCACTTCTACTAGAAGCCCCTTTCCACCCCCAAGTTCCCAGCACTCAGTCCCTTCCACCCTGTGAGAGTTGAGGAAGTTTTGTGAATGTTGTGCCCCTTAACCTCATTGTTCTCCTAAGTTCTATAAATTTTTAGTGCAATTTATATATTAAGTTATAAATACAACAGTGCTTGTACCCTGTTTTGATTTTGTATATACTTTTGTATATACTTTTATGTACACATAAGGTATGCTTGTAAGAGCAGGACCCTTGGCTTCTTTTTTTCTATCCCCAGCTCCTATAATACAAAGTAAATGCTTTTTTTACCTTTTGCAAGGCATTGGGGTTAAGAGACTTGACCAAGGTCATACGGCTAGGTAATTATTAAGTGTCTGAGGCCAAATTTGAACTCAAGTTCTCCTAACTCCAAGCTCAGAGCTCTATCCACTCTGCCACCTAGCTGCCCCCAGAGTAAATGTTTAATAAATATTTACTGATTTTTCAAACACAAAAATGTTCTAACTGCTAAGCTACAGGCCACAGATTTACTTTTTTCTGTGGAATTGCTTGATTCAGGGCAGTTAGGTGGTACAGTGGATATGGCCTTGGAGTCAGGAGGACATGAATTCAAATCCAGCCTCAGACACATAATACTTACCTAGCTATGTGACCTCGGGCAAGTCACTTAACACCAATGCCTTAAAAACCAAAAAGAAGAAATAGCTTGATTCCTTTATTTTTACTTCAGATCTTAATTTCTGAATTCTACTATTATTTTCAAAATAGTAAAATTAGGGGCAGCTAGGTGGCGCAGTGGATAGAGCAAAGACCCTGAAGTCAGGAGTACCAGAGTTCAAATCCGGCCTCAGACACTTGATAATTACCTAGCTGTGTGGCCTCGGGCAAGCCACTTAAACCCATTTGCCTTGCAAAAACCTAAAAGAAAAAAAATAGTAAAATTAGTGTAGAGGCTGGCCCTACCAAGTTCAAAGCCAAAAATGTGGTTGGAAGAATGAGCAAAAAAAGAATTCCAACATAAAAATTATTATGGAGACAAGACTATTTAAGATATAAACCCAGAAGAAAGCTTCAAAACATCTAAAAGTATAGACTCAAAGAAAAATAATTAAAAAATTAGAAAAGACCTGAAGAGCTATATAAGATAAAATCAGAAAGGGACTTAAAAGCTAATCTTGGGCAGCTAGGTAGCACAGTGCATAGAGCACTGCCCTTATAGTCAGGGGTATCTCAGACAGTAACAACCTAGCTGTGTGACCTTGGGCAAGCCACTTAACCCCATTGCCTTGCAAAAACCAAAAAAACCAAAAGCTAATCTTGCCCTAAGCAACCAACTCCCCTGAAAACTAAACTGGACCAAAAAGAAGTTAATGATTTCATGAAAGACAATAAAAATATTAAAAAAAGGCAAAAAGGCTATTATTTTTGTCTTATTAATAAAAACATTTTTACTTTTTAAAAAATAACAAAGCAAAATAAAAACCAAAGTTCTACTCTTTCAAGATTTTTAAATTGAATTTGTTTCCAGTTTTGGATGGGTACAGAATTATATTTCAATCACCAGAAAAATAGGAGGAAAAAGAAAGAAGGAAAAAGGGGAATGGAGAAGCTAGATTAAGGAAGTAGTTAGTTCTAAACAAAA
This sequence comes from Macrotis lagotis, assembly GCF_037893015.1. Lineage (NCBI taxonomy): Eukaryota > Metazoa > Chordata > Mammalia > Peramelemorphia > Peramelidae > Macrotis > Macrotis lagotis. The sequence goes on along the minus strand of NC_133658.1, from coordinate 251,447,021 downwards.
CCAACTATAAGAATATGCAAAAACACTTATAGCTCTTTTTGAGTGGCAAACAATTGAAAACAGGAGATGCTCATCAATTTGGGAATGACTGAACAAGTTATGGCAAATAAATGTGATGAGGGCTGAAAGAAATGATAAAGAATGGTTTATGAAAAAGCATAGATATCTATATGAATGGGGCGGCTAGGTGGCACAGTGGACAGAGCACCGGCCCTGGAGTCAGGAGTACCTGAGTTCAAATCCTACCTCAGACACTTAATAATTACCTAGCTGTGTGGCCTTGGGCAAGCCACTTAACCCCATTTGCCTCGCAAAATAAAGGAAAAAAGACTAAAAGACTGCCTTCTTTGGTGGGTGGGGGTAGGGAATCAAGATTAGGGGAAAAAATTGTAAAACTCAAAATAAATCAGATGTTTCTTAAAAAAAAAGTTAGGGGCAGCTAGGTTGCACAGTGGATAGAGCACCGGCCCTGGAGTCAGGAGTATCTGAGCTCAAATCTGACCTCGGACACTTAATTACCTACCTAGCTGTGTGGCCTCGGAAAAGCCACTTAAACCCCACTGCCTTGCAAAAACTAAAATTTAATATATTTATTGATTGATAAAGGGAGGCTCCGCCCTGATGAAATCATAAATGCATCAAGTAAAACTACTCTTATGTTTAACAGAACTAGCTACTAAATATCAAGATAACAGTCCTTTGGGTTACAATTATATTAACACTACCTTACATGTGTAGATTTTTTTCCTTATTGTTTGTACCTCTATTATCCTCAATTTATTATTATCAACCATAAGAGGTGGGCAGATTTCATGAACAAAACAGAAAATAAGATAGAGTAATATTTTAAAACAGATGCTGTAAAAACTGATCAATTACTATGAAACAAGTTTTTATAAACACTAAAGCATATGTTCTTTTATTTTTTATATGCTCATTTATCATCCAGAAACTATGCTCCTTTAAAATTCTTGTTTGATATTGAGCGAAATAAGCAGTACCAGGAGAATATTGTCAGTCGCCCCCCCATTTTTAAAAATTTTACTTATTTTCATCCATATGTACATGTATATTTTGGGGGGTGCTCCAGGCAATGGGGTTAAGTGACTTGCCCAAGATCACCCAGCTAGATAAATATTAAGTGTCTGAGGTCAGATTTGAACTCAGGTCCTCCTGACTCCAGAGCCCGTGCTCTATCCACTGCATCACCTAGTTGCCCTACATGTATATTTTTAAGTTACAAAATTTCCTTCCACCTTCCCTTCCCCTCAATGGCTAACAAGCCAGGTTAGCAGTGTACAGATTTTGATAAATATGTTTACAAATTAGTAATATTCAGTATAAGGAACTAGGATTAGTTTATTAAGAGATAGACAAGAGATAATTTTTATAAAGTGTTCATCAGATACGAAGGGTTGTGTGTGTGTGTTTCATTTTGTTTTTCTCTGGATGGGGATACTATAGTCCACAGTCAATCAAATACAGTTGTCCTAGCTCTTTGAACAGCTAGAGAGGAGCTGCTTTCATTAAGGTTGTTCATCACACAATGTTGTTATTGTGTCCATTGTTCTCTTGGTTCTACTCTCTTTGCTGAAGCTAACATCACATCCTGTAAGTCATTCCATGATTCCCTAGAATCTGACCATTTATGGTTTCTTATAGAACCATAATATTCCATAGCATCCACGTACCACAACTTTTTAAGCCATTTCCCAATTGACAGGCATTCCCTCAATTTCCAATTCTTTGCTACTACAAAAAGAGTCGGTATGAAAATTTTGGAACATGTAGGAATTTTCCCTATTTTTGTAATTTCTTCTGGATATAAATCTAGAGTTGGAAATGATGGGTCAAAGGGTATGAACAGTTTTATTGCTCTTTGGGCATAGTTCCAATTGCTCTCCAGAAAGGTTGGATCTGTTCACAACTCAAGAGCAATGAATGCATCAATGACCCAATTATCTCACAATTTCTCCAACATTGATCATTTTTCCCTTTTTTTTATCTTGGCCAATCTGATAGGTGTGATTGTTTTAATTTGCATTTCTCTAATCAAGATTTGGAGCATTTTTGCATATGATTTTAATATAGTTTTAATTTCTTCATTTGAAAACTGTTCATAAAATGCTTTTGACCATTTATCAATTGGGGAATGACTTTGTGATCTTATAAATTTGATGCAATTCTCTATATATTTTAGAAATGAGACCTTTATTAGAATTCCTGGTTGTGAAGATTGTTTCCCAGCTTTCTGCTTTCCTTCCAATTTTGACAGCATTGATTTTATTAGTGCAAAACTTTTTTAATAGTCAAAAATAATTCATTTTGCAATTTATAATGTGTTCTAATTCTTGTTTGATCATAAATTTATCCTCTTTTCATAGACCTGATAAGAGTATTTTTTGTCTATTAATTTTTCTATGATATCACTCTTTAATGTCTAAATCCTGTACCCATTTTGACCTTATTTTGGAATAGGGTGCGAGATGTGGATCTATGCCTAATTTTTGCCATACTATTGTCCAGTTTTCTTCGAACAGTGATTTTTGTTTTTGTAAGGCAAATGGGGTTAAGTGGTTTGCCCAAGGCCACACAGCTAGGTAATTATCAAGTGTCTGAGACCGGATTTGAACCCAGGTACTCCTGACTCCAGGGCCGGTGCTTTATCCACTGCACCATCTAGCAGCCACAAACAGTGAGTTCTTATCCTAGAATCTGATGTCTTTGGTTTGTCAAATAGTAGATTTGCTGTAGTCATTTACTGCAATTTCTTAACCAGTACCAGGTAGTTTTGATGACGGTTGCTTTATAGTATAGTTTTAGATTTGGTAGAGGTAGACCACCTTCCTTTACATTTTTTTTCATCAGTTCCTTTGCTATTCTTGCCCTTTTGTTGGTCCAGATAAATTTTGTTACTATTTTTTCTAGCTTGGTAAAGTAGTTATTTGATAGTTTGATTAGTATGGCACTGAATAAGTAATTTAATTTGGGTATAATTATCATTTTTATTTTATTAGCTCAACCTAACCATGAGTATTTGACATTTTTTCCAATTATTTAGATCTGACTTTATTTGGATGAGGCATGCTTTATAATTGTGCTCATACAGTTTCTGGGTTTGCCTTTGTTTAGAGTTATTTTAAATGTAATTTCTCTTTCTATCTCTTGGGCTTTGTTGTTTGTATATAGAAATGCTAATGATTTATGTGGATTTCTTTTATATCTTGCTATTCTGCTGAATTTGTTGTTTCAAGGAGGTTTTTTAGATGATTTTCTCAGGTTCTCTAGGCATACCATCATATCCTGTTAAGAATCAAAGTTTTGCTTCCTCACTGCTAATTCTGATTCCTTCAATTTCTTTTTCTTCTCTTATTGCTACTGTTAGAATTTCTAATACTATATTGAATAGTAATGGTGATAATGGGCATACTTATTTCACCCTTGATTTTATTGGAAATGCTCTGAGTTTATTCCCATTACATATAATATTTGTTGATAGTTTTAGATATAACTCCATTTATTCCTAAACTTTCTAATGTTTTTAATAGGAATGGATGCTATATTTCATCAAAGGCTTTTTCAGCATCTATTGAGATAATCATATGACTTTTTCTCATTTTGCTATTAATATGTTTAATTATGTTGAATGTTTTCCTAATGTTTAACCATCCCTGCCTGCCTGGTATAAATCCAACTTGATAATAGTATATTATCTTAGTAATAATTTGGTGTGGTCTCATTGCTAAAATTTTATATGAGATTTTTGCAGCAATATTCATAAGGGAGATTGGTTTATAATTTTCTTTTTTCTCTTTTGGTTCTTCCTGGTTTAGGTATCAATACCATGTTGATGTCATGAAAGGAGTTTGGCAGAACTCCCTCCTCTCCTATTTTTTTTTAAAAATAGTTTACACAGAATAGGAATTAGTTGTTCCTTAAATATTTGGTAGAATTCACTTGAAACTCTATCTGGACCTGGAGATTTTTTCTTATTTAGTTTATTGATGGGTTTCTTCAATTTCTTTTCCTGAAATGGAGTTAATTTAAGTTATTTATTTCCTCTTCTGTTAATCTGGGCAGTTTGTATTTTTGTAATATTCATACATTTCACTCAAATTATCCAAATTACTGAAATACAATTTGGCAAAGTAGCTCCAAATTATCCCTTTAATTTCCTCCTCATTGGTGGTTAGTTCACCCTTTTCATTTTTGAAACTGGTAATTTGGCACAGTGGATAGAGCACCGGCCCTGGAGTCAGGAGTACCTGGGTTCAAATCCGGTCTCAGACACTTGATAATTACCTAGCTGTGTGGCCTTGGGCAACCCACTTAACTCCATTTGCCTAGCCAAAACAACAACAACAAAACTGCCTTGGTGCATCCCATAAATTTGGTAAGGTCTCATTAATATCATTTTCTTGGATATTATTATTAGTTATTTTATTATTTGATCCACCCATTATTTAAGATAGTTATTTTATTTCCAATTAGATTTTGCTTTATCTTTCCATGACTCTTTATTACATGTAATTTTTATTGCATCATGGTCTGAGAAGTTATGTATTTATTATTTCTGCCTTTCTGCATTTGATTATAAGGTTTCTGTGCACAGTCTATTTGGGTATAGGTGCCATATACTGCTGAAAATAGTATGTTCTTTTCTATCCCTAATAAGTTTTCTCCAGAGATCTATCGTAAGTTTTCTAAGATTTCATTTGCCTTCTTAACTTCCTTGTTTATTTTGTTGTTAGATTTATCTAGTTCTGAGAAAAGGGAAAATGAGGTCTCTCAATATTAAAGTTTTGCTGTCTATGTTATAATTCAGTCAGCTTTTCCTCTAGGAATATGGATGCTGTATCACTCAGTGCATACATGTTTAGTAATGATATAGTTTCATTACCAATGGTACATTATAAATCTTAATGGTAATATTGAGTAATAATCAATTATGATAGAATAAACTCCTCTCAGTATACAGTATTCAAAGACAATTAATTCTAAGAGAATTGTGATGGAAAATGCCATGCACATCCAGAGAAAGAACTATGGAATCTGAATGTCAGTGAAAACATAATATTTTCACCATTTCTGTATTTGTTTTTCTCATAATTCCCCTCCCCCTTTATTCTGATTCTTCTTTCAGAACATGATTAATATAGAAAAATGTATAAAAAATGGTACAGGTATATAATAGAGTATATGCTATTCTAGGATGGGCAGAGGGAAAGATGGGAAGGATAAAATTTGACAAAAAATGAATGTTGAAGACTATCTTTAAATATGGAAAATAGATTAATATTTTAAAAACTTACAGAAAGGGGGCAGCTAGGTGGTGCAGTAGATAAAGCACCGGCCCTAGAGTCAGGAGTACCTGGGCTCAAATCCGGTGGCAAACATGTAGCTGTGTGGCCTTGGGCAAGCCACTTAACCCCATTTGCCTTGCAAAAAAAAAAAACTTACAGAAAAAAATATCTTAAGAGTTAAAACAAACCCCAGAAATAATAAAACCAGCACCTTCACTTAACAAATGAGGGCCATGAAGTATAGTGGATGGCACTTAGCAAACATCCCAAAGTCAATACTAGCAAAGATAAAACTGGAAACCAAGTCTTCTCACTTCCAGTCCAGGATTCTTTCTAGCATACCCCATCAGCAATCCCTTTGCATATTTTTCCTGGTATTAAAAAATTTCCTTATATTTAATTAAAAAGTAGTTTCTCAATGAAAATTCTATAGAATTTTTTGTTAGTGATAAACCAAAACAGGTAGAGACTTGGATTCCACAGAGGTTCTTTGCCCTAACAAAGTGATTCTGGATCTGAAAAAATTTGAGACTTTCCTCCTGACAGAGTGAAAAGACTTACATTTGCAGAATATTTAAGTGAAGTCATCAATTAAAAAGAATTTCTCAGGTGCTACAGATATCAAAGCAAAAATTAAAGTTCATGCCTCAAGGGACTACTTTCTATTAGAGAAGACAACATGCACATTTAAAAATATATACAAAATAATTACCACATTAAGTGGAGAAGTACAGCAGCCAAGCAACTGGGGAAATCAAGAAAGTTTCCAAGTAAAATGTGGAATTTGAATAAAATCTTGAAGGAAATCTAACCAAGAGGTAGAAATCTAAGAGTTCATTCCAGGCATGGAAAACAACTAGTACAATGATATGTAGATAAAGGATGGAATATGAGGTGTGAGAAACATAAAGGAATTCAGCTGAATTGGAATGTAGAATGAGGGAAAGTGAATTATTCTAAGGCATGAAAGGTAAACTGGAGCCTCTTTGTGAAATGGCTATAAATGCCAGAGAAAGAATTTGTATTTTATCATAGAAGCAACAGGGAATCAATGGAGCTTATTAAGTGGGGAAGTGATAAGGTCAGATCTATGCCTTAGAAATTTTCCTTCAGTGGCTGTGTAGAGAATGGATATGTCAGAGACAGACCTGAGGCAGGCAAAACAAAAAGGCAATTATTATCATATGTTAGGAAAGAGGTGATTAGGGCCAAAATTACTTAAGAAGTGAAAGAGTGAGTGAATGGTAATAAAAGGATAAGAAGCAAGAGATGTTGAGGTAGAAATGAAGAATACTGGTAAGTAAGGAGGGATGGGAATTCAGGGAAGGATAGAGGGATTTGGATGAAATGATACTGAGTGAAATGAGCAGAACCAGAAAAACAATGCACATCCTAACAGCAAGGGGGTGATGATTAATCTTGATGGATTCATTCATTCGATCAGTGAAATTCAAATCAGGGAAAATTGGGGGCTGTCTGGGATGGTGAATACTATCTGTAGCCAGAGAAAGAACTGTGGAGTTTGAACAAAGACTAAGGACTATTAACTTTAATTTAGAAAAGAAAAACCTGATATCTTATTGTCTAATCTTGTTATCTCTTTTACTTTATGTTTCTTCCTTAAGGATATGATTTCTCTCATCACATTCAATTTGGATCAATGTATACCACGGAAACTGGCAAATTGCCTTCTATGGGGGGGGCAAGTAAGATTAGGGGAAAAATTATACAACTCAAAATAAATAAAATATTTAAATAAAAGAAAAGCACAAGGGACAATAATAAAAGTTTTGTTAATGTTAAAAAAAGACCACTGGTAAATCACTGGCTATGTAGGGTGAAAAGAAAATGAAAAGGCCAAAAAAAATGAGATTGTGACTAGAAAAATGATGTTTGTACTCCATTACCAAGGAACTTCCTGTGCTTTAGGTCGGCGTTTCTAAATTTTAATATCATGGACCATGCATCAAATCAGTATTAGAGGAAAAAAAAAATCAGTATTAGAGGAACTGTCTAAGATTGTGGAAAGAACAAAAAAAGGCCCTAGGCATCACTATGAGAAACTAACCCTACAGAAGAATTTCACAGCAGGAAGCCTGATGGACAATTTTGATTACCTAAAATTGAAAAGGTCTTGCATGAACAAAATGGAAATCAGAAAAGAAAAAATTAACTGGGAAAAATATTTATCATAGGTTTATCAGTCAATAAGAACTTATTACTATGTGCCAAACCCTGTATTAAATGTGGGAACACAAATACTAAGCAAAAAGAAAGGCAGTCCCTACCCTCAAGGGGCTTACCTTCTAACAGAGAATGATGAAAGAAAGGGAAAGGTATAAAAGAAAGCTGAAAAGAAGTGGGAGAAAATCTAGTAAAAAAGATATGAGTAAAAAATCTAAGACTAATAACCATAACCCAACAGATAAATGGTCAAAGTCTAGCAACTGACATTTCTCAAAGGAATAAATAACTCCAAGATTCCAACCATCAGTGGCAAAACATAAAAATGATAGTTTTTGAAGAGGCTAAGAAAAAATAAACAGAATAATCCAAAGCTGACAAACTGGATTCAGCCACACTGGAAAGTAATTTATAATTTATAATACACCAAAATTCACTGAACTATGCCCTTTGCCCAACAACACTACTGGGTATAAAGCCCAGAGTTTAGACAAAGAGGGAAAGGTCCAATTGCACAAAAATGATTGCAGCAATTCTTCGGGAATGAGTATTAATAGGAGAATGCATGAACAAATTATGGCATGAGTATAATGAATACTCTATTAAAAATAATAAACCTGGCAAGACTTGCATAAACAAATGCAAACTGATGTTAGCAGAACAAGGAGAACCATTATACAATAACAGAAAAAATGTAAAGAAAAACAAATAAGGGCAGCTAGGTGGCGCAGTGGATAAAGCACTGGCCTTGGAGTCTGGAGTACCTGGGTTCAAATCCGGTCTCAGACACTTAATAATTACCTAGCTGTGTGGCCTTGGGTAAGCCACTTAACCCCATTGCCTTGCAAAAAAAAAAAAAGAAAGAAAGAAAAAAAAAACCTAAAAAAAAGAAAAAAATAAGAACTCTGCTCAATGCAATGATTAACCTCAATTCCAGAGGAATTTTGATGAAACATGTTACCCAACCTTTCACAGTTACAGGATGAATTCTCAGCACAGAATGAGAGATTTTTGAATATGGCTAACGTGGAGATTTGTTTTGTCTAATGATGCATATTTGATTTTTAAAAGGAAGGGGGGGCAAGCCAAGATGGGGCATGAAGGCAGTATTTCCTGGGAACTCCTTCCCCTAACCCCCCCAAAACTCCAAAAAACTCCAAAAGCTGTCAAATTATGACTCTACTCAAAATTTAGAGGGGTAGAACCCACAGAAGACTGAGTGATACATTTTCCCAGTCCAAGATAACTTAGAAGCTCCTCCAGAAAGGTATGTTTTCCTCAGGACCAGGAGTTGGACAAAAGCCCCAGCAGGAGGGCAACACAGCCCAGGGATCATTGGGAACAAAAACTCTGCTACACCAGAATGATTGTAGAGTGAGGAGGACCAGCCACAGAATCTGCAGCAAGAATTGGGTGAAACCAGCCTGCACCTCCAGAACACAGCCCACAGATGGTAAGGGGTTCAGGGGAGACTGCAAAAATCTCTCTGCTCTCCCTGGGGCAGGACTCTGTTGCCCACACTAAGATCCAGATTGCAGTTTGGCCTACATAATAAGATAAGCAGAGACCCTCCTCACAGCTCCAGGGCAAAGGGGAGGGGCTATGGTCATCTATACATAACAAAACACAGGCAAGAGAGAGCATAAGACCTTGGCGGAATAAAGGTCCCAGTGGGGTGTCCCAAAAGTCTCCCAAAGCCTTTGAAGTGCTGTAAATTAGTCCTGGGCTGAGGAAATGAGTAAACAACAGAAAAAGAAGTATCTGACCATAGAAAATTACTTAATAATTACCTAGCTGTGTGGCCTTGGGCAAGCCACTTGCCTTGAAAAATCTCAAAACAGCCAAAAATTACAAGAAACTGAAATATCTCACAGGAAAAACAACTGACCTTGAAAACAGACCCAGAAAAATTATATAAAAATTATTGGGCTACCTGAAAGTCATGACCAGGAAAAGGGCCTAGACTTCATTTTTCAAGAAATAATACATCAAAATTGCCCTGAGATCCTAGAAGCAGAGGGTAAAATAGAAAGTGAGGGAATTCAGTAGTCGCCTCTTGAAAGAGATCCTGAAAGAAAAACTTCCAGGAATATTATAGCCAAATTCCAAAACTCCCAAATCAAAGAGAAAATTCTAAAAGCTGCCAGAAACAGACAATTCAACTACTGAGGCTCCATAGCCAGGATTACACAGGATCTAGCAGCATCTACATTAAGGGCTCGTAGGGATTGGAATATGATATTCCAGAAGGCAAAAGATATTGGTTAACAACTGAGAATAAACTACCCAGCAAAACTCTTTCAGGGGAAAAGATGGACTTTCAAACTTTCCTATTGAAACAACCAGAGTTGAACAGAAAGATTGATCTCAAGTACAGGACACAGGTGAACCACAGAGGGGGTGGACAAGAATGACTATCTGAGGAACTTAATGATATTGAACTGTTTGTATTCCTGCATGGGAAGAAGATACTGATAACTCATATGAGCTTTCTCCTTTATAAGAGCTGTTAGAAGGAGCATATATAGATAGGGCACAGGAAAGAAAGGAATATAATGGTATAATATAGTAAAAAAGACAGAGTCGATGGGTGTTAGAGGGAAGTACTGGGAGGAAGAGAAAGAAAATCTAAGAAATTTCATGTAGTGAAGAAAAAGCTTTTTCAATGGAGTGGAAAGGGGGAAGACAAGGGAGAATGAATGAGCCTTCATTCTCATTGGAAATGGCTCAGAGAGGAAACAGGGTATAGAAATCTAGCTTACCCTAGAGAAAAATGAGAAGGGATGAGATAAGAGCGAATGGGGGGAGGAAAGGGAGGAATAGGTGATAGAAGAGAGGGAAGATTGTGGGGGTGGGTACTCCAATACAGCACACTTTTGGACAGGGCCAGGATGAAAGGAGAGAGAGATAGAATAAATGAGTGGGGAAGAACAGAGTGGAGGGAAATACAGCTAGTAACAGCAACTGTGGGAAAAATATTGAAGCAACTTCTCTGGTGGATTAGAGGGAGATTAGATTCTGATAAAGAAGGCAACTCACCCCAGAGACAGAACCATTGGAATCTGGACACAGACTGAAGCACATTTTTTTTTCCCTCTTTCTCGCTATTCTTGAGATTTCTCATCTTCTTGGTGGGGGGGTTAATGTTTGCTCTTATAACAAAATTATTGTAATAATATAAACCAGAATTATACTTTAAAAAAAGGAAGGGCGGCCTTTCAATAGGAGAGCTAGGAAGATGTGAGGGGAAGGAAAGGTGTATTACTTATCCATACTAAAAATGGAAAATCAAAAAGAAAAAGGGATTGTTAAGTTTTTAAAATGCATTAAAAAAAAAGGAAAATCAGTAGGTAAACACAGACAGGCAGGGCAGTTTTGAAAAGATGTTGGCATTTTTCAGATGAAGAAATCAAAGCTATTTATAGTCATATGAAGAAATGTTCTATATCACTACTGATTAGAAATATGCAAACTAAAACAAATGAGGTACTATTATAGATACACATCTATCACATTAGCTAATATGACAAAAGGAAATTGATAGCTTGTAAATCAATCCAATCATTCTGGAAAGCAATTTGAAACTATGCCCAAAGGGTAATCAAACTGTGCATACCCTATGATCCAGCAATATCACTAGAGAGATTATAAAAAAGAAAAAGGATCTATAAGCACAAAAATAGTTATAGCAGCAATTTCTGGTGGTGGCAAAGAACTGGAAATTGAGTGGATGCCCATTAATTGGGAAATTTAAGAACAAATTGTGGTATCCAAATGTAGTGGAACACTATTATTCTATAGGAAATACAGAGCAGGCAGACTTCAGAAAAACCTGGAAAGACATAAATGAACTGACTCTGGGTAAACTGTGATGATTAATTATGATTGACTTGGCTCTTCTCAGCAATACAATGATCCAAGACAATTTCAAAAAACTCAGGAGGGAAAATACTATCCACATCCAGAGAAAGAACTGATGGAATCTGAAGGAAGATCAAAGCATACTATTTTCACTTTCTAAATATTTTTCCAAAGTTTTTTCCTTTTGTTCTCTTTCTTCTTTTACAACATCACTGGAAACATGTTTACTTCAGTACACACACACACACACACACACACACACCACACATATATAAATATAAAATCAATATCAAATTGCTTACTGTCTTAGTGAGGAGGAATGAGAAAGGAGAGGGAAAAAAATCTGGAACTCAAAATCTTATAAAAAACCAAGTTAAACAATCTTTACAACTTTACAATGACTCTGACAAAGGACTCATTTCTAAAATATACAGAGAACTGAGTCATATTTTTAAAACAAAAAGCCATTCCCCAATTGACAAACGGTCAAAGGATATACAAAGGCAATTTACAGATGAGGAGATCAAAGCAATTCATAGCCATATGAAAAAATGCTCTAAATCATTAATTATTAGAGAAATGCAAATTAAAGCTTCTCTGAGGTACCACCTCACACCTCTCAGATTGGCCAATATAACCAGAAAGGATAATGATCATTGTTGGAAGGGATGTGGGAAATCTGGGACACTATTACACTGTTGGTGGAGCTGTGAACTCATCCAACCTTTCTGGAGAGCTATTTGGAACTATGCCCAAAGGGCAACAAAAGTGTGCATAATACCCCTTGACCCAGCAATACCACTACTGGGTCTATATCCTGAAGAGATGAAGAAAAAGGTTAAAAACATTACTTGTACAAAAATATTTATAGCAGCCCTGTTTGTGGTGGCAAAGAACTGGAAATCCGGTAAATGTCCTTCAAATGGGGAATGGCTTAGCAAACTGTGGTATATGTATGTCATGAAACACTATTGTTCTATTAGAAACCAGGAGGGAAGGGATTTCAGGGAAGCCTGGAGGGATCTGCATGAACTGATGCTGAGTGAGATGAGCAGAACCAGAAAAACACTGTACACCCTAACAGCAACATGGGGGTGATGATCAACTTGATGGACTTGCTCATTCCATCAGTACAACAATCGGGAACAATTTTGGGCTGTCTGCAAAGGAGAGTGCCATCTGTATCTAGTTAAGGAGCTGTGGGGTTTGAACAAAGTTCAAGGACTATTCACTTTAATTAGGAAAAAAAACAGATATCTTATTGTCTGATCTTGTTACCTCTTAGAATTCTTGTCTCTTCTCTAAGAATATGATTTCGCTTTCATCACACCCAATTTGGATCAAGGTACAACATGGAAACAAAGTAAAGACTGACAGATTGCTTTGGGGGGGGTGATTAAGATTGGGGGGAATTGCAAAACTCAAATAATATCTTTAATAAAAATTAATTTAAAAAAAAGTAAAAAAACAAGTTAAAAATTGTCATTATATGTAATTGGAAAAAATAAAATGCTATTTTTTAAGGGTTTTTTTTGCAAGGCAACAGGGTTAAATGACTTGCCCAAGGCTACACAGCTAGGTAATTATGTGTCTGAGGTCAGATTTGAACTCAGGTAGTCCTGACTAGAGGGCCAGTGCTCTATCCACTGCACCACCTAGCTGCCCAAAATGAAATATTATTAAAAAAGAAAATAATATGGTAAATTTGCTGTATCACACTTAAAAGGAGAAGAATAGGTATATGGTGGTGATTCCCAGTGCTCCCCCCCCCCCTTTTACTGTTTTGTGGAAAAATCCATCTTATCTGGCATCTGATAAATTTAGTATAAAACAAAATAAAGAGTAATAACAACAAAACAATAAAAACTAAATGGAGGAAATTCTAATTATAATGGCCTCAAAGAGAAATTTGAGAAGGTACCCCACCTCTCGTTCTCTTTACATAAGTGAAGGGCTACGTATGGAACACTGTATATGGCAGACTTTTACAAATCTTTGTTAGTTCTGCTAAACTGTCACCATGCCCACTCACTCCCCAGCCTTTTTATTGTAAAGACAGACGGCTCTCTATATATAAAGGAAAAGGAGAGTTACAATGAGAAAATGTGATTTAAAACCAAACATTATCAATAAAAATTTACTTTTTTAAAAGTCAGTCATAAAATACTTATAACTTTTATCTAGAAATCTCAAAGACCAAGAATGTCAAAGATAGAAGACTCCATATATTCCAAAATATTTTTAGTAGCACTTTTTGTAGTAACAAGAAACAAAGAAAATCCCAGACTGGAGAATTTGGTAAATAAATTAAAATACATAAATACAAAAGAATATGAAAAAATATGAAAACATGGGAAAAATGATGCAAAGTTAAATAAGAATAACTACATAACATCAGTGTAAATCAAAAGAAAAAATTAAAATGAAAACCAATTATAATGTCCAACCCAAGATAACAGTGTATTCATTCAGTCAATGTAAGTTCTTCCCAGTCTACAGATGGAAAACTTTCACTTCAGGCTCCCCTTACCCTGTTAAGAGTTGAGGGCTTCCAACAAAAATCTTTTCCCTGCTACATCCATCAATCCTACACCTTTTCCTAGTCTTTATCTTCTATTATCCTCCTGTTCCTCTGTACCTTTTATTGTTAACAAATTCCATCACAGCTCTCTTTATCTCACATTCTATCTTATAGGCACCAAAGAAACCTGGCTCCCCCCAAAAAGATATTATCCCTGGCTTCTCTCAGTACTGAATATTCTACTCATGCCCAACACCAAAGAGCCACTTCTAGACCTTTTTTATATACCATTAAAACTTGTTTTTCTTATGAATTTTAGTTCATACATATATTTTACCTAGTTCAGGTCCCTGTACAATCTCAAATTCAGTTCCAAGCTCAGTCTTTCTCTCCAATCCAACCTATGTCTAAAAACTTTGGGACTTATATAAACTACCCCTTCAACACCCTGGCTACTATAGGAAATCAATGCCCCCAAATTTTATGTCCTTTAACTTATTACTTTAGTCACCCAAAGAGATGGTCACATCTTAGATTTTTACCTATCACACATAATTATACTACCTTCTGTATCTTAAACATCTCTGTTCATTACTGCCTATTTTTCTATCCATCTCCCCTAACTCAAACCTAATCTCTTATTCTTATTATTATGGTCTTTATCCCTCCCTATCTCCTATTTTCCCCAATATCTCACTCTTGTAATTAGTCTCATTTTCCTCCTTTCACTGTCAGACTTGACACTCTCATTGACCAATTCAATTTGACACAAATCTCATCCCACTGACACTTGTCAAACCCAACTCTTGACTATATCCCCAACACCCATGGTTTTTGAATCTGTTCAAGTTATATAATCATGACAGCTAGGTCTATTACATATTAAAAGATCTCTAATCTCAACTGTGCCTTCAGTCCTTTTTTTCTTTCCTAATTCACTATTACACTACCCAAAACAGTGTTCCCTATGCTCCTTCCCTTCAAAAGATCTCATTAAATTTTAATTGAGAAAACATTAAATATTCTTTCTCTTCTGCATCAATCTTAAAATATAACTGTGGAAAGTCCTAATCTCATTTCTTCTGCCTGTATTTAAGGAAAAAATAGCCATTCTCTTTGCCAAATTCCAACCTTCTCCTTGTGCTCAAGGATGTCATCCTTCAGGGCTCTGTTCCTGAACTAGTATCCTCAATAATTCTTTCATTCTTCATGATTTTCTAGTTTTCCTAATCCAAGAATTTGGTTAATGCTTCTTAAAAACAACAAACAAAATAAAAGCTTCTTGAGGGCAGAGACTATTTCACTTTTAACTTTGTATCCAAGCATAAGCTTTTTATCAAATTTACTTTTTTAAACTTAAAATTAAGAAAAAAAGATTTTTCATGTGCACAGCAAATCATGAGAAAGGATTCATATTATAAAATTAAACTTCCACTTCAAGAAAGTCTATATAATATCAAACTGTATTCAAAGTTGTCAATCTTTTCCTTGCTTCCTTGTTAAGTTTTCCTTCTGTTCTCTGCAGGATAATTATTATTTATTTAATTTTACTTATTCCCTGACCCCCAAAACTATAATTTTGTGTGTGTATATACAAACATGTACATATGTAATTTACTCACATACATGTACATACAGATAGCCTTATACATATACACACAATTATATAAATATGCTATATAAATATTATATAACATATAAGCCTTTAAAATTAAATGACTATTGAATTAAATGATTAAATGATCCTGTATCTCACCTACAGTTAAACTTCTAGAAAATCACCTAAATTTACTGTCTCCCATTTCCTCACCTCTTTTCAACCCCTTGCAACCTGGTTTTTGATTTAGTCACTTACTTTACTGACACCCTAATTGATGGATACAATGGTTATTTCTTAAGTCTCCAATCTCCTTAACTTCCAAGCAAAGACACTGCCAATGACTCCTCTTCCTGAACACAGTCCTCCCTTAACTTTTGTAATGCTACTCTATTAGTTTTCATCCTACCAAACTATCTGTTCTTAGTGTCCTTGGTGCAATAATTATCTACTCTTCTTTACTAAGCATGAATATCTCTCAAGATTCTCCTGAACTCTCCTCTCTACATTCTCTTGATGTCAATAGCTTCCAAGGTTTCAGTTATCTTTTCAGTCACCTTTTCTCTATCTCTTGATATAATTGATGGTTTCCCACTGCTAATCACTAGACTTCTACAACTCCATGTCTCATCAGCATCTCAAAATCAACATGCTAAAAAATGGAATTCTGTTGGGAGTAGCACCATTCAACTTCCCAGGCACACAGGATTGGCAATCTCTACCCTGACTTTTTTTTAACCTCACATCTAAATCAGTTCAAAGAGGGGAACATATATACATACTCAACTGGTAATAGAAATCTATCTTTCCCAACATGGAATGAGAGATATATGATATATGAGAGATCAGAAGCAAAACAGAATTTAGAGAAGAGATGTGAGAGAGAGAAAGGATAAATAAAAGAAAATAGGATGAAGGTAAATTCAGTTAGTAATCATAACTGTGAAGTGAATGGGATGAACTCACCCATAAAATAGAACAAGTTAGCAGAACAGATTAGAAATCAGAATCCAACAATATATTGCTTACAAGAAGCACTTGAAGCAGAGAGACAGTTAAAATAAGGGGTTAGAGCAAAATCTATTATGCTTCAGCAAAAGTAAAAAGGGCAGGGAAAGTAATCAGGATCTCAGATAACTTAAAGTAAAAGTAGGCCAAATTAAAAAGGATAAATAGGGAATCTTCATTTTGTGAAAAGGAACCATACATAATGAAATAATATCTGTACTATATATAAATATCTACCAAATGGCATAGCATCCAAATTCTTAAAGGAAAAGTTAAAAGAATCACAGGATATATACAGCAAAACTGTAATTGTTGGGTACCTCAACTTTTCCCTCTTGCAGCTACATAAATCCCATGGCAATTACACTAGACCAAGTCTCTGCTTACATAAAGTAAAAAAAAAAAAATAGTCAAAGAGATGAATAGAATCTTAGAAAAGTTAGACATGATAACTCTGGAGAAAACTAAATGGGTATAGAAAGGAGAATACCTTTTTTTCAGCTGCACCTGGCATCTTCAGAGACTGACCATGTGTGAGGGCATAAAAACCTCACAGACAAATGCAGAAAAGCAGAAATATTAAATGCATTCACTTCAGACTATGGCAATAAAAAATTACATCTAATAAAAAAAACTCAGCTCACATGCCAACCTTTTTTTTTTAGGTTTTTGCAAGGCAATGGGGTTAAGTGGTTTGCCCAAAGCCACACAGCTAGGTAATTATTAAGTGTCTGCAGTCGAATTTGAACTCAAGGACTCCTGACTCCAGGGCCGTGCCACCTAGCCGCCCCTGCAAAACCTTTCTTGATTTCCCATTTATAATCTATAGTAGCCCTCTCCTACCTTATACTACCTTTATGTATTTACCTGTACACATTTTGTATATCTACAATAAAAAAAAAACTCCCTGGAAGCAGAGGGTTTTTGGTATTCCAAACACAGTACCCTTGCACAATGCATTTAAATACTTGTAGAATTAAAATTCCCAACAATACACATCAGTGCTAAAAATAAACAGGCAAATTAAGTTTCCCTCCATTCAAGGAAATTCATTTTCCTGTTGGATTACTGTTTGGAATTTTAAAAAATTAGATTAAAAATAAATTCTTTTGGAACCTGTAAGTTATAAAGCAGAAGGAAAAAAATTAATATTGAGATTTATTGAAAGGAATGATGTATGTCTGTACCTTTACCTTCAAAGTGTACGCTTTAGTGAATGACTCCAATTTCAGATTCATGAAGAATATCTCAAAATAAAAGCTTATGATAAACACAATTTTCTCAATATAACCACTACTTCAGGCAGTTTTATCACTCCCCAAATCTTAAGACTTGCATCCCTATATACAAACAGTCCACTCTCACCGGTTGCAGAAAAGGGATTTCCTCATAAGATGAGGATTCCTTATTTGATGTTTACCTAATATACTTTCCTAATGCCAAAGGATGCTGATAGAATAATAACTTGTGAGGAAGGTAGGAGTTATTTTCCTGGATTGGGGGGTGGGAAGGAAGAAGATAGAAAAGGTTAAAGGAGAAGAAAAATTAAGGTGAAGGAATGTAGCAAAATTTAGAAATGCGGAAGGGTAAATAAAAGAAAGGTCATGGTCAGAGGGAAGGTAGCCCTTCGGAAAAGCATCCCAGCAAAAAAAGAAAAAATAAGTCCTGTCCCCTCTTCCTACCCTGTACATAAAGAACTGTAAGGAGGAAAAAGGATGCCAAGGTAAAAGAGCTATATCCAATTTGCCTTCTGGAGGTGATGAGGCAGTCATGTCTCGCCCCAAAGTCATCATTAAATTTAATGATGGGAATTCCCAGAAACAGCTAAAAAGATACAAATTTCATCGTAGAAGGTGAAAAAAAAAAAGGAGGTACCCGCAGCGGAGGCCCAGATGGAGAAGAGGAAACCCAGCAGCCTTTACCGGGGAAAGGCGAGTCCCTCACGCCGAGGGCTTCCCTCTCCACCTAGAGCTGCGGGAATGAGATGGACGCACGAAGAGGGCCAATCAGCACCCGGCTCCCCTGCCGCAAAGACCCACCGCAGCCAATAAACGAGGCGACGGAAGGAGGAGGCGGGCGTCCCGTGGCAATCACGCTAGGCCGAGTCTCGGCTTTCCCCGGCCCCCACAGGCCCAGCTTCCAGCCCGGCCCGGCCCGAGGGCGCGGGCGCCACGGCCCCCGGGCCAGCGAGCTCCGCCGGAGCGGCTGCGAGAGCGGCCCACGACGGGAGGACGCCGCGGGCAGCGCGGCCCCACCATCCGCTTTCCCCTTCCCGCGGCGCGGCGCAGCCCCCGGGTCCCGGCGGCCAGAGCCGGGCCCCCAAGGGAGTGCCGCGAACCCGAGAGGGCCGCTCGGCCGGACCCGGCTCAGCCCCGCTGCGCTCCTTACCTCCTAGTAACACGGGAGAGGAGAAGAGGACGCCCGGGTAAGCACAGTACCCAGCTATGCCGCTCCAGCCGCGGCACCGCCTCACATTCAAACCCCGGCAAAATGGCGCGGTGGCGCGGAGGAGGCCAGTGCGCAGGCGCTAGGGGAGCCAGAAAGGGGGCGGGCTCCAAGACGACATCGAGCCTACCCAGGACGCTGCAGCCAATCCGCTGCCGGAAGTCTGGATCCGGCTCCGCCCCCTCGCCCCGCGCTCGGCGCTCCCCTCCCCCTCCGGGCATGCGTTCGGATGTGAGAATTAGAATGTGAATTAGCCAGCTTGCTTTCGAGGACGCCCAACTGCGGGTTCAGGGGGCATTTAGGCCGGGCACCTCCTTCTTACTATGGAAGGAAATTCAGCCAGCGTGGCTGGCCGAGTCGGGAGTAAAACCCAGGGCTTCTCACCCCAAAGGCAGCGCCACTGCCACTACGCCATGCTGGGGTGCCCTTTGTTGTATGGAAAACACATTTAGAGTTGGAAGCGCTTTGCGAATGTGGTCTGCCATCATAGAATCACAGCTGCAAAGCCAAAGGGCCTCGGGAGGGCCCCCATCTCATTTACATATGATGCAAATAAGGCTCAGGAAGGCAGAAGTGGCCAAGGTCACCCAAGCAGCCAAGGGCAGGCGCGGTTTTTGAATTTAGACTCTTAACTCCAGAGCCATTGTCCTAGGATACCCAAGAAAAGTTTTATTTTGTGGCTTCGTCACAAAATAAAACCAAGCCTGAGTTTTGTCCATCCTCCCCCATCACCACGGAAAAATTCTTGGCAATGAATTATGTTTCTGTTGTCCAAGAATTAGCTTAATTAAGCTCAAATAAATTTATGACTGGAAGGTTGGTCATAAATTTGGTCATAAATACACATAGTCAAGCAAAATAAATTCCCCCAACAGCAAAATGTAGCTGCATCTCATTTCAGATTCTAAATCTTTTACCTCTTTGTAACACAGATAGCATAGGGCAGCTAGGTGGCACAGTGGTTAGAATACTAAACCTAAGGCCAGGAAAATTTACCTTCCTGAGCTCAAATCTGGCCTCAGACACTTATTATCTATATGACTCTAGGCAAGTCACTTTACCCTGTTTGCCTCAGTTTACTCATATGAAAAAGGAGCAGGAAAAAGAAATGGCAAAATACTCCAATACTCTACCAAGAAAACCTCAAGTGGGGTCACCAAGACCCACCTGGAAAAACAATGAATAGAATGGTTCATTAGGTGTGCTCTGGAATCATGAATGATCATTGTATTGATAACAGTTCTTACTGCTTTCAAAGTTGTTTTCAAACTGTTGTATAAATTTATCTCCTGATTTCGCTAGTTTCATTCTTCATTGGTTTATAAAGGTCCTCAGAATTTTTAATATTGATATTAATACAAATTGTTTTGTTTCTGTTTATTTCACTCTGCATCAACTCAGAGAAGCCTTTCCTAGAGCCCTTAAACTTAACAACTCCAAACTGAACTCATTATCTTTCCCTCTAAAACAGGTGTGTCCAACCTGCAGCACTCAAAGCCCTTTATTACATTATTATATTCATAGGTAATTTGGGTTACATCGTAATCATAAATAAATATTAAATTCTATACAGTCCTTGACTATTTTTGTTGGGCAATGCAGCCCAGAATAGCTAAAAGGTTGGACACCCATACTCTAAAATCTCCCTGATTCCAGACTTCTTTCTCAGTTCCTCACTATCTCTCAGTCCCTCCCTGGTATCCAATCTGTTGTTAAGACCTAAAAATGTTACCTTTGCAACATTGCTAAATGTTGCAAATACTGCTACCACTCTCGGACTGCCTCTTAGCATCCCTTCCCTTGACCATTACAGGAACCTGATGGTCGGTCATTTCCTCATATCTCTCTCCCATCATCCTTCATTCAGTCACAAGGGATTTTCCCAAACTATGTCACACTATGCTCAGAAAATTCAATGTCTTCTTGTAACCTCCAGGATCATATTCAAAATTCTCTATAGGACATTCAAAATCCTTTGGAACCAAGCTCCTATCCACAATGATATATCCTTCTTATGCTATACATCCCACCTTTACACCCCACTCCACCCCAGTATATTTTTTGATCCATTGATCTTCTTGCTGTTCCATGAATAAGACACTACTCTTACTTCTGGGCATTTTCACTGACTGCCTCTCATGTCTAGAATTCTTTCCCTCCTCATCTCCACCTCCATTTGCTTGACTTCCTTCAAATCCAAAACAAAATCTCACCTTCCTGAAGATTTCCCAATTCCTCATGATTTCTACTGCCTTCAATCCATTATTTTCCATTTATCTTTTATATGACTTGTCTATATATATTTGTTTGTATGTTTTTTCCCTCAATCAGATTTTGAACTATCTGACTATTTTGCCTTTTTTTTGTATCTCCAGCACTACCCCCCCCCAAAAAAAGAAAGAGGAGAAAATATGCTATAATCTGCATTCTGACTTTATCAGTTCTTTACCTGGAAATAAATAATATTTCTCTAAAATTATCATTATTCGTTATATTGATCACTTATTGAATTTTTTACAATATTATTGTTATACATTTTCCTGTAACTATTTACTTCACTTTGTATTAGTTGATACAAATCATCCCAGGTATTTGTGAAATGCAATCCTTTGTTTTTTCTTACAAGTTTACAGCACAATAACCTTTCATCATATTCATATGCCATATTTAATATTCTCTATTTGATGAACACCCTTCATTCCAATTCTTTGCCAATCCAATTTTAAAAATGTTGCCTTAAATCTTTTTTTTACATATGAGTCCTTTGCCTCTTTCCTTAATCTTTTTGGAGTAGGGTCATTGCTGGATCAAAGGGTATGCACCGGTTAACAGCCTTTTGAATATAATTCCAAATTGCTTTCCAGAATAATTGGATTAATTCACAACTCCACTAACTTTGTTCATTAATATATCTATTTTCCCACTACCTCTCTAACATTCCTTTTTTGTCATCTTAGTCATTCTAAAGGATGTCAGATGGTACTTTTGAGTTGTTATAATTTGAAATTATCTAATTATTAATAATTTAGAACCCTTTTTCATAAATCCATTGGAAGTTTGGATTTTGTCTTCTGAATATTACTTATTCATATTTCTTGGACATTTATCATTTGGGAAATGACTTTCTTGTAACTTAGAAATGATACCTTTAATAGAAAAATTTAATACAAAGATTTTCCCCCCAGTTTTCTACTTTTCTCTTCATTTTAGCTGCATTAGTTTTATTTGTGCAAAAAATGCCTTTTCATTTTGTAAAATCAAAATTATTTTTCCTTTCATGAACCTCTTTCTCTTATTTAGTCATGAATTCTTCTTCAATTAATGGATCTGATAGGTAATTTCTTTTATGCTGTATCAATTTATCTATGATAATACCCTTTGTATTATATACCCAATTTGAATTTATCTTACAATATGGTGTGAGATTTTGATCTCTATCTAGCTCCTGCCAGACTACTTTCCAGTTTTCCCCAAGAAATTTTGCCAAATAATGAGTTCTTGTCCCAATAGTTAGAATCTTTGGGTTTGTCAAACACGAGGTTACTGTATTCTTTTGCTTCTGTATGTTGTGCCTAATCTGTTCACCTGATCAACCTCTCTATTTCTTACATGGTATCAAATTGTTTTAATTATTACAAATTATTTAACTAATTGTTGTATAGTTTGAAATTTGGTACTGTACTCACTGCTCCCCTCACTTCCCACCCTTACCCCCACTTCATTTGGATTTTTGTTATTGATTCCCTTGATATTTTTGATCTTTTGTTCCTCCAGAAGAATTTTGTTACTATTTTTTCAAGCTCTTAAGAAGTGATTTTTAGTAGTTTGAATAGCATGGTATTAAATATGTAAATCAAGATAAGTTTGTTCATTTATAGCTTAGTCTATGTAACAGCAATTAATGTTTCTTCAATTATTTTTATCTATATTTTTGTGAAGTTTTGGTTTTTTGGTTTTAGTATATTAATATTTTATTTGCTTTCCAATTATATACAATAGTAGTTTCTACCTATCATTTTTTTTTTTAGTTTTTTGTAAGGCAAATGGGGTTAAGTGGCTTGCCCAAGGCCACTCAGCTAGGTAATTATTAAGTGTTTGAGACTGGATTTGAACCCAGGTACTCCTGACTCCAGGGCCAGTGCTTTATCCAGTGTGCCATCTAGCTGCCCCATCTACCTATCATTTTTTTAGAAGGTTTTGAATTTTATAATTTTTCTCCCATCCTTCCTTCCTTCTCCCCTCCCTACTTCAGAAGGCAATCTTATAAACTTTATATTGTTTCCATGCTATGCATTGATCAAAATTGAATATGTTGAGAAAAAAACATATCCTTGAGGAAGAAATAAAATATTCGAGATAGCATACAAATTATATAATACTTAATACAACTTTTTAAAAAAAAATTTTAAAAATTGGTTTGGTCTTTGTTTAAATTCCACAGTTCTTTCTCAGGATACAAATGGTATTCTTCCATCACAGATATGCTAAAATTGTCCCTGATTATTGCACTGATGGAATAAGCAAGTCCATTAAGGTATGAAGAGTGTTTTATAATTGTGGTGTATTGTTTATGTCCTGTGTATGTCCTGGAAGATAGACTCACGCTAACTATAGATGGTAACCTAGTATTTGGTAAACCCAAAGATCTCAATTATTGGAACAAGAACTCATTGTTTGACAAAAATTCTTGGGAAAACTGAAAAGTAGGCTGGCAGAAACTAGATATAGACCAAAATCTCATACCATATTATATAAGTTCAAAATTGGGTATATAATATAGATATAGAGGGTGTTATAACTAAATTAGTGGACCATAGAAGAAATTACCTATCAGATCCATGAATTGAGGAAGAATTCATGACTAAATAAGAGAAAGAGAGTTTCATGAAAGGAAAATAGATAATTATGATTTCACAAAATGAAAAGGGTTTTTGCACAAATAAATGCTGTTCTTTATTGATAATATACTGGAAATGCTAATGATTTATGTGGGTTTATTTAATATCCACAATTTTGCTAAGATTGTTAGTTGGTTAATTTTTTCATTAATTCTCTAGAATTCAGTCATGTTTGATTCTTTGTGACCACATTTGAGGTTCTCTTGGCAAAGATACTGGAGTTTCTTCCAGTTCATTTTACAAATGAGGAAACTGAGGCAAAGTGATTTGTCCCAGGGTCACACAAATAGTAAAACAAGTCTTACTGACTTCTGCTCTTACAATCTCTCCATTGCACCACTAGCTGCCTATCATATCATCTACAAAAAGTAATAGTTTTATATTCTCTTTGTTTCTTCAATTTATTTTTTAATTTAATATTTATTTATACTCATTTTGTACAAATAATGTTTTTATACATTAATAAAATATTCTTGTTTAAGAGTAAACAAAATACCCCCTCCCCCCAAAAAATATAGACTCGCTTGAGTGATAAAGTAAAGGGGAGAGAAAAAAATTAAAATTAAAAAAATATAATAGTAATAATTGTAAGTTTGGCCACGTGGTACAGTGGATGGAGCATCAGCCCTGGAGCCAGGAGCACCCGAGCCCATATCTGGCCCTGTACACCCAACAATCACCCATCTGTGTGACATGCAAGCCACCCCAACCCCACTGCCCTACAAAAACCATAAAAATAAAAAAAAGCCCCAAAATAAAATAAAATAGTAATAATAGTATGGGCGGCCAGGTAGTGGACAGAGCACTGGCCCTTGAGCCAGGAGCTCCCAGGTCCAAATCCGGCCTCAGGCACCCAACGATCACCCTGCTATGCGGCCCCAGTCAGGCCACCCAACCCCATTTGCCTTGCACCCCCCCAAAAAATAATAATAATAAAAAAGTGCTTCAGTCTGTGTTTCAGCACCACCAATTCTGTCACGGGTAGATCACATTCTTTATGATAAGTCCATCACAAAAGTTACTTCCAGATTTTTCCACCATTGCCATTGCTTATCACAATTACCTCCTTTTGTATTTCTCTGCTACCATGTACTATATTTTCTCTCTCCTTTCACTCTGCCTCTGCTATAGGGTAGCTGAGTGGCACAGCAGACAGATCCCTGGCCCTGGGGCCAAGAGGCCCTGAGCCCCCATACCACCCCTTATGCCCAGCATCCACCTGGCCCTGTGGTCCGGGACAGGCCTTCCAATCCCAGCCCCTTGCAAGAAGTAAACAAGAAAATGTGTTAATCTGACCACTCTCCCCCCATGGTCCATCCTCTCCTCCTTCATTCACATCCCCACCCCTTCCCCTGTCCCCCAACCTCCTTCTTACTCCAGATGTCTGTACCCCATTGAGTATATATGCTGTTTCCTCTCCTAACCACCTCTGATAAGAGCGAAGATTCCCTCATTCTCCCTCACCTTCCCCCCCAATATCATTGCAATAGCTCATTGTAATAAAGAAATATCTTATTATATGAAATATCTTGGCCTATTCCCCCCTCTCCTTTTTTCTTTCTCCCATTACATTTCCCTTTTTTCTATTGGCTTCATTTTTACACCATATTTTATCTTTAAATTCAGCTTTCTCCCATGCTTCATCAATAAAAGCTCCCTCTACCTGCTGTATTAACTGAGAAGATTCATATGAGTATTATCAGTGTCATTTTTCTATGCAGGAATACATGCAGTTCATCATCATTAAGTCCCTCATATTTTATCCTTCTCCTCCAATCTCTATGCTTCACCTGAGTCCTGTATTTGAAGATCAAACCTTCTGTTCAGCTCTGACCATTCCAACAGGAACATTTGAAATTCCCCTGGTTCATTGAAAGTCCATCTTTTTCCCTAGAAGAGGACATTGAATTTTGCTGGGTAGTTGATCCTCAGTTGCATTCTAAGCTCTTTTGCCTTCTGGTATATTATATTCCAAGCCCTACGAGCTTTTTAATGTAGTTGCAGCTAAGTTCTGTAAGATCCTGACTGCAGCTCTATGATATTTGAATTGTGTCCTTCTGGCTGCTTGTAATATTTTCTCTTTGACTTGGGAGTTTTGGAACTTGGCTATAATATTCCTGGGGGTAGGTTTTTTGGGATCTCTTTCTCGGGGGGGGGGGGGATGGTGGATTCTTTCCATTTCTATTTTGCCTTCTGCTTCTAGGATATCAGGGCAATTTTCTTGTAGGAATTCTTTGAAAATGATGTCAAGGCTCTTTTCCTGATCATGACTTTCAGGAATTCCAATAATGTTTAAATTATCTTTCCTAAATCTGTTTTCCATGTCAATTTTTTTTTCAATGAGATGTTTCACATTTTCTTCTAATTTTTCATTCTTTTGGTTTTGAAAGATTGAGTCCTGATTTCTGGTAAATTCATCAATCTCCCTGAGTTCTATTCTTTGTCTGAAGGATTTGTTTTCCTCAGAGAGTTTTCTTATCTCTTTTTCCATCTGGCCAATTCTGCTTTTTAAAGCATTCTTCTCCTCAATAACTTTTTTGAACTGTTTTATCCATTTGACCTAAGCTGGTTTTTAGCATGCTGTTTTCTTCAGCATTTTTTTTGGATCTCCTTGACTAAATTGCTGACTTTATTTTTATGTTTTTCCTGCATCTGTCTCATTTCTTTTCCCAGTTTTTCTTCTAACTCCCTCATTTGATTTTCAAAGTCTTTTTTGAGCTCTGTCATAGCCTGAGCCCAATTTCTGTTTTGCTTGGAGTCTTCAGATACAGGAGCTTGTGCTTCCTCATCTTCAGACTGAGTGTTTTGATCCTTCTTGGGCTCATAGGCAAAATATTTCTCAATGGTGTTCCTCTTGTTTCTCTGCTTGCTCATTTTCCCAGCCTTAGCCTGTTTTGGGGGTGCTGCCTGAGCTTTTGGGACACTCCCACAAGGGTGTCAATGTGTGAGCTCTTTCCTCCCTCCTGGTCTGTGAATGACCGTATGTACCCCCCTCTGCCAAGGGGCTGAGGTGGCGGGGGGGGGGGGAGCCTGCTGTTCTACGGGAGGGACCTAGACTGCGATGAGGATCTGAATGTGGTCAGAACCCCAGAGTCCTGTTCTAGGGCCAGAGGACAGAGCTGGGCAGTCTCTTTCTCTCTCTCTTCACTCCCTTCCCTAGGTTCAATGGGCTCATGCCCTGGGGCTCCTGCTTACCTGCTCTACCTGCTTCTGTTTCCTGGATCTGAACTGCCTTGGTCATGCTGCTCACTGTGTGCCCTGAGGGCTTGGCTTCACATGCTCGCTCTGGCAGAGGTTCCCCCACTGTTTTCCCACTTTGTGCCGGGTGATCCCCAGGGCGTAGGTCAGGAAACTCCCCCGCTGCTGTGAGCTGCAGCTCCCAGTGCCCAGGGGCTGCCTCCAGGAGGCTGAAGTTCTTTCACTCTGCCGTGCCGCCCCTCCAACCCCGCGGAGCAGAGCCTTTCTGCTCTTTTCCAGGTTACCTTGAGTAGGAGAACTGCCTCCCTGGGTCCCTCTGTGGGTTCAGTCTCTCAAAAATTTAGCTAGAGTCCTTAGTTTAGAAATTCTGTGAGAGTGTCTAAGAGAGGATCCTCTCTTGTCACCACCTTGGCTCCACCCCTGTTTCTTCAATTTAAATAAAAAATCATTATCTTTTCTTGTCTTGTTGCTGTTTTTATCATTTCTGGTATAATACTGAATAGTAAACATGATAGTAGACAGCCTTGTTTCATCCTTGATCTTATTGAAAAAGTTTTCTGTTTATTCCCTATTAAAAATAATGTTTGCTCTTGGTTTTAGATAGATAACTGTTTATCATTTTAAGAAAGGTGCTCAGGGACCTATCCTGAGCCTTTGCCTGGATACATACCTTTCCCCAATCTTTGTATGTCACAGACCTGTCAGTCTTCGGACGTCACAGGCCCTCCTTGGGGATGGAGGGCAATAAACTGGACAGAGCACCCAGTTTCAGTCTAACAAACAGGTCTTTATTGGTTGCATTTGCAGCGAATATATCCCACTGCTAACCGCTGCTTGCTACATCTTGACTGACTCTACTTCCATTGGAGTCCCTCTTTTATAGTCCCGAGCTCCTGCTTTGTTCCTCCCTCATGGGTGGAGCCGTTCCAGTTAACCGGGGGTTCCCAGAGCCCAAGTGGGCAGGTTCACACCCCCAGAAGTCTCCTAGCCCATAGGTGGCCAAGGTCCAGAGCTGGGTCCCTTACAGAATGGCTCCATTTATTCCTATACTTACTCTTTTATATATATAGGAATGTTGTATTTTGTCAGACTTTTTTCTCCATCTGTTGAAATAATCACATTATTTTATTGTTTATGGTCAACTTTACTTAGTTCAATATTTGATTTCCTAGTATTAAAGCAGTCCTGAATTCCTTATATAGATTTAATCTGGCCATAGTATAAGTTTTTTGCCATATATTGCTGTAGGTCTCCTAGTATTTTATTAAAATTTTTTACATAAGTATTCATTAGAGATGGGTCTACAGTTTGCTTTCTCTGACTCTCTCTGGTTTATCTGTCAAGGGTATGTGTGTGGCATGTCCTTTTTCTTCATCTATTTTTTGCAAACAGTATATGTAACATTGAAATTAATTTGTTATTAATGTATTCTCTCTCTGTCTCTCTCTTTTGATGTAAGCATCTAAAAAATATAAATTTTCCTCAAAGCTCTGTTTTGGTTGCAACCCCCAAATATTTTAATGTTATATCATTGCTGTTATTGTTTGTAATGAAATCATTTGTTCTTTGACTCATTCATTCTTTAGAACTATACTTTAATTTCTATTAACTTTTAATCTATGTTTCAAAGGCCCTTTATTGAAGGTAATATTTGTTGTATTATGATTAGGAAAAGATTTAATACTTGTTTTTCTACATTTGTTTGCCTTAATACATAATCAATTTTTGTGAAATTGCCATTAACAGCTGGAAAAAAGTATTCACCTTTCTAATCTCATTCAGTATTCTCTAGAGGTCTATCATATTTCATTTTTCAAAAATTCTATTCATTTATAACTTCTTTGTTGTTTATTTTGTGGTTAGGTTTATCTAGGTCTGAGAGGGAAAAACATGAAGCCCTCCCCATAATTATATTATTCCTCCATAACTCATTTGACTTTTTACTTAAAAATTTAGAAACTGGGGCATCTAGGTGGCACAGTGGATAGAGTACTGGCCCTGGAGTCAGGAGGACCTGAGTTCAAATTCCACCTCAAACACTTAATAATAACCTAGCTGGGTGATGTTGGGAAAGTCACCTAACCCCACTGCCTTGCAAAAACTAAAAAAAAAAAAAAAAAAAAAAAAAGAAACTATGACATGTGATGTATACATGTTCCGTATTGATTTATGTTTTTGAATACTACCTTTTAGCAAAATGTAATTTCCCTGTTTATTTCTTTTAATTAGGTCTATTTTTGCTATTGCTTTGTCTGAGATCATGAGTGCTATCTCTGCCTCATACTATAACAGGTCTATAGATTCTTCTCTTGCCTCTTATTTTCTTTCTTTCTTTATAAGACATAGATTTGAAGCAGAAAGACAAATATATATTTAAAATAAGAGGGTGGCATACTTTTTTAACTTTATTTTTCTTGAGGTTTCTCTTTTGTGTGTGGGGGGGGTTTGTTTACTTTTCCTTTCTTTTTCTCTCTTTCTATTCCTTTCTCCCTTCCTTCCTTCCTTCCTTTCTCTCTCCCTTTTTCTTTCTTTCTGTCTTTCTTTTTTTTTCTTTTAGATTTTTCAAGGCAATGGGGTTAAGTGACTTGCCCAAGGCCACACAGCTAGGTAATTTAATTATTAAGTGTCTGAGACTGGATTTGAACCCAGGTACCCCTGACTCCAGGGCCGGTGCTTTTTTAACACTGCGCCACCTAGCCTCCTCTCTCTCTCTCTCTCTCTCTCTCTCTCTCTCTCTCTCTCTCTCTCTCTTTCTTTCTTTCTTTCTTTCTTTCTTTCTTTCTCTTTTTCTTCTTTTTAACCCCTCCCAGCTACATGCAAAAACAAGTTTCAACATTTACTTCCAAAACCTTGACTTCCAAATTCTCTCCCTTCTTCCCACTCCCAGTCATTGAGAAAAGCAAGTTATTTTGTGTAGGTTAAAAAAAATAGCCATAAAACACATTGCTCCAATAGTCATGTTACAAAAGGAACATAAACCACCCCCCACAAAAAAAGAGAACCCTCAAGTAAAATAAAGTGAAAAAAGTATACCAGCATCTTATTTTAAATATATTTGTATTTCTGCTTCAAATCCATTTCTTATAAACAATATATTGTTCAAGTCTGGTTTTTAATCCATTCTGCTAGCCTTCTCTTTCTCCCCCCCCTCCTTTTTTTAAGGTTTTTGCAAGGCAATTGGGTCACACAGCTATATTAAGTGTCTGAGACCGGATTTGCACTCAGGTACTCTTGACTCCAGGACCAATGCTCTATCTACTGCGTCACCTAGCCACCCCATCCTTCTCTTTCATAGATGAATTCATTCTGTTAACATTCAGAGTTATGATTGTTGTGTATTTCCCTCTTTCCTATGCTCTTATAGTTTTCCTTCTCTTTTTTTCTCCCTTCCCCTTTTAATAGACTATTTTTATTCTGACAAATGCTTTCTTCAATTTACCCTCCCTCTTCTCCTCCTTCCCCTTTCTCTTAATGCCTTTCTATCCTGTTTCCCTGTTGGGTAAGATGAATTTCTGTACCCACTTGTATGTATATGTGCAGTCCTCCTTTAATCAGTTCTGATGAGAGTGAGGTTCAAGTGTCACTCTCCACTTCACTCCACTGCCTCCTCTGTAAACCTTTCCTTGAACATCCCCCTGTATGCGAGACAATATTTCCCATTCTTTCTCCATGTTCCCCACTTGTCCAAAGCATTCCTCTTCCCCATGCCTCCAATTTTCTTTTGATATCCAAAAATAATAAAAATCACATCTAGTGATTCTAGGGCCAAATTAGACTCCTGGTGATGATGACACTTTGAGGCATTATCTATATCACCTCACTATATAAGAATAAGACCTTGTTTAGACTTTTAAACTTGAAACATAATTTTTATTCATATTTAACTTCATATGCTTCTCTTGAGTCCTATATTTGAATGTCAAATTTTCTACTTAGTTTGCTATTTTCATCAGGAATTTTTGAAAATTCTCCTAAATAATAATTAGTACTTTGTCAAATCTATCATAACACAACTCAATCCTCAATTGATAAATGGTAAAAGGATATGAACAGGCAGTTTTCTAATGAAGAAATCTAAATAATTTAAAGTCATATAAAAATGTTCTAAATCATTATTGATTAGAGAAATGTGGATTAAAACTATCTTTAGGGGAGGCTAGGTGGTGTAGTGGATAAAGCACCGGCCTTGGAGTCAGGAGTACCTGGGTTCAAATCTGGTCTCAGACACTTAATAATTACCTAGCTGTGTGGCCTTGGGCAAGCCACTTAACCCTGTTTGCCTTGCAAAAAAAAAACAACTATCTTTAAACAATCTTTTACTCCTATCAGATTGGCTAAAATGAAAGAAGGGGAAAAGTGAATGAATATTGGAGAGGATGTGGAAAAATTGGGATATTAATTTGGAGAACAAATTTTGAAGAGCAAAATGGAAATGTGCCCAAAGAATTATTAAACTACCCTTTGATCCAACAATACCATTATTTGGTCAGTGATGATTAGGAAAAAGGAAAAACAATTTATATATTTTTAAATGTTTATAGTACTCTTTGATGTGGCAAAGAACCAGAAATTTCAGGGAAGTTTTCAACTGAAGAATGGCTGAACAAGTTGTGGTATATGATTGTGATGGAACACTATTGTTCTATAAGAAATGATGAACTCGATGATTTTTCAAAAAACATGGAAATACTTGCACAAAATATTGAAGAGAAAAATGAGCAGAACCAAGAGAACGTTGTATTCAGTAACCACAATATTGTTTTAAGAAAGGCTTAAAGTGAATAGTAATTTAGTCTATATAAATACCCAATATAAAGAAAGATGTCCTCTGCATTCAGAGAAAGAATTGATAAATAGAAGTTTGTATAGAATAATTTTACATATTTATATACACCTGTGTTTGTGTGTGTGTGTGTGTGTGTGTGTGTGTGTGTGTGTGTTGTGTGTAATGGTAATTATCTCTAGGTTGAAGCAGGAGGGGGAAAAAAGAAAAAATTTATATCATAGTTTTGTTGTATATTTGAAAGGAATAGCAAATTGTGCATCTGTTGTTTCATGTATGATCATCCTTTTTGGGTAAACTATGCGATAAAAATGTTTGTTTTATTCTCTAAATTAAAATTTTTAAATGACATTCTCTATTTCATTAAAGACCTATTTTCCTTCCTGTGGGATTATAATCAGTTTTGCTGGGTAGGTTATTCTTGTTTGTAATTCTATATCCTTCTCCTTCCGTCTTATCTTATTCCAAGCTTTTCATTACTTTAAAATGGTGGTTGCTCATGGTTCTTGTCATTCATTCATTATTGAAGAAGACCAAAATGACATCACTATGTTTCAGACAAATTACGAGCTTGGAATGCTCTACCACAGATCAGGCACAAATAGTCCATGTGAACACCTGCAAAATTTATGTATTTCATGTTTTCTTTGAGCTGTTTCAATTCTATCTTGCTCATGGAGCTCAGCAACCTCTCTTAGTGAGGGCATGTCATGCTGGTCCTATTCCGGTATCTCCCATGCTGCGCAATCAATTCTAAAGTTCTTAAGAGAGGACCCAGTATCTTTCTTCTGATCCCCTTGTATTTGTGAGTTCTCCATAAAATTGTCTTTTTTGCAAGCTTACATTTGACATTTTAGCAATGTGGCCAGCCCATCATAGTTGCACTATTTGAAGTAGCATTTGAATACTTGGCAGTTGAGCTTGAGAAAGGACCTCTCAGTGTCTGGTATCTTCCCCTGTCAGGTGATCTTCAGAATCTTCCTAAGATAATTTAAATGGAAGTAATTCAGTTTCCTGGCAAAGTGTTGGTAGACTGTCCAGATTTCACAGGTACACAGCAATGAGATCAGCACAACAGCTCTGAAGACCAAACCAAAGTTTGGAAGTCAAATACTTCTTTTCTCCCACACTTTCTTTTGGAGTCTCCAACTAGCTCTGACAATGTATGTGTCAACCTAATTAACAATCTAACACTGTGTACCTTGGAAAGGACACTGCCAAGGTAAATAAACTCCACAATATTCAAAACTCCAGTTGCAGTAATGGATGGTTCCACATATGGATGGTGTGGTGCTGGGCTGATGGAGCACCTGTGTTTTCTTGGTGTTGATTGTTAGACCAAAATTAGCATAAGCAGCAGAGAATCGATCCATATTTTCTTGGTTGCTAAATTTTATGCTAGCCTGACTGTGGCTCCACAGTATATAGAATCTTTTCTTCCTGGTTGCTTGCAGTATTTTCCCCTTGACTTGGGAATTCTAGATTTTTGGTCATAATATTTCTGGTCAGTTATTTTTCTCTTGAAATGTTTCACATTTTCTTTTTTTTTTTTTGGCTTTTGACTTTATTGTTTCATGATGTTTTATGGAGTCATTAACTTCTAATTCTAATTTTTAAGGAGTTATTTTCTTCAGTAATGTTTTGTACCTCTTTTACCAAGTTGTTTTTTTTTGGTTTATGCAACTTTATTGAAGAAAAATAAATCAATTACTAGCAGAGCTATTAGTTGATCACTCATCCATTGCCAACTTGCATCATTTATTCAGTGCTATATTAAACAGTGTATTGGAAGATAGATTAACTAATAGCTCCAAGCCTCCTAACAAAATTTAAATGAAAATTACAAAAAAGTTCAAGACCCTCTTTTGGAATACAAGAGGTGTTTGACTTCCAGTTTCCATTCTCTGTAGAACAGGTACAGGTCATTCCTTTATTGACATACATAAAATACATCACCTTTTCTGTTCTGCTGATGCTATAAATTCAGTACCAATTCTGCAACCATATCAGTTATGAGCATAAAGTATATCATGAAACTTCAAATCTCTTAACAATGGAAGGCTTAAACAAGATGGATACTGCTACAGTAATGCTGCTTCCTTTGATATGACAATTGAGCATCCATCTCCCTTCCCCTCAGATGTTATCTTCAAGCATCTGTTAGAGCAGTGAGGAATAGTTTTAGTCTCATAACCAAGTTAGAGTGAAGACATTGGCCACATAATACACATGCTCCATTTTTTAAAAAAAATTCTTGTTAACTACTTTACAGTTTCTAAAAGCAGTTGTTGTCCAAAGCTGGAAGAACTTAAGTCTTCTCAGACGAGCATGTGCATGAATGGAGGAAGGTAAACAAAAAATAAAATTAAAAAAAGATGAGGTCTGATAGGGGAGCAGCCGGATAAGAAAATCAAAAAAGGAACAGTCATTTAAAGTTTATTCCAGCTATAATGCAGGTTATTCTGACTTTAAGGTAGCATCACACGGCATACTTCTGAGTCCATTCTCGAAATATTCTGTTGTGCTTGTCTCTGTCTGTTTTATAGATCCGTGCAATCTCTGGCACTAAGGGGTCATCTGGGTTTAGATCACATAGCAGTGAACAAATGGATAAAAGAATTTTAGAAATAGTTAAAGCAGGAGACCACTGTGATCTTAGAATATCGAGACAAATGTTGCCATTATTGTTAATGTTTGGATGATAAATTCTTGTTGTAAATGCAACCTTAGGTGGTTTGAAGGGGTAGTCTGTAGGGAAATGAATTGTCAAAAAGAATACACCGCCTTGATATGGGCTGTCATTAGGTCCCATCATTGTGGCTTGCCAACGAAACATATCATCCCCAACCGGACCTGCAGAACACTGTGCCGGAGGGTCGCGGGCCACATCGCTAAGTTCCTTATTGATCCGTTTCAGCGGCATGGTGCTCTCGGTGGGCAGCGGGTCCGGCCCAGGGGCGGGGTGGGGGGAGGGCATCGCCCTTCTCTCACCAGCTCCGCCCGACACAGGCGCAGAGGGGCCGGGGCCGCCCTCAGGCTGCGGCCTCCCCGGGCCGACGGGGCTCACGCTTACCAAGTTGTTAATTGTCTTTCATATCTTTCTTTTTTTTAAAGATTTTTTTTTATTTTGAATTGTACAATTTTTCCCCTAATCTTACATCCCTCCCCCCCACCCCCACAGAAGGCAATTTGCCAGTCTTTACATTGTTTCCATGGTATACATTGATCCAAATTGAGTGTGATGAGAGAGAAATCATATCCTTAAGGAAGAAACATAAAGTAAAAAAGATAACAAGATCAGACAATAAGATAACAGTTTTTTTCCCCCCTAAATTAAAGATAATAGTCCTTGGTCTTTGTTCAAACTCCACAGTTGTTTCTCTGGATACAGATGGTATTCTCCATTGCAGACAGCCCCAAATTGTCCCTGAGTGTTGCACTGATGGAATGATCCTTCATATCTTTCTTGCAAAGTTCTCCCATTTTTCCCCTCTATTGTTCTTGAGTTTTTAATTTTTTTTTTTTTTTTTTGCTGCTGCTCTTAAAAAACTCATCCTCTAGGAAATCAGGTGCTTTTTAAAACTCTTTCCTGGAAATTTAGAAATGCTTTCTTCTAAGAATTCTTGTTGGGATTATGTCCAATTTGCACTTTTCTTTGCGGCTTTGCTTATAGTTTTAAGTAATAGTCTCCTGTGTTTGTTTCCCTGTTATTATAGTAGCTATTTGTAGTTGGGGGGGGTTCTGCTTTTTTTTGTTGTTGCTCATTCTTCTAGTTTAATTCTTGACTTTCTATTTTATGTTAATACTGTGTACTGGGCACTTCTGGGGCTGGGTCTGACCCGAACTTTTGTCCTTTTATGTTCTTCAATTGATTTCATAGCTCAGTAATGGGGGTCTACAAATCTTCAGTGATCTGGGGTGAGAAATGCATTGTCAGAACTCTGCAAGTTCATGATCTGTTGATTTGTGCACACCTAGGTTTAGTAGACTGCTATTGGACTCAGTCACTATGAGCCTGCTAGCAGACTGTAGTATCAGAGCAACTTAACTGCCACTGGCTCTCCTTTGGTCTACAATTCTTGCCTTTATTAATCCACTGTAGGTTTATATGTTAGGCTAAAGGCTATAGCTGTGTCATCAGTTATAGCTGCTCCCAGTCCCCCAGTCTCAGAATCAAGAAACTTGTTCCTTGTTCAATAATCAGATAAGACATTGACTCAGAACTTGGTAACAGGCAACAGGGATGCCAGTAGGCACCCATTCTTTTTGTTCTAGTTTTTTTTTTTGCAAGGCAAATGGGGTTAAGTGGCTTGCCCAAGGCCACACAGCTAGGTAATTATTAAGTGTCTGAAACCAGATTTGAACCCAGGTACTCCTAATTCCAGGGCCGATGCTTTATCCACTGAGCTACCTAGCCTCCCCTAGGCACCCATTCTTAAACCTAGATTGTAGGGGTCTCCCACAATCTCTTTCTGTTCTGGTCCTTCCTCTTCTGGTGCTCTGTCTCAGTCTGGTTTTCATTCTGGCTTTGTGCATTCCTGACCAGTCTGCATTGTGTCTCCACAAACCTCTCTATGTTCCCAACCTGCCCTGGACTAGAGAAATGACTCACTGTGTCATTTTCCTTGCTTTAGTGATTAGAATTCAGGCTGGTGAGTTTTCTAGTTTGTTGCAGAGGAGATATAGTTGGATAAAACAAATAGCTTTCCAGAAAGATTGTATTTTTTTTGGAGTAGATTCACCAACAGTACATTGAATGTGCCTATTTTCCCATAGCCCCTCCAACATTTATAATTTTCTTTCTTGTTATCTTTGCCACTCTGTGGGGGTGAGATGGAATCTTAAAATTGCTTTCATTTGAATTTCTCTGATTAGTTCTGTTTTTCAGTATTTATTCATATGACTATAAATAACTGAGATTTCTTTCCTTGAAAACTACTATCTTCCAAGCCATCTTATCTGTTTTGTGATTTTCTGTATTATCAAAAAAATTCACCCCTGATATCCATCAACTCTGAGTCCCTATTCTTTTAGACAGGCCATTCTTCAGAGATTAAACACTGAATCTCTTACTTGGTCTATGCTCAAAACCATACTAGTTCAGGAGGACTTCATACCACTAGTAGTCAAATCACAGCCATAACCTTGAAATATACCCATCTCTATGTCACAATGAAGCAGTGGGAAAGGATTTGAAGCAAAAACATGCTATGTATAGAAATAACCACTATACTAAGTAGTATGTGATCAAAATTAAATAAATGGTGTGGATAATTAGGAGTACAGGACAATTGATTTTGATCTGGAAGAGACCCTGAAGACCATCAAGTGCAACATCCTTATTTTAAAGATGCAGAAACTTAGGGTTCAAACATGTGATTTACCCAGAGTTACTTAACTAGTATCTACATATTAGGGATAGGATTTGAACTCAGACATTCCTGGTTCCAAGTCCAGCGTCTTAAACCACTATGACAAAGTTTAAAAGATGGAGAGATTATTGTGAGGAAATCAATTAGAATGCAAACTTCTTTAGGTTCGAGATTATACATTACTATGTACACTAATTATGTCATATATGTGATTTATGTTCATTAATTGATAAAGTTCATAGAATTTTAAAATTTACTCATTATACTTAACTTCTACATTCTTAGGAGAAAGCTGAACATCCGAAAGGAAAAATTACTTGACAAGGTGTATAGTGAACCTTGATTGGCACCTTTAGTTCCTAAAGTATTCTATTCCTGTAGTCTCAAAAAATGTTGGTTCATTTAAAAATTTTTTTTCCTACAGAGCTGAACCTGAACAAAGTTGGGGTGAGAGAGGGAGGGGTTAACCCTGATACTAAGCCGCTAGGGAAGACACTGTCTCTTTCAAGGTTTAGAAGAGTACTTAACAGATGTAGGGGTGTCTACCCAGTACCATTTCTGGCAATTGCTGAGCTCTGTTTTGTCCCCAACAGCTCTTTATTTTGAAGGAGATAGAGAAAAGAATGTGGTTGTTGCCCATTGCCTCTTTGATAAAATACAAATTCCCTTAGCTTGTCATTCAATGCCCTTCACAATCCACAGACTTTCTTCCTTATTGCCCTTTATACTACTAATAAGGACCCCATCCCTCCTTATATGTAGCATCAGAGGTGTTCTTGTTGTTTAAAGGGAGTTTGAATAGGCATCTCTCTAAGCAGAGGGTAAAAGGAGGAGATTTGCTCATTTTCTTCTCCTCAGAGAAAGGTAGTACTGGGCTAGAATTCTATCTGATCCTTAAATTGAGGATAAACTGATTTTTTTTAAATATATATATATATATATATATATATATAGTTATTTATTTATTCTTATTTTTCTACAAATGATTTTTTTATATATCACTAAAATATTATTGTTTAAGAGTAAACATAATACCCCTTCCCCCAAAAAATATTGACCCACATGAGCAATAAAGTAAAGGAAAGAGAAAAAGTTAAAATTAAAATTAATAATAATAATAATAATAATGTACAGCCAGATGGCGCAGACCAACAACTACTCATCTGTGTGACCCTGGACAAGCCGCCCCAACCTCATTGCCCTGAAAAAAACAAAAAAATAACCAAAATAAAATATAAGAATAATAATAAAAATAGTAGGGGCAGCCAGATGGCTCAGCAGACAGAGCACCAGCCCTGGAGCCAGGAGCACCCTGGGTACAAATCCAGCTTCAGACACCCAACAGTCACCCAGCTGTGTGGCCCCAGTCATGCCACCCAGCCCCATTTGCCCTGCAACCCCCAAAATAACAATAATAATAATAATAATAATAATAATAATAAGAAGAAGAAGAAGAAGAAGAAGAAGAAGAAGAAATGTGCTTCAGTCTGTATTCCAACACCTACAGCTCTGCAGTGGGTGGATCACAGCCTTTATGATAAGTCCATCACAAAAGCTACTTCCATATTTTTCCACTGTTGCCATTGCTGATCGCAGCTCCCTCCATTCGTACCTCCCCACTACCATATAGTATATTTTCTTTCTCCTTTCACTTTGTCCCTCTTCTTAAATGTGCTGTAGGGTAGCTAAATGGCACAGCAGACAGATCCCCAGCCCTGGGTCCAAGAGACACCAAGCCCATATACCATCCCTTAGGCCCAGCATCCACCTGGCCCTATGGTCCGGAACAGGACATCCAATCCCAGCCCCTTGCAAGAAGTAAACAAGAAAATGTGTTATATCTGACTACTCTCCCCTCATGGTCCATCCTCTCCTCCATCACTCACATCCCCCCCCTTCCCCCTGTCCCCCTTTTCTCCTTCTTACTCTAGATGTCTATACCTGATTGAGTATATATGCTGTTTCCTCTCTTAGCCACCTCTGATGAGAGCAAAGGTTCCCTCATTCCCCCTTGCCTTCCCCCCCTTTCCATATCATTGCAATAACTCATTGTAATAAAAAAAATCTTATTATATGAAATATCTTAGTCTATTCCACCTCTCCTTTTTCTTTTTTTTTCTTTTTTTTGCAAGGCAATGGGGTTAAGTGGCTTGCCCAAGGCCACACAGCTAGGTAATTATTAAGTGTCTGAGGCTGGATTTGAACTCAGATACTCCTGACTCCTCAGGTACTCCGGTGCTCTATCCACTGTGCCACCTAGCTGCCCCTCTCCTTTTTCTTTCTCCCATTTTTACACTATATTATATCTTCAAATTCAGCTCTCTCTTGTGCTTCATATATAAAAGCTCCTTCTACCTGCTCTATTAAATGAGAAGGCCCATATGAGTATTATCAGTGTCATTTTTCTATGTAGGAATACATGCAGTTCACCATCATTAAATCCCTCATATTTTACCCTTCTCTTCCACTCTCTATGCTTCACCTGAGTTCTGTATTTGAAGATCAAACTTTCTGTTCAGCTCTGGCCATTTCAACAGGAACATTTTAAATTCCCCTGGTTCACTGAAAGTCCATCTTTTTCCCTGGAAGAGGACATTCATTTTTTCTGGGTAGTTGATTTTCATTTGCATTCTAAGATCTTTTGCCTTCCAGTATATTATATTCCAAGCTTATGAGCTTTTTTTTTTCTGTCAAATAAGTTTTATTGGTACTAGCTTTATTCTCAATATTTGATGTTACAAATTTTGGGATCTTTCACATACACTGGATCCTTGTAAGTAACAGGCATAAATCCCATTATTTGAGCCCGCTTAATAGCCTTTGTAATCTCCTTCTGTTTTTTCCCACATAAGCCTGTAATGTGTCTTCCATAAATGCATCCAGTGAATGGAGAAACAAACTGGGACAAAAGCTGTATGTTCTTATAATCTACAAGTTTTCCACACAAGATACATTTTTTGTTTGGTTCCTTGTAGGGATTTTCCATTGGGACTGGCAAGTCTTCATTCCTGGCCAACTGTGTATTCTGGGAACAACCTCTCCAAAGTACTGGAATGGTGTGACTCTCATGGCCAGCATGGCCGAAGCAAGCACTTCCCAGCCGCGTGAGCAGCTCCCCTCTCCCCAGAGACAGGGAAGCTGGTGGGAGCGCCATGCCAGGCCCCGCAGCTTCCCTGCCCTCACTCGGAAGCACTCACTCTATGAGCTTTTAATGTAGTTGCTGCTAAGTCCTGACTGCAGCTTCATGATATTTGAATTGTGTCCTTCTGGCTGCTTGTACTATTTTCTCTTTGACTTGGGAGTTCTGGAAATTGGCTATAATATTCCTGGGGGTTGGGTTTTTTTTTTTTTTTGGATCTCTGTCTCAGGGAGATTGGTGGATTCTCTCCATTTCTATTTTGCCCTCTGCTTCTAGGATATCAGGGTAATTTTCCTACAGTAATTCTTTGAAAATGATGTCAAGGCTCTTTTCCTGGTCATGACTTTCAGGTATTCCAATAATTTTTAAATTATCTTTCCTGAATCTGTTTTCCAGATCAGTTGTTTTTTTTCAATGAGATGTTTCATATTTTCTTCTAATTTTTCATTCTTTTGGTTTTGAAATACTGTGTCTTGATTTCTTGTAAAATCAGCAGCTTCCCTCCCTCAGTTCCATTCTACATCTGAAGGATTTATTTTCCTCAGATAACTTTCTTATCTCTTTTTCATCTGGCCAGTTCTGCTTTTTAAAGCATTCTTCTCCTCAATAACTTTTTGAACTGTTTTATCCATTTGACCTATGCTGGTTTTTAACATGTTATTTTCTTCAGCATTTTTTTTGGATCTCCTTGACTAAGCTGCTGACTTCTTTTTCATGTTTTTTCCTGCATCTCTCTCATTTCTTTCCTCAATTTTTCTTCTATTTCCCTCACTTTCAGAATCTTTTTTTGATCTCTATCATAGCCTGAGCCCAATTTCCATTTTTCTTGGAGTCTTTAGATGCAGAAGCTTGTACTTTCTCATCTTCAGACTAAGTATTTTGATCCTTCTTGGGATCACAGGCAAAGTATTTATCATTGGTATTCCTCGTTTTTCTCTGTTTACTCATTTCCCCATCTGCCCTTGGTTTTGGGGTGCTTCTTGAGCTTTTGAGTATTATTGGAACACCTCCCCCACAAGGATCTCGATGTGTGAAAGCTCTGTCTTCCCTCCTGGTCCGTGAATGACCACAAACACACCCCTTTGCCATGGGGCTGAGGTGGGGGGGGCTGCTGTTCTATGGGGGGCCTAGACTGCGATCAGGATCTGAATGTGGTCAGAGCCCCAGAGCCCTGTTCCAGGGATAGAGGACAGACTTCTGTAGTCTCTCTCCTCTCCCCTACCTAGGCTGAGCACTCAAGCCTGGGGGCTCCTCCTTACTGGCTCTGCCTGCTTCCAGTTCCTGGATCTGGGCTGCCCGGCCAAGTTGCTCGCTGAGTGCCCTAAGGGCTGGGCTTCACATGCTCACTCTGGTAGAGGTTCCCTGTTAATCTTCCAAGTTGTGCCCAGTGCTCCCTGGGGGTGTAGGTCAGGAAACTGCCCCCCCCCCCCCCGGGGCTGCCTCCGGGAGGCTGAAGTTCCTTAGCTCTGGCCCCTCTAACCCCATTGAGCAGAGCCTTTCTGCTGTTTTCCAGGTTACCTTGGGTTGGAGAACTGCCTCACTGTATCCCACTGTAGGTTCTGTCTCTCAAAAATTTAATTA
The DNA here is from genome assembly GCF_037893015.1 of Macrotis lagotis. Classification (NCBI taxonomy): domain Eukaryota; kingdom Metazoa; phylum Chordata; class Mammalia; order Peramelemorphia; family Peramelidae; genus Macrotis; species Macrotis lagotis. Next base: position 251,405,131 of record NC_133658.1, on the reverse strand, counting down.
GAATTCTTATTTTATAAGTTTGGAAATATCAGAAAGAGAGTACCTAAGAGAGGATCTTCTCATGTCACTGTCTTGGCTCCGCCCCCTTAAACCTCTGATCTGAAAGGGGGAAAACTTTATATCCAAGGCTGGATTTCTTTTCTTAGAAACAAGTCACTGTACTTCCCTTTCAGCAGAGCTGGAAAAAATGGCCTGAACAGCCCACCACTACTATACTGAATTGTGGGAAAGAGTGTTTGGCTCCAAATAACGAAACTTAGCTTGGTGGAGTGATAGAAGAATTAATCATTTAATTAACGATTCTTGCAAGAGCCAGGTGCCCTTCCAGTGAGAGACTCCCCCAGATTGCAGCAATGTCCAACATAATAAAGGTTAGAAGGCTTTTCCCCGCTCCCTTCTAAGTCCTGATAGGTTCTCATCATTAGGGGTACAATCTAAAAGATACATCCACCACATGATACTCTTAAACATGTTCCCACCCCCCACCCCATCCTATGGTGTTTATTATGCTGACGAGCCTCAATTATGAAAAGGGGAGTGTGGGTTAATATGCATGGACCTTATTAGGGAAGTGCACTTGCAAGAAGTCAAAGACCCTAGGTCAACTCTTGACTAGGTCCAGCTACTTTTTTGGCCTCCCCCAGCTAAGAAGCCTTCATGTCTGGTTAGGGGACCCTTTCCAAGTTCAGTGATTGGTCTGGGTCATTTTGTAGACCACTTTCCCCTTTGTTTCACCTGCATATACCTGCATGAATCTTGCATCCATTTGGCCTAATCAATAATTAGAAATTCCTGCCTTTCTAAGGCAGGATGCAGGCAGGATATTTGGTTACAGATACCTATGAAATTCTAGCAACATCCCCCTCATATCTTTTTTTGGGGGGAGTTGCAAGGCAAATGGGGTTAAGTGACTAGCCCAAGGCCACACAGCTAGGTAATTATTCAAGTGTCTGAGACCGGATTTGAACCCGCATACTCCTGACTCCAGGCCCGGTGCTTTATCCACTGTGCCACCTAGCCGCCCCCATCCCCTCATATCTTGTGGAAAACCAAACACTCAATAATTTCTCATACCTTCTCTCCAAAGTACCAGTTCCACAATGAACACACATAGCAAGTAATAAATAGACCCTTTATCCAAGTAGAAAAATAGAAATCAGAGAAAATCTACCTAGAGGAACATACATATATACATATGTATATATACATATATGTATATATATACATATGTGTATATATATATACATATATATGTATAAAATACAAAGTGAAGGAGCTACCCCATTGAGAGCTAGGTAACCACTCAATCAAGAGAGTGCCAGATTTCACCCAAGGAGAAATTCCCCCAAGTCTCTAGTGGATCAAGTTCAGGATAGGGACCTAATGAAGACTGCCAAGTCCTTTTATGTCAGATTTTCCTCAGAATCTTATTTTCCCTTTAGCAACCTGAAGTGAATTTGGTATCCATTTTCTCTCTCAAAACTGGAAAGTAGAAGTGCCTTAGGTGACTGCAGAGTCCAAAGAGATTGAACAGACTCTTGAAAAGACTTTATTCTCTCCAGATTTCCCAACTCACCTCACAGGCAGGCACAGATTGCCACCAATGAGTAGAGAATTTCAAACCAATGGATTTTGGAACTTGGAATTTTGGAGCTAGAGTTAAAAAAATTCTTACTTATTTTAGTTTTCTTTTTAAAGCTTGTCATATCTAACTCTTTTATCTTGTGCAGTTTTCATTTATTTCTAGGAATATAACTCCGTGGGAAAAAAAAAACAGGCTTCAAAAACCTATTTTTGATTTAAACCTAAAGTACTCAGGTCACCACAAAAGTCTCTCTTGCTCATTGTTTGAGTTTTGATGACTCAGAATAAGTGTAAAAAACAATTGTTTTCTGTTCTGGCCAGAAACTCTGGAGGAGAGAGTGAGGCAGATGACTTTTCCTCACTTAAATCCAATTTGAAGGCTAGTTAAGACATCACTCTCACGAGTCCTCTTCAAGAACAAAGGATGAACAACAATAGCAACAATATATTCTATCAAATTCCAGGAAAATCAGCCTCCCTGCTGCCTGTCCTTACCCTTCTCCCCAGCTTGGAATTCTACTTTCTGCCTTGGCACAACCTGTCCACTATGCTTGGAATGTACTCTTCTCATATCTGCCTTTCAATATCTCAAGCTTTCTTCATATCTCAGCCCTCTTCCTAGCTTTGTAAGCAAAGACCCCTTTGCCTTCATACATCTTCTCAGTTGTGATCTCTCCTTGTTGCAATGAGGACTCCTAAAAGTACCATCTGTCCACTTCTCCCTTAATCTCCCCATTATGTCAAGTCAAAGGATTGTACCAACATCCTGGAGGGGAAGATTCCTGTGATTTATGGATGCCTTTAGAATCATTAATAAAGCAAAAAAAAAGTCCGAAGTTAGGAGGAGGCACTCTCCCTGACCAGTACCTCTTGGCTTCTAAACAGGAAGCAACAACCTGATTGAGGGTCAGCCCCTTAATAGACAAGCATGGAAGCACTTTCTGATTTGTGCAATTATAAGAATATATTTCTACAAAATCTCACTTTTGAGGTCTGATTCCTACTTGAGCCCCATGCATGCATAAACACCCACCTAGATAACTAGTAAACATGTATATTGACCTAATTCTGTTGTTCCCTATTAGAACAAACTCTGGAAATTTCTGCATGGACAATATTAATGCATCTAGGATAAGAAAAATGGTTGAATGGGAAAGAATCTTTGTATCAAATTTCTTTATTAAAGATTTTATTTATTTTGAGTTTTACAATTTTTCCCCTAATCTTACTTCCCTCCCCCCACCCCCACAGAAGGGAATTTGTCAGCCTTTGCATTGTTTCCATGGTATACATTGATCCAAATTGAGTGTGATGAGAAATCATATCCTTAAGGAAGAAACATAAAGTATAAGAGATAGCAAGATCAGACAATAAGATATAAGTTTTTTTTTCCCCCTAAATTTATGGTAATAGTCCTTGGTCTTTGTTCAAACTCCACAGTTGTTTCTCTGGATACAGATGGTATTCTCCATGGCAGACAGCCCAAAATTCTCCCTGATTGTTGCACCGATGGAATGAGCGAGTCCATCAAGGTTGAACATCACCCCCATGTTGTTGTTAGGGTATACAATGTTCTGGTTCTGCTCATCTCGCTCAGCATCAGTTCATGCAAATCCCTGTATTAAATTTCTAAGAAATTCTATTTCTTTTTAGGAATATGCCAAACTCTTGAAAGTTGTTAATATGAGGCACAGACCACCACCACCCGAAGGCCAGGTATATTACTTTTAGTTCTTCCCCCAGGGTTCTCTGGTACTCTTTAGGTAACTGGGGAGTGTCTAGGCTGTCTGCAAATTGTTACAGCCCTTTCTTCAATTATAAGAGGTGGGGGCAGCTAGGTGGATAAAGCACCAGTCCTGGAGTCAGGAGTACCTGGGTTCAAATCCCGTCTCAGACACTTAATAATTACCTAGCTGTGTGGCCTTGGGCAAGCCACTTAACCCCATTTGCCTTGCAAAAACCCAATTATAAGAGGTGGTCCCCTGCAACTCAGTTCCATTATTCATTTACAATCAGATTAGGGCCAGCTGGGTGATTCAGTGGATAGAGCACTGACCCTGGAGTCAGGAGACCTGAGTTCAAATCCAGCCCCAGACACTTATTAATTACCTAGCTGTGTGACCTTGGGCAAATCACTATTTTTTTTGTTTATTTATTTTATATTATTACAATAATGTTGTTATGAGAGTAAACATAAACATTCCTCCCCTCCAAAAAGATGGGAAACCTCAACAACAGTGAGAAATGAAAAAAAAATGTATTTCAGTCTGTGTTCAGATTCCAATCACTATGTCTCTGGGATGAGTTGCCCTCTTTATCATAAGTCCACCAGAGAAGTTGCTTCAATATTTTTCCCACAGTTGCTATTACTAGCTGTATTACCCTCCACTCTATTCCTTACCACTGTCATTTATTCTATTCTCTCCTTTCAGCCTGTCCCTGTGTTTTATCTGAGTACCCTCTCCCACAATCTTCCCTCTCTTCTATCAACTATTCCCCCTTTCCTCTCCCCATTCCCCTTTATTCCATTCCTTTCCTCTCATTTTTCTCTAGGGTATACCCTATTAAGTGTGTTTGTTATTTCCTCTCTGAGCCATTTCTGATGAGAATGAAGGCTCACTCATTCCCCTTCATCTTCCCCCATTCTACTCCATTGTAAAAGCTTTTTCTTGATTCTTATGTGAAATATCTTAACCCCTTCTCCCTCTCCTTTCCCTTCCTCCCAGTACTTCGCTTTATCATCCATTGTCTCCATCTTTTTACTATATTATACCATTATATTCAGCTCCTTCCTGAGCCTTTTCTATATATGCTCCTTCTAACTGCTCTTACAAATGAAAAAGTTCATATGAGTTATCAGTATCTTCTTCCCATGCAGGAAAACAAACAGTTCAACATAATTAAGTTCCTCATAATTACTCTTTCTCATCCACCCCCACTATGGCTCACCAGAGTCCTGTACTTGGAGATCAGACTTTCTGTTCAGCTCTGGTTGTTTCAATAGGAAAGTTTGAAAGTCCATCTTTTCCCCAGAAAGAGGATGTTCAGTTTTACTGGGTAGTTGATTCTTGGTTGTAAACCAAGATCTTTTGCTTCCAGAATATCATATTCCAAGCCCTAAGAGCCTTTAATGTAGCTGCCAAATGCTGTATAATTTTGACTATAGAGCCATGGTAGTTGAATTGCTTGTTTTTGGAAACTTTTAGAATTCTTCTTTGACTTTGGAGTTTTGGAATTTGGTTATAATATTCCTGGTAGTTTTTCTTTTGGGATCTCTTTCAGGAGATTATTGGTAAATTCCCTCAATTTCTATTTTACCTTCTGCTTCTAGGATCTCAGGGCAATTTTGCTGTATTATTATTTTTTGGAAAATGAAGTCTAGGCCCTTTTCCTGGTCATGACATTCAGGTAACCCATAATTTTAAAATTATCTCTGCTGGATCTGTTTTCAAGATTGTTTTTTTTCCCCAATGAGATATTTCACATTTTCTTCTAATTTTTGTTTTTTATGGAATAGTTTTATTTCTTCCTGATTTCTTGCAAAGTCATTGGCTTCCTTTAGTTCCATTCTGCATTTGAAGGAGTTATTTTTTCAGAGAGCTTTTTTATCTCCTTTTCCAGTTGGCCAATTCTGTTTTTTAAGGCATTCTTCTCATTTGCCTTTTGTGTTGCTGTTTCTATTTGGCCTAAACTGGTTTTTTTTTTAGTTGTTTTTTCTTTTTAGGTTTTTTGCAAGGCAATGGGGTTAGGTGGCCTTGCCCCAGGTCACACAGCTAGGTAATTATTAAGTGTCTGAGGCTGGATTTGAACTCAGGTACTTCTGACTCCAGGGCCGAGCTCTATCCCCTGTGTCACTTAGCTTCCCCTTAACTTGTTTTTAACATATTATTTTTTTCAGTATTTTTTTTCTTTCACTAAGCTATTGATTTGCTTTTCATGATTTATCTGTATCATTCTCATTTCTCCTACCAATTTTTCCCTTACCTCCCTTAATTGCTTTTCAAAGACTTTTTTGAGCTCATCCATATATAGCCTGAACCCATTTTCTATTTCTCTTGGAGGTTTTGGGTACATCTCGGAGGTTTTGTCATCTTCTGAATTTTCCTTAGGACCAAAGTAATTTTCTGTGGTCAGATTCTTCTTTTTCTTTTGTTTGCTCATTTCCTCAGCCTACGACTGTTTTACTGCACTTCCAAGGCTTAAATTGGAGCCTCATATCATTCATCTTATAGTACAGGATAGTTTTATTGATTAACTCTTAGTCAGCTCTTTATTTGGCACTATCTGTGGAAGCAGAATTCTCCTGGAATGGAGCCCTATATCCTACTATTCCCTACTTTTCTTTTAATATATATTAAAGCCCAAACTAGCCAAGACCAGATTGGACTCACTGGGTCATGGTCTAATCACCATGCCCAAAGTCATTGTACCGGCTTAATTAGCTTCATACATATTAGCTTCTCTACCCAATGAGGAGTTTTAAGATTCATTATAATAACATATGATATATGTGAAAGGATGATCAGGGCAGGGGAACATATTAAGATTAAGGATACAAGGGGAAGGTAAAAAGGGTTGTAACCTAGGAGAGGTTGCACACTTTAGACTCATTTTATATTTATTGTTCAATTTTTTTCAGCATTAATTTACATTCCTTGTCACTACTTTTGTCATCCATTTCTTTCATGAGCATCATCTTGGTACTCCTTTTCTTGATTATATGAATTTCTTCTATATTTTGTATAGTAGTTTGCACAAATCACACAAAGAGTTGTATGAAACAAGGTGTACATAGAAATAAGATTAACCCACTTACAGCAATTAAAATGACTCCCTCCACCTGCTTACTTTATAAGCCATTAAACAAATTCAACCAGGATATATTAATGGACAGGTCCATGTCTGGACAGGAACATGTGCTATTTTCCTAATACTCCCAGTGATCTCCTTTACAACTTGTCCATTATCATCTATTTTTATATGACAGAGAGGTTGGGTGTCCTATATGCTCCCCCTTCTTTCTGCTAGTAAATAACCAAAACCCAATCTATGTTGTAACCCTGCTTCCCTGGTCTGTGTAGCTTGATTGATTGATAACTCTGTTATCTGGCTGTTTGATTGGTGATGATCTCTACTATTGTTTGTTATCCTAGGAGTCTGGTGAGAATATAAGTTTTGTTTTGTTTTTTGCAAGGCAAATGGGGTTAAGTGGCTTGCCCAAGGCCACACAGCTAGGTAATTATTATTATTGTGTCTTGAGACTGGATTTGAACCCAGGTACTCCTGACTCCAAGACCAGTGCTTTATCCACTATGCCACCTAGCTGCCCCTGAATGTTGTTTTTCATAATTTTCTATTCCCTCCTCCCTTTTTCCATCACTCTTGCTCCAGAATCGGCTGAAGTAGAACCCTTGATGTATACTCTTATTCCAACCCAGAAGGGAAAGAATAAAGTCACGATCTCTTGCCATAATCCTTTTCTGAGTTGTTTCAAGGTATCCACTTTTCTTTATGGCACTTAAGATGAGTGGAATTCCAAGCACCCTTTTAAGAGGTGCAGTCATGAGTTCTTACCATGTCCTGACTCCAATCAGTATACTTGCATCTGCTTACTCCCAGCCTTTCTCCTCCCAATTTGATTTCAGCAATATTTGCCTTCTCTTGACTCCAACAAATGCCAACTAAGTTTCTCACCCTTGGTACAGAACCCAGTACCATGTCATACCTTTGACTGGTTGCTGAGAATTCATACTGGACTCGGGGGTATAGGCAACAATGGTCAGTTGTCAAGCTGCTTTGGGCCATCGTTTTGGATCAGTTGGACATATTAAAGGTTTTGGCAATGACTTTCATCAATCCTATGAAGACATTATCTTGGGGGGGTAGATTGGCATAGAGTGAGTAGGAGCGCTAATGGCTTGTATAAGTATGACCATCAGGAAAATGGTCAGGTTTGAACCTCATTCAGTCCATTCACCTTTTTCTAGGCCTTCCTATTATTCTTTTTTTTTTTTTTAGGTTTTTGCAAGGCAAATGGGGTTAAAGTGGCTTGCCCAAGGCCACACACCTTCCTATTATTCTTTTGGGAAAAATTAAGGTTACTAATCTTACTAATGTCAAAACACTTGAGATTTAAGTCTGTTGATTGAGGAGGATTAACATTATCATTGAGAAGTACCAGCTCATCCCTTTTCTAAGTATGATTGCCTCATACTTCAGAATCATGAACTGGTTAAACATCTCCCACTCCTTGGTTCAGAATAGTCTTTACTTGATGGGGCATGTTCACTACCGCTGCTCCTCCAAATGTAAGTTTTCTGCTTTTCTACCAACAGGGCAGTAGTTGTCACTGCCCACACACACTTTGGTCAACCTTGAGAGACTGTGTCTCAAAATTTCAATAGGAAAGCCAGAGGCCATTTGTCCTGCCCATGACTGGATGAAGACAATGAGAGTAGCAACTCTTTCCACAGTGGCAAACAGATGAGGGGCCTGTTTAGGGTGGATCATGCCAGGACTGGAGCCTGGGTAAGATGCTGTCTCAAGTCTTTGATCAACTGCTTTTCTCCTGTGTTCCACTGTGGAGCCTTGGGGTCTTCCTCCAGCAATTTCTGTCACTTGTGCTTAGGAATCTATCTACAACTAATAATACCTAATTATTCCCAGAAATTTTCTCAGCTCCTGCATGGCAGGGGCAATTCTGCAATCCCTTTTATCCTTGCAGGGTTAATTTTTCTTTTGCCCTTATTAATCAAGTGCCCCAGATATTTGACTTCTTGCTCTACAAATTGTAGTTTCTTGAGATATCCTCAACACTTGTCCAAATAGATTGGGAGAGTCAGCAAACCTCTGCTGTAATACTGTCTACCAATAGTGCTGATTTCTCCCCAGTCAGAGGATGTTCACCAGGTAAAAGTAAATAAAGCATCCTTCAAAGCTACCACACCAAACTGCCTATGCTCTAGGGAAATTCTATTCAACAAGGTTTATGCCTTGGGTACTACAGGGTGGTAGATCTGTACTCTTTTATTTACTGTCCTGTAGTTCTGTACAAGATGGTATTCCATTTGACTTATTAGAATGAATCAGAGAATTATGTTTTGACATACAGAGTTCTAGTAAATCATTTTCTATCAGCCTACCAATCACTGACTGTAGACCCTTCTTTCCTTCCAAGGGGATAGTATACTGCCTTACACATACCACTTCCTCAGGGTTCTTTAGCTTAATTACTAGGGGCTCAATCTTTAAATCTCCCATTTCTAACCCTGGCCCAGACTTTGTGGTCTATCTGCTGTTCATGTTAAGCCAGAAGAAGGCACATCCTAACAACCATTTGATTATCAAATACTTCCAGTCCCAGCCCTAAATGGATGATGAGGTCTCTCCATCAAGGAGCTCCCTGCTTTTGTGCATGAACAGGAATTCAGCAAAACCCTTCTGTCCATTCCATGGAACAGGACTCCTATCAATGACTAATCCTTGAAAGTCCTCCCCTTTCACCCCTGTGACTTTGATAGTTCTCTTCCCTATTTTAATTCCTGGTGACAGTAGACAGATCTCTCTGCTCCTGCATCTACCAGGAATGGTAGTTCTTCCCTAATTTCCCCAACCTATAAATTTACTAGGGGTTCCTGGTAGGAAAGGAGAGAATAGAACATGTTCCTCCTTTGTCACCTTGGGGCATTCTCTTCTAAAATACCCATCCTTCCCACAGTGATAACAGGTAATCTTGTCTTTTCCCTTCTCCCAACTCTTGCCTTTCTTCCAGTTCTGATTCCTGGGGAACTTTTGCCTCCCCTGTAACTGGCTTTTTCATAACCTCCCTATTTGGATCATAATCTGGCTTTTCTGCCTGTTTCTCATCTTCCCTTCTGACATACATTTTCTGCACTTTGCTTAACAGTTCTTCTAAGGGGGTCTTTCATTCCACCTAAACCTGTCTGACACTCAGTTTCTTCATCTGTAAAATGGAATCATATCTCTCAAAGTCAAGTGAATTAATATATCTATTGCTGGAATTCTGTCCAGGAAGGAAACTTTAACAGAAATGGGAAGCCCAGTTACCACTCCTCTGGCAAACTCAATGCAAAACGACAAAGTGATCTTATCCATCCTAGAACTGTACAAAAAGTAGTAAAAAAGATCATAGGCAATAAGATAGGCACCTGCCAGCAAACAAGCACAAAATAAATAATCTATCAGTCTCGTACTACCTGAGAATCCCATATCCCCAAATCTGCAAAGCTCTATATTCAGAAGCCACAAGAATAAAGGGCTTGTCCAAGAAAGCCCCAAGAGGGTAAGAAGCCCACAGTCGTCATCTCGGAAGTGACCAGTGTAGATGGCAATGCTCAGGCTGGGCCATTCCAGGTCTAGGGGTTTGAGATTTCCAGCACTCTGTCCTGAGATGCCAAAGAGGACCCTGAAGAGCAAGAGTTCTGTAGAAAAGCCTAATCCTGAGAGGTAAGAGGTCATCCTAGAAATACAAGTGAAGTCCCTTAAAACCAAAATAGATCAAATAGAAATAAATGACTTCATAAAACAAGAAATATTAAAACAAAATCAAAAGATTGAAAAATTGAAGAAAATATAAGACATTTGCTACAAAAAGAATAACTGAGTTGTAAAAGAAGCCAAAGAGGGCTAACCGAAGAATCATTGGACTCTGTTGGGCATAGTGGTACACACATTTAGTTATGGCTACTTGGGAGGCAGAGATTGATAGACTATGGCTTGGGCTGAACTTCAGATGAACTAAAAGTTAAGTGCCTGCACTAAGTCTGTATCACAGGGTGGATCCCTCAGTAGGTAAGGGGCTTACCAATCAGTCTGAGGGTTAAAGCAGCCCAGATTGGAAATGGGGCAGGTCAGAGCATCTGGGCCAATAAACAGTGGGACTGGTCCACTGAGAATCTGCTTTACCTCTAGCATGGACAAGATAGGGAGATGGAGTATCTTAAAAAAAATAAAAGGAATCATCAGACTCCATGATTTTAAAAAATTGCCTTGACATAATACTTCTTTGTTTTTTTTGCAGGGCAGTGGGGTTAAGTGACTTGCCCAAGGTCACACAAAGCTAGGTAATTATTAAATGCCTGAGGTTGGATTTGAACTCAAGTCATCCTGACTCCAAGGCTGGTGCTCTACCCACTATGCCACCTGGCTACCCTTTGTTACAATATTTCAAAAAAATCATAAATGAAAACTACCTTGATCATTTAAAAACAAGAGAACAAAGTGAAAACAGAGAAAAAAAAATCAACAATTTCCTTCTGAAAAGATGAAAAAAAGACCCAGAAATTTCAAAGCCAAAATTCAAAGTTCTCGATAGTGGAAAAAAAGACAACAAAAATAAACTTCAAGCAGCCAGACAGCAGTTCCAATACCATATAATTAATCAGGATCACACAAAGTCTGTGATTTTCTACTACAAAAGACAGATTATAGAATACAGTATTTCAAAAGGCAAAAAAGATAAATAGGCTTATAATAAAAAAATGACTCACTTTGAAAAGTTGATTATTCTGAGGGGAAAAATGGACTTCTAATGGAATAGAAGATTTTAATGCATTTCTAATGAAAAGACCAGAGTTAAGTAAAAAATTTAAAGTGCAACTATAATAATTCAAAGAAACCTACAAGGATACAGTTATTCAGGAATGAGAAGGTTAACAGCACAATAGGAGGATACTGAAAAGAATTAAATAAGATAGAGGACCTGGGGACTAATTGGGTTCATTCTGGTCTTAAAGGGAAGAACAAAATTAGAAGGTAAAAGGATTATTATAGGAAGAAGGGTGTAGAATTTAAATAGCAATGCATGGGAAGAAAAGTAAGCAGAAGATTTTAAGCAGTTATGAAATGAACATTTTTCTTGGCATAAGAAAGGGAAGAGAGAGGAGGAGTGGAGAGAAAGAGACAGTTGAATGCTATGGAGGGAATAGGTGCTAACTAAACAACCTTCTCATTAAGAGAATAGATCCCAAAAGGAGGATTAAGGGAGAGAGTGGGGGAAGGAATCAAAGAACTGAAAATGAAAGGTTTGCCCATCATTTGAAGCAGGAGCTACAGACTGGCAGGATATGGTTGTGAGATTTATGAGAAATGTTTTTCAGAGATATTTGGGTCTATAAGGAACAGATACAGAATCAAATAAGTATGACCAGAATAATAATTTCTTCAATAATATGCTAAAGAAAAATTATTATTATTATTATTATTATTATTATTATTATTATTATTTTAGGTTTTTGCAAGGCAAATGGGGTTAAGTGGCTTGCCCAAGGCCACACATCTAGGTAATTATTAAGTGTCTGAGACCAGATTTGAACCCAGGTACTCCTGACTCCAAGGCCGGTGCTTTATCCACTATGCCACCTAGCCACCCCGAAAAATTATTTTAAAAGAATTAACTTTGATCATAGTATTGTATTCATCTCCTGAAAGGTGATGGACTAAAGATGTAGTTTATCTCATATTTTCAGATGTCTCAAATAGAGGAATGGAAGAAGAAAGGAGAAAAGAAGAAAGTTCAGAAGGAAGCACAGAAATGCAGAACAGTTCTGAAAGTATTACGTTAAGATCATTATATTTATTACATAAGATCATTATATGTCATAATTTTTTAAAAAAGCAAGTCATATGAAAGATAATTGTATTTTATGTACAATCCTTTTTATGTTCTAATTTGTAGTGAAAATGATCATTTTAAATTTAGAATAAAAATAAAATATAATGTAAAGTATTATGCTAGCTATTATTATTTATATGCAGTAGTTAAGACTTCAGTCAGTAGGTTATGTGATTATCAGTAACACAGTTATGAATTTTCATTTTCTCACATAAGTTAACTACAGCAGTTTCAAGATATATTATCTTTTCAAGGAAAATAAAAAATCCAGACCTACAATTAACAATTATTCCTAATAAAAATGAATTTTCTCACTGACAAGGCATTTATCAACTTAAAATTTTTATTTTTTTTTAAAGACAGCTAAGAGGAACCTGAGAACAACTAGACCACCCTTATTTTGTAAGAGAAAGTGAGATTTAGGGAGGGAAAGTGACCTGCTAATGATGACACTGGTAGCCAGTGGAAAAGTGGCATAAGTCTAAGAATAGAGTTGTTTCATAAACATAAAACTAACAGTTTGATATACTTTTAATCACTACATTAAAAACAACTTCATTTTTAAAACTTTATTGATTTGCCACCTGATTAAAGCATGGAATATTTTAAGAGTATTTTACATAATATTTTTACATAGAAAACTTTACATAGCATTTCATATTATAGAATTCTGCTCATTCTTTCAAAAATGTATACATCCATTGGGTAAGGAATGCTTTTCATTAAATTATTAATATTAACTGCACTTAATTATAGCATGTAGATTAAACCAAAGTAGCTATTTAACTAATTTTAGGCATTTTAAGTAGGTAAAACATACAGTTTTGCACATGAAATATATTTGATGCAATATGCAGAGAAATTTTTAAAAAAATCAAAACATTGAGAAAACAACACCTTTGATCTGTATTCAATTTTTTTTGACCAAGGGTTGCTAGCCATAGTCATTCTTTAAAATGCTCAGTTGAATTTTTAGACTTCAAAGTTTCTGATGGAAAAACATTTGAATTTAAACAATATCTATCTTAAAAACTGAATGGAAAAATACATAGTTAGGACCCAGCTTAAATTTAAAACCTATACCCACTTGCATCATAACAGCAAACACTAGAAATGAATGAGAGATAGACACTTTCAGGTTGAACTCTGTCAGAAAGCTATTTTAACATTTTTCAGATTACTTTTGAGGGCTATAGCCATCCTCAAAAGATATTTTTAAATGTTTTAGGTTATTTTCATTTTGTGCAAAAGTTAACTTTTTACCTAAATATTTTGACCTTTTTCAACACTAGAATATAATATTCATAATGAATATTCTTTGGTTATATTGGTGTACAGGGATGGAAAAAAGAAAGCAATAGGATATTTTACCAGAAAAAAATTCTGTCTAAATGTTCAATTTCCCTTTCTAGGTTCATCATCATGATGCCCATGGTTATACAATTATCCATTTCACAATGAAGAAAAAAAATAGAACTGGTGTATGAAACACTGACATTTTAAAGAATACTATTGTCTAGAGACACAATAAATATTTAAAGCACTGTGAAAAAGAAGACTGTGAGCTCTTCATTTTCCTACTTTACAGGTTTACTGAATAGCAATCTTCACCAAAACCAAACACCCAAATATCAATTTCATCAATTTTTGAACAACAGAGGTTATAATGTCAATTCTTAAGGAAGTAATGTAAGGAGAAGAATAAATTTACTCAAGAATCAGGATGTTTTAATAGCTTACTACTTGAGGCTATGTGACCTTGACAGCACTTTTCCAATCCAGTATCGTGGAAACTGCTCTAGATGATTTTTTTTATCAAGTTTTTAAAAGGTGCATGGCTAGCAAAATGAATATTGTTTTTAAAAAACTGCTTTTCTTAAAATGATTTTAAAAAAATCAAGATTGAATATTCAGAGAGATAACCTTGCAATGCTGTTGTCTTCTCAGAAATCTTGTGATTATTCACAAGCAGATAGTTAAGAGTAACATAGCGTACAGAACAATGCTGTGGCCAGTATCATCTGACAACAGCAATAGCAATACTTTAGAACCAGACCCCAACTAACAACAGGCGAGCCTGGTTACCGCTGGGTTACAGCCCATTTATAACCTGGTTCCTGTGAACTACCTGTCTCCTACACAAGGTAATTTTGTATAATATTGTGTTTTCCTGGAATAAACTGAAGGCAATGGAAGATTAATATGACTAAAAATTCTTATGGTTCACATTTGCTGAAACAATGGCACACTAAAAACACACACAATGGTGTCTCCATGCAAAGGGAGCAGCCATTCTGAGGACTGAAATGCACATGGATAGAGATGCTCAGTTTTCTTGGCTATACAAAGTATAAACAAATACCAAATAGAAACTACTGACATATAGGTGACAACCTACAGCACCAAGGAATGACCAACTAAGTTGGATGTTGCTAGGAAAAGAAGCAATGACTTTAAACATAAATAAGTTAGAGGCTACATTTAAAAAATATTTGAATCACGATAAAATATACCTATTTGCTCCTTTCTATTGAATTTAACTTTCTTATGTGCATTTAATAACTTAAAGGCCTCAAACTCCTATTATTTCTTTGGTAATAAAATTAAACTCTCTTGGTGGATAGGGAGAAAAAAAGTTGATATAGAATTCTGCTGGCCAAAACCTACTGGTCAAGGCTGTAAAAAAACATTAGTGAGAACTTTTATTAACATAAGCACCAGGAGTCTTATTCAAAAAAGAACCCTAAATCCATCGGATCTACAATCTGGTTTCCCAAGATATCAACCTCTAAGGTCCTGGAAATTCATAAAAGTTGAATAAAAGGATCAATGGGTATGGTTAGAAACAAATATATTTTAGTAATTGTGAATAATACTTTTTATAATTCTCAGTGCTGCTAGATGCAGCGCATGAAAGGGCTCAGATTGCACAGAGTAAGGATTTTATTTTCCTTGTCTTTAACACATTAAGCTTTGTGACCTTCCCATGATGCAGTATACAGATAATGGGCTCTTGACCACATTTTTTTTGCAAACAGAAAATTGTTTTAAAACCATTGCATCTATAGTTCGGGTATATTGCAGTTAGGCTATTGCAGTATGATGAGAATTCTAGAGCCTATTCCAAAGTGTATCACTAGGGGGTGATAAACTGCAGTCGATCCCATCTGTTTTCTGGCTGTCCTAACAATTTAAGCACACTGACTTTGGACAGAAGAAATCACAGTGTGATGCCTGATGTCTCTCTTCCCCAAAGTCAGTACTAACATGTTCTGAAAAGCTGTGATATTAACAATAGGGTGCATCCTCGGTTCTGTAATAAAAATAAAAGTATCCTGATATTTATTGTTCAAATATAAATTAACTCTGGCTAAATAGACATCTTCACTATTACTTAATGTGTTATATTTAAGAGGGAATAGATTGGACAACAAATTCTAGAAATGGTTTTTAACTTTCCATATACATTCTTCAGTTTGAGTAATTTCCCTCAGATGTCTGCCTTCTCTGATGGCTTAGCTCTAAGGTATTTAATACACAGGGAGGTAGGAGGCATTCACTGCAGTCACTGTTACCACCAAAATCTTAACCATAGCACATTTAAACTTTTGATAAAAGCTGTTCATTAAATACTTTTAAAACTCTCAGATAGCATGAGGTAAACCTCCTTTCTCCCTACTTTCTACAAACTGGACTAACAGCTGATCCAAAGCTAATGCATACCCAACCTGATCTAGTTTAGTGTACACTCATAAGAACAACAAAAAACATCCAGCCTAGTTTTTAGGTGGCAGTGAGCCATTACGATATATTTTATTAACATACTCTCTAAACAGCACATACCTATACAACTATATTCAGCATTTTCAAAGATAGAAATTCTCTCAATAAATCATTTACAACCAATTATGTGAATTAGAAAATGACAGCATCTTCAAAGACAGATTTGACAGAAAATGACAGCATCTTCAAAGACAGATTTGACAGACTTGAATCAGCAAACAGGAATAGAATGACAGGGATGGAACAGACTTCAATTTGACTATTAACTCAGTATGCAACAATTTAAATCAAATATTACCAACCCTTAGTTAAGCTACTTTTATGAGATGCTCCTGTTAGCCAGAATAGGATGGACACTTTTCCAAACCACAGTTTGAAATGCAAAATGCTGCTTCCTTGGTTTTCACAGTAAGCACCAATGAGCATTTCTCCCCTTGTGAACAGAGGTGTTTTCAAAGCTTGGCAGAGAGTCAGCAATGA
Organism: Macrotis lagotis; assembly: GCF_037893015.1. Taxonomy (NCBI): domain Eukaryota; kingdom Metazoa; phylum Chordata; class Mammalia; order Peramelemorphia; family Peramelidae; genus Macrotis; species Macrotis lagotis. Next base: position 251,388,651 of record NC_133658.1, on the reverse strand, counting down.
CCAATCTTGCTTACAGCTACCAGGCTGGCAGCTGTGTCCCTGTCAGCTGTAATGGCTCTTTTGGAATCCATATTTTGTACACGGCACCTATACGAAGGAAAAACTTCCGCAGAACAGCTCGAAGCTCAGGGATCAAGTCAAACTGCATAATTTCACACAGATAGGGATAATACATGGAAGCATGTGCTTTAAACTGAAAATAGAAAAAAAAAACACTTGTGAATCATATAAAATTAAATAAGGAGCTCATAATTTACAGAATTATAGATTGCTATCATATGTCTTTTCCTGGCATTCATTAATAACATTTTTAGTAAATGTTATTATATTAGATTATAACATTGATCCACTAGAACCTACATTCAACTATAGGACCAATTCCTCATAAATAGGTCAAAAAACTCAATCTTCATTGGGAAACCTTAACTGATAATAATTAAATTTAAAAACCCTAGAGATATTCAAATATTTCCTGAACTATCATAATTAGTCTGTGAATAACTCGAGTCCCAGATTCTGGTATCCTTTCACAGCATAGTGTAATAAATTTTAAAATTCTACACCAATTTCATACCTTAAATTCTTTCTAAGTCAATTTGTGTTGTTTAAGTTGTAATTAAAATCCAATTCCAAACTTAAAATATTCAGAGATGAGGTAAGTTAAATAAAACGTAATGCTCAGACTTAACAACAAAATTCAATACATCAGAATATTTACCTTTTCGTCACTTATTTTGAGCGTTTTGGTTAGAAGTAACAGTAATAGACTTGTCCAGGCCTCTCGATGGCTTTCTGAATTTACGGTAATAAAATAACCAAGAGCTTCACTACAAACACTATGGGGAAAAATCAGAAAGGAAAATACTTATATAAATTCATCCATTTATTCAACAATTTTTTTGGGGGGGGTGAAGCAATGGGGCTAAATGACTTGCCCAAAATCACATAGCTAATAGGTATCAAGCGTTTGAGGCCAAATCTGGAATGGAATCCTCTTCATTCCAGGGTCAGTGCTCTATCTACTATATTACCAAGTTGCCCCTAATTATTAATCAAATGTTTACCATTAGTCCTTTCCTAGATGTCTTGGGCATTATTCTCCATGTTTAGAATCCTCCTTCCTCTGTTCCCACCTGCTGACTTCTCTCCTTCAAAACCCAATTCAAATATCCCTTTTTCAAAATAAAATATCCCCTTTTTTATATATAGTCTTTCCAGATCTTCCTAGATAAAAGGAGCATTCTATGTTGCACCTCTTTCTCAGAATCTTATACCCCTCTTATACACCTACCAGATGTGATTTGTACCATAGATAGTGGTATACCTATGTTATTTTTTTCCTACTAGATAAGAAGTTCCTTGAGTGAAAGAACTGTATATTTTTTATCTCTAGTCCCTAAAAGGCCCTGAATAATATATAATATAGATACTCTACAAGTATTTAAAATCTACTGAAGGAAATAAGGTCCTGTGGAAATATAAATAACATTTGTTTATGTCCTCAAGAAGAACATGATTCAACAGGGGACATAATAAAACATACACGTATATATGGTGTCTTAAGGTTTCCAAAGAACTTTTCTTACAACTAACTACCTTAAGTTTTAGGCCAAATATTCTAAAGTGACTTTCCTAAAGTCACTACGATAGAAAGTTTCAGAGATCAGATCTGAAACTTAATTTCACATACAAGTCTAAATGTTATGAGAAAAATGAAGTAGGCTATTGCTCAAATATGGTCATAGGACATTGTTCATTCATATAACAAGAATATGAGTATTTCCATGCTACAGAAATAACTTTGACAGCAAGGCATTAAAGGGAGGGGACAATTAATTCCCAAGTCAATATATATATATATATATATATATATATATGTCATATAAACCAAGCAGAGAGAAGATGGAACAAAGATTATATAGAAAAACCTAATTTTCTTGTGGTTGTATTATCCACTGTCTCCCACCATATACACAGCTTCTTCCATCATTCTTACACTTCTCATCTTGTTTTCTGTCACAAAAACAATTTTAAAATCTTAAGAGAGGCTATGAAATCCCCTCTGGAGATTTATAAACATACTCCAAACTATCTTTGGAGCACATTTTAAACACAAATCTGATATTTTAAGATCTTCTTTTGTCACTAAATTTAATAAAAACTTTATAAAAACCAAGCAAGATTTGTGAATATTTCATCAGAAAATTAATTGTAGGAAAAATACTGGTCCTGTATCAGAAAAGCTGGTAGTTGAAGTCCTGGTCCTTACTTTTACTTGTTATATGACCCTAAGAAAGACATTTACCTTCTGAACCATCCTAATTTATAAAATGGGGATAATTCATGCTTCACAGGAGAGAAAGGTCTCTCTAAATTTCAAAATGCTATAGAAATATACATTAATACTATTGTATCAGATATAAGCTATATAGCATGTGGTACAACATAATAATTTTACATTTGTAAAAAGTACTTTTGAAAAAATACTTTGTTTTCAAATTGTTTATCTCCATCATTTAATTTTCTTCTTATAACCAACTGGTGAGGTAGGTAAGGCAGGTTCCAACAGGGACTTTCTTAGAGTTAAGTCAGTGTCCTAGGTAATGTGCTCAACTCTCTGAAATGAGGGACACAGAGGTCTATGCCCAAAATCTTAGAGTTAATTACCAAATTGAGGAGACACTGAAATCCATGTCTTCTTATTCCAGGTCAACTTTTTTCCTAGCATGTCATATTGTGTCTCTACTTGACAAATAACACCATCTCCATTTTACTGATAAGTAAATAGACTCAAATAATTAAGTTTAGGGGCCTATACAAGGTCAAAAGCAAGTTAATACAAGATAAATATTGATTCTAGAAAAACCAAGGCATTTCCCACTGTATGGGACTTTATTCCCATTTTAATTTCATTTTTTACTATATAATTAACACTTATATAGGTGTTATATTATTAAAATATCCTGTTTTGGGGCAAGGCAGTGGGATTAAGTGACTTGCCCAAGGTCACACAATCATTAAGTGTCTGAGACCATATTTGAATTCAGGTCCTCCTGATCCAGGGCTGGTGCTCTATCCATTATGGCACCTTGCTGCTACCTAAACTATCCTTTTAATAAATATCCTTTCCTATTTCTATTAAATAAGGGATGTTCACCCCATATTCCTTCCTCCCATTTTTTTTGAAAACAAAAAAACAAGCCATCATACGTTAAAAGTCGATGCTGTATCTCCTCCCAGGAATCTTTGCGATTTTCATCAATGTACATTCGGAAGAGGATTCTTAAACAACATGCCAAACTGCTGGTTTCTTGTTTTAAAAGATTGGGTTTAGATTTGCCTTTAAATCCTAAAAATGATTAATATAAAATAAATGCTTTTGAAATAATTGTTAAAAAAAAAAAAGCTCAGAAAGACAATGGGAACTTTAAGCACAATAGTCACTTCTGGAAGTAATAAAAAAAGGCCTGTACATTTTTATATATTCAAGTATATGGCACACAAGATAATTCCACCCTGTAACAAAATAAGAATATCTCATAGCATTAAGAGCAATCACAATTATTTTTTTCTTCTTAAATACAACAGCTCTTTATAATGTGATTGCAAATTTCTGTTTCAGGGAGTTTCTGGTTTCTATCTATGATTTCATTGGTGTTGAGAATATTCTCTACTAATGCAGATTAGAAAGTCAAATCCTGGAGATCTGCCCAGGGTCCTGAGAGAAGTGAGTTTCCAAGGGTCATACAGCCAGTGTGGGACAGAAGCACTTGAGTCTAGGTCATCATGGCTCAGTAGTCACTCTACTGCAATGCCCCTCAGTCAGTTTTATATTACAAAGTTAATTTAATAAAGCAATTAAAAGTATAAGAGGAGAGGAAGGGAATCAAAAGGAATAACCAAATCAAATGTATAGATGATATATGCAAGTCACTGACATCATTACCGTCAGTGCATTTTACTATATGTGATTAAAAGAACAAAATTTGGAGGAATTTTAAAAAATGGCATAAGGTTGTTTATTTTGGACAAAATGAAAACATGAGAGAAAACAAATATATAATAAATGGCATATTTTAGAGAAATGAAGTCATTGAGAAGGGTTGAGAAAAAAAGCAAAACATTCACATATCTTCTACTACATACTCATACACTTTTGTAATTTGGGGGGAGAAAATCCCAAAACTTTCAATTTCTCCTTGGCCCTTTATATATATTCACATATAATCCTTTTTCACAGCACAGTTTTAAAGTGAGATTAATTATTTGATTTTGATTTTTATCTTCTAAAATATTTCCCCCGAAACGTCTCAAGTAAAATATTATTTTTTGACTATAGTGCAAAATGTAAAACACATTCTCTTTAATACCTTAGGTTAATGCTCAGATTGTCTCATTCTTAGTAAAATTTAATATTTATTTACCTGCTCTCCACAGGACTGTTCGTTGTTCATAATTTGAGTTAAAGGCCTTTGAGAATGAATGAGACTCTTGCAAACAGTCTAGTAATTTAAAAAGATGCTGTGAAGACATATATTTATACATTCCTTGATCTTCTGTGTCTATGTGAATATCAGCATCCAGTGTATCTCTCTAGGAAGTGACAGTAGACATAATTGAGGAACATCAAAGGATTTACAACAGGAAGATAATTTAGATGAAGTAGTTTTTGCATATTTTAGATAATTTAGATGAAATAGTTTTTGCATAGTAAGTAGGCTAAGATTTTTATATTAGACCTTACCTAGGTGTAAAGAAAATATTGTCTTTTGGTAGAGAGTAGACTGGATCCTCACTAATATATTTTCTAATTGCTTCTAATTTAAATACAGTGAATAATAATACACTTATTCCTTCCACACTATAGGGGATAGAGGATCAATGCCCCAATAATCTGGAAATCTATGGAAAATTTTCTCACCTTCCCTTTCTACCAGAGAAGTCTGAATTTTTCTTTTTCTTTTATGGGGTGTTTACAGTAACTTATTGCAAATTTTTATTTAAGTATTTGGTTATAGGCTCTGTGTCATTGGCTGGTCTTCACATGTTATCTGCAACTACCCCAAAACTCCCCCCCAAATTCCCATTTAATTTTTTATGGCCAATGCACTATAGTTATTATCATACATATTGACTTACAGAATGCTTGAGAATATAGTTTTATTTGTTTTTACTTTGACGTCTTTGAGAAATCTATTATATGTTACTTCTATTTTATAAATGAGAAAAATTTTGGCTCAAAAAAGCAGTGTCCTACTTAAGAACACAGTCAAAACCTGAATCCATGTTTTCTGACACTGTTTGAGCCACTAAATCAGCTGGATTCTATTTCCCTTAGATGAACATTTCCCTTATTTCAAGGCCTCTCGAATGGGGTCTTCCTTAGTGTTTTCCTCATGGGGATCACTCTTATTTTCCATATTCATTTCATATTAGTCTCCAAGTATACTATGATCTCATGCCTTTATTCTTACATTCTTCAGAATCTCTCAGTCTCCCTTTTTTTAACATGCTCAATTCTTACTTATCCCTTTCCCAAGTCCAATTCAGATGCCATCTCCTCCAGGAAGACTTTCTAGTTACCGCAAACTGGTAATGACTTTCCCCTTCAGACCTTACAAAGTCCTCAGCCCTACTCTAATGAACTGAGGTAGGGGGGGCAGGTATATTTTAACTACCTGTGCTATTCTACTAGAATGAGTTCCCTGAAGGCAGGATTCATTTCTTATATAAACTTTGTATCAACTTGTATATGTCCCAAATGGTGGACAAAATGCACTGCCCCAAACAACACCATACCTGAGCTGCTACCATGTGCTCAGCATCCTCCTTTTTGCTGGTTGCTGGATAGAATACTATGTTGTCAATGGTCTGTATCAATTCCAACTGAACCACACACTTGATCAGGAGGCCAGCAAACAGCTTCTGGTCTATGTAGACAAGGCAAATTAAAAACCAAAATAAATTCTGATAGTTATAGTAGTAATTGCTATGAAATTTTAACTGAATTTGAACACCAAGCATAACTAGAAAAAAGACAATGAAACTATAGATTCAGTTTGGGTTGAAGATGTATGAATTTCAATAAACTGGCTTAAAAATAAACCCTCTTCAGATGAAGCTAGTCAGTATGGAACCAGATAGCTTATTTATGAGAAATTAGAAGCCAAGGAAATTGGTAGAAGGCAACTCCCAATCATGGTTTCAATCAACTAGTTACACAGCATTTAAGGGTTTCAAGACTGTCATGAAGCACTCCAGTTACAAGTCAATTGCCTGTTACCCTGCTCACACTCATTGTGAAGGCTCTGTGAAAAGCCACTTACTCAGGAGCCATCTCCTCTATTATCCCTTCCCCAGTTAGAAGTGATTTCTTCATCACCAGTCTCTCATCCCTCTCTGAAACTATTACATTGCTGAAATGAACTATAAACTACTTAAAGGCATGGGCTCTGTCCTGATTTTCTATCACTTGTCTCAGGGATCAACACATCTGTGATTTCAAAAGCTATTGATAAATTCTTAAAGGAAAAAATTATAAATTTACTTTAAAAATAAACATTCTGTCTTATGCTTTCAAAGATGTTAAGGACATTTATCAGATAGGAAAACTCGCTTTCTCCCTAACAAATAAATCCCACACCATAGCTTTACTTAAATTGAAATGTTCTCTTCCGAAGTCTCTCCCACTCTCCCAAGCCTCAAGTGCAAACATGAAATCTCCTGCTATGAATTCTTTCCTGAAGCTTTCTTTTAATCTGATGACCTAATAATCTGTATTCATATTTTTGTTTATCTTATATTTATCCAATTTCTCTGCTTCCAGAATCTTATTATCATATCTTCTTACCCAGTATTTAGCAAAGTGCTATGCATGGAGTATACACTTAAATATTTTTAAATTAATGAATAATACAGATATCAACCCCAAAATATTTGAGAATAATTTTTTGAAGATGATGATGATGATGATGATAATCATGACAATAATAACAAAAATCAAGTCTTACTTGTATATGGTCTACCTTTCCAGCTGTCATCAGTTGGATTAGAAATCTGGCTCTGACCTCTTTCAGAGAGATTTTTATCTATGCTGCTTAAAGACTGGCGATCCATATCCAGATCCTACAAATTTATCAGAAAAGAAGTGCATTTTATTTTCATAGTAATATTTTTATTAATAATGATTATAGCAAATAAATTATTGATTATTAATAGTTAACATTTTATTACTAAGCATTTTATTTTTCAGGAAGACTTCTTTTCTACAATCTATTATTTCATACCATTAATATCTTTGGTACAGCTTGCATTTAACTTTTCCTTTTGTCTCAAAGCAAAATCAACCCTGGTTGCTCACTGCAGTACCCTTAAATGACCTTATGTTTGGGAGATGGAGAGTTTCAATTATTTTTTCTTCAATGAAAATTGCAAAACATTGGATGTCCTTTTTAAGATTAAAATAGTTACGTATTTAAGATTAAAATACTTAACTTTAATTCTTTAGGAATAAAACACATATTTAATTGATAACTATTTTATTTTTAGACTTTGATTTTTTACATTCGATATCTCTTTATGTAATCTCCATACCCAGCACAGAATTCCTTGTAGGAAATGACAACAGTTAAACAAAGCTAATCTATTAGACAGATTTGGTCTGCCAATATATGCAGTAATTCACAATTCCCCAGTGATAGGAAAGAGATAGATGCTTTTATTATCTATTCCATTGGATCAAATTTGATTACTAAGAGTTCAGAATTTTTTTAATTCTCTTTTCCTTACACAACTATGATTCTTGTCTATATTATGTTTGTTGAGATTATTTCACCATTCATCAGTTCCCACAAATCTTTTCATGTTTCTATACAGACCTCAGTTTGGCCATTTCTCACAGTGACTTTAAATTCAATAAAATCCATATGCCACAATTTATTGAGCCACTTTGCCAATTGTGGGCAGGCAACCCCATCGAGGAGGGTTCATGCTGATTCATTCATCCATTGAAATGGAATTCAAACCTAGATCCTATCCAAATCCTGTACTTTTTCTACCACTTAATTTCCCCCTTCATTTAGAATTTTTTTTTTTGCAAGGCAATGGGATTAAGTAGCTTGCCTAAGACCACCCAGCTAAGTAATTATTAAGTGTCTGAGGCCAGATTTGAACTCAGGTACTCCTGACTCCAGGGCTGGTGCTCTACCCACTGTACTACCTAGCCACCCCCATTTAGAATTTTTTGAAATAACAATTCTAAAGCTTATAATCTATTTGTGTTCCATAGATTATAGAACCATGAACTCATTGGGCAGACAATTTTCAAAAAGTTGGTATCAAAAAAAAAACAGCAAAAATTAAACATCTCTACCAAGTGTTTTTCTGATGCATCATCTTCCATTCCAGCAGGCTTCCATGTCAGTAAACTAAAGAAAGGAAAAAGAAGATGGGAGAGAAAAATCTTTAATGGAAAAAGCAGCTGCAACTGTTTAAAGAGGATTGAATGCAGGGTAAAATGCAAATCAACCACTGCATTAAAACTTACATATGTGGAATGGTTGTTTTGAAAATGTCCAGCATACAATTACAAGTTTCATCCCAAACATCAGGGCTGAATTTCTCACCATTTGATATTACCAAGTTTTCTAAACAATTTGTTCCAGATCGGGCCAGCTGCTCATTATCTATAAAATAAGAACATTTATCAACAAACTTTGGCTACCGGTTGTGTCATCCTCATGCCAGAAAGTGGGAGTAAACAAGTGCAACTGGTGATCATGTTCTTTTCAAACCTTCAGTTAAAGCAGTATCATTGGTACTTTGCCAACACTATATGCTCTATATCTTCTGCGGATCAAATCCCCTCCTTGAAGTTTTCCTTGAACTAATTAGATGAAAGGACTTCATACTCCTTTTCTGCACTTTCTGGTCTAATTTATATAATACTAACAGTAGAATGAATTGAACATTTCACCCTTATTCATCATTGTGGATAGTTACTTTGATATCTGAAGAATATTAAAATGTAGATGGGAGATATAAGTGCATCTTAATCATATTTGAGATATAAAGTTAGGGTGGAATTTGTACTATTATTATAGAATTCCAAATATAATAATCAATAGTATTCTAGTTATTCCTGTTTCCTAAATTTTTATCATGCTAGCTCTCTGAAAAATTGTTTATTAATGAGTGTTAAGTAACATTGCAGTGTAATAGGGAGCTGAGTACTTGTCAACACATTTCAGATAAGATTGTGGGGTTAGGAAGAAAAGGGTAAATACCAAAGCTCTACAACGATGTCAATGGTTCTAATATGGAAATATGTTTCACATGTCTACACATGTATAACCTTTATCAAGTTGTTTGCTTTCTCAATGAGAGGGAAGAAAAGAGAGAATGGAAGAGCATTTGGAACTCAAACTTGTAAAAAATGACGATGATAACTGCACTTGGAAAAAAAAGTATTTAAATCAAAAAACCAATCATGTTGCCAAAACACCCTCCTTAGTGTGTATTTTCTAAAACTCAGAGCTTCCTAGTGAGATGCAGATAGTGAAATAGCTTAATAGAGAGAAGTTAAGGTCACTTATAAGAATAGCTCATAATAAATTTAGGACACTTTTCATGACCTTACACATATGACCTCCCATATGGACTGTGAATTCTTTCTTAACAATGCCTTCAAGAAGTGGTCAACCAGTCCTGACTTAAACACTTTCATTGACTAAGAAATCACACATTTCCAAAGGGCACCTGTCTCACTGTCAAGTGAGTTCTAATTGCTCTTCCACATGACTTTCCTTCAGTACTGTCTTGATACAATTATTAAGTCCTTGTAACAAAAGAAAAATATCTTCTAGGGAAGAAGAGGCATTCCATTTTTATAGTCCACACAATTAAATTATACATGGTGTTAACCCATTAGGATCTTTAGAAAATTCTACTGAGGCATCTTCTTATCATCTAGTGACAGACCCAGAAAAACACTGCATATAAATTTGAAAAGTACCTTGTTTTACACACCAGTGTAACTGTGCAAATACATCAGAAAGCAGAACTTCATTTAAAGCTTCATAAAATTGTGTGAACACATCACATATAGCATAAAGTGCATGATTGCAAGTTGTGGTCATCCATTCTGATTTCTGGAAGACACAAAGAAATATTAAAAGGCTTCCCAGTTATTTCCATTTAAAAAATCTTCAACAACAAAATAATTTAGGCTCACTATTCATAAATTAGATATTAAAAATATCCTTTTAATATACAACTTAAAATATGATGGATAAAACAGTTTACTGTTGGGGACATTAAATAAAACTATTTTCAGGTGCCAGCACAGAGCAAACCGAGAAACAAAAAATTAGCAGAGTATATCAACAATTACCACGAATGACTTAATATGGTGTGGTAAAAAAAAAAACCATGATATTTGGTATCAGGAAATCTGAGTTCTTTACTACATATTCCTTTGAACATGAACACCTTAATGTTCTCCCTATAAGAGTAGAACAACTGAACTATCCTTGTCATAGGGATGCTGCCAAAATCAAAAAAGATAATCTAAGTAGAATGGTTTGTAAACTATGAAGAACCATATAGTGGATATGGAATGGGATTATGGCTTTACTAAATCCCTTCTCTCTCCCTAAGAACAGTGCTCTGTGTCAATTGGAAGTCTAATCAATATTTCTGTGAAGTGAATGTCAGCTATCATCTAACTATTTTATCTCTCATATACACTAGAAACACAAGTCATAGTGACTAGCATCTTTTCCAAAATAAACTGGATTTTTGATGAGGATCCAAATGAACAATGTGATTTTAATTTTCTCTCTGATATGGAAGAATAGGAAGATCCTCTAGGTTCTCATTAGCTTATACTGGTTAGAAGATTGACAGAAACATTTTATTTTATTTTAGGTTTTTTGGTAAGGCAAATGGGGTTAAGTGGTTTGCCCAAGGCCACAGAGCTAGGTAATTATTAAGTGTCTGAGGTCGGATTTGAACTCAAGGACTCCTGACTCCAGGGCCAGTGCTCTATCCACTGTGCCACCTAGCTGCCCCCTGACAGAAACATTTTAAACCTTAAAGTACTGTACAAATGTGACTTGAAGAGTACTTCCTATCACTTCAAAGTATTATTAAAATAGAGCAAGTCTTAAGATAGGAGATGAAGTATCAAGTATATTAAATTCAAAGAAAATGTTCTTTAATTATTAAACTTGCCTCCGACTGCTGCTCAGGGAGTTTCATGTTGTCAAAAATTCTAAACACAATTCTGAATAGATCCTGCCACCAATGCTTTTCAAAAGTGTGGCCATAGCTCTTCATTATCTCAAACATCACTGTGAGTCCTCTACAGAGAACAAAGGTATAAAGTAGAAGGAAGTGTGAAAAGGGAGGATCTGTCAGCTTCAGCAACTGACAATAATATAATTTCAATTAACAGAATGCAGCAATGGAATGGCACCTTTCATATAATTACCTTGTCCGAACATCTAACTTGCACCTATTAATAATGCAAGAGAGTTCAAACAGGATAGGGAACCAGCCTCGAACCCAGACTCTGTCTCCAGGAGCTACATTCATATCATCACTTGTATATTCTTGAAGCACCTGTAATTAAAAAAAAAAAAAAAATCAAACCTAAAACATTAAGATCTTCTGTATAACAAAATACATGTCAGGAAAGAGAAAGTGGCAGTATTGTATTTTTCTCTTCAAACACCTGGTAATTCAATCTACCTTCTTCTGGTCCAGAGGCCCTCCTTTAATTCATAGCAAACATTAGGACAACCCACCCAACCATTTGGTTCTGTTAATGTCATATCACTCAATTTTTAAAATTATCAGTGGGAAACATGGGTATGGGAATATATCACAAAAAGCTCTTTGAAGGGTCAAAGTTGGAAAATCAGATATTTTCAAATACTTAGAAATAACAGAGAGGTCAAAACATCTTGAAAAATTTACAGTTCAAGTGTTCATACCAGTCAAGAATGCAGCTCTATCAAACAAGGGAAATAAGAGCCTTCTTTCTCCAACTATTTCAGTTGGAGATAGTCATGGAAACTGGACCACCTCCAAGAGCCTCAACTGATCAATTCAAATCTCTCACTTTAATTTATCAACTTGTCCTCTGCTCATTCTCATCAACCCTATTCTTGACTACTCTCAACCCCTACCTCCAGTTCACCTCCCTCACTCAAGCATTGTTAAATTTTTTTCTACCTATGCCCTTCCTAACAAACCTTCTAGTCTTTTTTTTTTTAAGATTTTTGCAAGGCAAATGGGGTTAAGTGGCATGCCCAAGGCCACACATCTAGGTGATTATTAAGTGTCTGAGACCAGATTTGAACCCAGATACTCCTGATTCCAGGACCGGTGCTTTATTCACTGCACCACCTAGTCGCCCCCAAACCTTCTAGTCTTGTCCAGATATCAATCTCTCTCTTTCCTCTAGTAGAAAATCCAATTTCTCTATAGTTACCACCTTCTTCCTATATGATTACAAGTAAGATTCAGTTTCCTTAATACTAAACAAGTCTTTCACTACTTGACTGCTTCTATTACTTCATTACTTCATTTCTCTTTCTTACCCTTCAAGATTACAGACTAGAAAAAATTCTACATCTAATGCCTACTTTCGCATTACCCAATCTTTCATCTAGCCTTTGCAATCTAACTTACATTCTCATCACTTTAATGAAATTATTCTTTTAAAAGTCTTTGCTTAGGGGCAGCTAGGTGGCATAGTGGATAAAGCACCAACCCTGGAGTCAGGAGTACCTGGGTTCAAATCTGGTCTCAGACACTTAATAATCACCTAGCTGTGTGGCCTTGGGCAAGCCACTTAGCCCCATTTGCCTTGCAAAAACCTATCAAAATAAATAAATAAATAAAGCTCTTTGCTGATCCCCTAATAAATTCAATGGTCTTTTCTCATTCTTCTTCTTGACATTCTATAGTATTTGAAAGTATTGGTTATTTCCTCCTTGTGTATATTTGCTCTTTCCTTAGCATCAGATATATCAACCTAATCCAACAAGTATTTATTAAGTGCTAACTATGAGAAAAGTAATGCTAGGCACTGAGCACATAAGGACAAAATGAAAAATAGGTCACATTGTTCTGGTGAAGGGTGAGGGAGAGAATGCAATGTGTAAATGCCTAAGATAAAATAATCTGAGGCAAAGGGAGAAAGTCTTTATAACTAAAAAAAATCAGGAAAAGCTTCCTATAGGAAAGGGTCTATGAGCTGAACTTCAACAAAAATGAGAGATTCTTTTCTTTGACTTTAAACTTCTTATCTCTAAAGGTGATTGTCCTTCAATATTCTATCATCAGCACTTGCTACTGCAATTGACTGAGATGAGAAAGCATGGCATAATGGAGAGAGTACTGCACTTAAAGTCAGAAAGATCTGAGTCCTACTCCTGCCTCAGATGTTTATTTCTATTTGACCATAGGCAAAATAACAAACTCTCTTGGCTTTAGTTATCTTTAAAATTAGGGAGTTGGAAAAAAATAATGAGGGAGTTGGATATGACAATCTCTAAGGGTATTTTCCAGGTCTAAATCTTTTGATGATCCTTTAATTAAAACTATCACCTCTATTCAAATGGTTTGCAATTTTTTTTAAAAAATGCTAAAAATGGCATCACTGATTTGTTGCTATTTAAGAGTACAGATTCCTCACTCCTTTGCAGAAATGTGTGAGTGTTCCATGCGAATCTAAAATTAGACTTTTTTTCTGATGTAGCCATTATTTTTTTTTCTTCTTTGCAAAGTGGGGCTAAGTGACTTGCTCAAGGTCACATAGCTAGGTAATTAATAAGTGTCAGAGGCCACATTTGAATTCAGGTTCTCCTGATTCCAGAGGTGGTGCTCTATGCACTGTGCCACCTAGTTGCCCCATAGCCATTATTTTTGCTGAATTTTATCCCCTATTTAAAAAAAGTCATTAATGTAAATCTTTTTTAAAATTATAAAATAAAACAAACATATTCAGATATTGTTAGAACTGGGAAAGATCTGCAAAAATAATCAAATTCAAATGCCTCATTTTTACGTGAGGAAACTAAAGTTCACAGAATTAAGTGACTTAACAAAGGAATGTGTGTCAAATCAAGTTCTATTCCATGCTTTATGATCCACATCTCCAACTGCCCCACCTGTTGACATCCTTCCCTTTCTTCAAGGCTCAATTCAGGTGACCTGTTTCTACATTAAGTAGTCTATATTTCCATAGTTCTGAAAATAATTTCTTCCTTAAAGATTTTTAAGGGGCAGTTAAATGGTGCAGTGGATGGAACATCAGACCTGGAGTCAGGAAGACCTGACTACAAATTTGGCTTCAGACACTTAATAATTACCCAGTTGTGTGACCTTGGGCAAGTCATTTAACCCCATTTCCTTGCAAAAACAAACAAAAAAGATTTTTTAGCACATCATTTGGATTAAAGTTAAAGTTAAAGACATGTCTTATTACCCATTAGACTGTGTTAGTTCTTTGAGGGTAAGGATATTTTCAAAATCCTCTTTTTATCCACAGTCTAGACTACTAGAGCTTAATACATATTTTTAATTGAATTTATATATAATTGTATATAAAGAGTAAGATTTTCCTTCCCTCTTTGACATAAGATGGTCATGTGCTCTTGTACAAGATATACTTTCCCCTCCCTTAGGCAACTCTCTAAGAGCCTAAGGTTCAGCAAAGAGGCTGATCTATAGAAAGAGCATTTCACAATTTACAATTTGCAAAGGGATTAGAGAAGAAATCCTTAATGATAATAAAAAGTAGGCAATTTTAGAACTATTAGCATCAACCTAATCTTCTATCCATATTCAGTAATTATTTCAGTTCTAAAAAGGGCAGCTTATTTCTATATGCAGTATTTATTTCAAAACACTTCATTCAAAGAAAAAATACATCCAAAATATGTAACATGGACAGCAGCTGAGTATATAATCATTTTTCTTCCAAACCCCTTGTCAACTGAAGGAAAGTGAACCTACCCTGGGTCTTTCAGAAACATATTTCCCACAGTAGCGGATCAGTCGAATTGCTTCCATGCTGGTGTCAGGAAAAGCAGCATTGCAAGCGAACTCTGATAAGCACTTTACAGCATCTTGAAAAGAATCTATTGCAGCAGGAAAATGGTGCTGAAAGATAGTTGCTGGGGAAACATAAATTAAGCCATCATTTAAAAGTGTTAGGTGGCTAAGACAGTAAAAATGTACTAAATCTAAGACAGATGGATCAATAATTTTCTTCAGAACAAAAGCTTTCATTAAAAAGTTATTCCAGTGGGCAGCTATGTGGTACAAATGATAGAGAATTAGCCCTGAAATCAGGAGGACCTGAATTTAAATCTGGCCCCAGATACTTAATAATTACCTAGCTGTGTGACTTTGGGCAAGTCACTTAACCCCATTACCTTGCAAAAAGCCCCCCCCAAAAAAAAGAAAGAAAAAAAAGAAAAAATTACTCCTATCTAAAGTAGTTCAAATTACTTCAAAGAATATTAGTAGTTAAGAATCAAGAAAACACCAATTTGGACACTTTACATTAAGCTAGTTCAGAATATAGAAATTTGATGAATTATATAATTAGAGAATTGAGTATCTAAATGACAGTATTTCCCAGTGAAATTTAGTGGAAAGGGCAGCTAGGTGGCAGAGTGGATAAAGCACCGGCCCTGGAGTCAGGAGTACCTGGGTTCAAATCCGGTCTCAGACACTTGATAATTACCTAGCTGTGTGGCCTTGGGCAAGCCACTTAACCCTGTTTGCCTTGCAAAAAAAAAAATCTAAAAAAAAAAAAAAAGAAATTTAGTGGAAAGTAACCATTTAGAAATGGGTTGGAGTCTTGGGTCTGCTCATTTTTTTTAACATCTAATTATCTTCACATTACAGAAAAAGAAACTGGGGACTTGGGAAAGGAAGTAATTTGCCCAAGGTCATGCATATATTAAATGACAGAACTGGGATTCAAATCCAGGTCTTTTAACTCCAAATCCAATGTCTCTGTCACTATACTACAGCATACTAGCTCATCCATACTCACCAATTTCATGATCATGGGCAAGACCCTTAACTTTTCACAGTTAGCTTATTGAAAGCTCATCTGTAAAATGAGGATGATATCCATAAAATCTGTCTCAAAGGCTCATTAAGGTTTAAATGAAATAATGTATTTAAGGGCTTTGTCAACTTTAAAATTTTATATAAAGGTCTATTACTAAAGTTAAAAAACTCATTTGCTTTCTCTGAGTCTCAGTTCCCTTATCTATAAAATGGACATACTAATATACCTTCACTTTATTATTTTTTTTTCTTAGGTTTTTTTTGCAAGGCAAACAGAGTTAAGTGGCTTGCCCAAGGCCACACAGCTAGGTAATTATCAAGAGTCTGAGACCGGATTTGAACCCAGGTACTCCTGACTCCAGGGCCGGTGCTTTGTCCACTGTGCCACCTAGCCACCCTAAAAGTTCCATGAGATTGATCTTATCCTCCATCCATAGGTTTCTTTTTTGTTTTGTTTTTTATTAGTTTTTGCAAGGCAATGGGGTTAAGTGGCTTGCCCAAGGTCACACAGCTAGGTAATTATTAAGTGTCTGAGGCCGGATCTGAACTCAGGTACTCCTGACTCCAGGGCCGGTGCTCTATCCACTGCGCTACCTAGCCACCCACTACCTTCACTTTAGAGGATTATAAAATAACAGATGAGTAGGATGCTGCCTGATTAATTGTAAGGCCCTAGATCAATCACTAAAGCAAGGCTTTAAGAACCCACTTCAATGTAACACCCTTGCTACGCAGCTGGGATATAAATACAAAAGTGAGACAATCCTTGCCCTCAAAAAGTTTATGGTCTTACTAGGAAGACACAAAGATAATCAAATTCAGGAAATATACAAAATAAATACAAAGTGATTTGTCAAAGCACAAAAAATAGGGGAATTAAGGGACTTCTGTAAGGAATGGTACCAACTAGAATCTGAAGTCAGCTGACATCTACACAAGATGAGAAGGAGGAGCATTCTGGGTTTTGGAACAGCTTATGCAAGGGGAGAGAGCTGGAAGATGGAATGCCAAGTAGAAGTCACAGATGGGGAATAATAGCAAGTAGCAACTTTATGGAATCAGTGGAAAGACAAGCTGTGACCAGATTATAAAGAACGTTTAAATCAAAGAATTCATATTTTGGGTTTTTTTTTTAATTTGCATTTATTTTTAAAGATGAAGAAAACTATAAGCTCTTACAAAACTGCTGGTCTACCTGGTTTCAATTCCATAGACCAAGTTACTCCCTGGTCTCCTTGTTCCCTCCTCCCAACCCTACTTTTCTGCCTCCTTTAAGGTGTGGGTTGTCTGCCATTTAGATTGTAAACTCCTGGAGGGCAAGGATTGGCTTTCTTTTTATTAACTGTATCCCCAATATTTGGCATAGTGTTTGCCATATAATAAATGTTTGTTAGATTGGATTGAAAATAAACAATGTCTTTTTATAAGTGATGCAATTTTTCTATTTATAGACAATAGCTCCAAATTTGCTAAGTCAAAGGAGGAAAGAAAATATTTTGTTTTTGGGGTGTCTAGGTAGTGCAGTGGATAGAGTACCGGCCCTGGAGTCAGGAGTACCTGAGTTCAAATCCGGCCTCAGACACTTAATAATTACCTAGTTGTGTGGCCTTGGGCAAGCCACTTAAAAGCCCATTGCTTTGCAAAAAAAACCTAAAAAAAAATCTTGTTTTTTAAAACTTCTAAATATAGCCATGTTCTAAGAGAAATCTTCTAAAGTTAAGATGGATGACACTTTCAGGTACAATTTTGAGCCATCCAGCAACCCAGTCATGTCGGTTAAAATGCAACAAGAGTTGTAAATGAGAAAACAAAAATATCATTACTATTGACAAGAAATTAAAAGAATTCAACTTCTAGTTAAATAGGATACAAAAAACTAGTCCTCTCTGCTTCCATTTTAATAAGCAATTCCTCCTCCTTTTCCTCATTTCCTTCCTCTCCCCACACTTAATTCCCATAAAACTCCAGATACCAGACATTAATTCTTTTTCAGGTCCTTTATAGTTTGGGCCAAAAGAAAGCTAAATAGTCTCTCCACTCCCTTAAAGAACCAGTCGGGGGGCAGCTAGGTGGCACAGTGGATAAAGCACTGGCCCTGGAGTCAGGAGTACCTGAGTTCAAACCCGGTCTCAGACACTTAATTATTACCTAGCTGTGTGGCCTTGGGCAAGCCACTTAACCCATTTGCCTTGGAAAAAAAACCTAAAAAAAAAAAAAAAAGAACCAGTCAGGTATTTGTGTCCTGGAGCCACTAGCCAGTATGGTGGGCTCTAGCCTGGGCTGTTGAAGGAGAAGGAAACCAAAGGAGCAAGGGAGAAAGTAAAAACAGGAGGAGAAAAGGGGGAAGGATATGGATATTGAGTGGAATATTCCCTCTTAAGAGTTAACATTCCTAGTGAAGTCCTCTCAGGGTTAAAAATTATTAAAACAAGATAGGCTATTTACCCTTAGACTATTCTTAGAAGAATATTCTTGCATTCTCAGTCAGACACCCTCCCAATTCTACGATGGAGCAAAACAGTGGACTGTTTCCAGGAAAGACCTTGCATTGATTATGTTAGGGAGGGAAATACTGTAATACTTCCAGAGATGAGAACTTGTGGTCTACTAGTCACCTATCTGATAATAGACTGTGAGAACAGTAGTCTGCCTTCTCTTGTTTTATAAGTGCTAAACTAAGAAGACCTTGCATACTCAGACATTAATTCATTTAACAGAAGGTCATTAGAAATCTTATTCTGGTACCCTAGCCATCTAGATGGTGAGGTAATATTTTGTGAAAACCTTTTATTTTTCTCTTTGTTGCTGGGTAGATTTTTTTACGTAAACATTGTAAATCTGAAAACCTTAACCAATCAGGTTGGCAGACAGGGAGTTAGGGAGGGTGGAATCGAGCAAGGCCATATGATCTTGCTTGACTATCACCTCAGGGCAGCTCCTTGATCTTCACTACCTTTGTAAGACTTGGAGTTTGCCTTTTCTCAAGAAAAGCCAAAATAAACTTTCCTTTTTGCTTATTGGAGTCTATATTTTTTAAAGTAGATTTTTATCCCACACATGATTCTGTTCTCAGTGGCAACAGAGCACAGCAAACTGGCCTGTGTTCAAACTTGCATTCCATTCTCTTGCCCCATTTGCTGGCACAAACAATGGCTCCTAACATTTGTTAATCTTTATTGATCTATGTCATTGTAGAAAAAATTCCTGATCAGGAGTCAGAGCATTAATTCTTTATTTGACTTCAAGTAGATCAACTGCTCATTTGGCCTCATTTTTTTCATCTATAAAACTTAGTAAAAGATAATATACTAAATAAATACTCTTTAAGGTATAGCAGTAGAAGTCTGGAATGCTGGGCAGAAAGCCAATTTCTGTTTTTATATCACAAAAAATTACATTTTTATAGAGCTTTTGGAAGTATTTTCTCACAACTACTCCAAAAGGTATTATGGTGTTCATTTAACAGATGAAGAAACTGAGACAGAAAGAGGTTAAAGTAATAAAGGTACTAAAGATGAGAGTCAGGACTTGAAAACAAGTCTCCCAAACCCTACAATGTGTTATTTTTCCACTTCTACTCAAAAATAAAAACAAAAAAACCCAGCCTCAACTTGAGGTAAAATTATTGAGTACACTTTAAGCATCCTTTTTAATTTTACTCTAATTTCCTCAGACTGTTTTCAATGGGCAGGAAATTTATATAGCAAATAGCTTTTGTGAAAGTATTACATCAAATGTAAAGTGCTATCTGTGAAATATAATTATTACTTACTGACTATATGGCCTGTTGTTTGAAATGCCAGTTCCACAATGTTTCCATCATGATCAGAAGCTGCCTGGTGGAATACTGCAAAGATATTCTTCCAACCTGAGCGAATGTTAGCAGCTTGGGAGTTTACCATCTGAGTTATGCAGCGGATTACCATGTCTCGAATGGTGGGTGATCTTAAAAAAAAGGGACAGTCACATTGTTTGTTCTTCAGGACGTAGGAAAAAGAATTTAACATACCTTCCAACTTAGAATTAATATTCTTTATAATTACCTTAAAGTCATTAAGGCACAACAAACACATCTTACCTTTATCTCTCTCCATGAACTTCACTATCAAATCCCATCAGACTACTCTTTATTGCTATCACTCCCTCAAATATGAGCTTTCCATCTTCTCTGTTAACCTATGTCTAAAATGTCTTTTCATCTTCACTTATTGAATTCACTGATTATCTTTTGAACACCAATTCAAATGTCACCTCATCAGTTTTTGTTCATTTCCCTCCTCAACTGTAACCTTTGAAAGCAAGCACCCTAACACAGTTAAAGCTTTTTCTCTTTTAGTACTTACAAGAGGCATTTTAAAAATTTACATTTAAAATTTAAATATCTACACAGAAAATTTTTAGAAAATTTCTAGAAACTCATTACACCAAAGATTCAAAAAAATCATTCTAGGTAGATCAAAAATCAGGTGACCGCAAACCCTAAAGGATGTGTACTGATATCTAATTATTGTCACATAGACTAATAACACTAAGGGGGTTAATGGGGTTTTTTAAAAACCTATTTTGAAAAACTGGATTCTGAACATATCTCAGTATTCACTAGAAGTCAATCTTTCTCCTTTAGTTATGGTTCACCTTTAGAGTAACTGAATAGGGGCTGGAAATACAGAGGTTGTCTCTTAGGATGAGAGGTTACCAGCTGCTGTCCTTGAATCATAATGACCTAGATATTTTCATACATAATTAATGATTAGAAGAAAAATATATTTGTCTATGGTATTTTTTTGGCAGTAGAATAATAGAATCAATTTGTGGGTAGGGACTCTATCTAAACTTGATTTGATTAGATTCACAATCTATTCCCTATGGAGGAAGGGTTCACTTAGGAATAGGGTAGCATAGTGAATTCAGTAGACCTGACAGTCACATGAAATCACATGTATTAAGAACATGAAATAATCTTCAATAACATGAAATAATCTTCAGTAAGTCATTCCATTTCTGGGCCTTAGTTTTCTTTTCTGTGAAATGAGGGGATGGCACAAGACAATCTTTTATATTTCATTCCACTCTAACAATAAAAATATCGTGGTTGGGATGTAGCGGTTTGTTGTGGAAAGGACTCACACACCTGTTTTTCTTCATAATGTGCTCAAATGGCCTCAAAAAATCCTTTTGGAATCGGAAATTGGCTAACTCTCCCTTCTCAAGAAACTTCATGGACAGCTGCCTCAGTGAATCAACAGCAAAAATGGCGACATCTTCATTAGGATTACATCCCACCTAATAATAAAGACCAGGTGTGAAAAAAATATATAAAGCTTACAAGAATAAAATTATCACCAAACATTTTTAAGAAACTTCTCTAAGGTTACTTTTAGCTCTGGAAGTCTAAGAATCAAGTAGTCCTTTGGGCTCAAAGAAGGCCCTAAGATTTAAAGATTTTTTTCACATTTGCCCACATGACAGGCACAATACAGAGCACAGAAACTCAAAGAAACAGAATATATACAACATATCACGCCTTTTTAAACATTTATTTTGATCATAGTTCAATTTATTATGAGATTTAAGCTCACAGGTCAGTTACATTTTTTCCAGATTATATTACAGCATGAAAATTTGTGTTGTAGCAATTTAACTGCAGTGAAACAGATAATAAAAATGAAAATAACTAGTACTTATATAGTAATTTAAATGCAGAAATCAACTCATATGATCCTCACAACAACCTTATGGTAGATACTATTATTATCATCACTACTTTACAAATGAGATTGAGAGAAATTATGTGACATGGTCACACAGCTATTAAGAATCTGAGGTAGGATTAAAATTCAAGTCTTACTGAGTTTAAGACATTCTATCTACTATACTACCTAAGCTACCTTTAATCACATTTAGAATTAAAATATCCAGAAAAATGGTATTATTATTATTATTATTATTATTATTATTATTATTATTATTATTATTATAAATGGATATTAAGAAGATAGAAACAGGCAAAATATCTAATGCCATTAATTAGAACATCAAATATAAAATACCAAGCATAATAAAATTACAAGGTATAATTCTATAAAAACAATTTTATAAATATCATAGATAAGCAATAATATGAAAAGTTAAGTTACAATAGAAGTTTTGTGATATTAGGCAAGATCTGTCTGATTTTTCTTTTAAGCTTGTCGCTATGGACCAAACAGATGAATATAGACCAGACTGACAATTTACATGTAAAGTTGCTGAAGACAATTAAATTCAAGAAAAGGGCTATAGAGACAAAACCAAGGTTTAGAGACCTAAATTAGACAAATATAAAAATATAATTTGTGAAAAAGAACCTCTGAGGCAAGAAAATAAAATAAAAAAGTATGATTTAAGGTTTTAGAATTGACAATTACAAGAAATTATAGATGAAAATACCCCTCCCCCCATGAATATAGATAGACTTGCTTGGGCGAAAAAGTAAAGGGGAGAAAAAAAAATTAAAATTAAAAAAAAAATAACAGTAATAATTGTAGGTTTGGCCAGGTGGCGCAATGGACGAAGCACCAGCCCTGGAGCCATGAGCACCGGAGTCCATATCCAGCCTTGTAAACCCAATAATCACCCAGCCATGTGACATGCAAGCCACCCGATCCCCACTGCCCTGCAAAAACCAAAAAGAAAGAAAAAAGAAAAAAGACCCAAAATAAAATAAAATAGTAATAATAGTAGGGGTGGCTGGGTGGCAGACAGAGCATTGGCCCTTGAGCTAGGAGTACCTGGGTCCGAATCCGGCCTCAGACACCCAAAGATCACCCTGCTATGTGGCCCCAGGCAGGCCACCCAAGCCCCACTTGCCCTGCACCCTCCCCCAAATAATAATAACAAAAAATGTGCTTCAGTCTTTGTTCCCACACCAACTCTGTCATGGGTGGATCGCATTCTTTATGGTAAGTCCATCGGAAAAGTTACTTCCATATTTTTCCAACGTTGCCATTGCTGATCGAAACTCCCTCCTTTCTTATTTCTCCACTACCACGTACTGTATTTTCTCTCTCCTTTCACTCTGACTCTGCTGTAGGGTCGCTGAGTGGCACAGCAGACAGATCCCTGGTCCTGGGGCCAAGAAGCCCTGAGCCCCCATACCACCCCTTAGGCCCAGAATCCACCTGGCCCCATGGTCCTGGGCAGGCCTTCCAATCCCAGCCCCTTGCAAGAAGTAAAAAAGAAAATGTGTTATATCTGAACACTGTCCCCCCATGGTCCATCCTCTCCTCCTTTATTCACATCCCCACCCCTTCCCCCTGCTCCCCCCTCCTTCTTACTCCAGATGTCTATACCCCATTGAGTATATATGCTGTTTCCTCTCCTAGCCATCTCTGATGAGAGCAAAGGTTCCCTCATTCCCCCTTGCCTCCCCCCTTCCATATCATTGCAATAGCTCATTGTAATAAAAAAAAATCATATTATGTGAAATATCTTGGACTATTCCCCCTCTCCTTTTTCATTCTCCCTTTCCATTTCCCTTTTTTTCCTATTGACTCCATTTTTACACCATATTGTATCTTCAAATTCAGCTTTCTTCTGTGCTTCAACTATAAAAGCTCCCTCTACCTGCTCTATTAACTGAGATGGTTCATATGAATATTATCAGTATCATTTTTCTATACATGCAGTTCATCCTCATTAAGTCCCTCATATTTCCCCCCTCTCCTCCAATCTCCATGCTTCACCTGAGTCCTGTATCTGAAGATCAAACCTTCTTTTCAGCTCTGGCCATTCCAAAAGGAACCTTTGAAATTCTCCTGGTTCATTGAAAGTCCATCTTTTTCCCCTGGAAAAGGACATTCAGCCTTGCTGGGTAGTTCATTCTTGGCTGCATTCTAAGCTCTCTTGCCTTCCGGTATATTGTATTCCAAGCCCTAGGAGCTTCCAATGTAGATGCTGCTAAGTCCTGACTGATCCTGACTGCAGCTCCATGATATTTGAACTGTGTCCTTTTGGCTGCTTGTAATATTTTCTCTTTGACTTGGGAGTTCTGGAACTTGGCTATAATATTCCTAGGGGTTGGTTTTTTGGGATCTCTTTCTCAGGGGGATCGGTGGATTCTCTCCATTTCTATTTTGCCCTCTGTTTCTAGAATGTCAGGGCAATTTTCCTGTAGTAATTCTTTGAAAATGATGTTAAGGCTCTTTTCCTGATCATGACTTTCAGGTATTCCAATAATTTTCAAATTATCTTTCCTAAGTCTGTTTTCCATATCAGTTGTTTTTTCAATGAGATATTTCACATTTTCTTCTAATTTTTCATTTTTTTGGTTTTGAAGTATTGATTCCTGATTTCTGGTAAATTCATCAATCTCCCTGAATTCTATTCTTTGTCTGAAGGATTTATTCTCCTCAGAGAGTTTTCTTATCTCTTTTTCCATCTGGCCAATTTTGCTTTTTAAAGCATTCTTCTCCTCAATAACTTTTTGAACTGTTTTAACCATTTGACCTAAGCTGTTTTTTAGCATGCTATTTTCTTCAGCATTTTTTTGGATTTCCTTGACTAAGCTGCTGACTTCATTTTCATGTTTTTCCTGCATCTCTCTCCTTTCTTTTCCCAGATTTTCTTCCAACTCCCTCATTTGATTTCAAAGTCTTTTTTGAGCTCTATCATAGCCTGAGCCCAATTTCTGTTTTTCTTGGAGTCTTTAGATGTAGGAGCTTGTGCTTCCTCATCTTCAGACTGAGTATTTTGATCCTTCTTGGGCTCATTTGCAAAATATTTCTCAATGGTCTTCCTCTTATTTCTTTGCTTGTTCATTTTCCCAGCCTAAGCCTGTTTTTTTGGGGTGCTTCCTGAGCTTTTGGGACACTCCCACAAGGGTCTCAGTGTGTGAGGTTCTGTCCTCCCTCCTAGTCAGTGAATGAACATAAACGCCCCCCTCTGCCACGGGGCTGAGGTGGGAGGGGGCCTGCTGTTCTATGGTGGGGGCCTAGACTGTGATCAGGATCTGAATGTGGTCAGAGCCCCAGAGTCCTGTTCCAGGGGCAGAGGACAGGAGCTCTGAAGTCTCTCTCTCTTCACTCCCCTCCCTCAGCTCAATGGGCTCATGCCCTGGGGGCTCCTGCTTACCAGCTCTGCTTGCTTCTGTTTCCTGGATCAGGGCTGGGGAAAGACCATGCTGCTTGCTGTGTGCCCTGAGGGCTGGGCTCCACGTGCTTGCTCTGGCAGACGTCCAGTGCTGTTCCCCCACTTTGTGCTGGTGCTCCCTGGGGTGCAGCTCAGGAGACTCCCCCGCTGCTATGAGCCGCAGCTCCCAGCGCCCTGGGGCTGCCTTGGGGAGGCTGAAGTTCTTTGGCTCTGGTGGACCACCCCTCCAACCCTGGGGAGCAGAGCCTTTCTGCTCTTTTCCAGGTTACCTTGAGTAGGAGAACTGCCTCACTGGGTCCCTTTGTGGGTTCTGTCCCTCGAAAGTTTAGTTAGAGTCCTTAGTTTATGAGTTTTTATCAGAGAGCTCCCTTCATGTCACCATCTTGGCTCTGCCCCCCCAATTATTCTTTATAGTGCAGAATAAAAGAGACCAGTATAGTAAATTTCCTTAACATGGCAGAAGTGTGGCATTCCACATAGTAGCCTCCCAGTCCCAGGGCACCCTCTACAAAGAAGGGAGGGAGCTATATTATAGCTCCTCTATGAATCCAGGGTTGATTACAGTAATTTCACAGTATCGAGGGGTTTTGTTTTTATTTTTGTATTGCTGCTGCTTAGCACAGGGCCTATCATATAGTAAGGGCTTAATAAATACATAATGGGTAACTGATTTAAGCTAGTTCAGTTTGTGTCATTCTTTGTTTCTCTGTAGTCATCATATTTGTTTCATCTAGGACAATAAGAATATGCTTTCTCTGAAACAGTAAGTATGCACTTTTGTTTCCAGACTCTTTGGTATAACAAAAAGTGCTATAAATATTTTGAGATAAATGAAGCTGTGTTTTTTTTTCCACTGATGTACCTGACGTGTCTCTACCTAGCAAAGGATATAGATACTTTTTAGTAACTTATTTCTCATAATTCCAATTTGTTTTCAATATGGCTAAATTGGCTAAATCTTAGTTATAAAATCAGTGCATCTGTCTTTCCAACACTGACTAATTTCATTGTTTTTGGCATCTCTGTGGACATGAAGAAGAACCTCAGAGTTGTTTTTGACTTGCATTACCTTACTGAATTGAGCAATATGCACTTGTATGCCAATCTCACTAAAGGGATATTTTCTCATTGTGTAGTAGTTTGTTGTTGATGTGTTAGCTCTCTTTCAGACTCTTTAGTCAGTTTCCTCATTAGTGTTTAAATCTGTCTTTTGTCCTCCAAAGCATGTACACATGCTTCTTGCTTCTTCTACTTTAAGATTAATTTATCACTTTCAAAACTTTGAAATAGATTCACTTTTCCATTTTAGGGAAAGGTCATTTCAATCATTAATTTGTTGTTTCTAGACCAAGGTCACTGCTGTCATCAGTTTGTTTCACAAACTGAGATTCTCATTTCTCTCTTCAACCCCCCCTCATTTCTCTTAAGGATTGATTAATACACCATTTGCCATCTGGGCTTGGGTGACCTTACTAATCTCAACTACTAGGTCTCCAGGCCTTGCTATTGCTCCTCTTCCCTGTTCAGAGAAAGGTTTTTCGTTTTATTTATAGGTTTCACTGCTACAAAAATATTCTGGAGAAAAAAATTCTTACATGTTTTTAAAAAACTTTTTTTTTAGTGTCAAAGCAGTGTGGTATAATGGAAAAATTACTGACTTTGAAGTCAAAGAATATGGGTTCAACTCTCACCTCAAATAACTACTATTACCTGTGTCACCTTAGGTACATCACATCAATCCTGTGGAATACTATAAAATAGTGGAAATGGGCTCTGAGGTCTCTTCTAGCTCTAGGAATATATACCCTTTTAAGATTCTGACATTATGATTATGGAATAGTATCAGAAAGTTTGAAGTGACATGTACTGTTAATAACAAATACAACAACAATGATAGACACAATAAGATGATTTTCATGACCCAAATCTAGATATAGACAAGATAACAGCTATCTCCGAAAATTTTACTTACAGTGATCCTAATATGCATGTTTCATGTTTGGTTTATTTAAATCCCCAAAACTTATTTTACAGGAATTGATTCCAGTCATGTCTCCCTCATCTATTAGCTGAGATTTCATATATATATATATATACTTTTTAATATATAATATATATTTTTTACATATTTAGTTATTTAATATAACCATATATTATATGTAATATATTTTAATATATATATAACAAGACCTAGAAAAAACAAGGGATGACTGATGGATAGCCTATATATACCATATTGACATCCTTACAATGTCAATGGAAAACAGGAAAGTCCTCTATGCAACCCATTATACCAGGTGGTCCTATTGCTTTAAATTTATGGGAATGTGGACAAGACTGGCCCAGGAAAGGCAAGTAAGGATGAACTGTAGTCTGTAGTCTTGGAAAGAGCCTCTACAATGACGGAATCACAAATGCATCTAAGTAAATATATTGTGTTGGCCTATTTATCTAGCAAATTGAAATAGTTTTGACTCCTTTTTCATTCAACATGCTAAACATTTCTTCACAGCTACCTTAATGTGGATCCTTGGAAAACCTACTCTACACATTTGCTAAGCAAAGAGAGGGCTGCCCATCCCTCTACTGCTTCTTCATCTTGGAGTCAGGTCCTAAAAATCTCCTCTCCATATGCCTCTCTAGTAGAGGTTCTAAAGATCTGGATGGCATCATGGAAGAAGTCCTTCTGGAGGATACAGTGTTTTATACTCTTCCTATGTGTATATGTTGTTTCTCTATCAAAATGTGAGCTCTTCAAGACAAGATGTTCACTCTTCACTTATATCCACAGTGCTTATTATACCACCTCACACATGAGCAGCACTTAATAAATGGTTGCTGAGTAATTACTTAGCCCCAGGGGCAGACCTAGAAGCAACAGAGTGAAGCTGAAAAGGGGCAGATTAAAGTAGACATAAGGAAACCTTTCTCAGTAATGAAAGTTGTCCAAAAATAAACTGCACTACTTTTGTAGAAAGGGAGTTTCCCAACCAATGGAGGTCTTCAAGCAGAGGTTACATCTCTCAGGGGCATCTTTGAGGGGATTTTTGTTCAGGATAGATATTCTTAGATATTATAATTCTTTAAGATCACCAAGTATAACAATGAAACAAAAACAGAGATTTTAAAGGGGAACTGCCAACAAATTAGACTGGTGATAGATACAGGATGGTGTGGAAACAGGAAGACCAGATATCTTATTGCAATCATTCATCTGAGAAATGAAGAGTTTAGAAGAGGGTGGGAATAGTGGATATATTTGACAAAGGAAGAAGTAACTGGACTTGATAACTAGTTGAAAATATCTAGAGATAAGACAAAGATGTTTCATTTCAAAATCAGGATGACCAGAGAAAAGTAGTAGTAGCAGAAGTTCAGTCATTATAATACATTGTAATATAATGGTAATATACATGTAATAATTGTAATATGATTACAATAAAAAGTTTATAGCATTATAAACAGAAAGCCAGTCTTGGAAGAAGGAAGATGTGGGTTCCAATCTTACTCCAAACACAAAATGACTGTATTATCATGGGTTGATAATCTAATCTAATCTCTCAGGTAACTTTCTAAGACTAAGCAATAGATGAACTGCTAATCTGATCAGAGGAGGCAGTTTCCATGCAAGAATTTCCTACATATAAAATGGTACCTCTGGATCTGTTGTCCTTTGCCACCAAAATTAATATATCAAACAGCCCATACAAACACACATTCATATCAAAACATTGATTATATGAACGTTCTGGCTGTTTGAATTCCTGAAAAAGAAGGGTTTCTCATAATATTTTTGATACAATTAGAGTTTCAATTCACTTGAGACAAAATTATTCAATGAAATAGGGTGTTAGTACTAGAAACCTGTTAGGTCATTACTTAACAAAAATGTGGAAATATACCTAAAATTTAGATAAGCCTGATGCTAGGTAATTTTTAAATGATATTCAGAAAATGGACAGGGATTATTTCCAGGTTTGAAAACTTACCTTATTAAAATGATCTCCAATCACTTGCCATATCCGTGACCACTGCAATCTAATTCTATTCATATTATAGTATGAAATTTCCACAATTTTCTGCAAGCTGAACATTCGTGGATGATGAGGTGAAGCCAGCTCATCCATGGACACAGCGCACAGCCAACGGACAAAGTCAACTATAGGCAAAGATTATCCAGAAATAAATAACTAAGCTAGTACTTTTCAGGTACTTTCAAACTAGAAGCACTCATAAGTTTTCTAGGAAGTCAAATATACATACCTATTGCATTTCCATCTAGTCTAGTAGATCCAGTAAATATTCTGTGGATTCAATTAAATATATATTAAAATTCTGTTTTATTTTCTGTGACTTACACAATTTTTAAAAAAGAGAATTTGTGAGGATTGGATGTGGAACAACAGCTAAACTGTAACTACCTTATTCATGAATTATAATACAAGACAGATATAAAATAGAAAGATGATTAAAATTAGTTGATGAGGAATGCTTATAAGTAAAAACTGACTACTTATAAGAAAAGTAAAAAGGCAGCAAAAGGGTGAAAGAATAGCTTTCCAAACTCCCATGCGTGTAACCGTAAAGGGAAAATGAAAACTCTAGAAGATGGAAGAATAAGTGGTAACATTAAGCATGATAAAAGGGAAGGAGAGTTTCAAAAGGAACCTTGAAATTATTATTACTTAGACTTTGGCATTCGATATAGATTAGTGAATAAGTGCTATGAATAAAATAAGCCAAAAAAAGGATGGAAGTTTATCTACATGTACACAGTAGGACATTCACCAAATGACTATAAAGTGTTTCAGATATATCTGTCTGCTCCATACCAACTCTTGAGGGTAGTGGAAAGAAAGCTGTTTGGATTCAGAGGACCAAGGTTCAAAACCTAGTTCTGTCACTTATTACCTATAGGAGCTAGGTCAAATTATTATTATTTTTTTTGCAAGGCAAATGGGGTTAAGTGGCTTGCCCAACGCCACACAGCTAGGTAATTATTAAGTGTCTGAGACCGGATTGAACCCAGGTACTCCTGACTCCAGGCCCGGTACTTTACCCACTGCACCACCTAGCCGCCCCTTGGTCAAATAATTTGCCCATTCCAAATCTGTTTCCCTTTGTAAAATAATGAGGTCAGATTTAATAAGTTCTAAAGATCTTTTTAGCTCTAAATCCTATGAGCCTCTAAGTCAAATTATCAGGTCATAAATTTAGCTATGAGAAGGATATATACAGTTCATTAGTTCATGAGCTCTTAATTCTTTTTTGTGTGAAAGACTCTTTTTGGCAATATAGAACCCCCTTCTCAGAATATTTTAAATGCATAAAATATACATAGAATTCCAAAAGAAAACAGAAGATAATTAAAATAAAGATGTATGTTATTTTCCCTCATCAAAGTTCATCTTTTCATTGAAATCTATTCCTAGGTGAAGAACTTTTGATATAATCAAAAACTCTTTATTTTACAAATGAGGAAAGGGTATATAACCTACACTGGGCAGTGTTGCTCAAATAGTGACTGAGTCATTTATTGTTCAGTGTACACCTTAAAATAATGGTGGGTCATGCATGTTTGCAAAGAGATAGAATCATGTCTACTTTGTCATGGATTTAAGTGTAAAATTTTCTAAACTGTAACCCCCCCCCCCCAAAAAAAGATTGAGCTGAGAGACAAAATTTGCAACATAAATATTTATAGTTTGGGGAAAAGAATGAGAAACTATTATTTTTGACCCTGTCACCTCCTCATTATCCAGTTAAGCCTTAGTTGCCTCTCAAGACTTATCAAATAAAGAGAGATAACTTGGGTGCTCTGTAAAGCAAGATCCTTACAAGGCTGGTTCTTTTGGTGCCACACTGCATGCACAGGATGGCACAAAAGAAAGAACACTGGCCTTGGGAGCCAAAAACTCTGGTACAAATTACAGCTGGGAGTCAACTAGCTTGGGAACCACAAGGCCAATCATTTCTTCTGCCTGAGCTTCAGTTTCCTCATATGCTATATGCCAAACAGAGGTACTAGGAGTGAATGTTTATTCTCAGGAAATATAAATTAGTTTTAATAGTAGTCTGTCATACAGAGTTGGGATTATTCATTAGTTTATATCAGTGCTATCCAAATGAGGCAAAACTAAATGTTTTAGTAAACAAAGCTGAGTTACCACAGAGCTCTCACTAAAATGGCAAAATCAAAATATATCATCCATTGTTTTAATAAAAAACTTTAAAAAATAAGGTTGGACAGCCCTGGCTTATATGATTCCAGTTTCCTGATCAGCAGAGGCTTCTCTTTCCTAAAAGAACATCCTCCCATGGGGAAATAATCCCAACTATCTTTTTTTTGCAAGGCAATGTGGTTAAATGGCTTGCCCAAGGCCACACAGCTAGGTAATTATTAAGTGTCTGAGGTCAGATTTGAACTCAAGTACTCCTGATTCCAGGGGCAGTGCTCTATCCACTGCGCCACTGCGCCACCTAGCCAACCCCCCCCAAACTATCTTTTAAGTCTTATTAGAAGAGAAAAGCATTACCTGTCCACTGCCACGACCACACTTTGAGAGCTTGTCTCACCAACTGATTCCTGAATGCTGGCCATCTGTCTTTTGTCCACTCCACCACCAACTAAGTTACCTGAAAAATGACAAATATGTGTGTATGTGTGTGTATTATTTTATACACACACACATACACACACACACACACACACACGTAAATTCTATGTGAGATAAGTTGTTATCTTCTTGATTTTGTGCTAAGGCATTATAAACTTATTTCACTATAACCATAGGAAAAATATCATTTGGTTATCTAAAAAAACTAAGAAAGACCCCCTGCCTTGAAGTGAATTAAGGGAGGCAGCATGAAGCTGTGAACAAAGACATAGCCTGAGTCAGATCCTATCTTTGAATGGGCAGGTCCTCAGTCACTCAACTCCCTCAAACTAGACATTTTAGAGAAGGGGGCCACCCTGCTTCAGCAGAGGGAGCTTCCTTTTCCCAATGATAGTAGAGGTCCATTCCTTATCCCTTTACTCCCAAATACATAACTCTTTAAAATACCCCTTTGGCCCCAAACACAAAGAAATTAATGAAATATATGCTAACATGGGGTCGGCTAGGTGGCGCAGTGGATAGAGCACTGGCCTTGGAGTCAGGAGTACCTGAGTTCAAATCTTGCCTCAGATACTTAATAATTACCTAACTGTGTGGCCTTGGGCAAGCCACTTAACCCCATTCCCTTGAAAAAAAAAAATCTAAAAAAAAAAGAAATATATGCTAACACTCATCTGGGGACCATTACAAGTGACAGGTTCTACTCTACCTCTTTTCATGCTAGTTAATTCAAATTAATTGCATGTGAGGATTCTCTCAGGTATGCTAAAAGTCATTTCATGACTACCCCACCTCATTCTTGGGTCACACACACATCCCGATTATGTCTGATTCATGAAAAAGTTGAGTAAACTTGTAATAATTAGACTGAACAACTCTGGTTATCATTTAGGACCTCATATTCTAAGAAGTACTTCTACTTTATAAAGAAAAGCCAATCTCCTTCTTCCATACTTCAATTTCAGGTATACTTATTGCCAATCATTGTAAAGATAATTGGACTTAACTAAGACACACCTATAAATTACTAAAGCAGAAAGTCAAATGAGTTAGAATCCCCCAAATCAAAGTATCAATAGATACTGTATGGTCCTCCTGAGATAAAAATTAAAAGTGTTTCTAACACCCAATGTCACTTTGGGCATGAAGAAAATATAACTTTTCCCAATTTAGCAAATAGAATAAATAACTTATTTTGCTGATTTTTAAAAGATAAGATATACTCAACAGTCAATCATGATCAAGGTAGTTGAAAGCAGCACTATCAAGTATCATGAGAAACAAATCATGACAGCACTGGCAAAATGATAAATATTTATCTTGCTTCAATTGCAAATGTACATCCACAAGTTGTCAGGCTTATCATGTTACCTAATCCCAGGCCCATGAACTCTTCTCCAGCTGATGTGTAGCCCTTCAGACTACTCTCTCTTTCACGTCCAGATCCAGACAAGTAGCGAGTCTTCACCCCAGTTCCTATCAGTTGAGCAAGCTCCAGTTGGCTAATACATTTCAAGATCTACCCAAAACAAGAGTACCCAGTAGAGAATCATAATGTTAAAAGTTTGAAATAAAGTCCTTTTATTCTGCAAGAAAACATTTTATAATTCCCCTCTCAGGACAGAAATAAATATGTTTATCAAAAGAATTAGAATGGTGAGGCCAAAATGGTATGAGATAAAGAGGGATGCACCTGCTGATATACTTTAAGCTGTGAGTGTTCTGTGACCAAATTAGTTTGGGAAATGCTAGTTTTTAAAAGTATAGGCAAGAAGGCAGACAGACAATATTCCTAAGAGAACAGAAGACCAAACATAGTTTTAGGCTACTTAAATATAGAGAAATGTCAGGAGGTGTACTATAATGCCAAAAAACCTACCTCATGCCAGGAGTTTCCAAGGTAATTGCCATCAGTATGAGCTACTGTAATAAGTGTCTTGATGGTATCAATGTTTTTCTGTTTCATCTCTGTAATACTGGAGCTAGCTGTCAACAGGGAGAAACGTGCAAGTGCTTGGACGTAAGCATCTCGTTCCAGCTAAAAATGGAAGGAGAGAAGAAAGTTAATCAACCTTCAATCATTCAGTAAATCAATTAGTATCTAAGCACAGATGATATGTCAGAGACTAAAGTCGAGAAGCAAGAATGGCAGTGAAGACAATTGTTGTTCTTCGGTCATGAATTTTCATTCATGTCAAACTTGGAGTTGAAGACATATTCTGTCTCCACCCTCAAGTGCCTGTGTAGCTGTGGGCAAATCACAAGTTCTCTGAACCTCCATTTCCTGTACTAAAAATATGAATGACAGTTTCACTAACCTGCAGCAGTGTGTAACAAGTGTTTCCTTTGTGCCTGCTATGTGACAAGCCCTATGCTGGACATGGGAGTTACAAAAGCAAATATGCAGCCTCTTAACTCTGGAGGAAGGTATGGTAGGAGCTACTGTGAACAACAGCAAAAGATGCCTACATTTACACTACATCATTTAGTTATAAGGCAATGAAACCCATCTTCTCAGGTGAACTTCAAAGCAATTTTGAGAAATAGAACAAATTTTCATTATTTGTATTTTACAGATGAAGAAACTAAGTCCTAGGAAGGTTCAGAGACTTTCCTAATGTATCCCAGAGATTGCAAGCTACTGAACCTCAAGCCTGGGTTCCTAGGGTTCTTTCAAGTCTCAACCAAATGCTAACTTAGGCATCATGCCTTATAATTATAATTGGAGTTTTGGAACAGGCTTTGTTGTTCCCAGACAACAGAAAGCCACTGCACAGTTCATATAGAGGACAACATTAAAAATAATTAGCCAAAGCTAGATGATATAGCAGACAGAAGATATGCCAAATCTAAAGTCAGAAGACTCATCTTCTTGAGTTCACATCTGGCCTCAGATACTTCCTAGCTGTGTGAACCTGGACAAGTCATTCAATATTACTGCTTTCCTTTGTAATTCTTTGTATTTTACTTGATGCATTTAAAAACCTTATTCTTAGGAGGGCTCCCAGTTCTCATGAGACCACCAGAGAGGTCCATGACATGAGCAAGGAAAAGAATCCGTGTATTAGAGTGTGGTTAGCCAAGAAATTCTGTATTAACTACATATGAACCAATCAGAAACATAAACAAATAAAAACAGGATAGTCTATGACTTCTCAGGTAACAAAACCACTATAAATGTTATTTTACAAATTTTCTGTGGTTCCAAATTCCTGGATGTGAAGTCTGAAGCCTCCCAGACCTCAGTGAGAGACACACACACCTGCATTCCAAAGATACAAGCTATCCGGATTGCACATCTTATCCCTTCTAAGCACAGAGATGCCACTTCAGTCTCATCACAGTTTTGAAGTCCGATACTGTACGCAGCCAACAGAGGAGTCCACACCAACTGGCAAAAAGAAAAAGGTTATCTTTTAATGTCATTTCAAACCCTCAACAATAATCTTTCTAGAATGAGAAACTAGAAATAACCCACCTGTGACCCTCCTTTATTATGAAAGAAAAGAAGTAAAAACATCTGACACCAAAAACATTCTGACATAAAACATACTACCTTAGTGGATTCCTTTCCCTCTGCTGTTAGGAGGGAAGATTATATTTCATTGTGTATTCTCCAAAGTTGTTTCCTTTCAGTGATTTTTTTCTCCCCCCCCACTTATGCTGTTTATACTGCTATTTTGGTTCTGGAAACCTCTTCTTTTCTCTCCCTATACTATTACATTTCGTGATCTCATCAGCTCCCATGGATTCAATGAACAATTATTCTAAATTCAATGATCAGTTATTCAACTATGATTACTGATGATTCTCAGATCTCTTTATCCAGCCTTATCTCTCCTGGCTAGGAGAGAAATATTGTCTACTCTAGTCATGCATCTCAAGCATCCTATTAGTCATCTCTAAGTTGGCTGTCCTATAGACACAAACTTAACTGAATATCTCTGTTCCACCCTCCATCACCCCAAATTTTTATCTCTTCCTAATTTTCTTATTATTATAAAGGAAACCACCACCTTCCCAGTGACTCAGGCAGGTAACCCAGGAGTCTATAGATAGATGGATAGATACTTCTTTCTTTCCTCTGACAATGGCACCATCCTGCTGTCATAACCTCATTCCAGGACTATAAAAACAGCCATCTAGTTGTAATCAGGGCCTCAGTTCTTTCTCCACTCTAGTCTGCTATCAAATTAATCTTCATTAGGCATAAATTTGAGCATGTCATGTTTTTTATTCAATAAACTACTATGGTTTACTATTTTATTTTTATTAAATTGTTTTAAGTTGAACTTTTTATTTCATTTTCAGTTCCAAATTCTCTTGCCCCCATCCACCTCCCAATCATTGGGAAAAACAAAACCCAGTACAAATATGCATAGTCATGCAAAATAAATTTTTTTAACATCAACATCAGTCATGTTTTGTTTTGTTTTTAAAACAAGGAAAAAATATATTTCAATCTTTACCCTGAATTCTTATGAACTGTAGTGGGTTATTTTGTTACTTAGAATAACTAAATATTTCACAGGTGATTATTTTATACAATATTGTTGTTAATCTGTGTAAATTAGTTTCCTAGGTTTGCTCACTTCACTCTTTATCAGTTCATATATGCCTCCCCAGGTTTCTCTGAAACTATCCTCTTCATCTTTTCTTGGATTAGCACAACAGTACTCTTATCACATTTATACATCATAACTTGTTTGATCATTCTGCATTTCCTATCATTTTCCAAGTCCCCAACACAATAAAGAGTTGCTATAAAAATTTAGACTATATGTGTTTTTATTATTTTTTTTATTAGGGCTTTGTTTTTTTGCAAGGCAAATGAGGTTAAGTGGATTGCCCAAGGCCACAAAACAAGGTAATTATTAAGTATCTGAGGCTGGATTTGAACTCAGGTACTCTTGACTCCAGGGCCAGTGCTCTATCCACTGCACTACCTAGCTGCCCTTAGACCATATGTTTTTAATGACATATAGTTGGGCAAATAATGCCAAATGACTCTTTTTATTTCTTCTTCATTTATTAAAAATTATTTTTTCATTATTGTTATTAGAAATTTGATGTTTGGGTTTTTTTTTTTAGGTCTTTGCAAAGCAAATGGGGTTAACTGGCTTGACCAAGGCCACACAGCTAGGTCATTATTAAGTGTCTGAGACCGGATTTGAACCCAGGTACTCCTGACTCCAGGGCCAGTGCTTTATCCACTGTGCCACCTAGCCGCCCCTTGGGTTTTTTCTTTTTAAAAAAGACAAATTAGCCAATGTCTTATCTATTTTATTGTTTTTTTTAAAAACCAGCTCCTAATTTTATTAATTCAATGATTTACTTCCAGTTTTGTTAATCTCTCCTTTGATTGTAATATTTTTATTACGGCATTTAAGATTTTAAAAATTTGTTGGTTTCCAGTTTTTTTTTTTGGTCACAAGCCCAAATTATAGATCTGCTCCTTCTTTTACTGGTAAGTGTTTAAAGATAAAGTTTTCCCCTTAAGTAATGTTTTAGCTACATCTCACAAATTTTGTTATGTTGTCTCATTGATATTACTATTTTTATGATTTGTTCTTTGACCAATCAATTATTTCAGATTGAGTCATTTTGTTTCCAATTAATTTTTTATTCTTCAAAGGCCCTTTGTTGACTTTGCTTAGCCCAGCACCTATCAGGGATTTATTAAGTGTATACTAATTGAATATAATTCTTATTGCATCATAGAAAAAAAGGCATTTAATATTTTTGCTTTTCTACCTTTGTGAGGTTTTTATGACTTATTATATAATTAATTTTTGTGAAGATAGCATATATAACTAAGAAATAGGTATACATTTCCGTTTCTTCACATTTAACATTCTCCAAATATCTAATAGATCTACTTTTGTAAAATTCTAATCCCATAGCTACATTTCCTCTGTTTGTTTGCAACCACTCCTATCTGCCCTGGAACTGGTAACAGATGACAGAATTCTAAAGATGGTCTCCTGTCCTGCTGTTCTGTCTCAGGGCTCCTTTTCTGTCCCTGGGAATTGGAATGCTCCCTGTCTCTGACACCAACACACTAATTTACTGGCCATTTCCCACCCTGGTAAATGCAAACCTCTTTATTGGTCTTCATAAGTTATGCTGGGCTGAAAAAATGACTTGCTATGACTTTTTCTGGGCTTTTCTATTAGAACTTGATTTTATGTTTATTATGAATTGTCACATTTTTTTCAGCATATTTAATTGTATACTTCTCATTTTTCTAAAGAGTAGGGACTATTTGTTCATTTCTCTGTGACACTTAGCACCCAGCATAGGATCATCCATATGAAAGGTACTCAAAAAGTCTTATGAATAAATCCACCCATGTCAAGGTGTAACTATTTCATAAATTTTTAAGCATTAAAAAGCAATCTATTGGGGCGGCTAGGTGGCACACTAGACAGAACACCGGCCCTGGAGTAAGGAGTCCCTGAGTTCAAATCCGGCCTCAGACACTTAATAATTACCTAGCTGTGTGGCCTTGGGCAAGCCACTTAACCCCATTTGCCTTGCAAAAACCTAAAAAAAAAAAGCAGTCTATCCTCATTTTACAATACTTGATTCTCAGGGCTCAATTTCTGAGCCAAACTGGATTATGACCTACCTCCAATTTCATCATACTCTTTTTTTGGTGTCTATACACTCATGCAAGTCATTCCCCATGCTTGGAAAAGATTCTTGGTCTAGCTCCTGATCCCTGGTCTTCTAAATTAAATTCTTCTCCTTTCAACGACTCGTTCAGGTCCAGGTCCAGGATGCCTTTCCTGTCCCTAATAGTTAAAGACAATCCTTCTCACTTCCCCTAATCCCTTGTGCATCTCTGTTTGACCTCTTCTATACAACTGATTATTTTCTAAGTCATACATACTTATTTTTTTTGTATTTCAAGAGTTGCAATGGCCAAAAAACAACTTCAGTCTTCTGATGATATGCGTTTTTATTCAGCTAAGCTAGTTCCTCAAATTGCAGACACAGTCACTGGGCCTATTCTCAAAATTTTTTCTAACTTTCTTGAACCTATGAAAGCTTGTACTCTACTAACACAGGTTTGAGAAATCAATTGAAGGTTACCTTCAAATGGGAATGAAGTATCAGAGTGAGAGTCTGTCAGTGAAGGAGGTAGTTATAACAAAGAGTCCCCAGATCAAGATAATTATCATTATATAAAAACATATCTCATTCTCCTCCTTCATCTTCCTTCAATAAAAGCATCATTTTCTTGAAAGTAACTCATTTCACCTCTGAATCCCCAGCTCCTGGTACAATAACTCCCACAATGCACTTGTTCAACATATAAGAATTTATAAGCACTACGTGCCAGGCACTACACTAGGCAGGAAGGATGCCAACACAAAGAAAGAAAAATCTCAACTATCCAAGAGCTTTCAATTCAATTTGGAGAGAAAATATGTACATAAAAATATGGAAAATATAGCAAAAACTGCAAAGTAGCTTGGTAGGAAGGCAGTTCATATAGGTGTCAGTTCTTGAGCTGGGGGCCTGGCAAGGAGAGCACACCCAGCCTGGGGGAGAAGTCAGCAAACACATGGAGAAGACACAGAGCACTAGGAAAAGCAGAAGGAAGCCAGCCTGGCTGGGTTACAGAGCCCAGGTGGAACCTGATATGGGCCCATACAAAGCTACTGGAGTCTGAGTGGTAATGCATCCAAGTAGTGTTTGAGGGAAATCATTTTGGGAAAAGTATTTATTTAGGATGGATTAGACTAAGAAGAAACTTGAGGAAAGGAGACAGCTAGGAAGCTGTCTAATATAGCGCACCTGAACTAAAGGGAAAGCATCAAATGTGAAAGATGTTGCAGAAGTCCACTAGTTGTGTGGAGAGAGGATAGTGATGAGTCAAGGATGACACTGCAGTAATGAGCTGGGAGCCTAGCAGGATGTGGTCCCTTTAACAATACTAGGGAAATTCTGAGGGGAAAAAAATAAGTTTTTCGGGAGAAAAGATGATTATTTTAGATATGAGGAATCTGAGATGTTTCCGGGATATCCAATATGTTCAACTGACAATCAGTAACATAGAATTGAACTCAGGAGAGATTGCAGGGCGATCTGGTTACCCATACACATGTACATATATGTGTGTGGTTTGTTTACATAGACACAAGGGCAGTTAGGTGGCGCAGTGGATAGAGTGGATAGAGTCTTAAGAGTCAAGAAGACAGGAGTTTGCCTCTGACCTCAGATACTTGACTCTCACTACCATGTGAGTTAGGTGGCACAGTGGATAGAGTGGATAGAGTGGATAGAGTCTTAGGAGTCAAGAAGACAGGAGTTTGCCTCTGACCTCAGATACTTGACTCTCACTACCATGTGACCTTGGGCAAATCTACCCCTTCCTCACTTAACTTCCTGAGGAACTCACCTTGAACATGGGCCTGACATGGTCCAGGTGTGTGGCACTTGTGAAAGGTGCTTTGGCATGACTTACAGCTTCCATCAGAGCTTTAGCAGTTTTGGCCATTTGTTCCATTTCCAAATTGTAAAGTAATCTCCTCTGCTTTTCGTTAGCTACACCTGTGAAGATACATAGCAATATGAGATTCATGTGTTCTCCAAATGAGAATGATCAAAGAATGTAAACAGGCAATTTTCAAAGGAAGAATTAAAAGCTATCAATAATTATATGGGGGGGAAAAAAAGCTCCAAATTATAATTAGAGTAAAGCAGCTCTGAGGTTGAATGTCACACAAGACTGGCAAAGATGACATAAATGGAAAATAACAAACCACAGGGACTTTAAGAAAACAGGTAAATTAATGCATTGTTAGTGGAGCCAGAAGTGGGCCTGGGAACTATAGAAATATATATAAATAGGGGCGGCTAGGTGGTGTAGTGGATAAAGCACTGGCCCTGGAGTCAGGAGTACCTGGTTCAAATCCGGTCTCAGACACTTAATAATTACCTAGCCATGTGGCCTTGGGCAAGCCACTTAACCCCATCTGCCTTGCAAAAAAAAAAAAAAAAAAAAAACCAACACAAAAAACCCTAAAAAAAAGTAATATATATATATAACTATATATAATATACCAAGATCATGATAAAACCATATATGTTTTAACCCAGCAAAATCACTACTAGGCATATACTCTAAAAGGGTTGTTTATAACTGAGGAACTCAAAAAAATTATGGTACATTAGTATAATATAATATTACTACACTCTGAGAAAAGATGAAAAAGACATTTTCAAAATCGTGGGCAGCATGAATAGATGCTCAGTTGAATGAACAGAACCAGGAGAGAAACTGATGATCAACAACTTTGAGAAATTTAAGAATGATGACCAATTCAATGACCAAAGACAATTACAGAGGATACATGATGAATCATGTTCCCTACCTCTTGAATGAGAGGCAATAGTCTCAAAATATAGAATGAAACATCCATTGGTAGTCAAGACCAATGTGAGAATTTTTTTTTCTTTG
The DNA here is from genome assembly GCF_037893015.1 of Macrotis lagotis. Lineage (NCBI taxonomy): Eukaryota > Metazoa > Chordata > Mammalia > Peramelemorphia > Peramelidae > Macrotis > Macrotis lagotis. The sequence goes on along the minus strand of NC_133658.1, from coordinate 251,347,335 downwards.
ACTTGGAATATTGGCGGGGGGGTTGCAAAGCAATAGAGTTAAGTGACTTGCCTAAGGTCACACTGCTAGGTAATTATTATTAAGTGTCTAAGACCGGATTTGAACTCAGGTACTCCTGATTCAGGGGCCGGTGCTCTATACACTTTGCCACCTAGCCAGCCCCGGAATATTTATTTTAAAAGTTTTCTTTTTTTTTTTCAATTTGGGAAGAAGAGGTGAAAGGGAGAAAAAATAACAATAAATACTTGTCAATTGAGGGGAAAAAAAGATGAGATCAATGTGTTTATTGTAATGACCAAGTGACTGGATTCTGAACCTTCCAAGAGGTAAAGCCATCTCGAAAATTTGAGGGAAAGTTTTGATTAAGAAACCAGGATTCTTTTTTTTCTGCTTGGACTCCATTCAATAATGTAATTTAGCCCATAAACCTAGAACAGCTTTAAATTACTTCTGGTTGCTAATATCAAATAAAAGACTATTATGAAAGAAATAATAATAGTAATTATTTTAATATCTGATTTTTTAATGGAAATATGTGGATTTATAAAATCAAAATCTAAAAGCATGGATTTATTTATACATTCTCAGAAAAATCATTGCATGAAAAAAAAATTTACTTGAAGGCTTACTCTGCTTATTAGATTTAGTGGCAATTGTGTGCTCTTTTGTTTCTTTCATTGCAATTTTCTTTCCTTCTATCTCTTCATAAATAGTGGAGAGATATTCCTCTGGCAAATCTTTACTGTCATTGATTCCTCGATTCATTTTAATATATTGTTCTTTTGTCATTTTATTCTTGACCTGAAAAGAAAGATTTTTAAAATTACTTTGAAAATTTGACAGTCTGAGAAAAGTTATACTCTACAAGATGAAAAGTATTAGCAAGTACTTTACCTGAGGACTGTGTAAATCTGTTGTAAGCATAATAATTGAATATGCCAATACATAAGCAGTGTCAGCACTAGCAAACATAGTTTGCCTGGAAGAAAAAATCAGAGATTTTAAGAACATCATTTACTCTGTGGTTAGTAAGCTATAAACTTCTAATCTGGAAGATAATCAAGAGAAAACAGGTTGACAGCTCCATCTAACAGTCAATTAGTCAAAAATTTTAATATCTTTTCAAAGTTATTTAATATTTATTAAAATGGTGTCATGGTATATAAGGTGTTGATTAAGCCTAAGTATTAAAATCTAAAATTCTCTTTCTGAATAACACAGTTTGCAATTAAACTACTTAAATTTTCTAATGCATTCAGTTACAAAATCCACTGCACTATTCAACAGTAAGATTGCAAATATAATCCCTATCAGATTATTTGCTGCCATGGGGAGGGAGCAGAGAAGAGGTGGTAGAAAAATACAGAAATCGAAATCTTACAAAAAAAAGTGAATGCTGAATATCTCTGCATGTTAATTAGAAAAAAATAAAACATCAAAAAGTTTTGAATAGGAAAAAAACCCCAAGGATAAAATTGAGTTTATTTAACCACAAAATATTAATGAAATTCAACCTTCTTACTTAGTTTCATAAAGTTCTTTCGAAATAGGAGGGTGCTAAGTACATTTGGTTGAAACAAAACAACAGAATGTGTACAATTTGAAAGTGTTAAGAAATGAAAATCTTTGGTGAGTATTTTAACTGAGTCTTATTAAAGTACAAAATCAATTAGTAAAAAGGACCTATTGTATATTTTTAAGTCTGACTGGGCCACAAATTTGCTGATTAAGGCAGAAGCAGGGCATTAAAACCCATATGGGAAAAGTACTAAGAAAACAGACACATGAAATTTTTGAAGCAAATCAAGATTTCCACTGGGTTCAAATATCCTGACTGCTGGCTTTGCTGACTAGACATTTCACAAGAATGGTTTTTCCAATTATTCAGCAGGTGATGGTGACCTAAGATAAAAACTCTGTATTTGGTATTCTGAAGGAAAGTACTATCAAAATATTTCCATTATGTTTTTTTCACAGGGTTTTTTTTATATGCTAAGACATTCTTAAGAATTTAATACGTCATACATAAAGAAAATCTATGGTGAAAGAGAAAGTCTAGTTCATTGTGCCCCATGTATGAATCTCAACTACCATATCAAATTCTTGCCAAATAATACATAAAAAGAAAATAAAAGTCAAAAGAGTTTCCCCAAGATATTAATCATGGAACTAAGAATTTCCCTGTTATAGGTATAAGAAAAAATATTGGGCAGCTAGGTGGCACAGTGGATAGAGCACCAGCCCTGGAGTCAGGAGGACCTGGGTTCAAATCCCGTCTCAGACACTTAATAATTGCCTCGCTGTGTGACCTTGGGCAAGTGACTTAACCCCATTGCCTTAAATAAAAAAAAAATTAAAAAAAAAAAGAAAAATGTCTACTTCTCCAACCCATGGCTCTCAAGTATTGTCTTCAGCACAGATCTAGAAGTACTAAGCATATCCCTCTGCCAAAGAGGCAAAAGATACAGATACAAAGCCAAACAGAAGTCTGCTTTAGAGAGTAGGCAAGTATTATTACCCTTGGTTGCATTCAAGATATCTTGCTGCAAACTTCTCCATTAATCTATCAATCTTCTGAGCTTCACCAGGTAAGCGGAAACCTTCAAGAAATATTCGTAAAGCTGAGACAAAATCTTTTCCACAGAAATCAAGCTGATCCACGTAGGCATACATCACCTCCTTGTTGAGTCTGGTGCTCTCACCCAGAAAGTCTCCTACTTGGGTCTGAAACAAACATCCCACCAATGAGGACTCAGGAGTGAAATTTCCTTAATCCAAAGGAAAGGCATCTAGTTAGTGTTGACATTTTCACTACTACTGCTCTTACTCAATATTTAGAGGTCTGGTGTGGTACGCAAGGGACTACGGACAGAATAGGCATATATAGCAAGCAAAAAGGAAAGAGACACAAGCAAAAAGGATTATTAATCCTAGATGATCCATAATGAGGAATAGCTAAGAGTTGCCCAAACTAATCAACAAAGACCAATTCTAGTCTCTCACAACATGCTCTGACCCATCCCAAAATGGTGCCCTCAACAACTGCTCCCATAAGAAAACTTGTGCTACAAAAGGTATTCTGTATTTTAATCAGGTATGTGGATATCAGTCAAGTCATCCTTGATTGGGTCATTAACAATCTGAGCTTTGAGGAATCTCTTGAGTTTATAAAAAGAAAATGTGCAATCTTACAGAATCCAAGCGCTCTTCTTGGTGCAAAAACTGTGCAATATCTTCCACTGGAGTTCCAAGCATGCCCTGCTCCTGCAGGTACTGGATGCCCCGCTTTGGTTTTTTGTTGAACCTAATCATAGAATAAAGTATTATCAGATGTATAGTGTCCATGTTTTTTTGAAATCTGCCTGTTCATCATTTTTTCAAGCATAATATTTCATTACATCCCCTAACTCAACTTGTTCAGCCATTCCCCAATGGATGGGTATCCCTTCAAATGCCAATTCTTTGCCCACAAATAGAGCTGCTAAAAATATTTTTGTACACATAGGTACTTTTCCCACTTTTATGATCTTGTTCGGATATACACCGAGTAGAGGTATTGCTATAGTAAAAACTCTTTGGATGTAATTCCAGATTACTCTTTTTTTTTTTTGCAAGGCAAACAAGGGTTAAGTGGCTTGCCCAAGGCCACACAGCTAGGTAATTATTAAGTGTCTGAGACCAGATTTGAACCCAGGTACTCCTGACTCCAGGGCCGGTGCTATATCCACTATGGCGCCTAACCACCCCTCAGATTGCTCTTCAAAATGTTTGGATCAGATCACAACTCCACCAATAGTACATTAGTGTCCCAATTTTCCTATATTCTTTCCAATATTTTCCTTTTCTGTAACATTAGCCACATCAGATTAATTCTGGAATAGATTGTTGTTTAAATGTCTGAGGGACTGAAAAGGTGATATCCACTCAGTAGCAAATTACAAAGGAAAGCATGATGGACAAGTTACCAGAAACCAGGTATTCCGGGTTATAGATAAAAATATCAAAATAAAAATGCACTATGCTTTTTTTTTCTGTGCTTATATTCTTGTCTTTTTTCCTATATTCCTTTCAATCCTGCTAAGAGTAATTTTTCTTTTATGAACAGGACTTTTCAGGTTCAGTGTTACCTATCATGCCCCCTTTTATTTTGTTATTTATCAATCTTTGTGGAGTACTAAAAACCCAACCCTTCCTTTTCTGATTTTGCAAAATGATAAGGGTGCATGTAATCTTGGTCAGAGAAGACAAGCAATCATATTATTTTATTCTAGCAATAATCCAATCAAAGTGATTGAGGCATTCTGATGACCCAACTCAACAGACTAGAAGATAACTGAAGTGTTATAATATACATTTAAGGCAGAAGAAAACAAAGTGGGGAAGGGACAAATAGTACAATATTGTCTCAATAATAGACTATGATGTGTTATCCAATATTCAAAAGCCATAATAATAGCAACTCTCTTTGTTTCTTGGTAAATTAGGCTTACCTGAAAGGTCATAATAAGGTTTGCCTGGTTGAATGTAAAGGGAGTGAAAAATATGTAGTCTTATTTAAGTTTCTTGGTAGTCCTAAACAAACACCCACTCATACCCACACACTTTCTTTCTTTCTCTCTCCAGATACAATTCTTTTTTTTCTTTTTCCTTTTTTTTAGGATTTTGCAAGACAAATGGGGTTAAGTGGCTTGCCCAAGGCCACACAACTAGGTAATTATTAAGTGTCTGAGACCAGATTTGAACTCAGGTACTCCTGACTCCAGGGCCGGTGCTCTATCCACTGCACCACCTAGCCGCCCCTCTTGATACAATTCTTGATCCAATCTTACCAGAAGTTTGCTCCCATTTCCATCTGTTAGAATCTTGCTCATTGTTCCAGACCCAGCTCAAATATCATTTTCTGACTGAATCCTTCCCTGGACTCCTACTAGAAGACAGTTTCATTCTTCCGCTAAAACCTACAGGATTTTGTTTCACTTTTTGTACTCTGCCTCATATCATGCAACTTTATGTACAGCTCTCTTCAGGAGGGATCATGCCTATATATATTTTTATCCTCTTCACCACAAAAAAATGTTTAGAACAGTGCTGTGCACATCACTGGAACACAAACAAAAAATGCTGAATAGATGAACTGTTTGAATTCAGTTTAGAAGATAAAAAAAGGAAAAAAATGTATGTTCCAAAATTAGTTCTAAAACTTAGCATGAAAAATTAATTTGGGGGGAGAAAAGGATTTTGCTTTAATTCTTTGTATTATTTACTTCTTTTTTTAAGAGTAAAGAAAAACCTAATGACCATGTATACTTCTAAACAACAATAACAACCTCATGAGCCCAAAGAAAGCACATCAGGGAGCCACACTCACAGTTCTATTCCATGTTCAATGATTTCCTTTTGTTGCTTGATAACCTCAAACTGCTCAGGGTCATCTGGGACAGAGGTCTGGGTACCAACACTTCCAATCCCTGAGGATACGGTAGAGTCCATGGAGCTTACACTACTCCTCCTCCCAATGTCAAGACCTTTGGAATCACTTAAGTCTTGATCTGTTGGTCTCTCTTGGCCTGCAATTGACCAAAAGAGCACAATCAATGTATGGAATTAAAAGGACACAAAACAGCAATGAAATCAAGACTGTAGACTCTAATGTTCTTTTCACTCCTCTCCACTTTCTGCCACATACATAGTCAAATTTCATTCATCTCGGAAGCAAAATCTTTGGCAGAGAGAAGCTAAAAACTAAGATTTTGTGTAATTCTATAGCCTACATTATTAAAAAAAATTCTGGTTTATCTTAAACATTTTATGATGAGTAGTATAAAGAAGCAAAAACAAGACTCTCACCAAGACTTGTTTGATGGTTGGGGTTCACATACAGGTCTTTACTCCACTCCACCATGCATTTAAGTATAGATACTAAACATTCAAGACCTTTCTTCCTCAGACTTAATTCCTAAGTGAGAAAAGAAATATAGAATTCATATTCAGGATAAAAGTGAGTCACAAAACTTTATAGATATGAGGGAATATAGAGATCACCTAGTTCAAATGCCTCAATTTAAGAGAGCAAAAAATGGAGCTCTAGGAAAGATAAATGAAGCTGAGGCAGACACTATTTGAAAAACCTAAGATAATACTGGATAAAATATTTCTAGATTCCAAAACAGACAAAAACAAGGGAAGTATTATGGATTTTTTAAAGGAGGAAATTGTTATAACTCTTGTAGAGGATATATTACAAAAAAACCTTAGTATCAAAATGCTGAACTGTAGAGGTTAAATTAATCACCTTGAGAATTAAAAAGTTTCTTTTTTAAATAAAGGAAATAAAAATATTCCACATGTTGGCCTAAATCATATCTTTATGTTTTTAAAAAACCATAAATAGAACCTGTATCATTCTACTTTTTAAAAAGGATTCAATAACAAAATATGCTTTTGATACCTATAGAAATTTTTATGACCATAAAAATCAGAAATGATAAAAAACAAGAACAATCTTTATTAAGTGAAAGTGAGGGATAATAGCTTGACAGCCAAAGTGCAACACTATTATCCATAAAACATTAAAATACCAAAGAGAACTCCTCCTCTCCCCCACCTCCAACCACCAGGTTTATAGAGGGATTATATAAAGACATGAACAAATACTGCACATGACAAGAAGACATAGATAAGTTATGTTCTGTGAATGAGTAAACTGACTACATTTGTGGATTGTGGATGCCTTAAAAATTAAGTAAATATTCTAAAAGTAGTCATACTCAATGGTAAAAGGATGTTGTGCATTTCTATCATAGCCTGTATTTAAAATAAAGTTTCAGGCTGATGTGAAGCAGTAAACCACTATACTAGTCTCTGAGGCCCTATCTTCACTAGCATCTAGTAAGGTAAATTATATACGACACATTCTAAATACATTTTATTGAGTAAATAATTCTACAAGGCATTTTGATTCAAGTTTAAATACAAAAAAATGAAGACCTAGATCAAGTGCAGAAAAGAAACAGAATGAAGTTACCTTTATTGGAAGTGTAAAATTTTGTCTACTTTGAGAAATCCATGATCATTTTAGCATGTACAGTCACAGGGAATTTTTTTTTTAAAGAAATAGGAATCTTGACCATTAAAAAAAGTCTAAAAGAGGTCAGTTATTTTTCAAAGTTATCAGGGTTCTGATCCCAGTTCTTCTGGGATAGAGACCTTCTTACTTTAACTTTTACAAGTGGTAGCTTGGCAGCAAAGACAATCAACACAATGCCATTAAAAAAATTCAGTCCGGGGCAGCTAGGTAGCACAATGGATAGAGAACTGGCCCTAGAGTCAGGAGTACCTGAGTTCAAATCTGGCCTCAGACAGTTAATAATTACCTAGCTGTGTGGCCTTGGGCAAGCCACTTAACTCTGATGCCTTGCAAAAAACTTAAAAATAAAATAAAAAAATTCAGTCCAAGGATACCCTTGTAAATTTGTTATAATGTGCTGAGTCCTGAACTTGTAAAAGATTTTTCCACATATTCAATTTCTCTTCACTGGAAGCAATTAAATGCTTAGCAAAACATTAATAAATAATTACATTAAATTATTTATTAATAAGACTGACTTCTTTATTTAAAAATAAATTTATGAAATGGCATTCAAGGAAAAAGATTTCATTCAATTATATACTATTGAGTTTGAGGTACCTGGTGATTCATCCAATAAAAATCTGGAGTGGAATTCTAGGTTTTGGTAGTAGCTGATGATTGGGAGATAGATGCATATGCATTTAATGGTAATTAAATAAGTTAATTTGGATAAACAAAGAAATAATAAATGGCTTGTGGAAAATCACAGCAAGTAGAATAACTGAAATTCAAACTCAGGTTCTCTTACTCTAAAAATAATGACCTACACATGTTCAATCTCTTTGGGACATAATTTCCCTATCAGTATAATATGAGTTTGGAGCAAATGATCACTAAGGTCTCTTTCAGGTGTAAAGTCTATGGTCCTAGAACTCTACACAATAAACATCTATTAAATAAATAAATAGATTTTTGTTGTTATTTTTTGCTTTTACTTGGTCTTGATTTTCATCCTGCTATCACCTTCAGATGTCAGAAAGACCCCACAAAGAGAAGAGAGTGATTTCCAAACTAACTTCTCAAACTATCATGTATGTGAAATATATTTTATTAACTATGTAAATTTGTATTCTATATATACTGGAAATGAAGTTTAGAGTTTTGTACTATATACTAGACTAAGTGACTCAAATAAGATAAATTAGTTTTGGCTCTTTTCAACTGCGTTTTACCTGCAGAGGTGTCATTCCCAATTCATGTCCACTTCTTCCCTGAGCGATTTTTGACAAATCATTTACAAGGCGCTCAAAAATATTAGCAGCATTCAAATCACAGTCATAGTTGACATAAATATCCACCACACACTGGGCATCTTAAAAAATGAGACATAACAATTAGGAATTTTTCTTAAAAAGGACCAAGGTAAACAAAATCTACATTTAACCATGAGCTTATTTTAATTTCTTGAAGTGAATCTGAATTGGTTTTGTAAATACTTCCTTAGATGACAAAACAAAAAGAGAAAGGTTCAGAAGAAAAACTAGCTTCGTTGTTTTCTAGGTGTGTCCAACTTTTCAAGACACCATTTAGGGATTTCTTAAAAGAAATACTGGAACAGTCTACATTTCCATTTCCATCTCATCTTACAGATGAGAAGCTAAGGCAAATAGGGTTAAATAACTTGCCTAGGGTCACATAGGAAATGTCTGAGGTCAGATTTGAACTCAAGAAGGTGATTCTTCCTGACTCCAAGTCTGGAACTCCAGGTATTGCTCTACTTAGCTGAAGAAAGTTAATAGAATAAGCACTAAACTATTGGTCAAGAGACTGAAATTCTAGCTTCAATCAAATAACAAGCACTTAAACCATTTTTCTTTTCAAATTTATTATTTTTTAAGCATTCTTTTCTTTTTAAATTTTGAGTTTCAAATCCTCTCCTCCTCCACCCCAAGAAGATAAGCAGTGTGAAATACATGTGAAATAATGTAAAATTATGTCCATATGTCCATAGTAGCCATTTCAAAATAATAATCAGGAAAAATAAACAAATCATACTCAGAATTTATCACTTCTCTCTCTGTAGGAGGATAGTATATTTTTAATTATGAGTCTTTTGGAACTGTCTTGGATCTTTGTATTTTCCGTCATTCACAGTTGATCCTCATTTCCATATTACACAATTATTAGGCACAATGATCTTCATACTTTCTATCAGTTAATATAAATTGTATCATGTTTTTCTGAAATCACCACCCTTACCATTTCTCATAGCACATCACAATCACATGACACAACTTCTTAGTTCCCAATTAATAAGCATTCCCTTCTTTCTAATTCTTTGCTGCCACAAAAAGAGCTGCTATAAATGTTTATTTACATATAGGTCCTTTTCCTTTGATCTCTTTGTAAAACTGACCTAGTAGGGGGGTATTCCTGGGTCAAAGGTGTGTACAGTTTATCAGCACTTTGGGCACAGTTCAAATTGTTTTCCAAAGTGGCTGGACCAAGTCACAACTCCACAAATAGTTAATTAGTGTACCTATTTTTCCCTCATCCCCTCCAGCATTTGATAACTATGTGGTAGTTCAAAGAATTTTTTTTGCAAGGCAAAGGGCTTAAGTGACTTGCTCAAGGTAACATAGCTAGGTAATTAAGAGTCTAAGGAGGATTTCAACTCAAGTCCTCCTGACTCCAGGGCTGTTGCTCTATCTACTACATTACCTAGCTGTCCCTAAAGAATTGGTTTTAATTTACATTTCTCAAAGTAAAGTGATGTAGTGATTTTTTTTCACATGACAATAGACAGTTTTGATTTCTTTCTCTGAAAATTGACTATTCATTTATCATTTGACCAATTATCAATTGGGGAGTGGTTCTTAATTTTTATAAATAAATTCTGTAATCAATTCTATATCCAATATATAGTTGAGAAATGCATTTTTTATCAGATAAAATTATTGCAAAACGTTTTGGTATTACTTCAATGTCTATGATACCTTTTAGTAAAATGTAGTTTCCCTGATTATCCTTTTTAATTGGGTCTATTTTTACTTATTCTGAGATCATGATTGCTACACCTGTCTTTTAAATTTCAGCTGAAACATTATAGACTCTGCTCCAGCCCTTTATTTTAACTCAGTGTGTCTGTTTCAAGTGTCTCTTATAAACAACATGAACAATAGCTGATGTCTCATAAATGATTGCTGAATGAATGAAATACCTGCACAAATCCTAGTGAGAGTTTGAATAACCATCCATTTGTGCTCAAAAGAACTTGTTGATGTTTCTAAAATGTTCAAGAAAATTTCTTTGAAAAACACCTGTTTGAAAGAAAATCCAAAAGAAAAGCATTTAATTGACAGCCAATATTTCAAAATTGTATGTAATTCTACCCCAAAAAGAATCTTTCTTCTTCTGTAAATGCAATGCTTCTACCAAGTAGTCTTAAATTTTTAAAGCCCTAGTTTTTAATTGTGACATAAGCAGTTCAAATGCTATCAATTAATTAAATTCAAAATTAAATGACTGTACCTCAATCTGCATTTTCAAATGTGTCTTAAAGTTTGAAAGAAGAGTGAGAAAAATGGCAAGAGACAGCTCAAAAACATCAGGCACTGAAGAAACTCCATTTTTGGATAATGCCACACAGAGGTATTGCTTGATTGCATTGATGAACATTTCATGGGTCCTGAAGACGGGGCCGGCATTTTGCAACACTGAGAGAAGCAGCTGAAGGGAAACCACTTTTGAACGTAGCTCATGAGATCTGAAAAGAAAAAACAAACTGTAGCCTTAAAAATATTGTTGCTCCTTAACTGCTAACAAAAATATATATCTGTCTCCAGTGTTATTGAGAGTATCTTTTCTGCATTAGTCAGGAAGCCATAATTGGAGTCTGCACCAGATTTACTGTGCAACCTTGAGGCATAGTGAGGTCAAGCAACTCTAGTCTTGAGTCTAGCTGCTTTTCAACGTACTGGTTAGAAAAAAATCTAAATGTTTTCTTCTTTACTATCACGATCAACACTGCTCTGCACCAGAGGAACCATGGAATTTTTTTCTTTAAAAACTACTGAAAAAGTTTAGCCTCACTGACAGCAGAAAAAGATAAGCCCAAGGACTTATCTATTCTATTCTATACTATATTATACTAACACTATACTATCAACTATACTGTACTATATACAAAACTATACTATACTATATCATACTATATTATGCTATACTAATTATAAAAAAGTTCATAAACTGAATACTTGGTGCTGAAATTTCTTGCAATGCAAGAGACCTCAAAGTAGGCTGATTGTTGTTTAATAACTTTCAATGTAGAAAATTATATAATGCTATTAATGTGGTGGGAAAGATACATTCTAATATATTTCCTTACTTGGGATCTGGGGGTCCTTCACCTAGTGGCTTCATGGAGAGCTTGCAGAGGGACCGGAAAACTAAAAAGGCATCTTTCTGCAGAATGTGAGAAAATTTAGCAGCCACTTGAGGTCCATGCACATCTGATTCCTGATGTAAAAGAAAAATAAGAAACAGTCAAAATGATGACTTTTTTAAAAAAGTGTAAAATTCGCAAATTTACTTCTTCAAAAGAGTTGACTATCAAAGAACTAAAATATGTGCTTGAACTTGACTTAAAGGGTGGGAAGAGTTATAGGAAGACTGAAAACAAAAACTATGCTTCAGGGCAGCTAGGTGGAGCAGTGGATAGAGCACAGGTACTGGAGTCAGGAGTACTTGAGTTCAAATCTGAACTCCGACAATTAATTGCTGTATGGCCTTGGGCAAGCCACATAACCCCCATTTCCTGGCAAAAAAAACCCCTAACCCCCCCCCCCCAAAAAAAACTATGCTTCATTCAAAAATTTGTACCAAAAGGGTAAGCTAATTTTATGGAGCATGTCCTTGTACAGGGATTATAAAGAGTGGACACTTTCTGGGGATTAAAAAATGAAATCTAAACTACTAAAACTAGTCACTATTTTTTGAATGAAATTCAGCTGAAGCTTGATGTTTACTATTTTATTTTGATTTCAATATTATTTTGTATAAAAAAGCTCACTCCAACTTAAAGGATTTATGTATCCAATGAGGGTACTCTCTTTAACAACCCAAGGAATAAACCCTTCTAATCTTAAAAGGATGTTGTTGTGAGCATTTGAAGCTAAAAAAGATTTCTCACTTGGTGGTCTAGCAGCTCAACTGGTCTTTAGACATATATAGCTCAACCCCAGACCTGTCCTCAAAAGGTTTTTCAACTTTGTAGAAGCTAGTAAAGTTGCTGCTTGCATCAATGGGACCTTCAAGATCCCAGGATCACATCACCTTGGCTCTTGCAATGTCATATCATATGGAAACTACCTCAGAGGAAGTTTCATTAAAAAAGGAATATAAATATATTTAAATTGGCTACATAAAGTAATTATCACCATATCAACAATATCCTACCAGATTATCAGCTGATGATAATGACTGTCTATCATCTGCAATTCCATTGGTTTGGGAGTTTTCATCAATTCCACTAGAAGTAAGGTCCTTGGTCTCCAATTCTCCTAGGACTCTTTCAGTATCCAAAACATCATGTTTTCCTGTGGCTTCTTAAAATGGAAATGCATAACACCATAAAAATCAGTATTTACAGTTAAAAAAACTACCTAAAAGGGTTGACTATACAGAACCATTTTAAAGTTAAAAGGAATAAAAAAAAATCAAGTCTAGCTTTCTCAATTTATTGGTAAGGAAACTGAAGTGAATGAGTGACTTCTTTCAGGGTACACAGTTGATTTAGAAATCAAACTGGGACTAAAGGACAATTGCTTAAATTATCTTTTGAATGAATCCCCTCCCTACACCTAGTTTTATCAGTGACAAGCACCAAAAAACAGAAAAAACCCTGCACATGTTGAGATTAGAAAGGCACTTGACAGTCACAAATGGAAAGTCTTCTAACATCTAATGACATCTGACACTTAAAATAGGTTGTGGCTAGATGCTTTATCATATGGGTGATTCTGTCTCAAAAGTTACTGAGATCAAAATTACTGAAAATCAACTTTACAATCAAAGAATAATTACAATTAATATAATAATTAATACAACATATAATATGTAACACATAGCAATAATTAATAACAATATATATTAATGTAATTCCAAAGAAAAGGTTTTGTAAACCTAATTGAAAAAATAAAAGAAAAAAGTTCACCTGTACTAACAAATATGTAAGATATTCATTTATTTAGTTTTTAAAAATTTTACCTTTAACAGCAGATGTTACTACATCTTCTAAGATGCCCTTCACCACTTCATGAGCTCCTTCAATAGGGGTTTCCTCAGAACCTAAATGCCCAAAGATTTCCAGGAGAGATAGAAAGGGGCAAAAAAGTAAAAGACATCATTGAACTTTTTAGGGAAACTCCTTAGAAGACAAAATGAATCAAGTACTAAAGAGAAAATCACTTAAAACTGAAAGGAAAATTCTACAGTGCCATTTGAAGAAACTGCTTCTGAACCTGAAAAATCATAATTATTCATATTCAAGTTAATTTCTCCTTTTTTGTGATGAATGTGGCTGCATATATTATATCTACATCCATCCATCCATCTCTCTAGCTAGCTAGGTATTCATACAGACTCTTTAGGCTTTTGCAAGGCAAATGGAGTTAAGTGGCTTGCCCAAGGCCACACAGCTAGGTAATTACCAAGTGTCTGAGACCAGGGGAGGCTAGGTGGCACAGTGGACAGTGGATAGAGCACCGGCCCTGGAAATCAGGAGTACCTGGGTTCAAATCCGGTCTCAGACACTTAATAATGACCTAGCTGTGTGGCCTTGGGCAAGCCACTTAACCCCATTTGCCTTGCAAAAACCTAAAAAAAAAAAAAGTGTCTGAGACCGGATTTGAACCCAGGTACTCCTGACTCCAGGGCCGGTGCTCTATCCACTATACCACCTAGCCGCCCCTAGTTCTGTTTTTCAAAAAGGAGATCAATTCTTTAAATAGTCTAAGAACTATCATTCTTAGGAAAATTCTAGAATGTATTAAGTATATTCTAGAAAATAAATAACTTCATTCACCACATAATTGAGAATGATTTATAAGTACTTTGAAGGGAAAACAGTGATCATTATAAGACATAAGTGCAAGCTATAAAGCAGTTATATTTATTAATCACTTATCATAAACAAGACACTGTACTAGAGGCTGGAGGTACAATGAAAAAGGAAAAAGTGGTTTCAAAGAGCTTATATTTTAAAAGAAGAGAGACAGCATATGCATATAAAGACTTGGACAATGCAGACATAAGGTAAATTTTAAGGAGTTAAAGGTTAAAAACACTAGCAGATAGAGGGAAGCAGGAAAGGTCTCATAGAAAAGGAAGACAAGAAGATATCCTGAAGAAAATCAGCATTAGAAAAAATCACTATTGAATGTGGGGAATCAAGTTTTGGGTTAAATTTCAGTCTCAGTTCTGCCACCAATTAGAAGCTGGTTGGTTCTCAACCTTTGTTATCAAAGAAGATAAAAATTATGTATGAGACAAATTATAGTGTTCCTGGCTGTGGCTGATCAGACCAACATGAGCTTGGAATGCTCTAGAACAGGTCAGGCACAAATAGCCCATATGAAAACCTGGGGTGGTTATTCTAAACTTATGTATGTCATATTTCCTTTGAGCTACTTCAATTCTACCTTCCTCATAGAGTGCAGCCCCTCACTGATGAGGGCATGCCATGCTGGACAGTTCTGTGCCAGTTTCCCATGCTGGGCAAGTAATTCTAAATTTCTTTGCAGAGACCTTCAGGATGTTCCATCATCGCTTCTTCTGATCCCCCTTCTAAGCATTTGCCCTGTGTGAGTACTCCATAAAATTGTCTTTTTGGTAAGCATACTTCTGGCATTCTACAACAAGGCCAGTCCATCGTAGTTGCATTCTGTGTAGTAAGGCTGAAAATACTGGGCAATTAGCTTGACAAAGGACCACAGTATCTGGTATCTTCTCCAGCCAGATGATCTTCAGAATATTCCTAAGAAAATTTAAATGGAAGCAATTTAGTTTCCTGACATGGTGGTGATGGATTATTCAAGTTTCACAGGCACATAGCAATGAGGTCAGCACACCAGTTTTGTAGACCTTCAGTTTGGTAGTCAGTCATTAATATCTCTTCTTCTCTTCCACACTTTCTTTCAGAGTCTCCCAAAAACTGAGCTAACTCTGACAAGTCATGTATCAACCTCATTATCAATGTGGTCAAAGAATACTGGTAATGTAAGTGAACTTGTCCTCAGTACTTGAAACTTCTCCATTTGCTGTAATCGATGGTTTCATATATGGATGGTGTGGTGCTGGCTGAGCTCTATTTTGTGAGAACAAAATTAGCATAAGCAGCAGAGACAGATCCTTGCTTTGTTGTATCTCAGCTTCAGAAGCTGCATTGAATGCACAATCACCTGCAAACAGAAGTTGATACAACAACACTTTCTCTCTACTTTGGTCTTGGCTTGTAACCATTTCAAGTTGAAGAATTTGCCATCAGTGTGATAGTTGACCTTGAGGTCATCATGTTCATCCTTAGTGAAGGCATCTGATAACATGGCTGAAAACATGTAAAAAGCATGGGAATAAGGACACATTCTCACATTCATTGACGACTGGGGAAATTTAGAGAGCATTATTCACTATCCAGAACCTGGCCAAACAAGTACATGAAATCAATGTACAACACTGATGAACTTCTCCTGGCAACCAAATTTTGACATAATTTTCCATAAACCCTCAGGATTGACAGTATCAAAGCCATTGGTCAAATCTGCAAATGTTATATACAGATTTATATTCTGTTCCTGGCATTTTTTCCTGGAGCTGGAGGCCAGCAAACACCATATCAACTGTTCTTTGAACCTTTCTGAAGCCATACTGCCTCTTAGGGAGGTGATCATCTTCTGGGGAGGGATCAGCCCATTGAGAAGGACTCTGGCAAGAATCTTACCAGCAATGACTAAAAGAGAAATTACCCCAGTGACTGTCACAGGACAATCTATTCCCTTTACCTTTATAGAGATGGACAATAGAGGCATCCTTGAATTGGAGGATAAACGCTCTTCATGTCATATAATCTGGAAAAATTCAGTCAACTTTTGGATAAGCAATGGAGCCGAGACCCACCCCCCTGCCCACCTTGTGGATCTCAGCTGGAATAGAATCAGCACCAGATACTCTGCCACTAAAGGCATTTAAAACCTATTCTTCAGTAGGAACTTCAGACACGGACTAAATGACTTCAATGTAGGGTAAACAGTCAATGGCAGCAGCCATGGGATTCTGCATTGATTGATGGTCTATTAAGAACACTATGGAAGTATTCAGCACATCTCTCTAGGATCATGTCCCTGTCATTAATCAATGCAGATCCATCAGCACTGAGTAGTTGAGATGTACCATAGGTCTTTGGTCCATAAATAGCCTTCAAGGCATTATAAAAGCACTTTGAATTCTTACTATCTGCATAAAACTGAATTTCATCTACCTTTTTATTGAGCCAAGAATTTAGTATTTCTCTAAGTTTCAGTTGTACTTTACTTTTGATGGAATTAAATTCTGCCTTCTTAGAAATGGATGAATTATCCTGCTGGTGTACCCTGTGGAGTTCTCCTTTTTCATTTAGTAGCTTCTGTGTTTCCCCATCATTTTCATCAAACCAATCTTGGTGTTTGCAAGTGTTCTGACCCAAATGAGCAAATGCAGTGCTGTAGATCAGATCTCTGAAAGCTGCCCACTCTTTTTCTGATCCCCTTGCCAACTGTGTTGGCTCAGTTTTCCCTGCAAGTTAGCAACCAACTGTTTCCCTCAGAGAAAAACTCTAATGCCCCGACATTAATTTTTCTGGTAATCATTTTCCCTTGGGGCCACCACTTTGGTTGAATGTGAATATTTAGCTTGGAGAGAATGAATCTGTGATCAGTCTAGCATTCTGTAACACACATTGTCTTTGTCAATCCCACATCCTGTCTCTTCTTCTTACAGTCACTAGTCTATTAAATGCCAATATTTACTATGAGGGTGTATCCAATAAGCTTAATTGCATTTAGGTAAACGGAAGACAGTGTTGTGGTGAGAAGGTCATGAGATGCACAAGTCTTCAATAGTAGGTGATCACTGCTTTTACTGTTTCCAACTCCATTCTTCCCAAGGACTCCCTGCCGCATTTGGGATCTGAGCCTACTCTAGCATTAAAGCCACCCAGAATTATCAGTTTGTCCTCTTTTGGAACACTGATGATAAGGTTGTTCAGGTCTTCATAAAATTTTTCTTTGACTTCATTACGGTTCATCAAGGGGGACCATGGGAACTTATGACAATGGCTTGTTGTTTTTCTGCAAATGGCAATCTCCTTGTCATGAGCCTGTCATTCACTCCTTTTGGTAAGCATTCAAAAATGTTGACTAGATTAGTTTTGATGGCAAAACCTCTTCCAGCTTCACAGCACTCCCCTTCACTGTGCCCTCTCCAGAAAAAGGTTTATCTAGTTCCAAATTCAGTAAGTTGACCTTCGTTTGCCAGCTTTGTTAAACTCAGGGTTGCTATTTGGATGTGATAACTTCTGAATTCTCTTGCAACAAGAACTGTTCATCTTTTAGGTCTACTGGATCTTGTGTTGTCCATGAATATGTGCATGTTCTACACACCAATGGTGAATGGAATCTTCTTTGAAAAAGTTTTTGTAAATTTTTTTCTTATGTCTCAACCACACTGGGATCCCCACCTGCTGTGGTAATCAGGCCATAATTAGGTAAGTAGATGATTTTTAAGGTACCTTTTCTAGCTTCTTCCATATATCAGGAGGTAAGTACTGTGATCCTTTTCTTATAAAAATTCATTTTGAATTTTACAATTTTCCCTCTAATCTTGCTTCCCTTCCCTCCCCCAACCCTACCAGAAGGCAGTCTATTAGTCTTTACATTGTTTCCATGATATACACTGATCTAACTTGAACATGATGAGAGAGAAAGCACATCTGAGGGGAAAAAAATGAAGTATAAGAGATAGCAAAATTGCATTAATAAGATAATTTTTTTTAAATTAAAGGTAATAGTCTAGTCTTTGTTCAAACCCCACAATTCTTTCCCTGGATACAGATGGTATTCTCCATTACAGATAACCCAAAATTTTCCCTAATTATTTCACTGATGGAATGAGCAAGTCCATTAAGGTTGATCATTACCCCATGAGGCTATTAGGGTGTACAGTCTTCTTCTGGTTCTGCTCATCTCACTCAGCATCAGTTCATGCAAATCCTTCAAGGCTTCCCTGAATTCACATCCCTCCTGGTTTCTAATAGAACAATAGGAGCACTGTGATCCTTAAAAGGGCTGTCCAGGCACCCAGGGGGTTGCCAAATCTCACTGCTGCTTTCAGTGGAGAAATGACCCTGTGGCCAAGGCTGCTATGTACAGGGTTGTGACTCCAGGTCCCAGTATATCCACCTCTGCAGTTTTGTCACTTGCCTATCACCACAGGGCTTTGAGGAATGGTAAAGTAAGGAAGATGTCTTTTGATACATGTGTAAATTGTATTTAATCAAGGCAGATTTGCATGAAGTTATCCACATCACTATCTCTTTCAAATCAAGACAACTGGTGGTGGTTCCAGATGCAGTGGACGACCTTGGCGTCTTTGATGTTTAGCCAAGCTCTAAGCACTCCTGAAACATCTGCTTCAGCTGCCTTCATGGCCATTGAAAAGAAGTGTTCTCATCCGCCTAGGATATGTTCAAGGAAGACTAACACCTCTGGTATGAGGGCTGTTGAGTCCTTTTCACAAGTGGGCAAAGTCAGTGATACAGCTTAGTAAAAAAAATAAGTAGGATAAGCTTTGTGCTGGAATGCATGCAGCCACTGTTGACTTCAAGTTTGGTGTTGATGAATCAGCAATTTGCTATATCCACAAAAAAGAAAGTATTCATCATTTCACTTCAGAAAATGTACACTATCAAAATTCACCATTTAGTTATAATGAATTATGTGCAGAAAAATGAATTTTAGCAATCTTTAGCAAAAGATTACATCTTTACAAATATATATGTACAATGCTCACCAGACTGTTCACCATAGAGGGGAGGGGAATGAGATGGGAGGGTGGAAGGAAAATATATAACTTATAAATATGCATATGAATATGGATGAATGTTGAAAAACTTTCATAATATGTAACTGGAAAAATAAAACAAAATATCATTTATGAAAAAAATTACAGTTTTTGGAGTTTGTAGGAACCTAATCTCCTACTTCCCATAAGTTAATGTATCAGCATTCATTTTCTAGGTACTTTACCTGGTGCAAAAGTTGAAGATTGACTGTAGTTTCAAAGACTAAAAGAAGATTCTTTAAAAGACTTACTTTTAGGGCTGAATTTCATGTAAGTGAGTCATAAAGAGAAAAAAATTTCAAACTACCTAATTTTGTGTTCACTTAATCCAAAATTATGCATATCTATTTTTTCCACTTCAAAATATTATCTGATGAAATGCTTTTTTAAAGAAATATTTTATTTTGAATTTTACAATTTTCCCCTGATCTTGTTTCCCCCCCCACCCCACTCAGAAGGCAGACTGTTAATCTTTACATTGTTTCTATTTTTTTTTAAATTAAAGGTAATAGTTTAATACCTTCATGGAATTTATTACCTTGTGGAGTTTATTCAAACTCCACAATTCTTTCTGTGCATGCAGATGGTATTCTTTATCACAGATAACCCAAATTTGTGCTTCACTGTTGCACTGATGGAATGAGCAAGTCCATTAAGGTTGACCATCACTCCCATGTTGCTGTTAGGGTATCCAATGTTCTTTTAGTTCTGCTCATCTTGCTCAGCACCAGTTCATGCAAATCCTTCCAGGCTTCCCTGAATTCCCATCCCTCCTAGTTTCTAATAAAACAAGTGTTCCATCACATACGCATACTGCAGTTTGTTAAGCCATTCCCTGATTGAAGGACATTCACTTAATTTCCAATTCTTTGCCACCACAAACAGGGCTGTTATGAATACTTTTGTACAAATGATGTTTTTACCCTTTTTCATCATCTCTTCAGGGTATAGACACAGTAGTGGTATTGCTGGATAAAAAGGAATGCACATTTTTGTGGCCCTTTGTGTGTAATTCCAAATTGCTCTGCAGAAAGGTTGGATGAATTCACAGCTCCACCAACAATGTATTAGTGTCCCAGGCTTCCCACATCCCTTCCAACATTGATTATTGTCCTTTCTGGTCTGAGGGGTGTAAGATGGTACCTCAGAGATGCTTTAATTTGCATTTCTCTAATTATAAGTGATTTAGAGCAATTTTTCTCATGACTATGGATTGCTTTGCCTTCCTCATCTGTTAATTGCCTTTGCATATCCTTTGACCATTTGTTTTTTTTAAGAATTTGACTCAGAGACATCCGGCCAAGATGGTAGAGAAAACAGGCACAGTTCTAAAGTCTCCTGATCTTCCCTCAAATAATATGAACAAACCTCTTGACAGAATCCCACTGACAAAACCCAGAAAAAAAAAAGCCAGGAGAAGAACATCTACCTCAGGCTTTGTTTTTAGGGGATTTGCGGGTGAGTCCAGGCATAGAGGCCAAACTCTGCCACTCCTGGCAGAGTCAGGAGGGTGGGATCAGTGAGAGTTTGGGAGCCTGGATTAGCCAGATTAGTGGCAAGGCTGGAGACCAGGAGCCTGAGGGCATTAGAACCAGATCTGACAGGCTTGATCAGCTCAGAGCTAGAGGCTGGTCAACAGAAGGGCCTTGAGTCAACTAGGGAGCAGAGGTATGAGTGGTGGTGCTGACCTTCTGAAGTTTGCTGGCAGGGCTCCTCTGGTGAGGAGGAACTCAAGAGTTCAGGCCTCTATTCTGCCTCAGGCCCAGGTGTGTGAGCAGCAGAACTGCATCAGCTGACAATAGGGAGAGTGATTACCTAACCCCAGGGTATAGTCACCATTGATCAAAGACAAAAGTATTCAGCTTCAACCACTCCCTCCAGGACAAGGGGGAGGCCAGGCCTCAATCAAGGTCACAGACCCTCCAGAGAAAGTGACCAGCACCTCCTACTGGCCAGGCAGAGAAATTACACTCAGCAAGCAAAACCTCTAGAATCCCCTATTGGCCAGTTGGAGATATTACACTCAGTGAGTAAAGCCTCTAGAAATCCATCCAACAACAAACCTCTGTGAACCAGCTCTTCCCCAACACAAGGTCTTAGGAGAATGAAGAAAGGCCAGCGTAAATGAGGGTCCACAGAAAAATTCTTGGAAGGAAAAGACACTAACTCAGAGAGACCTTGAACCTCTGAGAAGAATATGAAGTGCTCTCCAACACAGAAAGACTTCCTTGAAGAAATAAGGAAGGAATTTAAAAACCAACTGGAAAACTTAGGAGAGAAAAATTAACACCTTGCAACAAGAAAACAATTCTCTCAAAACCTCAATTGGTCAAATGGAAAATACTTACAAAAATAGAAATGACCAATTGGGAAGGAGTTGCAAAAGGTAAATGAAGAAAATTCTTCTCTTAAAAAAAACCTGGAGTCTGTGGAAACTAATGACTTCATGGCACAGCTAGAGTCTGTTAAAGAAAACTAAAACTCTAAAAAAATAGCAGAAAATGTGAAATACCTCATCAGCAAAACCACTGACCTCGAGAATAGATTGATTAGTGACAACCTGAGAATTGTAGGTCATCCTGAAAACACTGAAGAGAAAAAAAGCCTGGACTTAATATTACAAGATTTAGTGATGGAAAACTGCCCTGACATCATGGAACCAGAGGGCAAAGTAGTTACTGAAAGAATATATCTGGGGAGGCTGGGTGACACAGTGGATAGAGCACTGGCCCTGGAGTCAGGAGTACCTGGGGGTTCAAATCTGGCTTGAGACACTTAATAATTACCTAGCTGTATGACCTTGGGGAAGCCACTGAACCACATTGCCGTGTTTAAAAAAAAAATACATCAATCCCCTCCAGAAAGAGATGCTAAAATGAAAACAGCAAGGAATGTTCTGGCCAAATTCCAGAACTATCAGAAAAATGAGAAAATCTTGCAAGCAGGCAGAAAGAAACAATTAAAATACCAAGGAGCCACAGTAAGGATGTAGGACCTGGATGCATCAACATTAAGGGATTGAATGGCCTGTAATGAGATATTCCAAAGAGCAAAGGAACTTGAAATGCAGCCAAGGATCCACTATCCAGAAAAGTTGAGCCTTCTCTTTCAGGGGAAAAGATGGACATTTAATGAAATGGATGAATTCCAACAATTTCTGCTGAAAAGCCCAGAGCTAAATAGAAAATCAAACAGGAGGTTCAAGAGACACATAAAAAGGTTAAAAAAAAAAAAGAGGATAAAGAAAAATAAAATTCTATCCAATAAGATGAAACTGGCTATATCCAAGCATGGGAAAAAGATTCTCATAACTTTTGAGAATTGTAACTCTAACAGAGAGAATATACCTAGGCAGAAGTGATGGACACTCATGACTTATCCATGAGACTGCTATCCAATGGGATGAAACTGGCTATAACCCTGCTTGGAAGAAAGACTAATAACTCTCAAGAATTGTAACTCTATTAGAGAGAATATACTTATCCAGAAGTGATGGATACTCAGGATTTACTATAACTCAGATAGAATGCCTTAAAAACACTTCCTCCTTAAAAAGTGGTACAGGAAGCTGACAGGAGGATGGAGGGGATTGAATGAGGTAAATCTCATTACATAAAGAGGTACAAAAGACCTATTGTAATAGAGGGGAAGAAGGGAGGAGATGAGAAACACCTGAATCTTTCTCTAATCATACTTGGATTAAAGTTAATTTATACACACACACACGCACGCACGCACACACATGTGCGCACACACACACACACACACTTAACTTCAAAAACACCTTATTGATGTATTAAAGGGAAAAAGGGGAGGGGGGAGGAGACAGGGAGGGGCAGAAAAAAAGGGAATTAACAGAAGAAAGGGGAAAAAGGGAAAGGAAAAAGAAAGAGGAAGGGGTAGATATAGGAAGGCAAACACACTGCAGGTGGCGGTATTCAGAAACAAAATACGGGGGAATACATATAAAGGGGGAAAAAAGAGGGAAAATAAAAATGGAGGGAAGATTGCATGGAGGGCAATAAAGAGTTAGTAATTATAACTTTGAAGGTGAATGGGATGAACTCTCCCTTAAAACATAAGAGAATAGCAGAGTGAATTCACAACGAGAATCCTACAATATGCTACTTACAAGAAACTCATTTGAAGCAGAGAGATACATATAGAGTAAAGGTATAAGGTTGGAGCAAAATATATTTGCTTCAGCTGAAGTGAAAAAAGCAGGAGAGCAATCCTTATCTTAGACAAAGCAGATACAAAAATAGATAGTGTTAAAAGAGATAAGGAAGGAAACTATATGCTCCTGAAAGGTATCACAGACAATAAAGTGATTTTAATATTGAATATGTATGTGTGTGTGTGTGTGTGTGTGTGTGTGTGTGTGTGTGTGTGTGTGTGTATGCACCCAAGGGGATAGCATCCAAATTCTTAAGAGGTGAAGCTCAAAGAACTACAGGAAGACATGGACAGTAAAATTCTACTAGTGGAGACCTCAACCTCTCGCTCTCAGATTTAGATGAATCGAATCATAAAATAAACAAGAAAGAAGTCAAGGAGGTAAATAGATTGTTAGAAGACCTAGATATGATAGACTTATGGAGGAAACTGAATGGGAATAGAAAGGAATATACCATTTTTTCTGCAGTACATGGCACTTACACAAAAATTGACCATGTACTATGGAATAAAAACCTCATAATCAATTGCAACAAGGAAGAAATAGTGAATATATCTTTCTCAGATCACAATGCAACAAAAGTCACATGCACTATTGGGCCAAGGAGATATAGAACCAAAACTAACTGGAAACTGAATAACCTCATTTTAAAGAATGAGTAGATCAAACAATAAATTATCTAGGATAAAATCATTCTTTCTATAATGACAATAATGAAACAACATACCAAAACCTATGGAATTCACTCAAAGTGGCTGTCAGGGGATATATTTTATCATTAAATGCTTACATGAATAAATTAGAAAAAGAAGAAAACAATGAATTAAATATGCAAATAAAAAATTAGAGAAAGAACAAATTAAAATCCCCCAATTAAATACCAAATTAGAAATTCTAATAATTAAAGAAGAAATTAATAAAAGCAAAAGAAAAAAACAACAACAAAACTATTGAGTTAATAAATAAAACCAAGAGTTGGTTCTATGAAAAAAAAACAATAAAATTGATAAACCTCTGGTCAATTTAATTAAAAAAAGAACCAAGAAAACCAAATTGCTAGGAGAATAAATGAAAAAGGTGAACTCACCACCAATGAGGAGGAAATTAAAGTAATAATTTGGAATTATTTTGCCCTACTATGTCAATAAATTTGACAATCTTAAGTGAAATGGACAAATATTTAGAAAAATATAAGTCGTCCAGGTTAAATGAAGAGCAGATTAAATACCCAAACAACCC
Organism: Macrotis lagotis; assembly: GCF_037893015.1. Lineage (NCBI taxonomy): Eukaryota > Metazoa > Chordata > Mammalia > Peramelemorphia > Peramelidae > Macrotis > Macrotis lagotis. The sequence continues at coordinate 251,322,697 of NC_133658.1, read as the reverse complement.
TATCTCAGAAAAGAAATTCAACAAGCCATCTTCATACTCCTTAAGAAAAAAATCTCCAGGGTCTGACTGATTCACAAGCAAATCCTACCAAACATTTAAGGAACAATTGGTTCCAATTCTGTATAAATTCTTTGAAAGAATAGGGGAAGATGCAACTCTGCCTGACTCTTTCTATGACACCAGTAACACCAATTAGGTGCTGATACCTAAACCAGAAAGAGTTAAAACAGAAAGAAAATTACAGACCTATCTCCCTGATGAATATAGATCCAAAAATCTTAAATAAAACCTTACCAAACGATTACAACAAATTATCACTAGGATAATATATTATGACCAAATAGGATTTATCCCAGGAATGCAAGGTTGGTTCAATATTAGGAAAACTGATAGTATATTTGATTATATCAACAACAAACCTATCAGAAATCATGTGATTCCATCAATAGATGCTGAAAAGGCTTTTGACAAAATACAGCACCCTTTCCTATTTAAAAACACTGGACAGTGTAGGAATAACTGGACGGTTCCTTAGAATAATAAGCAGTATCTATCTGAAACCATCAAGAAGCATTGAATTCAATGGAGAGGCTAGAGGCATTCCCAATAAGATCAGGGATGAAACAAGGATGCCCATTATCACCACTACTATTCCATGTTGTATTAGAAATGTTAGCTTCAGCAATTAGAGAAGAGGGAATTAGTGGGAAGGAAGAGACAAAACTCTCACTCTTTGCAGATGACATGATGGTCTACCTAGAGAATCCCAAGAAATCATCCAAAAAACTACTGGAAACAATTAACAACTTTAGCAAAGTTGCAGGACATAAAATAAACCATCATAAATCCTCAACATGACTATATATGACTAGCAAGATACAGCAGGATGAGCTAGAAAGAGAAATCCTATTCAAAGTAACCTCAGACAATATAAATGCCTGGGAGTCTATTTGCCAAGGCAGACGCAGAAACTTTTTGAAAACAATTATAAAATACTTCTCACACAAATCAAATCAGATTTGAATAACTGGGCAAACATAAACGGCTCATAGATAAGTCAAGCTAATATAATAAAAATGACAATCCTACCAAAACTAATCTACCTGTTTGGTGCCCTACCAATCAAAATTCCAAAAATTTACTTTAATGAGTTACAAAAAAAGTTGTAAGTAAATTCAGATGGAGAAATAAAAAGTCAAGAGTTTCTAGGGATTCAATAAAAAAAGTGCAAATGAAGGGGACTTAGCCCTACTAGATCTAAAATTATATTATAAAGTATCAGTCATCAAAACTGTCTAGTACTGGCTAAGAAATAGTGGTAGACCACTGGAATAGACTAGGTGCAATAGCAGGAAACGATTATAGTAATCTGCTATTTGATAAACCCAAAGAGTCCAGCTATTGGGATAAAAACTCTCACTTTGATAAAAACTGCTGGGGAAAATTAGAAGCTAGTATGGAAGAAACTTAGATTAGACCAACACCTCACACCCTATACCAAGATAAGATCCAAATGGATACAGGACTTAAACATAAAAAACAATATTATAAGCAAACCAGAAGATCAAGGAGTAGTTTACCTGTCAGATCTATGGAAAGGGAAGCAGTTTAAGACTAAGGAAGAGATGGAGAACACCACTAAAAATAAACTAGATAATTTTGATTACATTAAATTAAAAAGCTTTTGCACAGACAAAACCACTGTAAGCAAGATCAAAAGAAATGCAGTAAACTGAGAAACAATCTTTACAACTACTATTTCTGACAAAGGATTCATTTCTAAAATATATAGAGAACTGAGTCAAATTTTTTTTAAAAAAGCCATTCCCCAACTGACAAATGGTCAAAGGATATACAAAGGCCATTTACAAATGAGATCAAAGTGATCCATAGTCATATGAAAAATTGCTCTAAACCATTACTTATTAGTGAAATGCAAATTAAAGCTTCTTTGAGGTACCATCTCACACCTATCAGATTGGCCAATATGACTAGAAAGGATAATGATCATTGTTGGAAGGGTTGTGGGAAATCTGGGACACTAATACATTGTTGGTCGAGCTGGGAACTCATCCAACCTTTCTGGAGAGCAGTCTGGAACTGTCCAAAGGGCAACAAAAAAAATGCATACCCTTTGATCCAGCCACTACTGGGCCTATATACGCTGAAGAGATGATGAAAAAGGGTTAAAAACATCACTTGTACAAAAATATTCATAGCAGCCCTGTTTGTGGTAGCAAAGAATTAGAAATCAAGTAAATGTCCTTCAATTGGGGAATGGCTTAGCAAACTGTGGTATATGTATGTCATGGAACACTACTATTCTATTAGAAACCAGAAGGGATGGGAATTCAGGGAAGCCTGAAGGGATTTGCATGAATTGATATTGAGTGAGATGAGCAGAACCAGAAAAACACTGTACACGCTAACAGCAACATGAGGGTGATGATCAACCTTGATGGACTTGCTCATTCCATCAGTGCAGGGATCATTTGGGACTGTCTGCGATGAAGAATACCATCTGTATCCAGAGAAAGAACTGTGGAGTTTGAACAAGACCAAGGACTATTACCTTTAATTTAGGGAAAAATAAAAAAAAGCTATCTTATTGTCTGATCTTTCTATCTCTTTTACTTTATGTTTCTTCCTTAAAGATATGATTTCTCTCTCATCACATTCAATTTGGATCAATGTATACTATGGAAACAATGTAAAGACTGGCAAATTGCTTTCAGTGGGGGGTGGGGGGAGGGAAGTAAGATTAGGGGAAAAATTGTAAAACTCAAAATAAATAAAATCTTTAAAAAGACAAAAAAAAGAAATAAGTCCTTGGTCAGAAACTGCTTCCCTTTCCATAGCTCTGACAGGTAAACTATTCCTTGATCTCCTAGTTTGTTTATAATATTGGTTTTTATGTCTAAATGCTGTATCCATTTTGCTCTTATCTTGGTATAGGGTGTGAGACATTGGTCTTAATCCATGTTTCTACCATACTAACTTCCAATTTGCCCAACAGTGTTTATTGAAGAGAAAGGTTTTATCCAATAGCTGGACTCTTTGGGTTTATCAAACAGCAGATTATTATAATCATTTCCTGCTATTGCACTTAGTCTATTGAACTGATTCACCACTCTATTTCTTAGCCAATACCAGACAGTTTTGATGACTGATGCTTTATAATACAATTTTAAATCTGGCAGGATGAAATACTCTTTAAAATGGGCAAAAAAGAAATTAACACTCTACGGAGAAAGAAGTTGTCCCTTGCAAAAGTCAGAGGAATAGCTGACAAGAATGGCATGACTTTATTAGCTCCCATTTGCTTAACTATCATCTTCAAGCATATGACATAGATATCTCCCCTCCAAAAATCCACTCATATTGGGAGAACTTCTCCATTACTCTCAAGGGCACTTAGTAGAGTATATGGCACATTGTAGACCCCTATTTATTGACTCATTACCCTTCTATTATGCCAGGTTTGCATCCTGAAAGTCATACTACATTCCTCAGTTAACCTCAATCCACACATTCTTTCAATTGCCAGACTTCTCATCTTGACCTTCTACATCTCTCACAAACATCTCCTCTTCATGCATACTGCTATGTACACTGAACCATATCTGATCTTTCAGTGATAAATCTCTCTTTCCACTCCAATTCCTGATCTGTCATCAAAATGATTTTCCTAAAACACAGGTCTAATGGTACCACTTTTGAGCCCCACTCAAAAAAACACAGCAGGTCTTGATCAAATATTAAAAACTCTTTGCCATTTAATAGAAACCTGTATCCAACCTACCTTTCCAAACTCTTACAAAGTATTCAACTGCCACACATTCTAAAGTATAGACAAACTGCTCTTCTTGCTATGATGCCCCATCTCCAGTCTCCTAGCTGTCCTCCATTCCTGGAATGCATTCCTCTCTTCACATTGAATTCTGATTTTCTTCAAGACTTAGTCCAATAGCCATCATAAACAAAAAGCCTTTCCCAAGATGTTAGTGTCTACCTTCAAAAAAGTAACCAATTTTTTATTTACCGATATCCACATGTTGCTTCAAATCCACAGAATGTTAAATTCAAGGGATTGGGATTAGGGACAATTCTTCTTTCATAACCTCAATGTCTAATACAGTGCTAGTCAGCATTTAATAAATACTTATTGATCAAATGAAAAGAGAAAGAAGCCAAGAAGCATTCCAAGTTCAGTTTAGACATCCAAAAAAGTTGGTGTCAACAATATGCTAAGTATGTTAATAGTAATAACAGTTAAGATGAATAAACTGAAGTGTTTTACATACATTATATCCTTTGAGTCTCACAAAAACAGTGGCAGGTAGAAAGAACAAGTTCAGTGATCCCTTCCACATCACCACTTTTCATGGTTTTGGTTTACTGGGTCAGTGTAAGAAATTAAATGGGAAATTTTGTAGACTTTTGCAGAAACTGCAGATGACAGAATCTATGATCAAATACTTAACCCAAATTCTACAATAAAGTATTGTAAATACCCCATTAAAGAAAAAAAGAAAAAATTCAAACTTCTACTCTGGTACTGAAGGGAAGGCTAAAAAATTTCATGTGGATTTTCCATATTGAAGAAAGTCATAGGTCAGAGGAGGAAATGACTTGTCCTAGATTACCCCTTTTGCTGGCAGGAGTCTTTGATGTTGAGCACAGGATTCTATATATCATTCTGTCCCTCTGGGGTTTGTTTCCTAAGAAAGATAGGTGATATGATAAAATGAAAAGAGCCCTGAACTTGGACTCAGGAAATAAGGGTTCAAGTTCTAGTTCTGTTACTTGCTACCAATATAACAACATTCATATCACTTCTCTGGGTCTAAGTTTTCTCCTTTGTGACACGAATGGTTATATATTAAGGTCTCTAATGCTTACCACAGAAAGTTTGAATCCTGAACCTGATACTACCAGTCTTTCATAATCTGATTTCAACATGTTCTTTGCAGCCTTATGGACATGGAATAATTATCCCAAGAATAACTGGGGGGGGGAAGCAGATGACAAAAACAAAATCATCTCTGGCCATAGAGGGCTCATTATCTTGATGCTAGGGCAAACCATGTACACACAAAAAAATGTAGCTCAAAGTAAAGATATAATAGGATATAAAAGTAAACAAAAAAACTCTAGGAAAGAAGAAAGTTGGGAAATGAAAGAGCACAAAGAACTAAGGGAATATGAGGGAGTCATGAAAGATGTAGCACTAGATCTAAACTCTGAGGAAAAACTGAGAGACACAGGAAAGGGAGAGATAGCCAGAAAGTGGAAAAGACTGAAGTCTGGCTTCTACCACTGAACCTTACTACCATGACCAGGCATAAGACATCATCTGCAAGGCTCAGTTCCCTTACTGAATAATTCCTGCAGTATTGACTTTACTAGGATGTTTGGAATGAGGTTCAAATGAGATAAGGGATAAAAAACATTTTGCAAACTTTAAAATACTATCTGTCACTTAGCATGGAGTATGGTAGAGTGAAAAGAATGCCAGATCTGGAGGCAGAGGTCCTACATTTGAATCTTAGTTTTGTCCATGCCCAAAGTCATCAAGATACAATCTTTCTGAGCCATAAAAGGCCACTACAGTTATAATTCTAGATAGATAATGAGGGAATACATTAAAGGCATAAGGGATGGCTTGTGCAAATGAATGGACTTAGGAGATGGAATGCTGATTTCATGGGATAGCTAGTAGTCCAATTTGTCTAGAGTATAAGGAGAAATGATTTGAAACATAGCTGAAAAGGTAGATAAGAATTATTTTTTAAAAATAAAAGGATCCATATAACTCTGGCTGGAAGAGAATTCTTAAAAAGTAATAAAGTAATCAAAAGAGAAAATGAACACTTTTAACTATATAATCCTTCAAAGCTTTTTCGTAATTACAATCAACGCAGCTAAGAATAAAATGAGTTGCACATGTAAAAAAAAATCTTTGCCACAAAGATGTAACAAAAGTCTGATATCCAACATCTATGCCCCTTATACATATGTGGATGTTTCTATTCCTTATATATTACAAGAATCAGTCAATATGAATAGGAGGTTTTCAAAACAAGAAGTGAAAATTAGCCATAACCAATCAATCAATAAACATTTTATTAGGGCTTACTGTGCTTCTGGCACTGAACTAATTACTAAGAATAGTTAAAAAAAAAAAAAGCGCAAAATCAAGTCCCAGTTCTCAAAGCAAATATAGTCTAAGCATAGGAAGAAATGTTTCAAATCAAAAACTAAGAAAGATACAAATTAAAACAACTATGAGACTTCATTTTGATGAGATCTCAATCTTCTCTAAATTCAGGGAACCACAACACTTAAGTTTTGAAAAAATAAGTCTTTAATAACTTGTGCAAGTGCTGTGATCCTGTAACTAATAAGTTTTCCTCCTAGCTAAGGTCCCCTTTGACATCTTAAGAACAGCCACCCCCTCACCACATCCTTATACCCTCATGCCCTGCCTGAAGCTTGCTTGTGTCCTAAGTCCAGGTGCCCTACTAACCATAACTTTGCATCTATTAGGTCATACTTGTTTACCTCTCCCTTTTTAAGGGCCCTACCCCAAAACCCCTGTTCACTATTACCCTAGCATCTTGCATTGAAAGCTACCTTGACTGCCAAAAGTCTGAGTCTTTGAAATTCTCTGACAAGACGCCTCTGTGCCACACCCCAGACAAATTCATACCTTACTAGAAAGATGACGAAAATAGCAAATGTTAGAGGGGCTGGTGATGATGGAATTATGAATTAATCCTACCAACTAGAAAAGTATATATATATACCTTTTGACCCAAAGATAGCTCTATTAGGCATATGGAAATGAATTTTAAGAGAGAGGAAAAGGTCCCATTTACAAACAATTCTCATTTTACATGCAAATTTAACTCTACATAATTTTACAACTTTACATTACAAAAGAATTCTGAAAGAAATACACATTCCAAAAACACCTATGACAACTTTACTATAGTAACTGTGGTTCTCTCTCCCTCCTACCCCTTGACTCAGTATTCCACACACTCCCTCCTAACCCTAAATTCCCCCTCCTTTTAAAACCTCCCAAATGAAAGCAGAAGAATTGAGGCACAGAGACTGCCACTTGTTTGGGGCCTTGGCTTGAGACCCCCCCCCCCCCAGGGCTGGCCCACTATGTGCTCTTCCTTCCCTCTCTCCCTTCTCCACATGGACAAATTCACATTACAAAAAAATCACTTAACACAGATGTTTTAAAATGTAAAGCAAGAACTATCTTTATACAAAGATATTTTAGCACTTTTAATGGTAAAAAAGAACCTAAAGGAAAGTAGGTTCCAGGCAGTTAGTGAGTTGTCAAACAAATTATGATATGAATGTAACAATATAATATTACACTGGTACGACTAACATAATTATTATAATATTAAGAAATGGAAAATATGAGGAACTCAGAAAAACTTTGTAAGACTTGTATGATACAGAGTTAAGTAAGCCAACTCAGAAAATCAATTTACAAACTAACAACAAAAGACTAAGGAAAACAAAATTAAACTACTACAATAAAACTGTGCAATGAAATCAAAGTCCTGACAGTAAAGTATGCCTCTGGCCTCTAGGAAGACAAGCAGACTCAAAGGTGCCAAATGATGCCAATGATGTCAGATATGACCAATATATTGATGTTTTGTTTAGGTCATTGTGAGCATAGTGGATAGAATCCCAGGTCTGGAGTCAGGAAGACCTGAGTTCAAACCCAATCTCACACATGAACCATAGGACCTTGGGAAAATTACTCAACCTTTCTTTGGTTGAAAATGGTTGTTGAAAATTGGACAATATACACAAAGAGTTTAGTGGAGCAGAACACAGAACATTGATCCATTAGATCCATTAGAAAATGAATACTCATTAGGAAATGACTAATTTAAATTTAAATTTTTTAAAAATGAGAAAGAAATATAAGTTAGAGTCATAATACAGTGTCTTAAAAATTACTGATTGAGGGACTAGGAGAAGACAGGGAGTCAACTGAAGGTTTGTGAGCAGAGGAAGGATTCAGTTAGATGCAAACATTTGGAAAATCATTTTGGCATCTGTTTGGACTGGTTCAAGTGGAAGGAATAAGAACATGAAAGAGGAGATGTTCTTTTGAAATGAGAGAAAGGAGAAATTATGAGAAATACCACAGAAGTGGAATCATTAGGAAATGGGCTAGATACAGAAGAGAAGGGAAACTTGAGGAGATCTCACATTATGGGTGATAAGAGTGGATGGTTGACATAAATACACAACATAAATAAGGAAACTTAGAAGGATATCTTTAAGTAGATAGATGAGGAATTAGTTGAGAAATGTTGGGTTTGACACCTCAGCAGGAAATACAAATAAAAATGCTGTTAAAGCCTATTTCAACAACCCCCCGCATAACTATCTGCTATCCTATCTCACAAATATAAGACGCTCCATTAAATGACACACTGAATAAAACTCCTGAGGGAATGATAATCTGTTCACTGTATTCATAGCATGCTATAATGTTCAAATATGAGCTCAGGAAAGTGAAGACCAGAGTCAAAAACTGAGGACCTGAACCATAGGTTTTGACACCTTTGTCCTTTGTGAGTTTATAATCAGCCATAGTGGATCCTTTGAATATGAGAATGTGTCTCAAGTTTAGTCAAAGTCTTGAAGAACTGGTCCATAGTTTTGAGTCCATAGTTTTGAGAACAAGCTTAAAGTCAACCACAAGATAATTCAAACTCATTTTCCCTTTTACCCTTTCTTCCTCCTTCATACCCAATCTATAATGCTCAAAAAATACAAAGCACAGGTAAGGGAAGGGAATTGAAGGATATTTTTTGGTAGCCAACTGAGGACTCAGAAGGGCTGGAGACAGCCAGGGGTTGGTTAGAAGACAGTGTTAGGCAAATAGGAGAATTAGAAAAGATTATCTTGAAAAAAAAGGAAATCAAAATATCAAGGAGGAAGAAGTGTACAACAGTATCAAAAGTTACGAAGGATAGAGGGTGGGAACTAACTCAAAGGGATAAGGATAGGAAAAGAGCTGCTTTTCATGTCTTTGGCTTCCTCATGGATCATTGCCCTAAAAACCCTCTCAGAAGCTAGGAAAAATCAATATTCTAGCAACTAGAAAGTCATTTGTGTGAACTGCTATCCAACCCAAACCCCTAACCCAATCTACTAAGGACTATTTTTTTAACTTAATATTTATTTATTTTCATTTTGTACAAACATGTTTTTTATACATTAATAAAATATTCTTGTTTAAGATTAAACAAAGAGGTAAGGGGACTTCGAGCCAAGATGGCAGAGAGAAGACAGGCACAGTTCTAAAGTCTCCTGATCTCTTCCCCATCTATCACATGAAACAAACCTCTTAAAAGAAATCCAACTCAAAAAACCCAGAAAGAAAAGCCAGGAGAAAGAACATCTACCTCAGGATTTGTCTCCTGCTGCAGTTTTGGTAGAATTGGGGTGGGTGAGTCTGGGCTCAGAGGGAGGATCAGCCCCGGATCAGCCAGATTAACAGCTGAATCGGAACCGGGAGTCTGAGGGCTGGAGAGCCGGACCTGCTGGATCAGCGGTGGGGCTGGATGAAAGGGGCTTGGGTCCGCGGGGAAGCAGAGGCGCTGGTGTTGGGGCTGTCCCCCTGGAGCTTGGGGATGGGGCTGCAGGGAGAGGTCTGGTGCAGGAGAGCTGCAGACACCATCCCTGGGCTCCTCAGGTCTGAGAAACTCTGAGTCCACGCCTCCATTGCACTGAGGCCTCCTTCCAAACAAACAATTGCAAAGTACTTCTGCCTCAGGCCCAGGTGTGTGAGCAGAACCAGCCCAGCTGAGGAATGACCTCAGGCCAGGGTAAAGCCCACCATTGATTGAAGGCAAAAGAATTCAATAGTTCCAACTCCTCCCCTCAAGCAAAGGGAGAAGGCCTCCCAACCAAGGTCACAGACACTCCAGAGAGGGCAACCAGCACCTCCTACTGGCCAGCCAGAGAAACTGCACTCAGTAAAGCCTTCAGCGATCTCAAGCCCAGGTTAACCAGCCCCCCCCCCCCCAACTCAAGGTCTTATCATAATGAAGAAGGATCAGCGGAAAGGTGGATCCATAGAAAAGTTCCTGGAAGGGAAAGAGCCCAACTCAGAGAGACCTGGAACCTCTGAGAATACAATCTGGTCTCCTGGACAGAAAGACTTGCTTGAAGAAATAAGAAAGGAGCCTAAAAATTTGGGAGAGACAATTAATATCTTGCAACAAGAAAACAAAACCTTAGAATTGGACAAACACAAAAGGAGAATAAATCTCTCAGATCATCAATTGGACAATTACAAAATGAGAATAATTCTCTCAGATCCTCCAATCAGCAAATGCAAAAAGAAATTAATTCTCTCAAAACCTCAATCAGTCAAATGGAAAGCTCTTTCAAAAGTAGAATTGACCAATTAGAAAAGGAGCTGCAAAAGGTTAATGAAGAAAACTCCTCCCCCCAAAAAATAATGGAGTCTACAGAAACTAATGACTCCACAAGACAGTAAGAGTCAGTTAAACAAAATCAAAAAAACAGAAAAAATAGAAGCAAATGTAAAATACCTCATCAACAAAACCACTGACCTTGAGAATAGATGGAGGAGGGGCAACATGAAAATTATAGGACTTCCTGAAAACATTAAAGAGAAAAAAAGCCTGGACTTAATATTACAGGATCTAGTGATGGAAAACTGCCCTGATATCATGGAATAGGAGGGCAAAGTAGTTATTGAAAGAGTACATCGATCCCCACCAGAAAAAGATCCTAAAATGAAAACACCAAGGAATGCTGTGGCCAAACTGCAGAACTATCAGATAAAAGAGAAAATCCTGCAAGCAGCCAGAAAGAAACAATTTAAATATCAAGGAGCCACAGTAAGAATCATGCAGGACCTGGCTGCATCAACTTTAAGGGATCGAAGGGCCTGGAACGGAGAAGAGCACGGGAGCTTGAAATGCAGCCAAGGATCTACTTTCCTGCAAAGCTGAGCCTTCTCTTCCAGGGAAAAAGATGGACATTTAATGAAATGGAAGAATTCCAAAAATTTCTGATGAAAAGACCAGAGCTAAACAGAAAATTTGGGCATCAAACAGGAGGTTCAAGAGAAACATGAAAACATAAAAGGGGGGGGCGGTAAAAGAAAAAAAATGCAATCCAGTAAGTTAGTTGAAACTGGCTATATCCCAGCATAGGGGTAAAAAAAAAAAGATTCTCATAAACTCATAAACCTCGAGAAATGTAACTCTAACAGAGAGAATACACCTAGGCAGAAATGATGGACATTCATGACCTATCCATGAGACTAATATCTAATGGGAGGTAACTGGCTTTAACCCCATTTGGGAGAAAGACTCTAATAACTCTCTAATGACTCTATTCGATAGAATATACAGAACTAGAAGGGTCAGACACTCAGAATTTTCTATGACTTAGATAGAATGATCTAAAAAAAAAAACACCACCGCCCTAAAAAGGGGGACAAGAAAGAGATGGGAGGAGGGAGGGGACTGAATGGGGTAAATCTCATTACACTAATAGGTACAAAAAACCTATGGTAATAGTGGGGAAGAAGGGAGCAGAGGAGAAACACCTGAATCTTCTTCTCATCAGACTTGGCTTAAAGTCAGCCTACACATACTCAGTTAACTTATAAAACATCTAACCTTTCAAGTATTAAAAGGGGAAAAGGTGAGGGGGGACGGAGAAAGGGAAGGGGAGTGGGGGAAATAATAAAAGGGAAGGGAAAGGGGAAAGAAAGGGGAGGGTGTGATATAGGAGGGCAAACACACTGAAGGGGGTGCTTTTCAGAAACAAAAGACTGGGGAATATGGATAAAAGGGGGGGAAAGGGGGAAAAATACAAACAGAGGGAAGATAGCACGGAGGGCAATAAAGAATTAGTAATCATAACCTTGAATGTGAATGGGATGAACTCTCCCTTAAAACATAAGCAAATAGCAGAGTGGATTAAAAACCAGAATCCTACAATATGCTACTTACAAGAAATTCATTTGAAGCAGAGATACACATATAGAGTAAAGGTAAAAGGTTGGAGCAAAATTTATTTTGCTTCAGCTGAAGTAAAAAAAGCAGGGGTAGCAATCCTTATCTCAGACAAAGCAGCAGCAAAAATAGATAGCGTTAAAAGAGATAAGGAAGGAAACTATATCCTCCTAAAAGTTACCATAGACAATAAAGTCATTTAAATATTAAATAAATGCTGTCCCAGTGAGACAGCATCCAAATTCTTAGAGGAGAAGCTGAAAGAATTACAGGAAGACATAGACAGCAAAACTCTACTGGGGGAGACCTCAACCTCCTGCTATCAGATCTAGATATATCGAATGATAAAACAAACAAGAAAGAAATTAGGGAGGTAAATAGATTGTTAGAAAAATTAGATATGGTAGATTTATGGAGGAAACTGAATGGGGATAGAAAGGAATATACCTTTTTCTCTGCAGTACATTGAACTTTTACAAAAATTGACCATGTACTAGGACATAAAAACCTAATGATCAACTGCAGAAAGGCAGAAATAGTGAATACATCTTTCTCAGATCACAAAAAAGTCATATGCAATACTGGGCCAAGGAAATATAGACCCAGAACAAATTGGAAACTGAATAACCTCATTTTAAAAAATGAGTGGACCAAAAAACAAATTGCAGAAAGAATTAACCATTTTATCCTAGATAATGATAATAATGAAACCACATACCAAAACCTATGGGATTCATTCAAAGCAATTCTCAGGGGATATATTATAGCTCTAAATGCTTACATGAATAAATTGGAGAAAGAGGAAATCAATGAACTAAACATGCAACTAAAAAAATTAGATTAAGAAAAAATCAAAAATCCCCAATTAAGTACCAAATTAGAAATTCTAAAAATTAAAGGAGAAATAAAATCGAAAGCAAAAAAACTATTGAATTAATAAATAAAACCAAAAGTTGGTATTGTGAAAAAAACCAATAAAATTGATAAACCTCTGGTCAATTTGATTAAAAAAAGAAGAAAACCAAATTGCTAGTATCATAAATGAAAAAGGTGAACTCACCACCAATGAGGAGGAAATTAAAGTAATAATTCGAAATTATTTTGCCCAACTCTATGCAAATAAATTTGATAATCTAAGTGAAATGGATGAATATTTACAAAAATATAAGTTGCCCAGGTTAAATGAAGAAGAGATTAAATACCTAAAAAACCCTATCTCAGAAAAAGAAATTCAACAAGCCATTACTGAACTCCCTAAAAAAAAATCTCCAGGGCCTGATGGATTCACAAGTGAATTCTACCAAACATTTAAAGAACAATTGGTTTCGAATCCTATATAAACTCTTTGGAAAAATAGGGAAAGATGGAACTCTGCCTAACTCTTTCTATGAAACCAATATGGTACTGTTACCTAAACCAGGAAGAGTTAAAACAGAGTAAGAAAATTATAGACCTATCTCCCTGATGAATATAGATGCAAAAATCCTAAATAAAATCTTAGCAAAACGATTACAAGTCATCACTAGGATAATACATTATGATCAAGTAGGATTTATTCCAGGAATGCAGGGTTTGTTCAATATTAGGAAAACTGTTAGTATACTTAATTATATCAACAACAAACCTATCAGAAATCGTATGATCATATCAATAGATGCTGAAAAAGCTTTTGACAAAATACAGCCATCCATTCCTATTAAAAAACACTAGAGAGTGTAGGAATAAATGGACTGTTCCTTAAAATAATGAGCAGTATCTATCTGAAACCATCAACAAGCATTATACTCAATGGGGAGAGGCTAGAGGCATTCCCAATAAGATCAGGGGTGAAACAAGGGTGCCCATTATCACCACTACTATTCAATATTGTATTAGAAATGTTAGCATCAGCAATTAGAGAAGAAAAAGAAATTAAAGGAATTAGAATTGGGAAGGAAGAGACAAAACTCTCACTCTTTTCAGATGACATGATGGTCTACCTAGAGAATCCCAAGAAATCATCTAAAAAACTACTGGAAACAATTAGCAATTTTAGCAAAGTTGCAGGTTATAAAATAAACCCTCATAAATCCTCAACTTTTCTATATATGTCTAGCAAGAAACAGCAGAAGAGCTAGAAAGAGAAATCCCATTCAAAGTAACCTCAGACAATATAAAATATCTGTGAGTCTATTTGCCAAGACAGACTCAGAATCTTTTTGAAAACAATTATAAAACACTTCTCACACAAATTAAATTAGATTTAAATAACTGGGTAAATATCAACTGCTCATGGATAGGTAGAGCTAAAATAATAAAAATGACAATTCTACCAAAACTAAACTATCTGTTTAGTGCCCTACTAATCAAAATTCCAAAAAATTACTCTAACGAGTTAGAAAAAATTGTAAGTAAATTCATATGGAGAAATAAAAAGTCAAGAATTGCCAGGAGATTAATGAAAAAAAGTACAAAAGAAGGTGGCTTAGCCTTACCCCATCTAAAATTATATTAAAAAGCATCAGTCATGAAAACTGTTTGGTATTGACTAAGAAATAGAGTGGTGGACCAGTGGAATAGACTACTAGGTGTAAAAGCAGGAGATGATTATAGTGATCTGCTGTTTGATAAACCTGAAGAGTCCCGCCCTTGGGATAAAAACTCCCTCTTTGATAAGAATTGCTGGGAAAATTGGAAGTTAGTATGGAGGAAACTTAGATTAGACCAACACACCTCACACCCTTTACCAAGATAAGATCCAAATGGTTACAGGACATAGACATAAAAAACAATACAATAAGCAAATTAGAAGATTAAGGACTAATCTACCTGTCAGATCTATGGAAAGGGGAACAGTTTATGACTAAGGAAGAGTTGGAGAACATCACCAATAACCAATTAGATGACTTTGATTACATTAAATTAAAAAGCTTTTGCACAGATAAAACCAATGTAACCAAGATCAAAAGAAATGTAGTAAATTGGGAAACAATCTTTACAGCTAATGTTTCTGACAAAGGACTCATTTCTAAAATATACAGAGAACTGAGTCATATTTTTAAAACAAAAAAGCCATTCCTCAATTGACAAATGGTCAAAGGATATGAAAAGGCAATTTACAGATGAGGAGATCAAAGTAATCCATAGCCATGTGAAAAAATGCTCTAAATCATTAATTATTAGAGAAAGTTCTCTGAGGTACCACCTCACACCTCTCAGATTGGCCAGTATGGCCAGAAAGGATAATGATCATTGTTGGAAGGGATGTGGGAAATCTGGGACACTATTACACTGTTGGTGGAGCTGTGAACTCATCCAACCCTTCTGGAGAGCTATTTGGAACTATGCCCAAAGGGCAACAAAAATGTGCATAACCTTTGACCCAGCAATACCACTACTAGGTCTATACCCTGAAGAGATGAAGAAAAAGGGTAAAAACATTACTTGTACAAAAATATTTATAGTAGCCCTGTTTGTGGTGGCAAGGAATTGGAAATCCAGTAAATGTCCTTCAACTGGGGAAATGGCTTAGCAAACTGTGGTATATGGATGTCATGGAACACTATTGTTCTATTAGAAACCAGGAGGGACGGGATTTCAGGGAAACCTGGAGGGATTTGCATGAACTGATGCTGAGTGAGATGAGCAGAACCAGAAAAACACTGTACACCCTAACAGCAACATGGGAGTGATGTTCAACCTTGAAGGACTTGCGAATTCCATCAGTGCAACAATCGGGAACAATTTTAGGCTGTCTGCAAAGGAGAGTACCATCTGTATCCAGATAAGGAGCTGTGGAGTTTGAACAAAGTGCAAGGACTATTCCCTTTAATTTAGAAAAAAAAACAGATAGCTTATTGTCTGATCTTGTTACCTCTTAGACTTCTCTTTAAGGATACGACTTCTCTCTCATCATACCCAATTTGGAACAAGGTACAACATGGAAACAAAGTAAAGACAGACAGAGTGCTTTCTGTGGGGGGGAGGGAAGCAAGATTGGGGGGAAAATGTAAAACTCAAATAATATATTTAATAAAAATAAATTTAAAAAAGAGTAAACAAAATACCCCCTCCCCAAAAAATATAGACTCACTTGGCAATAAAAGTAAAGGGGAGAGAGAAAAATTAAAATTAAAATTAAAAAAAAATAATAGTAATAATTGTAGGTATGGCCAGGTGGCACAGTGGATGGACCAACAGCCCTGGAGCCAGGAACACCCGAGACCCATATTCGGCCCCATACACCCAACAATCACCCAGCTGTGTGACATGCAAGCCACCACAACCCCACTGCCCTGAAAAAAAAGACCTAAAATAAAATAAAATAGTAATAATAACAGGGGCGGCTGGGTGGCTGAGAGAGCACTGGCCCTTGAGCCAGGAGCACCCAGGTCCAAATCCGGCCTTAGACACCAAATGATCACCCTGCTATGCGGCCTCAGGCAGCCCACCCAACCCCATTTACCCTGCAACCCCCCCCAAAATAATAATAATAATAAAAAATGCGCTTCAGTCTGTGTTCCAACACCACCAACTCTGTCGCGGGTGGATCACATTCTTTATGATAAGTCCATCACAAAAGTTACTTTCACAGTTTTCCACCATTGTCATTGCTAATCGCAATTCACTCCTTTCGTACTTCTCCACTACCATGTACTACATTCTCTCTCTCCTTTCACTGACTCTGCTGTAGGGTTAGTTGAGTGGCACAGCAGACAGATCCCTGGTCCTGGAGCCAAGAGGCCCCGAGACCACATACTACCCCTTAGGCGGAGCATCCACCTTGGCCCTATGGTCCCAGACAGGCCATCCAATCCCAGACCCTTACAAGAAGTAAAAAAGACAATGCATTATATCTGACCACTAACCCCCATGGTCCATCCTCTACTCCTTCATTCACATCCCCACCCCTTCCCCCTGTCCCTTCCTCTCTCCTTACTCCAGATGCCTATACCCCATTGAGTATATATGCTGTTTCCTCTCCTAGCCACCTCTGATGAGAGACAAGACTCCCTCATTCCCCCTTGCCTTCCCCCCTTCCATATCACTGCAATAGCTCATTGTAATAAGGAAAAATCTTATTATATGAAATATCTTGGCCTATTCTCCCCCTCTCCTTTTTCTTTCTCCCATTACATTTCCCTTTTTTCTATTGACTCCATTGTTACACCATATTTTATCTTCAAATTCAGCTTTCTGCTGTGTTTCATCTATAAAAGCTCCTTCTACCTGCTCTGTTAATTGAGAAGGTTCATGAGTATTATCAGTGTCATTTTTCTATACAGGAATATATACAGCTCATCATTAAGTCCCTCATATTTTCCCCTTCTCTTCAACTCTCTATGCTTCACCTGACTCCTGTATTTGAAGATCAAACCTTCTGTTCAGCTCTGGCCATTCCAACAGGAACATTTGAAATTCCCCTGGTTCATTGAAAGTCCATCTTTTTCTCTGGAAGAGGACATTCAGTTTTGCTGGGTAGTTGACTCTCAATTGCATTCTAAGCTCTTTTGCCTTCCAGTATATTATATTCCAGGCCCTATGAGCTTTTAATGCAGTTGCCGCTAAGTCCTGTGTGATCCTGACTGCAGCTCCACGGTATTTGAATTGTGTTCTTCTGGCTACTTGTAATATTTTCTCTTTGACTTGGGAGTTCTGGAACTTGGCTATAATATTCCTGGGGGTTGGTTTTTTGGGATCTCTTTCTCAAGGGGAATGGTGGATTCTCTCCATTTCTATTTTGCCCTCTGCTTCTAGAATATCAGGGCAATTTTCCTGTAGGAATTCTTTGAAAATGATGTCAAGGCTCTTTTCCTGATCATGACTTTCAGATATTCCAATAATTTTTAAATTTTCTTTCCTAAATCTGCCTTCCTTATCAGTTGTTTTTTCAATGAGATGTTTCACATTTTCTTCTAATTTTTCATTCTTTTGGTTTTGAAGCATTGAGTCCTAATTTCTTGTAAATTCAGCAATCTCTGTGAGTTCTATTCTTTGTCTGAAGGATTTATTCTCCTCATAGAGCTTTCTTATCTCTTTTTCCATCTGGCCAATTCTGCTTTTTAAAGCATTCTTCTCAATAACTTTTTGAACTTTTTATCCCTTTGACCTAAGCTGGTTTTTAGCATGCTATTTTCTTCAGCATTTTTTTGGATTTCCTTGACTAAGCTGCTGACTTCATTTTCATGTTTTTCCTGTATCTCTCTCATTTCTTTTCCCAGTTTTTCTTCTAACTCCCTCATTTGATTTTTTTTTTTTAGTTTTTTGCAAGGCAATGGGGTTAAGTGGCTTGCCCAAGGTCACATGGCTAGGTAATTATTAAGTGTCTGAGGCCGGATTTGAACTCGAGTACTCCTGACTCTAAGGCCAGTGCTCTATCTACTGCGCCACCTAGCTGCCCCCTCATTTGATTTTCAAAGTCTTTTTTGAGCTCTGTCATAGCCTGAGCCCAATTTCTGTTTTGCCTGGAGTCTTTAGATGCAGGAGCCTGTGCTTCCTCATCTTCAGACTGAGTGTTTTGATCCTTCTTGGGCTCACAGCCAAAATATTTCTCAATGGTATTCCTCTTGTTTCTCTGCTTGCTCATTTTTCCAGCCTTAGCCTGTTTTGGGGTGCTTCCTGAGCTTTTGGGAAACTCCCACAAGGATCTCAGTGTGTGAGGCTGTCCTCCCTCCTAGTCTGTGAATGACCATAAGCGCCCCCCTCTGCCATGGGGCTGAGGTGGGGGGTGACCTGATGTTCTATGGGGGGGAGGCTAGACTGCAATCAGGATCTCAATGTGGTCAGAACCCCAAAGTCCTTGTTCCAGAGGCAGAGGACAGAGCTCCACAGTCTCTCTCTTCACTCCCCTCCCTAGGTTCAATGGGCTCATGCCCTGGGGGCTTCTTGCTTGCTTGTGTTTCCTGGATCTGGACTGCCTTGGTCATGCTACTCGCTGTGTGCCCTGAGAGCTGTGCTTCACATGCTCACTCTGGCAGAGGTCTACCCGCTGTTCCCCCAAGTTGTGGCTGGTGCTCCCTGGGGCATAGGTCAGGAAACTCCCCCGCTGCTGTGAGTCATGGCTCCCAGCACCCTGGGACTGCCTCTGGGAGGCTGAAGTTCTTTTGCTCTGGCAGGTTACCCCTCTGATGGGTTGCCTCTCCAACCCCAAGGAGCAGAGCCTTTCTGCTCTTTTCCAGGTTACCTTGAATAGGAGAACTGCCTCACTGGGTCCCTCTGTGGGTTCTGTCTCTCGAAAATTTAGTTAGTTCTTAGTTTAGAAGTTTTATGAGAGAGCGCCTAAGACATGATCCTCTCTTGTCGCCATCTTGGCTCCACCCCCCCTCTCTCTACTAAGTACTCTTTTGGCTATAAGAAATATAACTCTCTATAAATCTTATTTGGTTGCCAAAGTTTTGTATATGATTCTTTTTTTGCTAACTTAGCATGGATGCTGATTTATCATAGAATCATCTCTCTGGAGAAATGCCTGCCACCAAATGTAGGAATTAAAATGGGAAGAAGAACTTGATCAATTATTCCACTCAATTTAAGAAAAAAATCCTAAGAACCTGAGAAAAAGATCTGCTTCATACTGATGTCAAGAGGTATAGATGCCCAGAAGACCACCAGATTTTGAACTGTAACTCAGAAAGTCATCAATGCAGAGATAACTGAGGTCATGGAGTAAAAGAATATAGAGGACATAGGACTAAATCATGGGGAATACATACATGAAGGTGGCAGGAAATGGAGAAATATCTCGCAAAGAAAACTAAGAAAGAATAGGAAGAATAGTAAGAGAAATAGAAGTGAAAAGTATCACAAAATTCAAGGGAACAAAAATCATTCAAGAGAAAGAGGTATTCATTAGGATGTAATATTCAATGTATCAAGAAAGGCAGAGAGATCAGGGAGGAAAGCTAAAAAAAGTCATTAGATTTAGTCTTTAAGAAATTACTACATATTTTTAAGAACTTAATTTGAGTAGAGAAATAAAAAGGGTTGAAAAGTAAGCGCAAAGTTCAAATCAATCATCCTCTCCATGAAATCACGGATTCTCTCAGCCAAAAGCATTACATTCACCCTCAAATTTTTCAAGTATTACATTTATTTCTGTATATTTTATTCTCCCAACTTGATTCTTAACAAGGATTCTCATTTATCTGTGCTTGGCATATTGCTTACACATTACAGATGCTTTAAAAATATTGCCCAAATTGACTGTCTAGGATTTCCTCTAACCTAGGTTCTGTGTTCCAAGTTTCCTTATGCCACTAATTATGAAACAGGGAAGAATGTTAAGAATAAAGGATGAGTTATGGTGATATTTATCTGAATTCTAAAGTGTTTCGTTTATTGCTGTGTTATCTCATTTTACCTTCAAATACAAGGTTTCTTTTCAATACAATTAGCAAGCAGACAATCTAGGACATACCTGACAAAGCAGGACCTCCCTCTTGCTGAGCTTCTCCATTTTCTATCCTATCTTCATGAGAGCCTCTCCGCTGGTGTTCACCATTCGTTAAGTCAGTTTTTTCAGGAGTTGATGTTTTGCTTGGTAGTTGGTTGTGCTTTAGCTGGTTAAACTTTGGGGATCCGGCCACAGCCTGAAGCACAGGAGATTGGGGTTTGGAATGCATTTTTTCTAATTCTCTGGCCTCCTGTAACTAAAAGCCAGTAAGTACAGGGTTCAATCCAGATAAAAAACTCCTTTAAAAACTCATTTTATGTCTTATCATGTTTAATGAAGCCTTTCCCAACTGACTCACATGTGTAGCTTTGAAGTACTTTCTTCCTCATCTGAATTCAGTATTCTCTGCTCTTATACACTAATTCTAATTTACATTCTAGTGAAAAGGGGCAGCTGGGTGATGCATTGGACAGAACATTGCTCCTGGTCTCAAGAGGACCTGAATTCAAATCCAGCCTCAGATAGTTAATAATTACCTGTGTGATGTTGGGCAAATCACTGAACCCCAATGCCTTGCCCCCCTAAAATCAAACATTCTATTGAAAGCATAATTCACCCAAAGTATGTTTAATATAGTCAGACAATTAAAGAATGCATGCATGAAATAATTAGAATAAAAGGAAAAGTAGGTACTTAATTTATCATCAGAAATAATAAAGTACAAGAGAAAATAAAATTTTCTCAACAACTCACAGACTTGCAAGTCTCCAAATAAACCAAGCCTGTATGTAAATTATATGCTCCTGAGAATCAGGCAAAAAGCGCTGGATCCAAGTAGAGCCAGAACACCCCAAATCTTGATTCTGCCACCTACTAGTGATACAACCTTAAGCTTGAGATTCCATATTTTGGCCTCAGTAAAATGGGATAACAATCTAGATGCCATCTTCCTCCCAGATAAATGAAATGGAAGCACTTTGTAAATATGAATTATTACTATTAAGATATTAAGAATACACATCCTAGTCTATCTTTAAGTCTCTTCTTACTGGTTTCAGCAAAACCAGAAAGTTTTTAAGGACAAGCAAGCTGATACAGCTTGTACAGCAAGCTTATAATGAAAGGTCTTTTTTCCTCTCCAACTAACATCAAGGTAACTTTCCACTTTTCCTCACTACTCATAAAACCTTTCCACTGATAACAAAGATAAGTAAAATAATTCAATACATTAGACACGTATAAAAATAAAAACTAATTGGCCATCTGTGTTTCACCAGTAGGGGCAAAGGAATCTCTATAAGAGAAAAATGATAGTGGTGCAATACATAAGGCTTGGCCATATATGCAGGCCAAAATCAAACAGTTTACACACAGAGACTTACAGACAAAAGCATATAAACACAAAAACAATACATACAGAACCCCTAACCAGCCCCTAATTATGTAACTAAAATGATAACTTACTGCTTGGTTCTCCATTCGGGTAAAAATCACATTCAACATCTGAGTGAGAGTTGCCTTGGCAGTTGTCTGATTAATGAGATTTTTACTGGCCAGATAGATGTTGTAACATGTCCTAACTGTCTGAAGTATTGTGCCTTCATGAATTTCAATGTGTGGGGAAGTCACTGCAGTAAGAAGTGCCTAAAATAGAAAATACACACAATTTCCACTGATTTATACTTTGTGCCATATACTGAGGGTCTCTAAAAGGTAAACCCATTTCCTTACCATTTTAAAATTTTTTTGAGAAGAGAACAAGAAAAAAGATGGTTAATCAGGGATCTGAACTATTTTCAGTGACAGTATTCAGTTTGCACTCATTAAATCCATTATGACAAAATCTTTTAGAATTATAAATTAAAATTTAACTGAACTTAAATATAACTGAATTTCCAATTGTACACTTTTATTAAATACACACAAGATTAAGTGTTAAACAAACCCTCCACCTAGAAGCTAAAATTCTACACAACTGAGTTAATCTATTATCAATCACAAAATAGGCACATCCCTTGCAAGGGAAGTCAGTTATCCCATTTTCCACAAATGTTTCTTTCATTTCTTGTTTAGGCTTACAGCAATGATTTTTAAACTTTTTGTGTGGCATAGACGCCTTTGGTTATCTTGTGTAACTTTTCAGAATAATCTTCAAATATATAGGATTACCAAGGAAAGTATTACACTGACAGACATCATCAAAATATTTTTAATAATATGTGCAAGTCCTTTAAGTTTGGAACCCTAGCTCAAGAAGAAGCATAACAGTTATGGTCTATTACTAGATCTTTCCTTACAGAGCAAAACATTTTAAATCTCAGCACACCAATCTCTGAAACTATTTGCAATCAACTAATGGTAATGTTGTTAATGTTGTATAATAAACCATAACAGCAATAAAAATGGAGGGCAGGAAAATGGGGTATTACTGATAAGTGCCCCTTGAGAAATGGTAGACTGGAAAGTAAGTCTCTCAAAGAAAATAGACAAGAGAAGCTGCTCCAAAATCCTTAATTCATAGACTAATTTTAATTTGTCCTAGTGGGGCTATTAAGTTTTAAAACAAAACAAAAATCCTGATTTCACTTTTCTTATTAAATAATTACCATCCCTTGTGTACCTTTAGATAGTACTGTTTTATGCCTACATCTATAATTTAATATTATGTATTATAATTATTCACATACATGTCTTAATATAATTCCATGAGGGTTGTTATGCCTTATGTAAACTTTATACCTAGCAAGCAGGATCTTATTCCACACATATGCTTAATAAATGCTGTTGAATAACTGAATTGAGTTAAATAGCACACTGAGAAATTATAGTGTTTAACAATTTAAAGGGCACAACGGTATAAGTAATACTGAATCCTTCTGTTTCAGTTTAGCACCTAATTTACTTTCTTCTAACTAAGCCAACTACTTGGTGAATTAAAAATCCAAACTCTCAATGAAAATAGCATGCTCATTTAAGAACCTAAGCAAGCAAGCAAATAAATACCTTAATTATTTGTAATTGCACCCCTTCATCAGTCTGAGGGCCCTGGAAACAATTGCAAACAGTTTCAACTATCCGGTCAATCAGGCGTTTTCCAGGGGCTCCACTGTCTGGAGCATTTCCAGTAATGTGCCCATATGCGATGAGTTTCTAAATACAAAGAGAAAATACATAATACACATACACATATAGCTGTACATATAATCTGTACATGTACTATATATATATATATATATATGTATATATATATATATATATAAAATACACACGTTTTATACACACACACGAGAAGTTTCTTATATCTGAATAGATATAGGGAAATACAGAACCAATATTCAAGGTCTTTAACTTCCATTTCTCACTAATCTCACTGAAATAGATTCCCAAGGAACAAGACTAGAATCATTATCATATAAAATCTGTCACCCCTGAGATCAAATCCACCCTGTTTTTGCCTGGATGACTAGAGTCTATTTCTTTGATTGTCAAAGTAATATAATACAACATAAAAATTCATTATGAAAAATTCTGAAATTTGTATCAGGAAATGATTTGTATAGAAGATGGTCTTTCAGAAATTGATTGCTTCTATCTGTAATACTTTTAGCCATACATGGCCTATAATTTCTCAACAAAAGACTGCAAAAAAAGGTATTCTCCTTAACAAGTGTCCATACACCCTTGTGTCATTTTTCCATAGGCAACCCAATGAAGATTAATTTCTAATGCTATAGAGTGCAAAACTGAACTATAGCACTAAATCCAGGTAAATGATAAACTACAAGGTACTAAAATTTCTTACTAAGCTATGAAAATTTTTCCATTTGAGAAGAACAGATAGCAGATTAGTAAAGGGAAAACAGCAGAAAGCAAGACTTTTGGAAGAAGTAGTACCATACCTGACTAACAGAGGATGATTTAAATAATGTACTACTCAACTTCCATCCAGTGGGATTTTAATTCCCTTGGGGTGTGTGTGTGTGTGTGTGTGTGTGTGTGTGTGTGTGTGTGTGTGTTAAAGGAAAGAATGACTTTCCAATTCTATTTGGACACTGGACATCTGTTACTACTGCTTCAAAAAGTTAACTCATTGGACTTGGACTTCATTAAGAGTAGTACAGTATCCAGAACAAGGAAGATGATGCCACATCTACCATCCACAGTACTGTCTAGTTCTGGCCCTATACTTTAGAAAAGGTATTTACAAGTTATAGTTCATTTTAAAAAGGCAACGAGGATGTAACATATTACATAACAAATAATGCTATCTAAATATGAGTTAAAGGATCTGAGGATGACTAACTTGAAGAAGAGAAAATTTAGGGAAGGACATGCTAACTGTCAAGTCAAAAGATGATTCATTAAAGTTGCTCTGATTGCTCTAGAAAACAAACCAGGACAATGAGCAAAAATTATAAAGAGGCATGATGATGAAAAACTTTAATGATGATGGAAATAATTAAAACCCCAAAATATAATTGCCAATGGACTGATTCCAGAACATTTCTCACATACACCTCCTTCATTCCATTGACCCTAGTGATGAGTTGCTCACTTCTGACGGTTTTCATGCAAAAGCTTCATTCACAATATGACGGATGGGATTCCTGTTTTAGGTACTTGCCTAACCATCCCCTCACTAGCTAATCACGCAAATCACACCTGGATTTCCCAGGCTGTCTTAGAACCTTTCCACTTCTCTATCTTCACTTTCTTAGCTCCTGTCTCCATAACTTTCCAACAGTGGCATGCATTCCCTCCTCATATTCACCTCTTATAATCCAGTTTTCCTGCAAGGCTCAAATGAAATGCCACCTCCTGTATGAAGCTTATATATATGTCTTTAAAGACAGGAATCTGTCTGCATCTCCATCACTCTACAGTTCCTGGTCTATAGCTAGGTGTCCTCCAATGTCCCGGGTCAGCTCTAGGAGTATTATATTCCTTCAGTGTTAGAAAATTTGCAAGCTTTGTAAAAAGGCAGTTTGCTACATGGTTTATTGAAGGGTAGCTCTTTACACACCCAGCACTGAGTGAGATTTGATCACCTATTATTATTGCATTAAAATTTGTCTCCCTATAACTATTACCCACTGGCTCTAAAATTATGGTAAAGATTCATTCATTCCTACATTTAATCTCTGGTTCTCTGATGATACCAAGGAGCAAGTAGATAAAGAGCTGGACTCTTAAGAAGAAAATTCCAAGTCAATCATCCTACACAGGGTCTTTCATAAAACCAGTTAAGTTATTGAGAAAGCTGAAATGTAAGTTTTCCAAGGCAAAAGAATATGAGTGGCTTGCATCCTAAGTTATCCAACCCACTGAAGAAAACATCAATTTCACCGTTCTGTTTCTCGGTCAATTCTTCTGAATTCTGAATTTAAAAATTTTTTTAAATGAAGGAAAGGCATAAAGGAACAAAGAAGGCTGCTTCTCCTTACTTTCACAGCTCATAGCCATCCAAAGTCTAAGGATAATGTTACAGCAAGGACTCCTATTCAAGTGGATTGGGGCAGATGGCCTCTAATGCTCCAATTGAGTTTCACTGAGTATATAAATAAGATCACGACTCAAACTTACAAAAGCATCTGGTAAGCCTTTCTCTCCTTGCCTTTGGCTCACACTCTCAAATGAGTATAATATCTATTTTACCCGAGATAAAAGTAGGAAAGGAAAGGGATGAGGAAAAGGAGACAGAGGTGGGGAATGGGGGGGTATGAGGAGGATAGGTGATAGAAGGAAGGAAAGATGGTGGGAGGGGGGTCAGATACAAAACACTTGTGAGAAGGAACAGAGTGAAAGAAGAGAGAGAATAGAATAAATTGGGGGTGGGGGAACAGGATGGAGGAAAATACAGTTAGCAACAGTAATTGGGAAAAATACTGAAATGTTTCTCTGATAAAGACCTAATTTCTCAAATATAAAGAACTGAATCAAATTTATAAAATCTAAGAGCCATTCTCCAATAAATGATCAAAAGATATGAATAGTTTTCAGATGAGTTTATCAATGCTATCTATTTAAAACTTTTTTTAAAAAAATCCTAACTCAACACTGATAGGAGAAATGCAAGTTGGAACAATTCTGGGGTACTACCTTATTATACTTATTGGGTTGACTAATAGGTCAGAAAGAAAAAATGACAGATGTTGGAAAGGATGTAAGGAAAATGAGACATTAATGTACTGTTGAAGGAGCTGTGAAATGATTCAACAATTCAGTAGAGCAATTTGGAAATATGCCTAAACCACGCCTATCCAGGTCTATAATCCAGTAAAAGGAGCATTATGTATAAGGTTATTTTGAGTAGCTCTCTCCTGGTGGTAGGGTACTGGAAATTGAGGAGATGTCTACTGGTTGGGGAATGACTGAACAAACTGTGGTATGTGACTATGTGGTATGGGAAATGAAGAACAGGATGCTCTCAGTAAAAAAACTTACATGAGCAGATGCGATGGGAAATGTACTATACACTAAGTAAAAGCAATGTTAACAGCAATGTCAGACTTTTCTGAGCAATGTTGTGACCCAAAAGAACTCTGAAGGACTTCAAAAGAATACTATCCAACCCAAAGACAGAGCTTGAGGGTGTCTGAAAACAGTGATTCATTGAAGAGGAAAGCATACTTTTTTTTTCCCTTGAGGTTTCACTTTGGACGAAACATGACTATTATGATAATGTTATTCATGACTATACATTTTAACCTATATCAAATAATTTTCTTTCTCAATGAGGGGAAATATAGTAGAAGGGAGAGAATTCAGAACTCAACATTTTAAAAGTCAATGTCGTAACTTGTTTTTGCATGTAACCGGGGGAAAATAAAATAAAATAAAATGAAAGCATTTGGTAAAAAGATAAAATAAAGGGGTTTTTTTTTGGGGGGGGAACTAAATCTTTCCGTTCTACTACCAATAACCACCACCCTAAATCAGAACCTCATTACATCCTAAGGGGACTACTGCTACAATGCCACAATAAGTATCCAAGAGGAAGTAAATCTTCCTCTAATTTATCCTCCATATACTGCCAGATTCACCCTCCAAATTCAAGTACAAACACCTATCCCAGAACTCAAAAAACCTTCAGTGATTCCCTACTCCTTATTAAAGTTCAAACTCCCTTAAGCTATTTGGTGTTCAAAGAAATTCAGAAACTGATACTGCCAAATTTTTTTCAGATTATCCCCCTTTACTCCTTTCAAAGCATATTATAGGTCAGCTTAAAAGTTTTTCCATCCTCCCAACTCTGAAACTTTGCTCCCACTATTCATGTGGTAGAGAAGAAAGAGCAATAGAATGGAGAATTTGGAGACATAGGTTTGAATCTGGTTCCAACAAGTATAAGGACCACGGACAAGTCTGTTAATTTCTCAAATCTGTTTCCTCATTGGTAAAATGAGGATAATACATGTACCACCTCCCTCACAGAGGTGAAAGGGGAAAAGTGCTTTATAAACCCTTAGGGATCATAAAAATTTGAGTTACTTTTGTTATAGAATGATTTTTCCCAGGCTCTACCAGTTAATATTTGAACCCCTTTTCAACATCAAAGTAAAGGAAAAATTTATCTTTATTCTGTATTCCTAGAAGTACCTAGTATATCCTCTACCACAATCAATCATCATAAAACTGTTAGTCCTATGAAAAACAGTACTTTGAATATTAACTAAAAAATTCTAGTGTGGTTACATACTCACAGAAGTCAAACATCCATTCTACAACACCTCCCTCACAAATATCATACTCCAATTACAAGAGGGCACTAAGGACTATTGACAAAGTCAGCAGATTAAGTTAAGGGGCGGCTAGGTGGCGTAGTGGATAAAGCGCTGGCCCTGGAGCCAGGAGTACCTGGGTACAAATCCAGTCTCAGATACTTAATAATTACCTAGATGTGTGGCCTTGGGCAAGCCACTTAACCCTGTTTGCCTTGCAAAAAAAAAAAAAAAAACATAAAAAGATTAAGTTGTTTGATCAATTATGTTTTCTTTTTTTAATTTATTTATTAAAGATTTTATTTATTTTGAGTTTTACAATTTTCCCCCAATCTTACTTCCCTTCCCGCACCTTGACACAGAAAGCAATTTGACAGTTTACTTTGTTTTCATGTTTGTTGTACATTGATCCAAATTGAGTGTGATGAGAGAGAAATCATATCCTTAAGGAAGACATAAGAAGTATAAGAGATAACAAGATCAGACAATAAGATATCTGTTTTTTTCCTAAACTGAAGGGAATAAATCTTTGAACTTTGTTCAGACTCCATGGTTCTTTATCTGGATACAGATGGTATTCTCCATTGCAGACAGCCCAAAATTGTCCCTGATTGTTGCACTGATAGAATGAGCAAGTCCATCAAGGTTGATCATCACCCCCATGCTGCTGTTAAGGTATAGTGTTTTTCTGGTTCTGCTCATCTCACTCAGCATCAGTTCAGGCAAATCTCTCCAGGCTTCCCAGAATTCCTGTCCCTCCTGGTTTCTAATAGAACAATTGTGTTCCATGACATACGTATACCACAGTTTGCTAAGTCATTCCCCAATTGAAGGACATTTACTTGATTTCCAATTCTTTGCCACCACAAACAGGGCTGCCATGAATTAAAATTATGTTTTCAAATTTATAATCTCCAAATTAAAATTTTGTGGGGTTCCATTAAAACAAGAAATATTTGTTCTAATATGAAGGAATAAGTTGTATCACTTTTCTACACCAATGCTTTAGAAGAATTTTACAGAAATAAGTTGTTCCATAAGGAATAAAAGATGAACTAAAGCAGGATACTAGAGAATTCTTCCTTTATTGATAAACTCATAAAGGGAAACAGTAAAAGAATTAGAATTTATGAATAACAAGGATTCTGATTTTGGAGTTACTTTTTTTTATTAAAGAACTTGCCATCGATTTTTAAATAGTTACACATTGTAGAGATTCTCTAGGAGTCACTCAGTTAATTTCTTTAAATACTGATAACTTAAAGATTGGTGAATTCCATCAGTATCACCTTTCTGTTTCTTGATCAACTCTTAAATTTAAAAATTTCACCATTCTGTTAGCCCTTCTATTGATTCAGAGAAAAACTATTCTACAATTAGGTAGATGAACTTAACAAGTTATGATTCTCTAGAGTTTCATTAGCTAAGTTGCTCTTCAAATGACAAATATCTCTGGGACCATATTTATGGTATTTTGGCAGAATCTACTAGTTTGTATTCTACTGGTATTGTTTTAAGGAATTGAGATTCATTTCTTGTATCTTAAGAAGGTATTAAACTAGCACTTTTATTGAGGTTTTTTTGTATAATGATATTTTTAGAGACATTACAAGATGTGGATTTTACTCTTGGCTCTACAATTTACTGGCTGTGACCTTGACCAAATCATTTAATGTTTCTGAGCCTTAGTTCTCTAATTTATAAAATATGCCAAGTTCTTTCTAGCACTAAGATTCTATGGATATACTTGAGATAAAATGATTCCTAATATCATTAAGAAAGGGAATGAGTAATAAAAGTTCCATGTAAGTACACCAAATTTTACCAAAATTTCTTTTTTGGGCCTAAGCTGCCACTTCAAATTTCTTCAGATTAATTTTTTTTCAATTAACAAGGATTTATTTTCCTTTCCTCCCACCATTCTTCACTATTGGGGGAAGGTGAAGAAGACACACCAAAAAAAAAAGATTCAAGTAAAAAAACAAATTCCTGAACTGGTCTTGTTTTCTGGAATCAGTTGCTCATTTGATTTCTTCAAATTTGTTTGTATCTTCAATGCTGTAATTATTGCATATATTGTTCTCCTAGTTCTGCTCACTTTATTCTTCATTTAATTCTTCCTTTTTTTCTCTAAAAGTGTCCTTTTCATCATCTTTAAGGCACAATAGTATCTTCTGCCATAATTTACATTAATATAAGTCATTCCCTGAAGTGGTTATCTCCTTAGTTTGCTAAAAGAGCCATCATAAATAATAGTGTACAAATAGGTCCTTTTTCTTTCTTTGAAATTTTTTTGTAATACAAAACAAGTCATAGTAAAGATGACTTATAGGGTATGAATAGTTGTGTAACTTCTGAGCATTGTTCCAAATTGCTTTCTGGAATGACTAGATCAATTCACAGTTCCACCAGCAGAGGAGGGATATCAAATATGTCTGAAAAGACTCCTGAATGTGGACTGAATTAAATTAAAATATAACTGAGAAATATTTGACAAAATAAAATACAATGAAATACAGATATTAATGTGTGGTTTTCTAAGTTAATATGTAGCCCAAGGATATCATTATATGTGGTTTAATTGCTCCCATGTATATTTTGAGTTTAATACCACTGTACTAGAAAGAAGCTGCTTTCCCATAACTCCTCTAGCATTTGCCATTTCCCTCTTTAATCAGCTTTGCCAATCTTAGGGGTATGATGTTGAATCTAAGAGTTCCTTTCATTTGCATTTCACTATTTTTCATTTGGCTTGAATGTATTTCCCTAGAGAACTGTTTATTCATATCCTTAAATTATTTACCAACTGAAGTTCTTATTCATATCAATTTTCATTATGTATATTGGAAACAACATTTTCAGAATAAGTGCAGCAAAGATTTTTCCTAGGTAATTGTTTCCTTTTTAATCTTGGTTCTAATGGATTCATCTGTGCAATACCTTTTAAATGTTATATATATCCAAAATTGTCCATTTTATTTTCTGTGGATGCTATCTCATTTCATCATGAACTTTTCTCCAGGCCATATAATTCCAAAAGATGCTTTCTTCTGCTGATTTGCCTAAGATATAACACAATATTTAATTCACATATCCATCTGGATATTATCTTAGTCTATGGCGTTAGACTTGTCTATGCCTATTTTCTGTGAGACTACTTTCAAATTTTCTCACAATTTTAATTAGCAAATTCTTGCCCCCAAAACTGGAATCTTTGGATTTATCAACACTAGGTTACAGTGCCCATTTTCTTCTGTATGCTGTACATCCAATTTGTTCCACTGACCTACTTCTGTTTTTTTTTAATTTTTATTTTTGTACAAATGATTTTTATACAATACTAAAATATTCTTGTTTAAGAGTAAAATAATACCCCCTCCCCCCAAAAAATATAGACCCTCATGAAAAATAAAGTAAAGGAAAGAGGGAAAAAGTTGTGCTTCAGTCTGTGTTCCAACACTACCAGCTCTGTCTCGGGTGGATCACATTCTTTATGATAAGTCCATCACAAAAGCAACCTCCACATTTCTCCACCATTGTAGTTGCTGATTGCAACTCCCTCCATTCATACCTCCCCACTACCATACATTTTCTCTCTCCTTTCACTCTATCCCTCTTCTAAAATGTGCTGCAGGGTAGCTGAGTGGCACAGCAAACTGATTACCAGCCCTGGGGCCAAGAGGCACCGAGCTCACATATTGCCCCAAGACCCAGAAACCACCCAGCCCTGTGATCCCAGACAGGCCACCCAATCCCAACCCCTTTCAAGAAGTAAAAAAGAAAATGTGTCATATCTGATCACTCTCCTGCATGATACACCCTCTCCTCCATCATTCACAACCCTCCCCTTCCCCCTGCTCTCCTTTTTACTCTAGATGTCTATAATCCATTGATTATATATGCTGTTTCCTTTCCAAAGCCACCACTGATGAGAGGGAAGATTCCTTCATTCCCCCTCACCTTCCCCCCCCCTTCCATATCATTGCAATAGCAAAAAATCTTACAAGAAATATCTTAGCCTATTCCACCTCTCCTTTTCCTTACTCCCACAGTTCCCTTTTAGCCATTGACTCCATTTTTACAATATATTATATCTTCAAATTCAACTCTCTCCTGTGCTTCATCTATAAAAGCTCCTTCTACCTGCTCTATTAAATGAGAAGGTTCATATGAGTATTATCAGTTATCATTTTTCTATGCAGGAATATGTAGTTCATCATCATTAAGTCCCTCATATTTGCCCCTTCTCCTCTACTCTCTATGCTACATCTGAGTCCTGTATTTGAAGGTCAAACTTTCTGTTCAGCTCTGGTTCTTTCAACAGGAACAATTGAAATTTGTCTGGTTCACTTAAAGTCCATCTTTTTCCCTGGAAGAGGATGTTCAGTTTTGCTGGGTAGTTGATTCTCAGTAGCATTCAAGCTCTTTTGCCTTCTATAATATTGTTGCATGTAATATGAGCCCTTAATATAGATGCTGCTGACTGCAGCTCCACAATATTTGAATTGTGTTCTTCTGGCAGTTTGTAGTATTTTCTCTTTGACTCGGGAGTTCTGGAACTTGGCTATAATATTCCTGGGGGTTATTTTTTTTGGATCTCTTTCCAGGGGAGATAGGTGGATTCTCTCAATTTCTATTTTTCCCTCTGCTTCTAGGATATCTGGGCAATTTTCCTGTAGGAATTCTTCAAAAATGATGTCAAGGCTCCTTTCCTGGTCATGACTTTCAGTTATTCCAATAATTTTTAAATTATCTTTCCTGAATCTGTTGTCCATATCACTGTTTTTTTCAATGAGATGTTTCACATTTTAGTCTAATTTTTCATTCTTTTGGTTTTGAAGTATTGTGACTTGATTTCTCACAAAAGCAGCTTCCACATCTGAATGATTGGTTTTCCTCAGAGAACTTTCTTATCTCTTTTTCCTTCTGGCCAATTGTGCTTTTTAAAGCATTCTTCTCAATAATTTTTTGAACTGTTTTATCCATTTGACCTAAGTTGGTTTTTAACATGTTATTTTCTGCAGCATTTTTTTGGATCTCATTGACTAAGCTGCTAACTTCTTTTTCATGTTGTTCCTGCATCTTTCTCATTTCTTTTCCCAATTCTTCCCCTATCTCCCTTACTTGATTTTCAAAATCATTTTTGAGCTCTATCATAAGACTGAGCTGAATTTCTGTTTTTCTTGGAGTCTTTAGATGCAGAATCTTGTACTTCCTCATCTTCAAATTGAGTATTTTGATCCCTCATGGGGTCAAAGACAATGTATTTCTCAATGGTGTTCCTCTTTTTTCTCTGTTTACTCACTTCTCCAGCCTGTGCCTGGTTTTGGGGTGCTTCCTGAGCTTTTGAGTATTAATGTGACACCCCCCCCCCCCCCCCCCCGCTAAGGATCTCAGTGTGTGAAGCTCTGACTTCCCTCCTGGTCTGTGAATTACCACAAGCACACCCCTCTGCCACGGGGCTGTGGTGGGGGGCTCTGTTTAATGGGGGGCAGGTACAGAGGACAGCCTGCTGAAGTCTCTCTCCATGCCCCCAGGCCCCTACCTTCAGGTAGGTGGAGCACTCAAGGCTCAATTGCCTGTGGGCTCCTACTTAATAACTCCTCTCCTGCTTACAGGCTCCACGACTGCTTCTGCTTCCGGTTCCTGGATCTGGGCTGCTATGGGGCCACTGTGGACTGCTGCACCTGCCCTGAGGACCTGGGCTTCGTGGTCTTGCTCTGGCAGAGGTCCCCCCACTGATTGCCCCAATTATGTCTGGTGCTTGCCAGTGTGTAAGTCAGGAAACTGCCCCTGCTGCCGTGAGCCCTGGCTCTCAGATGCTCTGGGACCTCCAGGAGGGTGACATTTCTTTACTCTGGCAGGAAGCACCTCTAACCCCATGGAGCAGAGCCTTTCCACTATTTTCCAGGTTACCATGGTTTGGAGAATTGCCTCACTGGATCTTTTTATGGGTTCTTTCTCTAGAAAATTTAGTTAAGAGTCATAATTTTAAGATTTTTGAAATAATATGGAGAGAATACCTAGGAGAGGCTCTTTTCCTGTCCCCATCTTGGCCCCGGCCTACCTGTTTCTCAAAGAGTTGCCCAATTGTTTAGAAGATTATTTATTTTATAGGACAGATTGAAACTTCGTACTTATCTTCTATCCAACTTTTTTTTTATTATTTTCCTTCCATTAATATTATTTTTCCAGGTCTAGAAACTTTTAGAGATATGACTGGTATGACACTAAGCAAATTAATTGAGTATTGTCATTTCTATCATATTGGCCCAGCCTACTTATGTTCTTTTTTTTAATTTTAGAAAGCTTTTATTTCTTTTGAGTTTTACAATTCCCCCCCAATCTTGCTTCCCTCCTCCCACAGAAGACAGTTTGCTAGTCTTTATGTCATTCCCATAGTATGCTTGAAATAAGCTGAATGTGATGAGAGAAAGCATATCCTTAAGAAAGAAATTGAGATATAGCAGAATTACATAAGAAGATAACACTTTTTCAATTAAAGGTAATATCCCCAAATGACAAATGGTCAAAGAATAGGCAAAGGCAATTTACAGATGAAGAAATCAAAGCAATCCAGTCATATGAAAAAATGATCTAAATCATTAATTAGAGAAATGCAAATTAAATCTGGGACACTATTACATTGCTGGTGGAGCTGTGAAATCATCCAACCTTTCTGGAAAGAAATTTGGAACAAAAATGTGCATACCCTTTGATCCAGCAATACCACTACTGTGTCTATACCCTGAAGAGAAGATGAAAAAGGGTAAAAACATCACTTGTACAAAAATATTCACAGCAGCCCTGTTTCTGGTGGCAAAGAATTGGAAATCAAATGAATGTCCTTCAAATCGGGGAATGGCTTAGCAAACTGTTGTGTAAGTATGTCACAGAACACTATTGTTCTATTAGAAACCAGGAGGGGTGGCTAGGTGGCATAGTGGATAGAGCACCAGCCCTGGAGTCAGGAGTACAGGAGTTCAAATCCGGCCTCAGACACTTAATAATTACCTAGCTGTGTGGCCTTGGGCAATCATTTAACCCCATTTGCCTTGCACAATCCTAAAAAACAAACAAAAAAACCCAGGAGGGATGGGAATTCAGGGAAGCCTGGAGGGATTTGCATGAACTGATGCTGAGAGGAGCAGAACCAGAAAAGTATTTGTACACCCTAACAGCAACATAGAGGTGATGATCAACCTTGATGGACTTACTCATTCCATCAGTGCAACAATCAGGAAACAATTTGGGGCTGTCTGCAATGGAGAATACCATCTGTATCCAGATAAAGAACCATGGAGTTTGAACAAAGTTCAAGAACTATTTCCTTTAATTTAGGAAAAAAAACTGATATCTTACTATCTGATCTTGTTATCTCTTATAATTTGTTTCTTCCCGAAGGATATGATTTCTCTCTCATCACACTCAATTTGCATCAACGTACAACATGGGAAACAATGTAAAGACTGACAAATTGCTTTCTGTGGAGGGCGGGGGGAGGGAAGTAAGATTAAAGCAAAAATTGTCAAACTCAAAATAAATAGTCTTTAAGAAAAAAGAAAAATCAATTAAAGGTGACAGTCTTTAATCTTTGCTCAAACTCCACAATTCTTTCTCAAGATGGCAGTACAAAAATATTCATAGCAGCCCTGTTTGTGGTGGCAAAGAATTGGAAATCAAATTAAATGTTCTTCAATTGTGGAATGGCTTAACAAACTGTGGTATATGTATGTCATGCAACACCATTGTTCTATTAGAAACCAGGAAGGATGGGAATTCAGGGAAGCCTGGAGGGATTTGCATGAACTGATGCTGAGTGAGATGAGCAGAACCAGAAAAACACTGTACACCCTAAGAGCAACATGGGGGTGATGATCAACCTTGATGGACTTGCTCATTCCATCAGTGCAACAATCAGGAAACAATTTGGGGCTGTCTGCAATGGAGAATACCATCTGTATCCAGATAAAGAACCATGGAGTTTGAACAAAGTTCAAGGACTATTCCCTTTAATTTAGGAACAAAACACAGATATCTTAATCTTGTTATCTCTTATACTTTTTGTTTCTTCCTTATAGATATGATTTCTCTCTCATCACACTTAATTTGGATTAATGTACAACATGTTAACAAAGTAAAGACTGACAGATTGCTTTCTGTGGGGGGGGCCGAGATTGGGGGGAAAATTGTAAAACTCAAGTAAAATCTTTAATAAAAGAAAAAATGTAAAAAATAAAAATAAACAACACAATTTCAGGCACCTAGTAGGTTCTCTATATAAATGCTTATTATCTTCCCTTTTTCCTTACTTATCATACTAAGGAAAGATCCATTTATCTATGTAAGTGCTAGAATTAGAAGGATTGTGAATATGTTAAATTTTAAAAATTCCTAGCATAAATACAACCCAATCATAGTATATCTTCTTCATATACTGTCATAACATACCTGCCATTATTTTACTTGAAAATTGTCTATCAATATTTACTGAGCATACTGGTTTATAGTTTTATTATTTTAGAACTCAGTTCACTTATCAAGAAAATATTTGTATCATAGAAGGAATTTTGGTAGGGTCTCAACTCCTATACATCGAACAGCTTTTGTAATATCAGAATAATTATTCTCGGGGCAGCTAGGTGGTGCAGTGGATAGAGCACTGGCCCTGGAGTCAGGAGTTACCCAAGTTCAAATCTGGCCTCAGACACTTAATAATTACCTAGCTGTGTGGTCTTGGGCAAGCCACTTAACTCCATTTGCCTTGCAAAAACCTAAAAAAAATTTTAAAAAATTATTCTCTAAAGTTTGAAAGAATTTGCAAGTCCATATTCTTCAGGAGTTTTATCTTTGAGAGTTCATTTTCATTTATGGCTTGCTCGATTTCTTTTTCTGAGACTGAATTATTTTTAATGTTATTAATTATATTAATCTAAGAATTTTATAACTCTAAAAATAATTATCTATTTCATTTAGGTAATTCATTTAATAGGCATATAACTGGGAAAAAATTACAAGCAGATAAGTCAGCCTAAAAGCAGTCAGGTTATCATGAGGAAGAGAGTGGAGGCAACATGTGCTAGGCAAGTCAAACATCCACCACTACCACCATTCTGACTACTACCATCCCTCCAGTCCTGAGACAGTACAGAACTCTGAGTCCAAGAGCCCTGGCAATTTCTCTCCCTCCAGACCCCTACCACCAATCCTCACTACCATCAGCAACAAATGCTGACAAACTGACAAGAAGAAAAATAGTCACAGAAGCCTTGGTAATAGTTGAACCTTCTCCCACAGCATCCTAATAGGTATCATCCAAGGGAAGCAAATTCTGCAGAGAAGGTGCTAGCTACCCCCACCAATTACCAATTAATTGCTACAAACAGATCAGACAAGCCAGCCTAGATGAAGCAGTAAGTGCCTTGAGGGAGAGACAAGAAGCAGAATGTGCCAAATAAGCCAAACCACTAATAACACCATCTCCCCTCCCCTCACACCTTGATGGGGACAGTCTGAGATCCTGTATGCCAGAATCTTGGGAACAGCAATGTTTCTATTACAATATGCTCAAATGTGGGAAATGCAGCCAAGTAATTGTTTCTCTACATGCTGGTCATGGCTACTTATGACTCAGAAAAGAAAATTCTTGCTGCTGAAGTCACTGACACTGTCAAAATAGTCTGACATCAGAAACTGATAGGATTTATGTATTGAAATGACATTAAAGAAGCATTAGCATTTGCTTCCTCACTGGACCCAAAGGTCCACAGAATCCTTTCATCTAACTTTCTGCTGAAAGATCCTATTTGCATTGTCTTCTCCATTAGGATGAACTTCTAAACAGAGACTTTCTCAGATTTTTATCTGTATCTCCATTGCTTAGCATAGTACTTTGCCCAAGGTACTTATTAAATATTTTATTCATTAATCAGAAATATTTCTAATATTTCATTTGCTATAAATTCATTTTTTTTTACTTTTCATACAATAATTTTGTTTGTTCGTTTATTTTTTCTTTTAAAAAACCAATCTAGGGGAGGCTAGATGGCGTAGTGGATAAAGCACCAGCCTTGGACTCAGGAGTACCTGGGTTCAAATCCAGTCTCAGACACTTAATTACCTAGCTGTGTGGCCTTGGGCAAGCCACTTAACCCCATCTGCCTTGCAAAAACCTAAAAAACAACAACAACAACAACAACAACAACAACAAAACAATCTTTACATCTCTGAGGTATCACCTCACATCTTTCAGACTGGCCAATATGACCAGAAAGGACAATGATCAATGTTGGAGAAGATGTGGGAAATCTGGGACACTAATGCATTGCTGTTGGAGCTATGAACTCATCCAACCTTTTTGGAGAGCAATTTGTAATTACGCCCAAAGGGCAATAAAAATGTATATACCCTTTGATCCAGGAATACTACTACTGGGTCTATACCTTGAAGAGATCATGAAGAAGGGTAAAAACATCACTTGTACAAAAACATTCATGGCAGCTCTATTTGTGGTAGCAAAGAATTGAAAATTGAGTAAATGTTCATCAATTGGGGAATGGCTGAACAAACTGTGCTACATGATATATGTGTGTGTGTGTGTGTGTGTGTGTGTGTGTGTGTGTGTGTGTGTGTGTTACAGAACACTATTGGTATTAGAAACCAGGAGGGATGGGAATTCAGAGAAGCCTGAATGGATTTGCATGAACTGATGCTAAGCGAGATGAGTAGGACCAGAAGAACATTGTACACCATAACAGTCACATGGGGTTGATGATCAACCTTAATGGACTTGTTCATTTTATAAGTGCAACAATCAGGAAAAATTTTGTAACAAAAACCAAAGACTATTACCTTTAATTAAAAAAAAATGTTATCTTATTATATAATCTTGCTGTCTCTTACATTTTATTTTTTTTCCCTTAAGGATATAATTTCTCTCTCAACACATTCAATTTAGATCATTGTATAGCATGGAAACAATGTAAAGACTAACAGACTGCCTTCTATGGAGGGGTAGGGGGATTTGGGGAAAAATTGAAAAATAAATAAATTTATTTTAAACATTAAGAAAAAAACAATCTTTACTGATTAATTTAATGGGGAAGAATTGGTTTCAATTTGTTAATTCTTCTTTAATGATTTCTATTTTGATGTTCTATTGAGATTTAAAAATTTATTTGCTTTTTAGGTTTTTAAAGTTGTTTATATAATTCATTGATCTGTTTTCTTTTGTTCAAGAAGATGTATAAAAACATGTATTTTTCTCCTAAAGACTACTTTGGCTGCATTCTCATTGTTATTTCCATGATCAGTACAGTAACTTATACATAATAGAATACTTACTGATTTCTCCAGATTTGATCCATTCTTTAGGAATAATTCATTTTTTAGTATTCAATTAATTTGCATTCTTTGTTTCTTCAGTAGTCCTTTCTGAATATAATGTTTATTGTATTGTGATCTATAATAGATGTGTTTTAACATTTCTGTTCTGCATTTGTTTGTGCAGTTTTCATACACGGCCACTTTGCATCAGGATGACATATACAGCTGAAAAAAGATACACTCCTTTCTTTTTTTGTTTTTGCAAGGGCAATGGGGTTAAGTGACTTGCCCAAGATTACACAGCTAGATAATCATTAAGTGTGTGAGGTCCTCCTGACTCCAGGGCCAATGCTCTATCCACCTAGCTGCCCCAATAAACTATTCCCACTCAGTAGTCACCAAAAGTCTATCGTATTTAAATTTTCTAAATTCTACTCTTGTCCTTAACTTGTTTCTTGCTTTAAAAATTCTGCTTAAATCTGAACAGAGTCCCCTAACTACTAGAGTGTTACTATCTCTCCCAGTAATTATTTAACTTTTCCTTTAAGTATTAAGAATCTATATCATGGTACATAGATTTGGCATTGATATTAATTTACTGTTTATGATACTTTTCAACACAATAAAGTTTTTCTCTAATTTTAAGGTCTTTTTTTTGGCTGTAATCTTGTCTGAGAACATTATGACCACCCCTGTCCTTTTCACTTTATGGGAAATATAATAAATTTTGTTCCAACCTCTCCCTTTAACTCTTATGAATTTTGGGGTGGCTAGGTGATGCAGTGGATAGAGCACTGGCCCTTGAGTCAGGAGTACCTGAGTTCATATTCGACTTCAGACACTTAATAATTACCAAGCCACACTTAAACCCATTTGCCTTGCAAAAATTAAAAAAACAAACAAAAAACCCTCTTAAGAACCTTTTTTTTTTTTAAGTGGCTTGCCCAAGGCCACATAGCTAGGTAATTATTGTTTGAGACTGGATTTGAACCCAGGTACTCCTGACTCCAGGGCTGGTGATTTATCCAATGCACCACCTAGCCACCCCGAACCTTTATATTTTATATGTGCTTCTTACAAAAATATTGTTCGATTCTAATTTCTAATACATTTTGCTATTGTCTTTCTCTTCTACAAATAAATTTATATTCATTTATTACCATTGTTATTTCACTTCATTCTGTTCTGTTTTCCACCTGCTCTAGGAAAATGAGAGTAGTAAGTACAAGTGTGTTTAAAATCAGAGCACTTGGTTTGATGTGATCCTTTGTTCCTTTGACCATCTTCTCTTTCACTTATCAAGGACCAAGGTTCCTATTCTTTCTTTTTAGAAGTCTCTTTGAAATTAATCCTTCATGGTTAAAGTTTGTTTTGCTTATGACTCATTCTTTCATTACTCAATCCTTCCCAATAATACCTATCCCTACTGTTGAGTGAAATATATTTATGTAACCAGTTTTCTGTCTATAATTATCCCTCTTTTAACAAATTGAGATACTAGTTAAGTTCAAATATCATACACTCCCCTCAAATTGTTTCCCTTGTTTGCATAGTTTTCCATTTAAATACTCAAATTAGATAATTCCCATACCTCTTTCCTTTCTCTCTTGATCGCTTGTATATTCCTCTCACCCTTTTCTCTTTCTTTTTTCTTTCAAGATCATCAAAATCTAATAAAACTTCTCCAGTCCTGTCTAATTTGATCCATGAACCCTGATGATAATGAGTTTCTGAGGGAACATGTGTACCATCATCCCCCATTACAATGCAATTTCATTCTTTTTTTTAACTCAACTAATTTTTCTTTTTATGGTTATTTTGACTTTTTTTTATTTCAAAGTTTCTACTCAGCTCTGATTTTTTCATTAGGAATATTTGGAAGTTGTCTGTATTTGAATAAAGATACATTTTCCCCATATAGCCTTATACTGCCTTGCTATGCAAATTATAGTTGGTTGTAAGTCTACATTTTTTTTCCTGCCTTCTAGAATTCCTAGCTCTACAATCCTTTAAAGTACTAGCTGTTAAATCCTGTCACCCTCTTTCTATGTAGTAGAGCTTTTCTTTGACCTGGAAATGTGAACTTTAATAATCCTGGAAGTTTTCATTTTGGGGCTCATTTTAGGGGGTGACCAGTGTTTTTTTTTCCTTCGCTCAATTTATCTGTTGATTCTAAGAGATCTTGAGCAGTTTTCTTAAAATATGATGTGAAGTTTCTTTCTTTGGTTATAACTTTCAAGCATTCAAATAATTCTTAAACTATCTCTACTTGATATATTTTCCTTGTTAGTTGTTTCTGAATTGTGTTATCTTACATTTCCTTCTATTTACCCAGTTTCTTGACTTTGTATTATTTATATTTATAATATTTTATATTACATTATAAATTTATATTTATATTTATTTATATTTCCTGTTGTCTCATGAAATCATTAATTTCTTTTTGGTTCACTCTAATGTTCTAGGAGCCTGCTGCTTTGGGTACATTTTATAACTCTTGTCCTAAGCTATTAATTCTCTTTTCCAAATCTTTCATCCGTAGTCTTTAAGTCTTTTCCATTTATTTCCTCTAGCAATCTCATTTCACTTATAAAGTAATTTTATAATACTTTCTTAAACTCTTACTTTATTTATTCTAAGAATTCTAGTTGAACTTGTGCCCAAATTGTTTTTCTTTTAGGCTCTGCTTGAAGACAGTTTGGAATCATTCCTTCCTGTTTTTATGTCTTGGGTGTTCCTGTCACCATAAGAGTCTTTACTGTGGAACTCTTGTTATTGTTGTTGCTATTTAATTCCCTAGCCTATTTATTTTAGGACCAGGATCTGCACAATTCTGGAAGAAAACCTAAGACTTGTTTTCTTGGATACTGAATATTGCTTTCTCTGGATATTGAGTAATATGTTCTTCAAGGATCTCAGGACCAACTCAGGCTGGACATCTTCATGCTTTCAACTGACCCTAAAGTTGTCCGATTCAGTGTAAAATTTGATCCCAGCCCTCCTGATCTCAACAATGTGAATTCCTGACCTGGTTTTAAGTGTGGGCAAGACAACTATGGGATTGCCCTAGTGGGAGCTTCAAAAAACTTCTCTTAGAATCAATCACAAGCAGCTAACTTGTAGAGTGAGAGGTTTAGCACAATAGAGAACTCTACGCCTGCCCTCGAACTAAGATCCCTGTCCATGTTTTTTCTGGGGCAGGCTTCAAAATGAAATAGAACCTGGAACTGAGATACTGCTCTGTTCACAGGGTTAGAACACCACAGCTTCTGATCTCTTCTTTTCTTGCTCTTTACACAGTATCCTTCCTTATTGGGTCTGCAATTGTTCCTTGCCCTGCTTTGCCACACCAGATACAAGTCACTTTCCTAGTTTATATTTGATCTGAGATCTCATTCTACATTATGTGTGACAGCTTCCAGTTGCCATCTGAATTTGCTCTGCAAAAGCCAGTATTAGGCCCTTCTTGTCTGAGTGTACATTCTCAGACTTTAATTCAGTCTCTACACTGGAAAACTGTATAATAAACATCCTACTTTCTCTTTCTCTATATGCCAATCTTATCTGAAACAAAATGACTTGATGTGATTTTTCCTTTGATTTCTCTATCAAAGGTGTATTGTGTTTCCTAGGGTTCCATGGAATAGTTGTGAAGGATAGCTGAATTTTACTTCTTCCTCCTACTTCACCATCGTGGCTGTTTTCTCTTCACTTAAAATAAAAAGACTACATCCATACCACCCTCAGCAGAGAAGAAAAACATTCACTTCTCTTTACTTCCAAAATTATTCTAGGTACCCATAATGTTGTTAAGTAATCACCAATTACTAGCACTAAAACTTAAAATTTCTGGCCTTAAAAAGTTCATATCAGGGGCGGCTAGGTGGCATAGTGGATAGAGCATTGGCCCTGGAGTCAAGAGTACCTGAGTTCAAATCTGGGCTCAGACACGTAATTATTACCTAGCTGTGTGGCCTTGGGCAAAACACTTAACCCCATTGCCTTGTAAAAAACTTAAAAAAAAACCTAAAAAGTTCACGTCAGAGTCAAGTTTAAATGCAATACCTGCAAGCAGTCTAATGATGTACTGACCACCCGTGGAGATTTTGATTGACAAGCTAGTTCAAATGGAAGGAAAT
The DNA here is from genome assembly GCF_037893015.1 of Macrotis lagotis. Taxonomy (NCBI): domain Eukaryota; kingdom Metazoa; phylum Chordata; class Mammalia; order Peramelemorphia; family Peramelidae; genus Macrotis; species Macrotis lagotis. Next base: position 251,279,088 of record NC_133658.1, on the reverse strand, counting down.
ACTTGTCAGCTTCGATGAAGTTTGCTTTTGGTGATATGGCAGCCCCAGGTCTGGTTTAACAAAAAGAAGGGCAAAAAGAGAAGAAAAAACTTACAAACATATTTTGAACCACCCTTTCTAAATGCAGTTTTCAAATTAAATATAGTTATAAACTAGCATCTGAGACCTAATTAAAAGTTTAAAGCCCTGCATTAGAGAGCACAGAAATACCACAAACAGCAGGCAAGATCCCTTTTTAGCTGATATTATCTGTATCATTTTGTATTGAATCTTAGCATGAGTCATAATTATTTTACTAGAAAAACACTAGTTAGCACCATTATTAAGAAAGAATGTCCACCTAAGGTCAAAAAATTCCGAGAAGACAAAGTTTTTCATGCTACAGTAAGAAAAAGCTAAAACATTAGCATTAAGGTTATCTTGACCTGTCCCCAGAGTCCAGTAACCTAAGATCCCATTATTTGTATAGTAGTTAATACCCTCCATGTAATATGAAAAAGGTGTAAAGAATATTATAAGTTCTTCACTGTATTTTTCATATATGTGAGATACAGAATAATATAATGGGGAGAGCCTTGAAGTGGGAGGCAGAGAGATGTGAGGTTTATTTCCAACTCTGGGACTAACTTGCTATGTAACACTGAACAAGACAGTTCCCCTATATGCTTAACAATGGATAACAGCAGCTAGGTTAATAGCTTACCTTTGCTTTTCTAGCTCTGCTTTAATTTCATCTAGAAAGGAAGAATGGGAAAAAAGATAGTTACATTGGATACATGTAGCAGAACATAGTTAATATTTTTTAGACTAAACAATTTAAAATTTTTATAACATATGTTACAAGGAAGACAAAGTAGCAATTACAGAAAGTGAAGCAAGTCGCTATGTAAAGATATGGATAAAACAGATTGATGGTTGGTATTCTGTTTCAAGAAAGAATAAAAGCTTAAGAAGACATCAAAATAGCAAATTAGTTTTATTTTTTAAATCTACTAACAAGGGGCAGCTAAGTGGCACAGTGGATAGAGCACCGGCCCTGGAGTCAGGAGTACCTGGGTTCAAATTCAGTCTCAGACACTTAACACATCATAACTGGGTTATACATGAGAAAATGTCAGACATCTATTTAGGCAAAAAAAATACTTTTAAGCCATTAATGGTTTAGATTTGTGTGTCAATATTTCTTCACACAATACTTTTATACTTGGGATTTTGTGATATTTATTTTAGAATTTCAGGACATTAAGTTCTGGATGCTCTGAATTCCTTTTCATTGCAAAATTATATACATGACTTGATCTCAGAACTCTATAGAAAAACTTCAGTTATCAGGGAAATGTAGATTGTGAACTTTTGGCTTGTTCACATCTAAGCCAACTTGATACACCATCCATAAAATAGTTAAAGAAATATCTGTACATATAGCCAACATCAAAGATTCAAGCTGCTATATATAACTCATTAGGTCTATTGCAAATGGAGATGGATAATAACTTGAAATTCTAAACAAAAGCCCTATAGGAAGAAGAGTACATGTATTTTTTTTTTAAGGCAATAGGGTTAAGAGATTTGCCCAAGGTCACACAGCTAGGCAATTAAGTGTCTGAGGCCACATTTGAACTCAAGTTCTCCTGACCTCAGGGCCGGTGCTCTATCCAGTGCAGCACCCGGCTGCCCCCCTAGAGGTGCATATGTTCCTTATGAGATTCAGGTTTGCCTCCCTTCTCCTAGCAAGTTAGAGGAGACAGGAGACGGGTCAATGAGATCTGATATCAAGAGGATAGCTTTTAGAAATTTTACAATGCCCAGACCCAAATGGATGATGAGATCATGTTACAAAGCAACAGTAGTATCCAATCTAGTGAAACTCAAGTGCATGAGATTTCCCCATTTATTTATTTAAATTACATTTATTGATATTATATAAGATTGGGTATACTGAGAATTCCTAGACTAGACAGATGGCAGAATAGTTGCTTTCTGCAAATTTCTCCAACTTCAAACCCAAAATAAAGGTACTTTGTGATGTGCCCATTGTTATGAATTCTTCTTTAACCATAACATACAGAGAGATTAAGGTTTTGGGGGAGTTTGGGGGAGTTTTCATTGAAGTCTCATTAGAAATTATTTTCTTAACATTATCATTCCCCATCATTGGAACTCCATCATGAAAACAGAGTCGAGTTGGGTTCAATCCAGAATCTACAAAGCGAAAACCAGTACAAGGTAAAAGGTTACATGGAAATAACATAGAAGAATTCTAATACAGGAAGTTTCAATTTACTGTCTCCATATCCAATTCACACACCAAGCACAATTTGTGAGCAGAGATAAATTCATAAACCTTCCTATCAGAGTTAGAAATAAAGATACTAAACCCTACTCCAACAAAAAAGGTGGCTGACATTCATTGCCCAGTCACATAAAAGAAAAAGAAAATAGGAAGGGAGGGTGGAAAGGAATAGGAGACTCAAACATAACAAAAACATCAGTGCTGAGCACTCAGAAGAGGGAAATAAGTATGAATTTGGGGGAAGAATGATGGAAATCTGACTGAGACGAGTCTTTCTCTACACCAGATTATTCAGGGCAGAGAACCCAGCTAGTCCACCAGAATATTCTCCAAGGAAATGAAGTTTAGTTCAGTCGGTAGCTCAGCTTTACAGATCCAAGTAGTAGCTGAAGGGGGAAGGATCAAAGAATGATGAGTATTCCCAGATTTAAGAGATGGGAAAGATAAGCTAAAAGACCAAAAGATCAAGAGAGATTGCATAAAATAAAAATTTAGCCCAAGCAAGAAAAACAGTAAGGAAAATAAAACATAAGCAAGAATAAGTAAAATCTGAAGAGAAACTATAGCACTTTGAGCAAGTATAATAATATGAAGCAAAAAAATTCAATCCAGTCTAATTGAAGAGAATCCTGCCAACTGTTTAGAAATCACACGACAGCAAGAAATTTCAGAATGATTTAAAAAGAGAACAAAATCCTTAAAACAAAGGATTTTAACTTTTTTAGTGGACCATGGATCTATTTGATAGTCTGGTGAAGCCTATGGACCCCTCCTCAGATAATTTGAGATGGATAAAATGCTTTTAAATAGTTCAATAAAATACACAGTAAACTACTAGTTCATAGTAAACTACTAGGTTATGTGACTTGCCCAAGGTCACACAGCTAAGTAATTATAAAGTGTCTGAGGCTGCATTGGAACTCAGGTCCTCCTGACTCCAGGGCTGGTACTCTATCCACTGTGCCACTTAGCTGGCCCTAAAATTTGGTGTTTTTAATAAATAAAAACAAAATTTTTCAAAAGCTTAAATTGATGAAAGAATTCATTCACCTTTTTTTTAAATGGAACCTGTGCAGAAAGCTCTCAGTAAAGAATTTCCCTTACCAATGCATATTGGCACCTTTTTTCCAATTTAAAGTCTTTGAGAGGGGCGGCTAGGTGGCATAGTGGATAAAGCACCGGCCCTGGAGTCAGGAGTACCTGGGTTCCAATCCAGTCTCAGACACTTAATAATTACCTAGCTGTGTGGCCTTGGGCAAGCCACTTACTTAACCCCATTTGCCTTACCAAAAAACCTAAAAAAAAAATAAAAATAAAAAAAATAAAGTCTTTGAGCATTTACTAGGGCACTGAAAATAGCTTGCCCTGGATTACAAAAACCATATAAGTCAATCAATCAATCAAGTACTATATTTATTAAGTGAGTAGCTTGGGAGGATCATGATTCCTTCAACAGTAACAGGAAAAGTTTAAAAGAGGGAAGGGAATAAAGAGGAGTTCTGTTTTGGACATGCAAAGTTTGAGATTTGCATGCAATAACTAATTCAAAATGTCCAACAAAGCAAAAGCAGAGCTCAATAAAGATCAGGAATGCCTGCACAGATAAGTGAATCATCTGCATGTAGACGATAAATGATAAAAGATTGATGTTACCTACAATTAACAAGAGTCTAAATTACATCTGGTAAATCATAGACAAAACCAGCTTTCAATGTTTCCATTAGCAAATAAATATACAGTGGGAAAAACTGTCTGAATACTGAAGACCAGTGCAATCAACTAAATGAGAAATTGAAATCTTTCTATTCTGCTTTGCAAATAGGTTACATATAGTCAATATACTGGTTGAAACTCAGTGAAAGTTTGAAGTGAGAAGTTTTCAAAGAAACTAAGATTTTTAACATTTTTTCAAGGTAATAGGGTTAAGTGGCTTGCCCAAGGCCACACAGCTAATTATTAAGTGTCTGAGGTTGGATTTGAACCCAGGTACTCCTGACTCCAATGCTGGTGCTCTATTCACTGTGCCACGTAGCTGCCCTGAAACTAAGATTTTTAAATGAAGATTCTATAATGTATGAGGAACTTATTTGGGACTCTACACTGACAGAGCTCAAACAATAACATGATGAAATTAAGGTCCATTGCCGAGCTCTGTCCTCTGCCTCTGGAACAGGACTCTGGGGCTCTGACCACATTCAGATCCTGATCCCAGTCTAGGCCCCCCATAGAACAGCAGGGCCCCGCCACCTCGGCCCCGTGGCAGAGGGGGGCGCTTATGGCCATTCACAGACCAGGAGGGAGGACAGAACCTCACACACTGAGACCCTTGCAAAAAAACAGGTTTAGGCTGGGAAAATGAATTAGCAAAGAAATAAGAGGAAGACCATTGAGAAATATTTTGCAAATGAGCCCCAAGAAGGATCAAAATACTCAGTCTGAAGATGAGGAAGCACAAGCTCCTACATCTAAAGACTCCAAGAAAAAAACAGAAATTGGGCTCAGGCTATGATAGAGCTCAAAAAAGACTTTGAAATCAAATGAGGGAGTTGGAAGAAAAACTGGGAAAAGAAAGGAGAGAGATGCAGGAAAAACATGAAAATGAAGTCAGCAGCTTAGTCAAGGAAATCCAAAAAAATGCTGAAGAAAATAGCATGCTAAAAAACAGCTTAGGTCAAATGGATAAAACAGTTCAAAAAGTTATTGAGGAGAAGAATGCTTTAAAAAGCAAAATTGGCCAGATGGAAAAAGAGATAAGAAAACTCTCTGAGGAGAATAAATCCTTCAGACAAAGAATAGAATTCAGGGAGATTGATGAGTTTACCAGAAATCAGGAAATCAATACTTCAAAACCAAAAAAATGAAAAATTAGAAGAAAATGTGAAATATCTCATTGAAAAAACAATTGATATGGAAAACAGACTAAGGAAAGATAATTTGAAAATTATTGGAATACCTGAAAGTCATGATCAGGAAGAGCCTTGACATCATTTTCAAAGAATTACTACAGGAAAATTGCCCTGATATTCTAGAAGCAGAGGGCAAAATAGAAATGGAAAGAATCCACCAATCCCCCTGAGAAAGAGATCCCAAAAAACCATGCCCTAGGAATATTATAGCCAAGTTCCAGAACTCCCAAGTCAAAGAGAAAATATTACAAGCAGCCAGAAGGACACAGTTCAAATATCATGTAGCTGCAGTCAGGATCACTCAGGATTTAGCAGCATCTACATTGGAAGCTCGTAGGGCTTGGAATACAATATACCAGAAGGCAAAAGAGCTTAGAATGCAGCCAAGAATGAACTACCCAGCAAGGCTAAATGTCCTCTTCCAGGGAAAAAGATGGACTTTCAATGAACCAGGGGAATTTCAAAGGTTCCTTTTGGAATGGCCAGAGCTGAACAGAAGGTTTGATCTTCAGATACAGGACTCAGGTGAAGCATGGAGATTGGAGGAGAGGGGGGAAATATGAGGGACTTAATGAGGATGAACTGCATGTATAGAAAAATGATACTCATAATATTCATATGAACCATCTCAGTTAATAGAGCAGGTAGAGGGAGCTTTTATAGTTGAAGCACAGGAGAAAGCTGAATTTGAAGATAAAATATGGTGTAAAAATGGAGTCAATAGGGAAAAAAGGGAAATGGAAAGGGAGAATGGAAAAAGGAGAGGGGGAATAGTCCAAGATATTTCACATAATAAGATTTTTTTATTACAATGAGCTATTGCAGTGATATGGAAGGGGGGAGGCAAGGGAGAATGAGGGAACCTTTGCTCTCATCAGAGGTGGCTAGGAGAGGAAACAGCAAATATACTCAATGGGGTATAGACAACTGGAGTAAGAAGGAGGGGGGAGCAGGGGGAAGGGGTGGGGATGTGAATAAAGGAGGAGAGGATGGACCATGGGGGAACAGTGTTCAGATATAACACATTTTCTTTTTTACTTCTTGCAAGGGGCTGGGATTGGATGGCCTGCCCAGGACCATGGGGCCAGGTGGATTCTGGGCCTAAGGGGTGGTATGGGGGCTCAGGGCTTCTTGGCCCCAGGACCAGGGATCTGTCTGCTGCGCCACTCAGCTACCCTACAGCAGAGTCAGAGTGAAAGGAGAAAGAAAATACAGTACACGGTAGTGGAGAAATAAGAAAGGAGGGAGTTGCGATCAGCAATGGCAATGTTGGAAAAATATGGAAGTAACTTTTGTGATGGACTTATCATAAAGAATGTGATCCACTCATGACAGAGTTGATGGTGTTGGAACAAAGACTGAAGCACATTTTTTTGTTATTATTATTTGGGGGAGGGTGCAGGACAAGTGGGGCTGGGTGGCCTGCCTGGAGCCACATAGCAGAATGATCTTTGGGTGTCTGAGGCCGGATTCGGACCCAGGTGCTCCTGGCTCAAGGGCCAATGCTCTGTCTGCCACCCAGCCACCCCTACTATTATTACTATTTTATTTTGGGTCTTTTTTTTCCTTTCTTCTTTTTGGTTTTTGCAGGCAGTGGGGATCGGGTGGCTTGCATGTCACATGGCTGGGTGATTATTGGGTTTATGAGGCTCGTGGCTCCAGGGCTGGTGCTTCGTCCATTGCGCCACCTGGCCATACCTACAATTATTACTATTATTTTTTTTATTTTAATTTTTTTCTCTCCCCTTCACTTTTTCACCCAAGCAAGTCTATCCATATTCATGGGGGGAGGGGTATTTTGTTTACTTGTAAACAAGTATATTTTATTAATGTAAAAAAAAACATTTGTACGAAATGAGAATAAAAAACATTAGAAAAAAGAAAAAAAAGAAATTAAGGTCCATTAGTTCACTAAGTATTACTGTGGGCCCTTGCAATTTAGACAAATTGCATATTTAAAGAAATACAAATGAGTAGATACATATAGTTTTTCAAATAGTTACAAGAATGAACAACTTCATTTTAGAAAGATCATTAAAAGGAAAGCTCTTTGTACAATTGTGAGACTATAAACATTCAATTCTTCCATAGTACTATAAAACAATTTCTGCTCTGAGAGTATTTCTTTATTTTAATTTTTATTTATTTAAGTCAATGGGTTTAAGACTGACTTGCCCAAGGGTCACACAGCTAGGCAGTGGTTAAGTGCCTGAGGTCAAATTTGAACTCAGGTCCTCCTGACTCCAGGGTCCGTGCTCTATCCACTGTCTCCTAGCTGTTCCTATTTTTCATAACGATAATGATTAAGCTAATCCATTGGGGGGGGGGGGGGGTAGGCAAGACAAATAGGGTTAAGTGACTTGCCCAAGGCCACACAGCTAGGTAATTATTGTCTGAAGACGAATTTGAACTCAGGTCCTCTTGATTCCAGGGCCAGTGTTCTATCCACTGCACCACCTAGCTGCCCCTGCTAATCCATTTTTTTAAACAAAATTTCTCCTGAAACAAATAGTTGGTAGAAATGTTTTTAGAATTGGGTACTCCAAATAAATCAATGCAAAGTCCACAAATTATATTCTGATGCAGACAATCAAAACTAACCACATTTGTAAAAAATATAGTTATAGAAAACAAATTTACAAAATAATATTTTTTGTTTCTCAATTTTAAAAATATCTAACATGCAAATGAAAAGACATAATGATCACTTGGCAAGGACACAAAAGCAATCTTTGCTTTAATGATCTAAACATTTCTATATATTGAATATAAAAAGAACATATATAACCTGGATAAATGATACTTTTGGTCTTACTTATCTGAACAAAAATAGTTAACAAATTGGTCAGTCATCAAGTCAACTAACACTTAATTGAGCTTTCATTATGTGTCAGCTTGCGAATATACAGAGAAAGCAAGCATTTGAATCTGAAAATTTTAGATTTTCACTATGGATGAATTCTTCGCTTATTTTTTAAAAAAGTAACATAAATAGAGTTGGCTAGGTGGCACAGTGGATAGAGCCTTGGAGTCAGGAGTACCTGAGTTCAAAACTGACCTCAGACAATAATTACCTAGCTGTGTAGCCTTAGGCAAGCCTTGCAAAAAACTTTTGCCTTGCAAAAACTTAAAAAAAAAAGTAACATAAATCTTACTATTCTTCATAACATTGTATAAAATGAGATTCTTTGCTACAGGGATCATAAAGATAAAATAAAGATTTGAATATGTGTTAAATAACAACTTTTTATTGATATATTTTCTGTTTATATCACCTAGATTTCCTGTTTCTCTCTTCCTCCCAGAGCTCTTTCTAATAAAAAATTTTTTAAAGGAAAACATTTCAGTAAAACTAAACAACCTATAAAAAAAAGAAGCAAAGAGCTTTAGTGGCTTCTCATTTCTATTCTGTGGGGTCAAGTTTGTTCTTTACAATTTTCCCACATTTATTTTTTATTGTTGTAGTCATTGTGTGTGTATTATTTTTCTAACTTTGCTCCAGTTCATGTTAAGTTTTTCTATGCTTCTCTGTGGTCAACATTTCTATTAGCAAAATGATATTCTGTTGCATTCACATACCACAATTTGTTAATCATTCTTCAGTCAATAGTTATCTACTATTGTTTCTAATTCTTTGAAACCATAAAAACTGTTCTCAAATATTCTGGTGTAGATGGAGTTTTTCTTTTTATAAATCACCTCTTTGGGATATATGCTCACTGGGTAAACCTTTGGGTCAAACAGTATGGATATTTCAGTAACTTTATTTGCATAATTACAAACTGCTTTCCAGAAGTACTGAACCAATTCAAGAGCTTCATCAGCAATGCACTGCTGTGCCTACTTCCCAGAAATTCATACAATGGATTATTCCTATCTTTTGTCACCTTTGACAAATTGAGGGATGTTGTATAAATCTGAGTTTATATGCATTTTTCTTATTATTTAACGTTTTGGAACATTCTTTCATATGACTTAATAATTTGCATTTTGGAGAATTTTTTATTCCTGCCTTTTGACCACTTTTCTACTAGGGAATGGCTTTAAGTGTCATATTTCTGTCAGGTGTCTATCAATATATTCTGGGAAATCAAACTCCTATTTTTTTTGGATAAAGTTTTTATTTATTTTGTCCAATTACATGAAAAGATAGTTTTCAAAATTCATCGTCTTGCAAACTTTTGAATTACACCCTCTACTTCCCTGGTCCCGTCCCCACAGCAGCAAATAATTTGTTATAAGCTCGCTCTCTCTCTCTCTCTCTCTCTCTCTCTCTCTCTCTCTCTATATATATATATATATATATACACACACACACACATATATACATATATATGTATACATATATATAATCATATTAAACATATTTCCATATTAGTCATGTTGTGAAAAAAAGAATTAGAATTAAGGGGGCAAAAAGCCATGAAAACAAAACAATAAAAAAGAAATTTTAAGAAGTTAACATGGTATGCCATGCTTTGATTTCAGATTCCAATTTTTCCCTCTGGCTATGGATGGCATTTTCCATATTATATCAGAGACATAGAAAAAAAATTTCAATTCACTTTCAATTTCATAAAATTGGGTAAACTACAATTACCAAGTTTGGTCTCTAAGAGATTTGAGAATTCACTTCCCTCTGGGTTTTTTTTTTTGGTTTTTGCAAGTCAGTGGGGTTAAATGACTTGCCTAAGGTCACACGGATAGGTAATTATTAAGTGTCTGAGGCACATTTGAACTCAGGTCCTCCTGACTCCAGGGCTGGTGCTCTATCCCATTGTGCCACCTAGCTCCCTTCCCTCCATTCTTAATAACATAACCAAAAGATTTTGCTGATGACTTGGATTAGTTTTACACAATTGTTTTTTTCTTTGTAATTCTTTATTATAAAGAATGGCCTATTGGATGAGAGAGAAAGAAGCAATATACCTGGAAATAAAAGGTGAAACAACAACAAAAGATATCATTTTTTTTATTTAAAAGAAAATCTGCCACTGATAGAATAAAAATATTCACAGTATTTGAAGTCAGAAGGCCTGTCCCACGTTGCTACTTACTCCCTAAATGAACTCATACAAGTCCTTTAAATTTTTTGAATTTTATTTCCTCATTTGCAAAATGAGACAGATGAAAAATCTAAGATATCTCATTATTTTTGTTATAAATCTAAAGATTATAATCTCATAATCATAATATTCTGATTCTAAGGTACCTATAAAAACTCAGGAGAAAGGAGACATCAAAGAAGAATAGCCAGTGACAGAGTGAAATCTATTTGCTTCTTCTATAATACAGGAAGAAATTGGACACCAACATACAAAGCTGTCAAAAGTCAACTACAAAGATCTTATAAAGTACAATTTTAAAAAATCCTGATGGATCAATCGTTTTATCAATGTAGACACCCTCTCTATCAGGGCACAGTCTGGCCATGCAATACAATTAAAAATTCATTAAATCTATGTGAAAAAAGCACTGGGAAAAGCACTGTTAAAAGTTGGTGACTCAAAGACAAAGGAGTCAGGAGGGTGGGAGGTCAAATCCAGCCTCAGACCCTTAACTCTTAACTGTGTAACCTTGAACAAGGTCTGCCTTGAATCCAGGGCCATCTCCTGGCATCCTGATTCAAATCTGGTCACTGGACCCAGATGGAGGAGAGAAAGTGAGGATGGTGACTTCGCAGAGAATATCCCTCTCACCCAAATCCATTGTGTCACCTCCCTGATGTTTTGGTCTTTTGGTCTTCTTTGAAAATGAAGGACAAGGGGCGGCTAGGTGTGTAGTGGATTCGGGTCTCAAACACTTAATAATTACCTAGCTGTGTGGCCTTGGGCAAACCACTTAACCCCGTTTGCCTTGCAAAAACCTTAAAAATAAAAGGACAAATGGGGCAGCTAGGTGCACAGTGAATAGAGCACCCCTGAAGTAGTATGACCTTGGGCAAGTCACTTAACCCTATTGCCTAGCAAAAACAAAAAAACAAAAAAACAAAAACAAAAAACAGAAAAAAACCAAAATGGAAGAACAAACAATTATTATTAGCAGATGAGGAAACAACGTGAATTTGTTATTATAAAAGTGCTTACCAATATCTGAGGGATTCAACACACAGTTATAGTCAATGAAATTTCATCCAACAAGCAATTATTAAGTGCTAGGCAACCTGCTAAGCTATAGAGATACACAAAGGGAAAAAAGAACAAGTTTCCACGCCCTCAAGGAGGAAATATAAACAGGCAGAAAATATAAACAAAAAAATAAACAAAATAAAAATAAAACAAATAAAAAGTAATCTCAGGAATTGAAGGTGCAAGAGTACTACTAAGAACTAGAACAATCAGGAAAACTTTTTTTTGAGCCAGGCAATGGGATTAAGTGACTTGCCCAAGGTCACACAGGTAATTATTAAGTGTCTGAGGCCATATTTGTACTCAAGTCCTCCTGACTATCTACTGTGCCACCTAGCTGCCCCTAGAAAACTTTTTATAGGAAGACAAGTTAAATTTCAAAGGGAGCCAAGAATTCTAAGAGACAGAAATCAGGAGTGAGAACATTATGGGTATGTATAAAGACAAAGAAGATGGAAGACATGAAATATACATGGGAAACAGTAAGCATGCCCTTTAGCTGCAACAGAGGATATGTAAGAGAAATATGTGATTGGTACAGAAGAGTAGGATGAAACAGCATTTTAGAGGGTTTTAAATGCCAAACCAAGTTTATATTTTATCTTAAGAGTCAACAGGAAGCCATCAAAGTTTTTTGGAATGAGAGTGACATAATTAGACCTGTGTAATATCAATTTGGAAGATTCGTGGAAGAAGAAATGGAGATGGGAGAAACTGGATTCCAGAAGACCAGTTAGAAAGCTACTGCAATATACCAGGCAAGATGCTATAGATTAGCAGCTCTGTGATTAGAAAAATAGTGATGAACTTAATGTGGAGAAGAATTTTTACAATCTGGTAACTTATTGCATATGGGAGGTAAATGAGAGTAAAAAGTCAAGAATGACTCCTACATTGCAACTGGGAGATTAGTGGTATCACAGAAATAGGTGTGGATTGAAGGGAAAAGATAATGAATTTTTCTGGATATTTTGGGAATCTGAAATACCTACAAGGGAGCCAGCTGGCAAAGTCTAGCAAGCAGTCTGAAAAGAAGAATAAAGATCAGGAGAAAAACACAAAGCAAGGAATCAGTAGGAAAAGAGTATGAAGATGAGTGAGAAGGGTTACTGGAACAATCTCTGGATAGATGGGATGAATAGTACATGGTGTTAGCTCTGGCAAGAAGTACAATCATATCTTCTTGCTCAAAGACTAGACCAAAGGAGAAAGGGATAAGGGAAGATCTCTATTAGGTTGTTTAGGGAAAAGGGGAAGAAAGAAACTTTATGACGGAGGGCCTCAGTAAAGTACGAATGAAAACTCATGATAGATAAAATCCATAAAGGTAGGAATCTGATGATTACGAGTCAAGAGTACTTGAGGAAAAATAAAATTAAAAAAAAAGAGTGCTTCTCAATTTGGATCAATGCACAAGATAGAAACAAAGTAAAGACTGACAGATTGCTTTCTGTGGGGGGGGAGTAAGATTAGGGGGGAAAATTGTAAAACTCAAATAATCTTTAATAAAAAAAATTAAAAAATTAAATTTAATTAAATTTTTAAAAAGTGCTTGAGGAGAAATGTTTGGAATAGCCATTTTGGGAAGAATAATAGGGAAAGAAAAATTAATGGATTACTTATGCAGTAATGAAGGCTAAGTTGAAATTAGATAAGGAATTTGTAGTAATGCTTGTCCTTCATTTTCGAAGAAGACCATGGCATCAGGGAGGTGATGTCATGACAAACATGTGAATTGGATTTGAGTGAGGGGGTGCTGTGCTAAGGCACCAACTTCACTTTCTCTTCCAGAGTCATCTGGGTCCAGTAGCCAGATATGAGACAGGACAACTGGAGATTCCCTGGTTGTGAGGCAGTCAGGGTTAAGTAACTTGACCAAGGTCAAACAACCAGTAAGTGGCAAGTTTCTGAGGTTAGATTCAAACTCCCAACCTCCTGACTCCAAGGCCAGTGCACTATCCACTTCGCCAACTAGCTGCCCATGGAATTTGTAATAGAACTATCAGCACAGTTGCAAGATTTTTTTCCAGAACATATAGCAGCATAGGAGTAGGAACACAAAGGAATATGGTAGGCACAACACAGGACTGAGGATTAGCAAATCATGAACTGTGGTAAAACAAAAAGGGAAGTGATTAAAAAGTAGAGAGCAATACAGAGGGAAATTAGTTCACTCAAATATTAAGACTGAGTAAAGAAAAGCTGAAAAAAATGAAAAATTGGAAAGAGGAACAGAGTTACCAGAATTCAGAGTGTGAGATTATGCATAGAAAACAGAAGATATGAAAATATGAATTAGGACCAGAAAGGGGAATTTCAGAGTTCAAATTTATGAAATTTACCTTCACCCAGAAGAATGCCATCCAGTAGGATGAAGCCATCTCTATACAAGGTAGCATTTGTGACCAACTGAGTAGGTTTATTTCTTCACTAACAAGAACCATTTGTACATTCTCAATCTGGCTATATAAATGATCCATCTTCTTTTCTGGTCTTATGTGTCTTTGATGATTACTTTTACACAATTACTTCCTTATATCATTGGAAAGCTACAGCCTATGTAAACCTTTCCAACAAGCAGCTTTCCATTTGCTGAACAGGATTAGATTTGGAGTAAAGAGGACAGTAGCTGTGTAACTCTGAGTAAGTCACATAACCTCTTTCACTTTAGCTGTCTAATCTGTAAAACGGAGAAAATAATAGCATATATCTCAGATAATTGTTTAAAGGATCAAAGGGGATAAATACATGTAAATCATTTGGCAAAACTTAAAAGTGCCATATAAATGTTAGTTTATTATTATTATTTTGGGGTCACCTGCGATTGTTTCCTCTCTCACTGTGATTTCTATGATACATAGTCATGTAGCATCACTAGAATACTTTTATGAAAAAAATGAGTTTCTGCGCTAAGGAGCAATTAGGGATAATTACAACACTGAGTGCTCTCCCAAATTAACAAAATTCAATTTCTTTCCCGATTCATTATTTTTATACTCTCCAGACCAATAGAGTGATGTCATATAGAAAGTTACTATTACTATCATCTCTCAAAGAAAAAGAAAAAAGAGCTGAAGAGTAAAGACAGGAAAAGAGAAAAAAAGTAAAGAGTGAAAAAATGGTGTCTTATCATTAAGAAATGACAAATGATAAATTCAGATATATGAAGATTTTGTGAAGAGCTGCAGAACGAAACCAGGAATACTGAAGATAACAAAGTAAATAAAATGAATATTAAAAAGAAGACTAAACTCTGAATCAAAAAATCAATGACTCCCAGGACAGATAATGAAATATACTTCTCTGCTCTTCACAAAAACAGAAATTAGGAATCAAATTTTTTTAAAAGGACATTATTGAAGCATATAGTAGAAACCAGTTCTTAAAGATACTAGTTTCCCTTCCACCAAAGCAGCAGATCTAATGGAAATAATAAATGAATAGAATGAGAAAGAGTGAACTGGGTTGGGAACAACTGAAAAAGTTCTAGTTAGGTTGGTTGGCAAAAATTTTTTAAAGTTCAGCCACAATATACTGATTGTGGTTGCCTTTCTAGTTTAACCTAGAGAAGAAAAAGACTACAAACAGATTTGTAATGTTACACAGGTACAATTCAGCCTCCTGTTTCCCAGAGCTAAGGAAGCAGTTCTCCCTGTCAATTCTAAGAAAAGCCCCAAGAGAACATCTGAGCTAATTCACTACTCTTTAGGACAGCCAAACCAAACATTTTGTGTAACTAGGAATAAAGTATCAAAACTGAAAGCATAGAGGTAAAGTTGCAACATTGAAAGGACACTAGACAAGGATTCTGAAGTCCTTGGGCTCAAATTTTACTTCTACCACTAATCTACAGAGGAACCTTCCAAAAATCTTTCCAATTCATTTTTGCCATCTGTAGAACGAGAAGATAAGATAATCTCTAAGATCCCTTCCAGCACTGAATTCTAAGACCTGGATCAAAAGAACTAAGAAAACACTTTATCAGAATCTCCCATTTGCCTCCCTTAAACTCTCCCTTGTGTTCTGTATCACCCAGCAAGTCATAAGCTCCTTGAGGTCTAAAATTGTCACTTTTTCCTTTGTATTCCCATAATCTTTTCTGAGTGCCTTATGAACTGTAGACAACTTCAATAAATGTTTGTTCAGTTGATAATGGGATCAAAAGACACAGAAATGCTAGGAACTTTTATATATGATCCCGATCAACCCCCTCATTTTACAGATAAGAAAAGTAAGACCCAGAAACAGATGATTTTCAGAAGGTCATATAGGGAGAACATCTATATTATACAATCTCTGTGTCACTTGTGAATAGTTAGAACTAAGTATAATAATGAGCTATTTATTTAGAAGGCTATATACTTGCCAATGAATCAAAAATCTTTTAAAAACCACTCTTCTACAAAGAATGATCCTACTGTTTTTACCAACTCTCCTGTGGTTTAGGCTCATAGGACACTAGATTCAAACATACCAACCATTTGCTTCACTAATGAAGACATCTACTGTATGTTTCAAGAAGCCACAGAAAAACCCAACTATACATGAGGTAAAAAAGTGGTAGTCCTTTCTTTGCTTCCCCACAACCCATACTAGTACTTTTGTTTCTCAACATTTTAGGAAGACATTTAAATCAATTTCAATAATAATCCAAAAAAAATTATAAATAGCTATGCACCAATCAGATCAGCATTCCAGTTACTGGTCAGGAGTTTTGGCCTTTAGTTTGACTTTCCTCAACTGCCTATTTGGTAGGGACAACCATTCTCACTTATAAGTCAGTTTTCCCATCTGTGATTTCCTCAAGTCCCTTCCAAATCTGACATTCTGTGATTCTATGGTGTACATATAATTTTTATCAAATTATTAAAACTTTCAGGGCTGCTAGGTGGTACAGTGAATAGAGCATCAGCCCTGGAGTCAGGAGTATCTGAGTTCAAATCAGGCCTCAGACACTTAATAATTACCTAGCTGTGTGGCCTTGGGCAAGTCACTTAATCCCATCTGCCTTGCAAAAAACCTAAAACAAAAACAAAACAAAAATTATTAAAACTTTCAACAAAAATCTACTTGTTTCAATATCTTTAATTCTCAGTTTTTTAAAAAAAATGATAGCTAAGGGGCGGCTAGGTGGCACAGTGGATAAAGCACCGGCCTTGGAGTCAGGAATACTTGGGTTCAAATTCCATCTTCAGACACTTAATAATTACCTAGCTGTGTGGCCTTGGGCAAGCCACTTAACCCCATTTGCCTTGCAAAACCCTTAAAAAAAAATGATAGCTACTATTAATGAGAAAAAAGTAATGAAAACATTATTTGCTTACTTTGCACTAATGTAACCCCTTTAATTCTTTAATAGTACTGAGAAATAGTAGCAACATTTAATCAAACTTCACAAACTGAAATCACTAAGCAGAGAATTTTTTTGAATCACATCAATATGAAATATAAAAAAAATCACATCAACAATGAAAAAGTAATGCTTGAAAAGAAATAGAATTTACCTAATATTACAAAGATATAAGCCAAGATATGGATTAAGTCACTGTACTTTTCTGGACTTCAGGTTCCTTATTTGTAAAATGAAGTATTTGATTGTTTCTTCCAGCTCTTAGCCTATCAATTAGAAACTTCCATGCATGAATACTGCTGCCCCAGCCCCATTTATAAAAAAAGTTTTATAATGAGTTGGATGCTCTCAGAAAAACCTAAAGACTTCCATGAACTGAAGCAAAATGAAGTGTACCTGTATAAAGTAACAATAATGTATGATGATCAACTGTTAATGACTCAACTATCCTCAGCAATACAATGATCCAAGACAATTCTGAAGGACTTATGATGAAAAATACTATCTATCCCAGAGAAAGAACCGACTAAATACAGATTAAAAATGCCTTTTTTAAACTTTATCTTGAGCATTGGTTTTTTGCTTTTTTTGTTTCCTTTCACAATATGACTATTATTTGTTTTGTAGTCATGTTTTGCATGACTACATATGTATAATCTATATCAAAATTGTTTGCCTTCTCAATAAGGAAGTTAAGTGTGGGCAGGGAGGAAGGAAGAGAATTTGGAACTCAAAGTTTTAAAAAAATATATTAAAATTGTTTTTATATATAACAGAGAAAAATAAAGTACTAAATCAAATAAAAAAATTTTTAAAAAAGAAAAGCTTTAAAGCTCAGAATTGCTTCTCAATGTTTTGGTAAAAGTATTCTCCCCTAAATTAGAAATATTTAGCAACCAAAAATGAAGTCTCTCTGACTCAACAAATATTTATTAAGCATCTGCTATATAATATGCCTAGCAATGGGTTAGGCAGAGTATAAAACAGATAAATTATTTCTGCTCTCAAGGAATTTATTACATTTATTACATTCCACTAATATATATATATCTCTCCATGGAGCTCCATACTTTAATTATTTCTTCCTCCCCTCAAACTTTAAAGACAAGACTGATAAACTCTTTAAAGAGACAAAGAAGTCATCTAATAGCATTTACAATCCAACCTGCTTACAGAGAATACCCAAATTTTTACACATCTTGTAAATAGAGGGCTTTCAAGCGACAATGCTCTCATCCTGGTTCTCTTAAACCTATCTGACCACTCCTCATGCTCCCCTTGGTAATATTTATATATCCATACACTCACACCTGTGAGGTAGCTGCCATTATTATCCTCATTTTACAGATAAGGAAACTAAAGCTTACATGAATTACCCAGGAAGTAAATGTAAGTGTTGAAAAGGATTTAAACTCAAGTCTTTCTGATAGTAACTACTGTGCCTTTCCCCAAAAATCTCAAACTCAACATATACAAATTTATCTTTCTACCAACCCTCTTCCCTTTTCTGAACTTCCCTATTTCTGTCAAAGGTAACACTTTGCTTCTAATTTCCCAGTACCATATCAACTTTATCCTAAACTCCTCAGTCTCTGTCCCTCTGAAGTTGCTGTTTCTTGCCAATTCTAGTTTTACCACATCTTTCCCTTCTTTCTACTTAAGACATCTCTCATCTCAACTCATAACAACAGCCTCTTAATTGGTCAACTTGCCTCAAGTCTCACTGCTCCAGTGTATCATACAACTGTTGCCAAAATAGTTTTCCTGAAGTGCAGAACTGACAATGTGACTCCCCTACTCAATCAATTCTAGTGACTTCCTACTGCCTCTGAACTAAAATATAGGGGCAGCTAGGTGGCACAGTGAATAGAGCAGCAGCTTTGAAATCAGGAGGAGCAAAGTTCAAATTTGACTCTTGACATTTACTAGCTGTGTGACCTTGGGCAAGTCATTTAAGCCCAGTTGCCTCATCAAAATAAATAATTTTTAAAATAAACTTCTCTGTTAAGATATTTCAAAATCCTACATAACCTGACCCCAACATAGCTTTCCAGTTTCAGATGTTATTACTCTCCCTCCCATCATCTGATATCTAGTCAAAAAATTCCTTTGTAACACAAGGCACACTCCATCATCTCCCAGCTTTGTTCTAACTCATCTATGCTTCAGAGATTCCCAACCTTTCTGTAAGATAATTCTATTAACATTTGCATGAAGCCTTTTCTGATTCCAATTCTAATGCCTTTTCTCCCAAATTACTTTTTATTTATGGTTATTCACTTTATATTTATATTCTATATGTATGTTTTCTTGTCATTAAAACATAATAAATTCCTTGGGATTACAGACTGTTTCATTCTTTCTCTTTATATCTCCAGATTCCACCAAAGAGCCTGGCACATGGCATGCACAATAAATAATAATTATTGTTGGTTACTGAGTACCTATATCACCTCTCATAAAAAAAAAACCCTATTAGAAGGTGATTCAACAAATTTTTATTTGGTGCTTATGAATACAGATAGCAGAAGTCTCTTAAGAGGTTCCCTTGAAAAAAAAAGGTTTCCTTGAAATATTGTTTGCTTCAAATACCTTTTACCATTACCATATATGATGACAATGCCTTTCAATTTCACATGAAATAAATTTTTTTCCCTACTCTACCTTATACTATTTCTCCGCATATGTAAATTTTGGGTAAGTATTATAAAAACACTTCAGCAAAATCCTCATCTCTTCTTAATTCAATTTCAAACCTATAACACATATTATCTACCTAGGTGATGATGGGTCCCCATGAGGAAGACATCATGAAGACTCTTCTTCAAGAGTTCAAATTCAATCTCAAATATTTGTCAGCTGTGTAATCCAGAAATCATTGAACTCTGTCTCAGTTTCCTCATCTGTAGGAGAAGGCAATGGCAAATCACTCCAATATCTTTGCCAAGAAAATTCCAAATGGGATAATGAAGAGTCAGACCACACCCAAATAAAATGATTGAACACCACTACCACTTGGTGCTAGGTGCTTGAAATACAAAGCTTGTAAAAATCAGTTACTGCCCTCAAAGAGTTTTCTGTCTAATATGTGTTGGTGGAAGGCTAGGGTGGGGAAGAAAAGCATGACGTTAAAAAAACAAAGGAAGACTGCCATGGGGCAAAGGAGAACAAGAAGTGCCAGGAAATTTAAGGAGGTAAGGATAAATTTCAACTGAGGGAATATGTAATCAATCAGGAGAACATGGTACCTGAGAAACAATGAAAGGTTTTCAAGAGCCAGAGAAGAAAGGAGAAATTCATAAATAAATAGGAGTTCTTAATATTTTTTTGTGTCATGAATCCCTTTACTAGTTTAGTACAGCCTATAGACTTCTAAGAATGTTCAGTTTTGCTGGGGTTTTTAATACTAGCAACTGAAGGAAATGAAAAATATCAGCTGTATGAAAATCCATTTTCCTATCTCTTTTCTAGGGCCGGACTTAGTCTTTGTAATTTTGCAACATTCATTTTTTTAATCTGTGGTGGTTCTTTCCATTTAAATTGCAGTTATTGTATGGATTGTTTTCCTATCTCTACTTCATTCTGTATCATTTTTTTTTTAATTTAAGTCTTTCTGGGCTTCTAGTAAGGAGACTAGTACTAAAGTTAGATGTTTTTTTCCCATTGAGATTCCCACATCCCCGTGAAATCTACTTGTGGATCTCAATTTAAGAACCCTTAATTCAAAGAATAAGAAATGGAGTGAATATAAGCATAAAGATGGGAGAGAATATGAGAGCAGGATAATATGCAGACAATAAGAGGTCCTAGGTGCATTAGAATCAAGCTGGGCCTTACTGCCAGAGTTAATTTGACCCTACTCATGGAAGCCATTTTAGGCTCCTAAACCAGTGTTACCAAGATGCTCCAGAAACCTGGGAATTTTTATATATTATTCTCCACATTTTCAGAGAAGCATGAATATTTGATAGAGTTGATTACTTTGAATATCAATGCTGTCAATAAAAGTGTAAAATTGGTAAAACTGTAAAAACTTCCTAACTGGTCTTCCTGTCTTCATCTCCTCTCTAATTCCTTCCTGTTAAGGCTATACCCAAAGTCTCCCTAATTCACTTCACTGCTCTAATGAAAAACCCTTCAGAGCCTCCTGCTCCCCTTGAATAAAGTAAAAATAATCTCCTGATCCTGGAAGCAAAGGCCCATCAGGCCCTGGATCCAAGACCTTTTTCAGTCTTATCTCATATCTCTTACAACTCCTTTTCACTCCACATTCTAACTAAATTAAACTACTTGGAATTCCCTCATTTTATCAGTCCTTTATCTCTGGGCCTTGCTTCAAAGAGAATTCCCTAATACTACAAGTTTTGAGTTCATTCCTAAAAAGTTTAAGTCAGGTGCTACCTCTTTCATTAAGCTTTGCTAATTATCCTCCTACATTCTTCCATCTTCTAGAAGTCAAAACTTTCTCCTCCAAATATCACAGTTTCTCAAATGTGATCCAGCCTAGCACACAGTAGGTGTGTTTTAAAGAGTTGGTTGACCTGACATTTCTATACAGAAAACAGACAAGCAGTTTCATAATCAATTTTAAAATCAGTAAGTATTTATTCCATGTTTGCTATCTGTTTACATTGGGTTAAGCCTTGGGGATACAAAGAAGGCAAAAAACAGTCCCTGCTCTCAAGAAGTACCCAGTATAAAGAACTTGTTATCTAGACAGATCTCCAAATGCCAGGTATTTTAAAAAGAGAGGGGAAAATATCAGGAGAGGTCATGATTTCCCTATAGGAATACATTCCCAATTAAGAAGAAAACTCAACATCTCAACATATTCAAGGTATTATTTTTTGCAGTAGCAAAGAATTGTAAACAAAGCAGATGGCTAAACAAACTGTGATGCATGAATACAGGGAATACTACTCTCCCATCAGAAATGATGACTATGATGAATACAAAGAAGCCCAGAAAGACTTACATTAAAAAAAAATGATACAGAATGAAGTAGAAGGGGCAGCTAGGTGGCGCAGTGGATAGAGCACTGGCCCTGGAGTCAGAAGTACCTGGGTTCAAATCAGACCTCAGACACTTAATAACTACCTAGCCTTGTGTGGCCTTGGGCAAGCCACTTAACCCCATTTGCCTTGCAAAAAGAAACCTTAAAAAAAAAAAAAAAAGAAAAGAAAACAGAAGGAAGTAGAGATAGGAAAACAATCTATACAAAGACTATACAATTTAAATGAAAAGAACCACTACAAATAACAAAGTGAATGAATGTTGCAAAATTACAAAGACCAAGCCTGGCCCTAGAAAAGAGACAGGAAAATGGATCCATAAGTATGAAACAGTATATGAAAATAAATTTTCAATTGTTAATCAAGTTCTGTTAATTTTTTTCTTTTTCCAGGGGCAGCTAGGTAGCACAGTGGATAGAGTGCCAGCCCTGGAGTCAGGAGGACCTGAATTCAAAACTGATCTCAGACACTTAATAACTGCCTTACTGTGTGACCTTGGGCAAGTCACTTAATCCCATTGCCTTAAATAAATTGATTTTTTTTCTTTTCCCCCCTTTTCTTTAAAAAAAAAATTTTTTACTACATAGGAAGAAAATAAGCATTTGGTGAGTACTTTATGGGGGGGGGGAGGTAGGTGGCGCAGTGGATAGAGCACCAGCCCTGGATTCAGGAGAACCTGAGTTCAAATCCAGCCTCAGACACGTAATAATTACCTAGCTGTGTGACCTTGGGCAAGTCACTCAACCCCATTTGTCTTAACAAAAAAAAACACAAAAAAAATAACAACCCAGGAAAGCTAAGAATTATTATTAGCCCCATTTTACAGATAAGGAACTGAAACACCAACAGGTGAAGCATGACTGACTCCAGTCTCAGAACCACTAAATTTCTGAGACCCCAATTTTCTGACTCCAGGCACAGTCCTTTAACTGTGCTGGCTCTTTTGGAAGAGGGAAGAATACTGGGAGACATTGAGATGATGTAAATGTACAAGTTAGCAAAAAAGATTTACAAGTTGTTATAGTGAAAATGACTTCTGAATGAGACAATTATAGGAGTAAGGTCTTAGTACTATAACCATGTTCTTCCACAGTGTTGAAAGAGTGTAAAGCATATATCAAAGCCCAATTAACAGAGTAAAGACAAGCAAAGTTTTAGAAGTGATAAATACCAGATCTCCAGCTAACAGAAACTAAGGAAGGGCTCATCCCATAAGTAGGCAGTCCCTGCCTAGCCTGAGCAGTTAGTATTCAAGCAAGACAAATAACCAAGATTGCTTTAAACCTGGGTGATCCTATTTGTCACTGCTTTTACAAGACAAAATCCAGATCTCCCTGTGGTTAAGTAGGTTAATGCCCCAATAAACTGAGACTTACATTCTGTTTTATGGCATCTATAAACCAAAGAGGACAGGAAGACAAAATGTCAACCAACATTAAAAAATGCTCAATTTCTGAGGCCTAGCTCCTTTGCTAAAATAATTCTAACTAGGTAGCCCTAAGTTGTTTCCTCTAAGGGTGCTGTCCGTCTATTCTTTGATCAAGAATTCCAACTTTGAACTGTAATGTTGTTAGCTAATCTACACATTAAAAGTCTCTCATTCTCTAGAACTGAACATTCACCTTCTTGAAAAAGATAGTAGCTTTAAAAAAGAAAACTTCAATATTTCTTTCCTTGTTATGTAATTTTACCCATGATCCCCTACTACATTGGGGTGGGGGAATAGATGCCAGGTGAGTCTGGTGACTTGGAGTAACCTTAGGGGAAACAGTCACAAAATCAAGATTTCCAAACCCAGATATCTGCTATATTGCATTTGTTACACATAACTTCATCCCAACCATTTGCCCTTTATTTTCCACTTCCTCAACTTAGGGAGCCTGCAGCCAATTTAAAGCTAGAACTACAGACCTGAAGACCAACATTCAGATTGTTTCAAAATGTTTGGTTTTTATCTTTGTTTCTGTTAGCAACATCCTAAGAGTTCACAGTACCAGAAAAAACTGGCCAGAATGGAATCCTAAAAAGAAATGCCTGTTCAGTATAAGGCACTAGGCGCCTTGATAAGTTCAGGTAGATTTAACCACACATGTCAGCATTATTCCCTATTGCTAATTGAAAAATTGGGTATTTCTTCTGATCAATAACCACCAGAGATTCTGCTAAAAAAAAAAAATGTATAGGTATTCACTCATTGTTAAGGCAGCTCCTAGAAATAAGGTACCATCACAGCAGATATTTGGTTGTTAATGTTTTTCATATTCATAAAATTTATATAGATAGATCAATCAAAATATAGTGTCAGGAGGACATAGGAGGGATATTAAGTCAATTCTCCTACCCTCAAGTTTATACACACATACTTACTTCTATATCACTCACACATACTATACACAAGGCTCAAGGGCAACTAAGCAACACAGTGGATAAAACACTGGTCTCAGGCATTTGACACATACTAGCTGAGTGACCTTGGGCAAGTCATTTTAACCCTGATTGTCTCTCGTCTAGGACCACCTCCTGATTCCTATCTGGACTCAGATGGTTCCAGAGAAGAAAGTAAGACTGGTGACTTAGCCTAGCACTCCCTCACTCAAATCCAATTCAGGCTACTTGTCATAGTCTTCTTCAAGAACAGAGGACAAGGGGCAGCTAGGTGGTGCAGTGTGTAGAGCACCAGCCCTGGAGTCCGGAGTACCTGGGTTCAATCCAGCCTCAGACACTTAATAATTACCTAGCTGTGTGGCCTTGGGCAAGCCACTTAACCCCATTGCCTTGCCAAAACTTAAAAAAAAGAAAAACAAAGGACAACCATCATTACACAAGGCTCAGGCATATATGTGTATATTGTGTGTAGAGATGAAACTAAATGTAGGTTCCAAGGCTATTCAACTTAATATCTGTATGATCTTGGGTAAGTTACAACCTTCCTCATCTGTAAAATAAGTAGGTAGGGTTAGATGACCTCTGAAGAGTCCTTTCCAGCACTAAACTGATGAACCTATTCTGTACTACCTATTTCAGCTCTAAATGATGAACTTCTATATCATCTATTATTGTAGAGGAAAAAATACTGCTTGTCTCAAAAGTTTCTCACAGAACCCACACAAACACAAAGTTCCACAGGGAAAATATATTGTTCTGGTGAACTTAAAACAAGTCTAGATGGTGTCTTAACAACTCACTCCCAGACCATTATGAAATATAATGCTGTGTAATCAACCAATATATGCCACAAACACCTCAAAATATAGATTATAGATCAGAAAAGTGTTGCAATGTACGAAGTTGGAATCCAAATGAATACTGTGAGAATTATATTAAATGTTTAATGAAAATTCTATATAAACATTTGTGCTAAATATCTTCTACTAAATAACCATTTTCTGAAACTCCTCTGGAAGCATTATCAATATCACAGAACTAAATGAAATTTCACAGAACAAGAAACCAGTTACTATTATGAACTGAAGCACCTTGGTTACTTAACATTAACATTGAGTTGACAGAACTAAGTATGTAATGACTCATTTTGTGCTTGGTTATCAGAATTAGAAGACTTTAAAGATGTCTGAAAATTATAAATGTTCAATCTGGCCTCGGACACTTAATAATTGCCTAGCTGTGTGACCTTGGGCAAGTCACTTAACTCCAGTGCCTTAAATAAATTAAAAGAAATAATGGTTGAAAAACTATCTTTGTATGTAGTTGGAAAAATAAATAAAATATTAAAATTTAAAAAGTAAAAGTTACAAATGAACTTTACCAAAACTTCTTTCACTAAATCTTCATTTTTTAGCTTAATTAGCTTAAGACTATAATTTTGTACTACTCAGGCAAGATCAGTCTCTGTATCCTAGAAGAAGAAACTGTGGTGATGACAGCTTCAAATTGTGACAAAACCAAAATGGTTTCCAATAATTTGGTAAATTAACAGAAAAATGAACATTTCCTAAAATCTTTTAAAGAACTGAAACTATGAGTGGCAAATTAATCTGTCATCTTCCAAGAGAGATTTAAACAGCAAGAAGTTGAAATAAGTGATGCTTCTCAGACCATTCTGCAGTCTGTGCTCCTGAAATAAACACTCTTGTCTCCTTACAGCCTCTGCTATGACTTCCCACATTCCTCCACGGATGAAATGATGTGGAGAATACCCAGAAGGAAAATATTGCACATTCAGGCACTTCCTGGGTGAACCCTAGATCCACTCCAAGAACACAAGGACGACTTTGCATCTTCTGCCTTTGCTGCTCAGCTAAGGAAAACACGTCTGGCAGGGAGGTTCCGGGAGAAACCAGGAAATAAAACAAGGAAGATTCAAAGGGAGCCGAACAAGTAGATTCTCTCTTAAGTCTCACTTTTCTCATTTGTTGGGGGAGGGAGGGAGGGGGAGAGAGAGAGAGAGAGAGAAGGGGGAAAGAGAAGGGGAGAGGAGAGAGAGAGAGAAGGGGAAGAGAGAAGGGGGAGAGGAGAGAGAGAGAGAGAAGGGGAAGAGAGAAGGGGGAGAGGAAAAAGAGAGAGAGAGAGAGAGAGAGAGAAGGGGAAAAGATAAGGGGAGAGGAGAGAGAGAAGGGGAAGAGAGAAGGGGAAAAGATAAGGGGAGAGGAGAGAGAGAAGGGGAAGAGAGAAGGGGGAGAGGAAAGAGAAAGAAAGAGAAGGGGGAAGAGAGAGAGAAGGGGGAGAGAGAAGGGGAGAGGAAAGAGAAAGAAAGAGAAGGGGGGAAGAGAGAGAGAAGGGGGGAGAGAGAAGGGGGAGAGGAAAGAGAAAGAAAGAGAAGGGGGGAAAGAGAGAGAGAAGGGGGAGAGGAAAGAGAAAGAAAGAGAAGGGGGAAGAGAGAGAGAAGGGGGAGAGGAAAGAGAAAGAAAGAGAAGGGGGGAAGAGAGAGAGAAGGGGGAGAGGAAAGAGAAAGAGAGAGAAGGGGGAGAGGAAAGAGAAAGAAAGAGAAGGGGGGAAGAGAGAGAGAAGGGGGAGAGGAAAGAGAAAGAAAGAGAAGGGGGAAGAGAGAGAAGGGGAGCGGAGGAAAGGCAGAGCCGGACCCGGAGCCGGAGGGCGAGGCGGAGGCCCAGGTGGTCTCTAAGGTCATCCCCTGCTCCAGGCTGCCCGAGGCCTCCGCCGCCCCCGTGCAGCCCGGGCCCCGGCCCCGAAGCCCTCCGCGGCCCCCCGGAGCCTCCGACGCTGTAACTCCATTCACAATAAAAGGCCGAAGGGCAGCCGGGGGCGGGGCGGGCCCGCGGACCGGGGCCGGAGAGGAGGCGGCGGCTGAGCCGGGCGAGGGCTCGGCGAGGCTCCGAGGGCGTCGGAGGGAGCCCAGGCTACGGCGGGGGGGCGGCCCCGGGGCGCGCGTGGGGCCGGGTGTGCCGGGGGCTGGGGCGGGCCCGGCCCGGCCCGGGGGGTCCTGCAGGGGAGAAGCTGGGGGGGAGGCGGCGGGGCCGTGGGCGCGCCGGGGCGGAGGGGCCGGGGGGCGGGGGGGCCGCGGGGGGCCGGGGGCGGAGGGGCCGCGGGGCCGGGGGCGGAGGGGCCGCGGGGCCGGGGGCGGAGGGGCCGCGGGGCCGGGGGCCGGGGGCCGGGGGCCGGGGGCCGGGGGCCGGCGGGCGGCGGCGGCTCACCGAGCGCCACCTGGCAGGCTCTGCGCAGCTGGGAGTGCTGGGGCCGCTTGGCCTCCTTGTCGGCCAGGATCTTCTCCAGCGCCCGGGACACGAACATGCTCTTGGTCTGGCTCTCCTGCATGGTCGGGCCCGGAGAGGGGGCTCCGCCGGCCGAGGAGCGGGGCGGGAAGGGGATCCCGGCGCTCCGGGGCGGACGCGGGCTGCCGCCGCCGCCGCCGCCGCCCCCCGTCAGGAAGCGACACCGCGGCCCCACGGCGCCGCCATGTTGGATCCCGTCACGTGACGGAGACGCAGCCCCGCCTCCTCCCCTCGCCCCGCTCCCCCCGCCTCCCGGGCGGCCTCAGCTCCGCCTCCCGCGGGGAGGGGCGGGGCGGGGCGGGGGCGGGGTCCCGGGCGCCCCCAGGCCTCCGCTCCAACCTGAGGGAGAGCGGGTGACGTGGCCAAGGTCGTGGAGGTCGCGGGTTCCCAGATTAGGCCCGGAGGCCACCCCGGCCCCGAGAGCTAAGCCACCGCAGCAAACGGCCCGGGTCCTCCAGGCTGGGGCGGGCATGGAGCGGGGGCCGGAGTCAGGAGGGCCCGGGTTCCAATCCGTCCTCAGACGCTTGATAATTACCTAGCCGTGTGGTCTCGGGCAAGCCCCCTAACCCCATGGCCTTGCAAAAACAAACAAAAAACGTCACCAGCTGCCAGGAACTTTTACCTAAGGGCTGGAAATCCAAATCCAAACCAAAAGTACCAGTAGGTAATACTTTCAAGGCGCTTACAAACCCAACCACCCATAAAGGAAGCTCAAAGGGAAAGGAAGAGGTTGGGCAAGCCAGGTATCTCAATTGTAGATTCACCTATTTTATTTAGATTGTCAGTTTTGTTGATATATAATTGGACAAAATGAGGAAACACAACCAGAATGGTTACATGATTTGCTCACATAAAAAACACAGGAGCACAGATGTAGATCTGAAATCAATATTAAATCATCTAATCCAATTCTTATAATACAAATGAGGAACCTGAAGCTCAAAGATTAATTGATTTGTCCAGAGCCACAGGACATTTGAAATGGGTTTGTTTTGGGGGGTTTTTTCAGCTATTTATTTTATCAACTACATGCAATGGTACTTTTCAACAATTTTTTTTTTCAAGGTTTTGAGTTTTTCATTTCTTCCCTCTCTTCCCCCCCACAGAAAGCAATCTAATATAAGCTATATATGTATAACCAATGCTAAACACAGTTCCATGGTGAAACAGGTATTATTAAACACTTTTGTGCAGATTGTGGAACTTAGACCCAGAGAGGAAAAGGGACTTTTTCACAGACTGAGTGAATGATAGAACTCCATTGGTATACAAGTCTCCCAATTCTCAAGTTACCACTTGCTCCACTATACTAACATATCTGACTAAGGAGGAAGAGGAAACATTTCTTTTCCCCTTTTCTCTCACTTTTGCTCTGTACACACAGTGGAATGCTAGGATCATGTTATATTTTCTCTTAAGAACCAATTGTTAAATTTTCAGGATGAGCATTTATACTTAAGAGAACTATAAACTCCATGAGCCAGGGCTTTATTTATTGTTTGGTGATTGTTTTGACCTAAGAAAGTGATGGGGGAAATGTTAATAATGCAGATTAAATTTAAAAGTATGTTGTATGTGCATTTTGGGAAAAGCTAGTTATTATTAAATATTTGCTAACATACCCCAACATAGTTCATATAAGCATATAAGTTTTTTTGTGATGTCTAGTACATGAATTATATATCAGCATGTGTTACACAAGCTTTGATGATTATCCCTTATCCTTCCTAAGACACCCACCACTAGATTAAGTCATTTTAGGAAATAATGATAAGAATGGTCAAAAGATGATATTAAAATTTTGGAAAGGATGTGATAGTCCTTTGTAATTTTATTTAATCTTTTATTTTTTTCCCCAGGTACATGGAAAAATAATTTTTTTAACATTCAGGTTGGGGGGGAATTACAAGGTAATGGTGTTAAATGACTTGCCTAAGGTCACACAGCTAAATATTAAATGTGTGGTCAAATTTAAACTCAGCTCAGGGCCTGTGCGCTTATCCATTGTACCACCTAGTTACCCCTTAACATTTACTTTAAAAGCTTTGAGTTCCAAATTCTCTCCCTTTCTCCTTTTCTACCCCACCCCATTTAGAAAGCAAGCAATTTGACATAGGTTATAAATATGTAGTCATGCAAAACATTTCCATAATCATGAAATCCCCCCCACAAAAAAATTAAAGAAAAAGTTAAGAAAAGTATGCTTCAATCTATATTCAGATACCATTAGCTCTTTCTCTAGGAATGGATAGCACTCTTTATCATAAGTCTTCAAGTTGCCTTAGGTAACTATATTGCTGAGAAATGATAAATCACACACAGTTGATCATCCTACAATATTGCTGTTACTTTGTACACAGTACATTTCACTTTGCATCAACTCATGTAAATCTTTCCAGGTTTTTCCAAGAGCATCCTGCTCATCATTTCTTATAGTAGATTAGCCTTCTAAAGGATGTGATATTCTAGGCAAACTTACCATTGAACTAATGGCAGATATTAATATGTCATTGTGACAAAAAAATAAAAGGATTATATACATGTAATACATAAATTTTATATATTATACATATATAAAAGGATTTTATATATATATATATATATATATATATATATATATATATATAATTTGGTTCTCCTTATAACCATGTGAGGTAGATAGGGAAAGGATTATTTTGCCAATGTTTCATGTAGACATCTATTTAGCTGTCTCCCTCTGATAGAAGCCCTTGAGGACAGGCACTGTTTTATTTTTGCTTTGTGTCCTCAGTATTTAGGGCTGTGCTTATGGATAAGCTGTTGAACAGTCCCTTTTTGACAGAGGAGACAAGGTTGGGAGTGGGGGGGGGTGATTTTGGGATGGTTTGTTAAAGATTCTGGATCTGTTTGACAAAGGAACCAGAATTGAAAGCCAGATTTTCTGATACCTAGTCTAGTACTCTTTTCCCTGTATTACTGCTGTATAATGCTGTCGTTTGTCCATCCTTTTCTAAGACCATCAGTGACATCGAAGGATAATTTCTTTGACTTGCCTGTGAATGGAATTTAAGTGGGACAGAATTGTTCAAAGTCTTCAACCTCACTCTTTTCCAGAATCATCTAAGTCTAGTGGTCAATCAAAAGTTATATGTTGGGGCGGCTAGGTGGAGTAGTGGATAAAGCACCGGCCTTGGAGTCAGGAGTACCTGGGTTCAAATCCGGTCTTAATAATTACCTAGCTGTGTGGCCTTGGGCAAGCCACTTAACCCCATTTGCCTTGCAAAAAACTAAAAAAAAAAAAAAAGTTATATGTTGATGACCCAAGAATGCAATAGATGATCTTGGTGTCTTCTTTGACTGACCAAGCTCTTAGTGCTCCACAAAGCTTGCTTCAGCCACCTTCATGGAAGAAACTGTTCTCATCCACCCCTTCCATTGGGGGAAGTGTTCATATACTTGGAGTAAATACCCCCCTAACTCACTAATAGGTGAGGCCTGTCAGTTGCCCTCAACCTAGTTAAGCCCATCTGTCTAAACTATTGACTAGGTTGTGGATGCTGCACATGTTAGAACTTCTTGGAGTTACAAGTGAGAGAGTTGGGTGAAAGGTGAACACCAGCTCTGAAAAGGACTCAGCAAATCCTTCTACACACTCACATAACCCCATAAAAAGATAGATGGGGAAGAAGAAGCAACTCTGATGAAACCCTATAGGAGTGAATCTTCCCTTGGGACTTTGATTAAGACTCTCCTCATACTTTCAGGAGCTGTGAACAAGTTCACATCCCATCATACATGATCTTGATTTTTTTTATATCATACTTCTTCCTAATCCATGGATCATCAGCAACAGTGACTCTTTGGAAATTAATGTGTTCTAACTCTGAGGTACCACCCCATACCTATCAGACAGAAAAGAAATGGTATGGGAAATTAGATACCCTGATGAACTGATTATGAACTGATCCAGCCATTCTAGAAACCTATTTGGAACTATCCCCATAGGAATATAAAACTCTGATCAATACTGATCCAGGACAATTCCAAACTCATAAGAAGTGCTATCCACATGAAAAAAAGAGAACTGAGAAGAAATCTGAATGAAGTTTGAAGTATACTTTTTTCCACTTTTATTCTTGTTTTAATTTTTTTTCCCCACAGGACTAATATGGATATGTTTTGCATGACATCAGTATAATCGATATACTGCTTGCCTTCTCAATAAGGAGAGGGAGAGCTGGAGGAAGAGAAAAAATTTGTAACTCAAAAGTTTTTTTAAAAAAGTTAAAAATAAGGGGCGGCTAGGTGGCGCAGTGGATAAAGCGCCCGCCCTGGAGTCAGCAGTACCTGGGTTCAAATCCAGTCCCAGACACTTACAAATTACCTAGCTGTGTGGCCTTGGGCAAGCCATTTAACCCTGTTTGTCCTGCAAAAAAAAAATAAAGTTAAAATTAAACCTAGCCACCCCAAAATAAACATTTTAAAAAGAAAGTATCATGTTCCATGATTTGACTCTAGTTTATACCATTGTTGGGAGTTAATATGTGTTGATGTTAAAGGGATGGGATTTTGAGGCAACTAGATGCTTGGAATCATTGAAAGCACTAGACATTTCCCTAAATCCAATCCAACTTAATTTTCTCTGTTCATTCTATTCTGAACCTACTTCACTGTCCAACTCTAGTGCCTGTCTCAAAAGTCAGTGCAATTTTAAGCTATTAAAGTTTATGGTCCTTAAAAATAACTTTTAAGTTATTTCAAGCTATTAAAGCTTAAAACTGCACTAAAACTTTTGGAACAAGTTGTATATGCTGATAAAATACTTTAATGGACCTCCCCTCCATTTGAATGTTAATTATAACAATGACAATGTGTCTGAAAATATAACAACCCTTTCTACTAGATCTTTAATCCATCATCATTATATAAATTGTTGTGGGGGTTGTATTTTTCTTTTATTTCTTATTTCTCCTCAAAAGTCTGGGAGTAGGGGCGGCTGGGTGGCACAGTGGATAAAGCACCGGCCCTTGGAATCAGAAATACCTGGGTTCAAATGTGACCTCAGACACTTAACTACCTAGCCTTGTGTGGCCTTGGACAAGCCACTTAATTCCATTTGCCTTGCAAAAACCTAAAAAAAAAAAAAGTCTGGCAGTAGAAAAAGGAGTAATGGGGGCAGGGAAAATGGGACCTTCCCTCCCGGGAAGCAACTAGACAAAATGAAACTCTGTCCTGGATCTTGCTCCTTTCCACAACCATGGAAGCTGATTTGGCCCATTTTGTCCTTCAGCTCTCTCTGACCAGCCCCAATCTATTACTATACCCATTTATTTTCCTTTTGCTCCTTCCTCTTTGCTCTTCCTCCTTGAAGTCTCAGCCCCACTTGCTTTCTCCACTTTTTAGTGTACTGGGACATAGGTCAGCCCCAAGTTCCTTGCAGAGCTTGGAACTCTATGTGGAAACACTTCCTCCTTTTTTCTCTCTTTCTCTGTTACTTGTTAGTGGAAGCTTTCTATCAAAAGTCTCACAATCTTAAGTATAGGACTGCTCTCTCCAACTCCCACTCCCACACTCAGGTTGGGTCTCTAGAGAGCTAAGATAACTACTGTCTCAAGGTTCTAGAAGTAACCCACAAGAGCTAGGTTTCTACATCTAGCACTTCATTTTAGAGAAAGTTGAAAAGTAAAGAAAAGAAATATTTGTTAATTGGGAAAAAATTTTTTAGTATAGGGCGGAGCCAAGATGGCCACAAGAAGGGATCAAGTCTTAGGCACTCTCTGATAAAACATGAAACAAAGGACTCTAACTAAACTTTTGAGAGACGGAACCCACAAAGGGACCCAGTGAGGCAGTTCCCCTACTCAAGGTAACCTGGAAAAGAGCAGAAAGGCTCTGCTCCCTGGTGTCAGAGGGGTGGCCCGCCAGAGCGAAAGAACTTCAGCCTCCCAGAGGCAGTCCCAGGATGCTGGGAGCCACGGCTCACAGCAGTGGGGGAGTCTCCTGAGCTGCACCCCAGGTAGCAGAGGGCATAAAGTGGGGGAACAGTGGGGGACCTCTGCCAGAGCCAGCATGTGGAGCACAGCCCTCAGGGCACACAGCAAGCAGCTTGGTCTTTCCACAGCCCAGATCCAGAAACAGAAGCAGGCTCAGCTGGTAAGCAAGAGCCCCCAGGGCATGAGCCCATTGAGCTGAGGGAGGGGAGTGAAGAGAGAGAGACTGCAGAGCTCTGTCCTCTGCCCCTGGAACAGGACTCTGGGGCTCTGACCACATTCAGATCCTGATAGCAGTGTAGGCCCCCCATAGAACATCAGGGCCACCCCACCTCAGCCCCATGGCAGAGGGGGGCGCTTATGGTCATTCACAGACCTGGAGGGAGGACAGAGCCTCACACACTGAGACCCTTGTGGGAGTGTCCCAAAAGCTCAGGAAGCACCCCAAAACCAGGCTTAGTCTGGGAAAATGAGCAAGCAGAGAAATAAGAGGAAGACCATTGAAAAATATTTTGCGCATGAGCCTAAGAAGGATCAAAATACTCAGTCTGAAGATGAGGAAACACAAGCTCCTGCATCTAAAGACTCCAAGAAAAACAGAAATTGGGCTCAGGCTATGACAGAGCTCAAAAAAGACTTTGAAAATCAAATGAGGAAGTTGGAAGAAAAACTAGGAAAAGAAAGGAGAGAGATGCAGGAAAAACATGAAAATGAAGTCAGCAACTTAGTCAAAGAGATCCAAAACAATGCTGAACAAAATAGCATGCTGAAAACCAGCTTAGGTCAAATGGATAAAACAGTTCAAAAAGTTATTGAGGAGAAGAATGCCTTAAAAAGCAAAATTGGCCAGATGGAAAAAGAGATAAGAAAACTCTCTGAGGAGAACAAATCCTTCAGACAAAGAATAGAATTCAGGGAGATTGATGAATTTACCAGAAATCAGGAATCAATACTTCAAAACCAAAAAAATGAAAAATTGGAAGAAAATGTGAAATATCTAATTGAAAATAACAACTGATATGGAAAACAGATTTAGGAAAGATAATTTAAAAATTATTGGAATACCTGAAAGTCATGATCAGGAAAAGAACCTTGAAATCATTTTCAAAGAATTTCTACAGGAAAATTGCCCTGATATTCTAGAAGTAGAGGGCAAAATAGAAATGGAGAGAATCCACTGATCCCCTGAGAAAGAGATCTCAAAAAACCAACTCCTAGGAATATTATAGCCAAGTTCCAGAACTCCCAAGTCAAAGAGAAAATATTACAAGCAGCCAGAAGGACACAGTTCAAATATCATGGAGCTGCAGTCAGGATCTCACAGGACTTAGCAGCAACTACATTGGAAGCTCGTAGGGCTTGGAATATAATATATCGGAAGGCAAAAGAGCTTAGGATGCAGCCAAGAATGAACTACCCAGCAAGGCTGAATGACCTCTTCTAGGGAAAAAGATGGACTTTCAATGAACCAGGGGAATTTCAAATGTTCCTTTTGGAATGGCCAGAGCTGAACAGAAGGTTTGATCTTCAGATACAGGACTCAGGTGAAGCATGGAGATTGGAGGAGAGGGGGGAAATATGAGGGACTTAATGATGATGAACTGCATGTATTCCTGCATAGAAAAATGACACTGATAATACTCATATGAACCTTCTCAGTTAATAGAGCAGGTAGAGGGAGCTTTTATAGTTGAAGCACAGGAGAAAGCTGAATTCGAAGACAAAATATGGTGTAAAAATGGAGTCAATAGGAAAAAAAGGGAAATGGAAAGGGAGAATGAAAAAGGAGAGGGGGAATAGTCCAAGATATTTCATATAATAAGGTTTTTCTTTATTACAATGAGCTATTGCAATGATATTGAAGGGGGGAGGCAAGGGGGAATGAGGGAACCTTTGCTCTCATCAGAGGTGGCTAGGAGAGGAAACAGCATATATACTCAATAGGGTATAGGCATCTGGAGTAAGAAGGGGGGGGAGCAGGGGGAAGGGGTGGGATGTGAATAAAGGAGGAGAGGATGGACCATGGGGGGGAGATTGTTCAGATATAACACATTTTCTTTTTTACTTCTTGCAAGGGGCTGGGATTGGAAGGCCTGCCCAGGACCATGGGGCCAGGTGGATTCTGGGCCTAAGGGGTGGTATGGGGGCTCAGGGCTTCTTGGCCCCAGGACCAGGGATCTGTCTGCTGCGCCACTCGGCTACCCTACAGCAGAGTCAGAGTGAAAGGAGAGAGAAAATATAGTACATGGTAGTGGAGAAATAAGAAAGGAGGGAGTTTCGATCAGCAATGGCAACGTTGGAAAAATATGGAAGTAACTTTTGCAATGGACTTACCATAAAGAATGCGATCCACCCATGACAGAGTTGGTGTGGGAACAAAGACTGAAGCACATTTTTTATTATTATTATTTGGGGGAGGGTGCAGGGCAAATGGGGCTGGGTGGCCTGCCTGGGGCCACATAGCAGGATGATCTTTGGGTGTCTGAGGCTGGATTCGGACCCAGGTGCTCCTGACTCAAGAGCCAATGCTCTGTCTGCCACCCAGCCACCCCTACTATTATTACTATTTTATTTTATTTTTGGTCTTTTTTTTTTCTTCTTTTAGGTTTTTGCAGGGCAGTGGGGATCGGGTGGCTTGCATGTCACACAGCTGGGTGATTGTTGGGTCTACGGGGCTGGATGTGGGCTCGGATGCTCGTGGCTACAGGGCTAGTGCTTCGTCCATTGCGCCACCTGGCCATACCTACAATTATTACTATTATTCTTTTTTAATTTTAATTTTTTTCTCTCCCCTTTACTTTATCGCCCAAGCAAGTCGATATTCATGGGTGGAGGTGTATTTTGTTTACTCATAAACAAGAATATTTTATTAATGTTAAAAAAAACATTTGTACAAAATGAGAATTAAAAAATAAAATTAAAGTATATACTATTTTAAAAAAATTTAGTATTATTTACCATAAAAGAATCCTTAAGGGCGGCTAGGTGGTGCAGTGGATAGAGCACCAGCCCTTGAATCAGGAGTACCTGGGTTCCAATCTTGCCTCAGATACTTAATAATTACCTAGCCCTGTGGCCTTGGGCAAGCCACTTAATCCCATTTGCCTTGCAAAAACCTAAAAAAAAACCCCAAAACAATCCTTATCCTGATTATCCCATACTTTCTCTAAAAATTCCCAGAAACCTCTTCACCCTGTAATTCACTCTACTCCTGCACTTCAGCTTATATTTCTTCTACAAAGCCTTCCCTCTCAGCCTCAGTTTGTTTTTGTTTTTTACAAGGCATTGGGGTTAAGTGACTTGCTCAAGGTCACACGGCTAGGTAATTATTAAGTGTCTGATGTCGGATTTAAACTGAGGTCCTCAGTGGAACAGACTAGGTGCAATAGCAGGAAATGATCATAGTAATCTGCTTTTTGATAAACCCAAAGAGTCCAGCTATTGGGATAAAAACTCTCTCTTTGATAAAAATTGCTGGGAAAATTGGAACTTAGTATGGAAGAAACATGGATTAGACCAACACCTCACACCCTATACCAAGATAAAATCCAAATAGATGCAGAATTTAGACATAAAAAAATACTATAAGCAAACTAGAAGATCAAGGACTAGTTTACCTGTCAGATCTATGGAAAGGGAAGCAGTTTATGACTAAGGAAGAGATGGAGAACATCACTAAAAACAAACTAGGTGATTTTGATTACATTAAATTAAAAAACTTTTACACAGACAAAACCACTGTAACCAAGATAAAAAAAAGTAGTAAACTAGGAAACCATCTTTACAACTAATGTTTCTGACAAAGGACTCATTTTGAAAATATACAGAGAATTGAGTCATATTAAAAAAAAGCCATTCCCCAATTGACAAATGGTCAAACGATACGCAAAGGCAATTTACAGATGAGGGATCAAAGCAATCCATAGTCATATGAAAAATTTCTCTAAATCATTACTTATTAGAGAAATGCAAATTAAAGCTTCTCTGAGATACCACCTCACACCTCTCAGACTGGCCAATATGACCAGAAAGGATGATGATCATTGTTGGAAGGGTTGTGGGAAATCTGGGACACTATTACATTGTTGGTGGAGCTGTGAACTCATCCAACCTTTCTGGAGAGAAATTTGGAACTACCTCCAAAGGGCAACAAAAAATGCGTATACCCTTTGATCCAGCAATACCACTACTGTATCTGAAGATGATGAAAAAAGGGTAAAAATATCACTTGTACAAAAATATTCATAGCAGCCCTGTTTGTGGTGGCAAAGAATTGGAAATCAAGTAAATGTCCTACATTTGGGGAATGGTTTAGCAAATTGTGGTATATGTATGTCATGAAATACTATTGTTCAATTAGAAACCAGGAGGATTGGGAATTCAGGGAAGCCTGAAGAGATTTGCATAAACTGATGCTGAGTGAGATGAGCAGAACCAGAAAAACACTGTATACCCTAACAGCAACATGGGGGTGATGATCAACCTTGATGGAATCGGTGATTCCATCAGTGCAACAATCCGAGACAATTTGGGGCTCTCTGCAATGGAGAATACCATCTGTATCCAGAGAAACAACTGTGGAGTTTGAACAAAGACCAAGAACTATTAAACAAAGACCAAGAACTATTAAAAAAAAAAAAACTGGGGGCAGCTAGGTGGAGCAGTGGATAGAGCACCGGCCTTAGAGTCAGGAGTACCTGGGTTCAAATTTGACCTCAAACACTTAATAATTACCTAGCTGTGTGGCCTTGGGCAAGCCACTTAACTCCATTGCCTTGCAAAATCTAAAAAAAAAAAAAACAAAACCAAAAAAACCTGATATCTTATTATCTGCTCTTGCTATCTCTTATACTTTATGTTCCTTAAGGATATGATTTCTCTCTCACCACATTCAATTTGGATCAGTGTATACCATGAAAACAAAGTAAACACTGACAAATTCACCTAGCTGTGTGGCCTTGCAAAAAAAAAAAAAGACTGACAAATTTCCTTCTGTGGGGCGTGGGGGGTGGGGAGAGGGAAGTAAGATTAGGGAGCAAATTGTAAAACTCAAAATAATAAAATCTTAAAAAAAATTTAAATAGGGACGGCTAGGTTGCGCAGTGGATAGAACACAGGCCCTGGAGTCAGGAGTAGCTGAGTTCAAATCCGGCCTCAGACATTCAATAATTACCTAACTGTGTGGCCTTGAGCAAGCCACTTACCCCATTGCCTTGCAAAAAGCCTAAAAAAATAAAATAAACTGAGGTCCTGACTCTGGTCTGGTGCTCTATCCACTGTACCACCTTGTTGCCCCTCAGCCTCAGTTTTTTCACCTGTAAAATGAGATTAGACTTGTTGACCTCTAAGCTTACATCCACTTCTATAACAATGATTCTAGTATAATATATTAAGTACAAATAGAAAACTTAGACAAAGGGCTATGAGGAATTTATGGAGACAGAAATTTTCAGCTTTGGAAATCAGGGAAGACTTTATAGAAGTAAAGCTTGAATTAAGCCTCGAAGGAAAAGGATTTCAACAGGCACAGCTCTATTAATTAATCAAGAGTATTTAATAGCATCTATGTGCTGGGTTCTGGGGATATGAAGACAAAAAAATCAAACAGGCCTTGCCCTCAAGGAGCTTACATTCCATTGGTGGAAACAATAAGCACATGAATAGGAGATTTATAAAATTAAGATAAGGTAATTTTTTCCCCCCTGGGGAGAGGTTTCTTAGAATAGTGAAAGATCTCATATAGAAAAGAGTGTTTAAGCTGTGATTTACATAAAATATAAAGCACATAAAGAAAGGTATGGGATATCAACTGTATAAATGCATAGAAATGAGGAAAAAAATTGAAGGAACAGTAAGTAGTATAGCTTGGCTAAAACAGAGTAATATGAATAGAGGCAGAATATGAAGGACTCATTCTTCAGGACTTTTGAATACCAAATTTAGTCTATATGATATGATATAGGCAAGGGGAAGGCATAAAAATTTTTGAGTAGGATGACAATCACAAGGAAAACTAATCAAGAAACTATCAGACCAGAGCTTTGGTAAAATCACTTTGGTTCCTCTTTGGAGAAAACAATGGAGAGGAGAGAGAGAGACTTACAGCAGACAGACCAATAATCCAGGCTA